>NW_024609836.1:43348256-44008147 GCF_016920785.2 Ixodes scapularis | reverse complement strand
TGGAGGAAACAGCAAAGGACTTTATTACTCTGGTAGAAATAATTTTCAGGTAATTTGAAAGACTTGCTTGGTTCTACAGAAGAAGATTGCACAAAGGAAGCACCATCTCCTGCGGATATGTCCTCGACCATAATGAGTGAAAGTGTATGGGATTCCGTGCAAAAACACGAGCATGAAAAGTAACTTGCATGTATACCCAAATTTTGAACCCAAGGCTTTGAGTATTTAAAGGGGAACTACAACGAAATTTCGGCACTTATTTTATGGTCTATATGTGTTCAAAGGAGCAGTATCACGTTGAACACACCAATACCTTGTTAAAAAAGACAAGAAAAGGAATTTTTAAACGAATTTAACGATTAGCAAAGAGCACCTGCAGGTGCTCTTTGCGATGCGTTAGCGACATCCACCATAATGGATGTCGCTAACGCATCGTTTGTAATGCCCATCTAGGAACTTTGAGAGGAAGTGACGGTTATAGTCTCGCCTCCGGCTACGACAAGAGAAGAGGGGAAGGAGGAACTCCCCTCTTCCCGAGGATTCCTTTTGTGCGTCCCAGACATCGCTATTGTCCCACTACAAGATTACAGAAAATTAACCCGTCACTCAAAATTCTTACAAAAAGCAGCCGCTTCAGTGGTTGGAATGACTAGGCCATCCTCTCGACGTCAGCCTTGCGGTAGTTTTGCTCGTCCCGAGACGACCTGCGTCACGACTGCGTCGGATGTCACGTGCTCTAAGCTGGGCCTTCTCCGAGCGCTTGCCCAGAATGGGCCACTTATAACAAAAAAATAGAGCCACCAGGCTCTATTTTTGTCATTTGTTGTCATTTACGGATGTTGTGGATCATATTCAACCTATTTTTGAACACGACGGATATATTTGAAATTTCGCAAATAACAGCAGAGAATTATAACTTAATCAACAGCCCTACATGTAGCAGATGTCTCAAAATGGGAACCTGGTGTCAACAATATGTGAACGGACATCCTGGTGATATATAACCACCAACAAAATATCATCTTGTGTCATGAATCTCCCAGTACCTCCTCTTTTATGAAAAGAAATGATCTGAAATTATGATTATGGAAATTAAAAAGATGAAAGGGCAGCTTATCCGTAAAAAATAAAGATCGAGAGTGACACAAAACACCAAGAAATAGCCCACGAATGTTTCTCACATTCTCATGCCTTTCATTCTCAAGTGGGGATGGAAAAAAAAATCATGTTGAATACAAAGATAATTGTAAAGAAAGAGTGAGTGACATTTAAAACTTGTTTTGCAAAGTTGCATTCTTTGAAGTGAAAGCTTTGTTGAAAGACCAATGAGTAGAAAGTGACTTGTCACTTTCAACTACATCGGTCTTTTGGCATATGGTAAAGTATGGAGTACACTTTTCCTGTAAACAGGATCATTGCCAACTCTGTGACTGCCACCTGTGAGTCAAAATTATTAGGCTATTTCAATGCTAGTTAGACCCGTTCAAGAAGCCTCTTGTACCTGCCAATGCAAGTAAATAATAGTAATGGGCTCTCATGGTAGACTCTTAAAACCTTGGGAGCTTCCCCTTGAAGCTATGAAAAACGCTGGTGGCAGAACAGCTAGTACGTTAAACTACATAACTGTATGGTTGCATGGTAGTGAACATTATACAGTGTAATTTTTTATTCGAAACAGATTTTTTAAAAAGGCGTCTTTACTGCTACACGAATGCCGTCTTCACTATATGCTTCCTGAGGTCGGCGGACATTTCAAGGGCGAACCGTACGTCTGGTGAGTAATTAACTGAAATGCATTAATTAACGTTTTAATTAAGGAAAATAGACATATAATTCCAATCAGAAACTTGCGAAGTGTCGTTTAAAACCATTAAATCAGTCATTTTCAGAAAGACTGAGCACGTGAGAAGCGCAATAGTGCACTCAAGTTATCACTCGTGGAGCAGGTACAAGGCTGGGGCTCTGATAAGAGGTGGAAAAAATCATGCGGGCGTTTTATCGCACCGGCGGCTTTGTACCTGCTGCATGAGCGGTAACTTTAGCGCACTACTGTGCTTCTCACGTGCTCGAAGTTAGGAAAATGACTGATTTGGTGGTTTTATATGAAGCTCAGCAAGTTTCTAATTGGAACCATGTCAATTTTCACTAATCAAAAATGTAATAATTAATTTCAGTTAATTACTCACCAGATTGTGACGGTTTTTCGCGCATTGAGTGTCGCCGAGCTCAAGAAACGTATAGTGAAGACTGCATTCACGTTGCAGTAAGACGCCTTTAAAAAAAATGGTTCAAATAAAAAATAACACCCAGTATAATAGGCTTTTTCCAAAGCGCGTAGCACCGTCTAAGGCACCCAAAGGAATGCTGGAAATGCGGGTTACAATCGGTTGTAGCAGATGACACAAGTAACCTTGGAGGCGACGGCAAAGGGCAAGTGCAGGAGAGCAACTGCACTAGTCTCCTAATTGCTCACCAGCGCCACATGGTAGATGCTGCAGGGGCAAAGAGGAGCACACGGGACTTCCTGCACGGCATTTTGCGATTTTTGCAAGAGGTTTCTTAATGGGCCTGTCAGCTCTATCGTGTATGTTGCACATGCCACTGTGCAGCATTTTCGGTTCCACCAAGAAGGGGCATAATTTTGATAGGGGTTTCTAGTTTCTACTGGCATATACTTTCAACACATGGAAAGTATTTGTGACTCTTTTTGGAAGTTGCCAGAGAATCTACATTGGCATAGAAAATTCATCTATGCCATAGATGAATCGGTAGAAGCTTCCACTTCAATCTCTTTCCTCGCAACATTTAGGGGCTCCAACAACACATTGGAACTTCACCTGGCTGAGCAGCGCAGGGCTATGCATAAGCCGCTTGCGACATCATTGCACCATGTTGGTGACCAATCCTCCTTATACTTGCCGAGGAGAAATTGGGCAGTTTGAAACGTAAAGTGTAGACCGTGGCAGCTAATGGTATGTTGGTGCAACCCTTATGTATTACAGTTATTCAGAAAATTTACTGCCAAGTCAAAAATGACATTGTTAGTTTGCTCGTGCTAGCTCGCTCTGTGACAGCGAGACAGACACATTGCTGTTATGGATTAATGCATGAGATTGGCGTTACCAGATCGAGAGAGCATGAGGATGCACGAGATGGCCGCTGGAACGTTATTACGCCTTGCTTTCATACGTGCCTTATTTCTTTTAAACCTTATTATGATTCGCGATTGATTCACAACGACAACCTACCAGGCATCTCTTGCTAACATGGCGCAGTCGACACCAACCCCACCCTGGATCACGGACCCCAACAGCCACGACGAAATTCCAAAAGAGATGAAGGAAATGAAAGCACAACTTCAGACGATTCTCCATGCCCTGAACATCGGCAGTGACCACGATTCTGGTCAGTCAAGTGAAGGAGGAGACGATCATCACCAGCCCGAAGAGTCGACCCAACCTGTTCTTGTCCTGGCCACGTCAAGCACCAACGAAAACGAGACACGACCCATCAATCGAATGACATTTTCGGCATCATCGCTGAAACACGACAGCTCGCCTAAGCCCTGCACCAAAACTCACAACCTCATGTGCACTCGTCGGGCAACACAGCAGCAGCGATACACACATTCGAAGGTAACCAGCAAGAGAGCCTCAAAGACTGGCTCGAGGCAGGTCCGGATAAAGAAATATAGGAGCCCTGAGCTAATGAGCACTTCGCTCCTCCCTCCCTCCCTCCCTCCCTCCTCCCCCCCCCCTTCCAATATATCATGATTCTAAGGAAAGCGAGAAACGCATCAAATGCATACCTCGGCAAACCTCACTCATGAGGGCCCTCACTCACCCTCATCCTCACAGATGAGGTGAGGGTGAGTGAGTTTCTGAACCAGGAAAATTCATGAATGGGAAGGTGAGTGAGGGCCGTGAGGGCTGTGAGGGCGGTGAGGGCCGTGAGGGTGGTGAGGGCTGTGAGGGCGGTGAGGGCCGTGAGGGCGGTGAGGGCCATGAGGGCCATGAGGGCGGTGAGTGCGGTAAGGGGTATGAGGGCGATGAGTGCGTGAGGGGCGTGAGGGCGGTGAGTGGCGTGAGGGCCATGGGCGCGTGAGTGGTGTGAGGGCGGTGAGTGCGTGAGGGGTGTGAGGGCCATGAGTGGCGTGAGTGGCATGAGAGGCGTGAGGGCCGTGAGGGCGGTGAGTGCATGAGGTGTGTGAGGGCCATGAGTGCGTGAGGACCCCTTCAGATCGAGCATCTTTCTCAGCAATTTTGGTGTTAATGACGGGTTGTTCTCTAGCTTTCCCTAGATCGACACGAATTGCTGAGATCGGGTCCGGCTCGAAATAAGCGTTGAGGACGTTGAGTTTCGTGAGGGCCATGAGTGAGTGAGGGGCGTGAGGGCCGTGAGGGCGGCGAGTGCGTGAGGGCCGTGAGGTTCAGTGAGGGTGAGTGAAGGGCTGAAGGTGAGTGTGACTGTGAGGGTGAGTGAGGGGCTGAAGGTGAGTGTAGCTGTGAGGGTGAGTGATTGGCTTAGGTGAGTGTGGCTGTGAGGGTGAGGGTGAGTGAGGGCGACCTAAAATGCCGACCTCTGATCAAATGTTTGTTTGTAGGCACCAACGGCTACATTTATTTCAATCGTCCATTTTATACGTATTCTGTTTTCCGGAAATGTTTAGACCCCTAATCCCGTAAGTAGACAAGACTGACTTCGAAAAGTTGTTTATTAAAATCTAACAAAAACATAACAGAGCAGGAGAGCAAGAATGTGTACATACGTTACACAACGAATACACAATGAGTACATATAATCAATACTATACAATACATAAAGCAACACAAACGATAAAGTGGTCGCTACGGTACAAATGGAAATTACCAACACTTAAGTTACAAAACAGTGTACCAAAATGCAGACATTAGAAATAATTGACAAATACTACATCAAACAAATGCTATATGCTTCTCATGGGCACCCTTTAATGAGTTGGACAAAAAAAAATAAAGCCAATCATCAGCACGTTTAAGTTAGCAAAAAAGCAAATGAGACAATGCTGAGGTTTACATTCTTAACCTGAAAGGATATCGTAAGAATAACAAACACGGGACAAAGAGCCAACTTCTACTTTTATTATTGGCAGCTAAGCACTTTCTCTACAACGTGGAAGTTAGGACAGATGGCGCGAACATACAACAGATTTCTCTAAAATTGCACCTTTCGTGCCTTCGCTTTGGCAAAATCTGATATAGTTTGATTAAAAGATAAATCGTGGAGAAGGTCACTCTCAATGGACATCATAGCGAGCGAGTTCAGCTTCCCATCCAGAATATTAGAACGAAGGCCATTCTTTATCAGTAACAATTTAGAAAACGATCGCGCGCTTTCACAATTTGCCACGGGTATGCTTAGGTACATTCGCAATGCAATGGAAAGGTTTGGAAACACATGAATAAGTTTTCTTTCGTGCAGCAATTGCATTAACCCTAGGGTAATTGTGTCCTGGCATGCAGAACTTCGCAGAAAGTTTGAAAACTGAATTACCTCGGCTGAAAATGCTGGCTCTAAATCATTTTTGTAGGTTTTCACCAACTTCTCGGCCTGCCGTTCCAGAGACATCTCTCTCCCAACTTCTGTCAGCAATTTTAGAAACCCGAACTTCTCGCAGAGTTCGGCGAGGGCAACCTTTCGCACCCGCGAAGCAGAGCCCGGACTGTCAAGTACGACATTGTAGGTCTCTACAAAGAAACTTTTCCTATATACCTTGTAGCGCACAATCACTTTTTCCGTCCGGGTACCTTCTCGAAACGATACGTTTGCCCTCACCCTGATAATACTGAATGGTACTCAACGTGCGTGCTTTTGCCTCAAAGGTATCAAAGAGAGGTCGCAACGAATTCACAAACCTTTCCAGAGAGCTCAGAAGATCGACAGCAGTCGAAATATCTAAGCCAGGCTTCTGGAGTGCTGCACTGCTTTTGTCAAAACGCTCCAAGATTTCACTCCAGGAAATGGTCATACATGCAGTCTCAAGCTTTGTCATTTTATTAAAAAGAGAGCGCGCTTTATTCCGGGTGTCACCGTTTTCTTGTCCGTTCTTTGCGATAGATTCAAGGCAACACTGAACCGCCTTGAAATTTTTACGAAAGGCCTTACATGATTCGGCATGTCTTGGCCAACTGGTTTCAGAGGCTTTTTAGAACAAGGTGTTCACCAGTTCCACCCATGCTGTCTAAAAGACATTTCCACCGCCGGCCCCTTAAAGGAGCCAACAAAGAACGCGTTTAGTTTCTGAGTTACACTGAAAAATTTTGTTGGCCTCAAGGCAACTGTCGACGCTGCACGCTTCAGCTAAGTTTAGTGAATGGCCTGCGCACGGGACGTAAACGGCCAACTTGTTGAGGTGTTTAACTTGCGCTTGCTATCCTTTGTACATGGTGTCACAAAAGAAAATTTACACTGTCTTTTTTACCGCAAAAATAAACTAGGCATCGCCGCCATTTTATTCCCATTGAAATTTTCAGAAAATCACTTATAACTTTTGATTAAGTTATCGGATCGGGCTGAAACTTTGGCATCTGGTTGTGACCTCTAGCTCTACCTTTGGGCGGAAAATTAGCGTTCGGCGATGCTTAGTTTATTTTTGCGGTTAAAAAGACCGTGTAAATTTTCTTTTATGACACCCTGTACTTCCCCGACATATTACTTGTGTTGTCATTGTTATATATGTACTGAAAGGTAGCGCCTGGTAGCGCCACCTATGTCGCGTTAGCCCTACCTCGGGCGCCTGATTCACATGCCAGACGAAGCGTACGCCAAAAGGACATTCCACTACGTTAGATACCGCAGCAGCAGGACGAACTGGTCAAACACCATCGCCAGGCTCGACTTTGTGTACAGCAAAGGGACAAGGCGACATGAGGCCACATCGGAGAAAGGATGGCTCAAGGCTGTGACAGAGGAGGTGAACGCGATTGAACTTGAGGCCTGGAGACAAGCGGTGAGGAAAAAGCAGAGCCTCCAGAGCATCTACGCGCTCCACAAGCCTGAGCCATCTCCCTGCACACACTATCGAGGGGACCATGAAAGTGCGCTACTGTTCCAGGCACGGGTAGGAGCGCTGATGACAGGCTGCCGACGTGCCCAACTCTTCGGAGACACCGACACAGCCTGTCATCTGTGCGGGCAGTCAAGCGAGGACGTCCTCCACGTGCTGCTGTGGTGCCCTGCCCTAGAGCACTGTCGACCGCCCTGGGCGACCAGCGAAGAGAGGATTCCCGAAATGCTGGGATTCGGGGAAGGAGCCCACGGTTCACTAGCCACCAAGCGCATTCTCGTTGAATGGGAGAGACTACGTCTGATCGCCAACCAGTGAAAGTGTCCCAAAAGTAGGAAAAGCTAAAACAAAACAAGAACTAAAACTTTTACCTGTGTCGGCAATTTGAACTTTTGCTGACCCCCCTGTCTCAAAAGGGGTTAGGTACCGCCAACTAACTAACTAACTAACTACTGGCAACTCGTCGCAGAGCTTGCAGAGCCAGCCGGGCGCAATTAGAACAATAAAAGAACACGTTATATTTTAAAATCCAGCGCCATCCTGTCAATCCAAAACTCTTAAAAACACCCAAGCATAACATGGTGTCAGAAGTGAGATAAGCAAGTAAGCAGCATCTGCCACAGAAGCGATGGCGTTGTTTTTTCCGCCAATTCAAGCCTTCTCGGCAGCCGCCAACCCGGCAGAGGATTGGAGCGACTGGAAGAAGAGCTTCACGATCTACGAACGTGCAACAAAGTACCACAAGGAAGACGACGAGACACGGATTGCTCTGCTGCTACATGTTGGAGGCGCGGAACTCGTCCAGAAGTACCACGTATTCACATTTCCGGCAACGCAGCAGAAGTTCGGCGATGTTCTTCAGCGTTTCGACGAGCACTTCGAAAGGTACCGCAACACAACGCATGCATCCTACGTCTTCCATAACTTGAAACAGTCGAAAGACCAAACGTTCGAGGCCTTCGCTCAAGCCGTAGAAAAGCAGGCAGATCAATGCGCTTTTGGTGAAGCTCGCAACCGTATGATCACCGACCGCCTCGTTCATGGAATAAATGACAACTCGCTGAGAGAACGCTTGTTGCGCGAGAAGAAACTTACACTCGACAAAGTCAAGGACCAGTGTATGGCAGCGCAACTTTCCAGAACGTACGCCCAAGAGATGCAGCCACAGCGTCCGGAGGTGCTCGCAATACATCGCCGCCGTCCACCAACTTCACGGCAGTATGACGCTACGCGGGAACCAAGTGAAGGAGCGCCCACTCACCGCCAGCCACCGCAGCCTCGTCACAACTCGCAAAGAACATGCTCCAGGTGTGGCCAATTCCACCAGCCACGACAGTGCCCAGCGTTCGGACAACAGTGTTACAACTGTGGCAAGCCCAACCACTATGCTGCGTTGTGTCAGCAGCAACATCAGCCTCGTCCGTTGCAGTCGCGTCATGCCCACGTCGTGCGAGAGCTGCAGGAAAATGCACCTCTCTCCTTGGATGTGCTGACTGTTCGCACCATTCAGCACTCTTCTTCATGGAGCCAAAGAATGAACGTCAGTGGACACGACATTGTGTTCAAACCGGACACTGGATCAGGTGTGAACCTAATCTCGATGGAGCAGTTCCAGAAGTCGCCGGATCTCCCACCAAGGGACACTGACAGGGTATTTATGCTCGCCGAGGTTTTTAGTTGTACGTGACATATGAGAGCTCAACTACCCAGAACAGAATTTGCGGCTCGAAATTCGGTTTCTTTCCGCCCGAAAACCGCCGATCAAGAACTGGCCGGTTCGAGTCTCGCTCACTCTCTTTTTCACGGTCACGGGCCGTTTTTTAAGGTATCGATGCGATTACCAAATTTAATCAAAGTCGTGGGTCACTGAAGGCACACACTCAATATTAAAAATAGAAAAAAATATGAAACCCATTTTTTGTGGCTTTAAAAAGCTGTAAATACGTTGATTGAAAAAAAAAAAAGTTCCACAGACAACCGGAAGCATTCTGTGAGTTCGTCGTTTCACGTCGTTTCGCGTATCGTGGGACTCGCGGGGACGGCGATGGCAGCGGACGACGGGCGTGGGACCTCTCTTTCAGAACTGTCGTTCGCGGTACCCGCGAATTCTGTCTACCGTTAAAAGAGAAATTTGGGACTGATCAAAAGAATTGGTATTCATCCCGTACGACACGCCCGGCCACCAAGCCGATTTGCACAAAGACGTCGCCGAGCCGTCGCTCTCTTCTCGTGGCTGAAGACATCACTCGCGCAAACGTCAAGCACGACGTGTCTACTTCGAGTTTAATATGCACGTGTACGATTTCTTTACTAGGTGCGAATGTCCCCAAAGCGTGGTGCTTCCCGACTTCCACCTGGGAGTGCTTTTGCTAGAGAAAAATCGACAGCAAACTTTCCAACTTACAGTTTACCGGCTGAATTATTACTAAGGAAAGAGATCCACTTTAAACGAGATGCCCAGCCGTTCTCTACAAGGCGCAGGCCGTATGCTGCCCTGGAGTGACGGCCAAGAGGATACACAGAAGCTGGGCCGTCTTTGTCTGGAAGTCATCCATGGAACGGACACGGCGGGAGAACCTTTTCCTACACCAGGAGGGCGGAGGCCTTGGCCTGGTAAACATCGTGCTCAAGCTACATGTACAGCGTTTTCTCCTCTTCCGGGACGCAAAGGACCCCGTTCTCCTGAGTGCGCTACACCACCTCGGCTTCCCTCACCTGGGAAGATGGATGGTGACCACCAGTGGCCGCACAGCGAAGGCAGCCGCATTGCGCTTTTACAGCGAAATAGCGGCCTCCATCGAGTTCTTCCTGGCTCGGTTCTCCTGGGACTATTTGGCGACCGTCGGCAAAAGAAAACTCTACTGGGACACAATTTCTGTGACCTTTCCATCGCCTTTGTATAGGCCGCCGCCAGTACCCGACGGCACAGCAGGACTTTTCAAGCTCGTGCGCCGTCTCCCTGTCTCTGCGGCCAGCAAGGACTTTTTTGTGCGCATGCATCTGGAGGTGCTTCCAGTCAAAACATGGCTGCACCGGAGGGGGATTTTTGTGCCCTGGTCGCTCAACTGCGACCTCTGCGGTGCCACCGAGACCATCCAACACGTCCTCGTCGAGTGCTCGAACGCCTACCTGTTCTGGGACGAGATGAGGACGATTTTCAACCTAAGAACGGCTTTCGACGTAGAGTGGGTTAACCTCAAGTATCTGGCTCTAGGCGGCAGGGAGACGGCAGAGGTGACCTATGTGTTGGTGCTACTAGGACTGCACGCCATCTGGCAATCGCGCACTGCGATGGTGCAATGCCACATAGACGCACGCCCAACCTGGGACTACTTCGTGGCCAAGCTGGACTGGGTGATATCACTGATTGACAGGGGGACAAGCACAGCTACCGACGAGTGGCGGTGCGTGGAAAGACAGCTGGAGGCCGGGGGTATCCGCCGTAGGCACCGGCCTCAGCGTGGTGGGGTTTGGCGGCTACCTCGCGAGAGCCAGTGCGGGGAAGCTGAGTGAGGGGCGCGCTGCGCAGGGGCACCCTGTTGTGTTGTAAATACGTCATGCCCATGCCCATATAACGTATCTTTCCTCTGTTTTGCTCGGGCCAGTGACGGTCAAGTTCGTTCTGCTTTGTAAGTCTATCTGTTCAACTGTTGTGCAAACCACCTGCGAGTGGAAATCGTCTGTAAATAATATGTAAATAAATGTGTTTTTAAGGAAACAAAAAAAAAAAAAAGCCCCAGTAGTTCAGTGGGAGATTCGTCGCCTGGCTTCCGAGCTATCAAGACGTATCGCGATGAGCTCCGTCGGAGCGGTAACGGCCGCTGATAGCCGTGGAATTTCTGCTGAGTTAGGCTCCCAAGGATACAGGATCGTACTGCCTCCCCTGCCGAAGGGCGTTCACGCCCTGAATTCTGTCTTTCTGCACGCCGACATTACGGCGCGGCCTTATCGCATTGAAGATTTTAAAGCCGGACTCGAGAAAGCTGGAGTACTAGGCGAAATCGCCGCATGTGGTTCATTTCAGATGAACCACGTGTGGATGGTGACTCTGAAAACACCGTCGGCCAAGAAGAAGCTGGTGGACGCCGCGTCCTTCGAAGCTAAAGGGAGACGCTGCATCGTCGTCGACCCGGAGAAGGCCGAGGTGAGG
Organism: Ixodes scapularis; assembly: GCF_016920785.2. Lineage (NCBI taxonomy): Eukaryota > Metazoa > Arthropoda > Arachnida > Ixodida > Ixodidae > Ixodes > Ixodes scapularis. Next base: position 43,996,952 of record NW_024609836.1, on the reverse strand, counting down.
CTGAAGCTTCATTGGATTTCTTTTCACCTTCCGGACGAAACCGTGAAGAAGGCCCTGGAGCCGTATGGCAAGGTTGAGGACGTCGCCCGAGAGACCTGGCGTGTCGGAGGCTTCGAAGGTGTGCAGTCGACCACCCGAGTCGTGAGGCTGACCCTAAGGGAAGGCGTCACGCTCGAAAACCTGCCGCACCAACTACGACTCCCAGGCTGCACGGCCTTGGTGCTGGCCCCGGGTAGAGCTCCGCTCTGCCTCAGGTGCCGTCGAACCGGCCACATTCGTAGGGAGTGCCGAGTGCCGCGCTGCGAGAGCTGCAGGCGTTTCGGACACCTACGCGATGACTGCAAGAAAACCTACGCAGACGTGGCTAACGGCGGCCCTGAGGACGACGCCTCGGAGCTACTCATGGACCAGGATGAAGCTGAGGACGCGGCAGGCGGAAACTCGGAAGCCAGCCAACCTCAGAGGCGGGCCGAGACCACCGTGGTCGTCCCACCACCCGAGACGTCCACCACGGCCGAGCTCCCCGCAGATAACACGGACACCCCGAAACCGGTGGGCGACGACGTCGCACGCGTTTCGGCCCTCCAGGGGGACGAGCGCGGGCACGACTACACCCGCCGGGAGTCGACCCTGGCTGCCGTTGAAAGGGAGAACGACCAGAAGGACGGCGAGATGGACGCCGTGAGCGGCTCTGCCAAGCGTTCCCTGGAACCGACACCAACCCAGGAGCCCGGTCAACCGCAGAACCTGCAGGAGAGGGTGCTCCAGAGGTGGCAGACGGTGACTTCGAAGAGGGGCCGACGCCACGCCCCCCCTCAAGGACCACCGGAGGGCCACGTGCCGAAGGGTTCATAGTGAAGGAACTGTACTGCGGCTGAATAATATTGCTTAGGCGGCCTAGTACAAGTAAGAGTGTTGTATTTTTTTGTATGTGTTTACCTGTTTGACTTAAGCGGCTTTTTGTATCGTAGCCTAGCCTTCTCTCTATTTTAGCTCCGTGATAGTAATATGTCTCTTAGTTTCGCCACTTTAAACGTCCGTGGGTTGGCCTCGTCGAGGAAGCAGTACCAACTGCAGCGTCTGGTAGAGGACGAGCAGCCGGACTTTCTTGCGGTGCAAGAAACTAAATTGCAGACAGAAGAGAACATTGAGAGAGCGCTGAGGCCTTATCTCCGGCGATATGAAGTTGCCGCTAGTCATGCTGCGGGTCGGTCGGGGGGCTGTTTTCTTTTTTTAAGAAAGTCCGTGAACTATGAAAACTTGCAAGTTGTTATCGATGAGTGCGGGCGGTTCATTTCTTGTGATTTCACGCTGTCAGATGTCCAGTGGCGAGTGATATATCTACGCTCCCAATAACGCGAAGGATAGAGAAGTCTTTTTTCAATTTCTACGTAATTATCTGGAGTGTGACAAAGTGATCGTGTGCATGGGTGACTTTAATTGTGTCTGTGACGAGCGGGATAGTACTGGAGCGGCCACGAGTGGTGACAGCAGTTCGAGACTTTTGAAAGAAATTGTAAATCTGTGTGGGCTCGAGGACGTCGGTGCCTTATGCACCATAAGAAGTGGCGTAAAGTATACGCATTTTCAAAATACGTCACACGCTCGTTTAGACCGTATTTATGTTAAAGTTGACGTACTGCGCACTGTGCACGGCTACCGTGTCCAGCCCATTTTTTTTACTGACCACTGCCTCGTAAGCGTAAAAATTGGCAGGAAAGAAAGCAGAGTGTCTCGTTTTAACTGGCAGCTTTGGAAATTAAACCGAACACTTTTGAATGATAAACCTTTTGCAACCACTGTCGCTGAGCTGTTGCGGGGTGTGGTCGAAAAAGAGACTTGTATCAGGGAGGCCTGGGAAGGGTTCAAAGAGGGAGTTAAGTTGGCCGCGGTAGAAAGGGCCAGTAACATCACTTTCCAAGCTCGAGCTCGCGAAAGGCAGTTGAAGCAAGACCTTAAAGCATTGTGTCGAGTAGAGTGTGAGCGCCCTGGAACTTGCGGCGATGACATTCGGCACATCAAGATGGAGTTGGATCAAATATACAATGAAAAGTATAAAGGGGCAGTCGTGCGGGCACGCTCGGAGAAATTTCTGTTGGGAGAACAGCCGACTAAGCGAGCTCTGGCTGAGGAAAAGAAGTATGCCCTGACTCGAGAAATAAGAGAAATAGAATATAAAGGGAAAATTAGCAGCGATAAAGATGTTATAGAAGAAGCTTTTGTTGAGTACTTTGGGAAGCTTTTTGGGGAAAAACCGACTCCCGTAGGATTTTGTAAATTTAAAGATTTTTTGTCACTCATGCCCAAGTTGGATGAGGAGGTTACAACGTGGCTCGAGGGAGAAATCACGCTAGGAGAGGTTGAACGAGCAATAGATTCGCTAGCGAGACAGAAAACCCCGGGGCCTGATGGACTTTGTGCAGAATTTTATCAAACCTTTAAAAATGCCCTTAGTCCCGTACTGTTGGCCGTATTTAATGAGTCATTCGAAAATTACTGTCTACCGCGTTCCTTTGTAGAGGCCCACACCATACTGATACCGAAGTCGGAGGACTTGTCGAAAAGGCTCAGCGTGACGGGATATAGGCCGATTACATTATGTAACATAGACTACAAGATTTTCACTAAGATTATTACGCGTAGGCTCCAGTGTGTCATTCGGGACCTCATCGGGGATCACCAGACATGTGGCATTAAAGGAAGGTCCATTCAAACTAATATTCATATAGCGAGAAGCATTTTTGAAACTGTTGGGAGGGATAAAGTGGCAATGATACAATTAGACTTGGAGAAAGCGTTTGATAGAGTTAGACATGATGTTCTAAAGAGTATTTTATTACATGTTAATGTAGGCAAAGTTGTCCTAAAGGGCGTAGATATGGCGTATAAAGGTTGTACCACCAGGCTAGTGTTAAATAATAATGTTTCTAAGAAAATTGCAGTGCTTTCGTCGGTCAGACAGGGATGTCCCCTTTCACCCTTACTATTTGCTCTGTACCTTGAACCTTTCTGTGTGAGCGTGATAACTAGCAAGAATATCCGGGGGTTTCTTTTCAATAATGTTGAAGTTAAAGTGTCCGCATACGCTGACGATGTGGCTATTTTTTGTCAAGACGAAGAAAGCGTCATGGAAACTGTCGATCTCACGGAAGAATATTGTAACGCCACAGAAGCGACAGTGAACTGGGGGAAATGTTGTGGGGTGTGGCACGGAAGGTGGGCTTTAAAACCGCATTACTTTGCAGGCTTTAATTGGGAAGCGACGCCATGTACATATCTTGGGGTGCCCTTGGAATATTACAAAGTTAGCACGCCGTACTGGACGGAGCTCGCAAAAGATTTAAAGACGAAGGCGGACACTTGGGTCAGTCGGAACTTGTCAATTTTTGCGCGCGCCACAGTGTGTAATATTTTTTTGATTGCAAAGATCTGGTATATTATGCAAGTTTTAGCATGTACACGGATGAGTATCCAAAAGTTCCATAGGGTGTTCGCCACTCTCATCTGGAAGTCCGGGTGGGAAAGGATGAGAAGAGACAACCTTTTCCGCAGCGTCAAGTCGGGAGGCCTTGGCCTCTCGCATCTTTTCGTCCGTAAGATTGTTTCGCGCTTCTTTTTCCTACGCGACCAGAATCATCCCTTCCTACGTGCAATTATCCAGGTGAGACTGGCGAACTCTTTGCCGGCAGTGTTGGTAACTAGTGAATGTACTGAACCCCCTTGTTTTTCTGGTTATTTAAAAGAAGTGAAAGACGCTGTATTGTTTTTGCGAGCGCGTTTTTCGATGGACTACCTGGGTAGTGTCACTAAAAAGAAGCTCAGTCGTGACCTGATTGAGCTCCTTTTCCCTGCGCCACTGTATCGATCGGTGTACAGCCAATGTCCGGGTCAAGATGTGCTCCAGCGTGTGAAAAGGATGTGTGTTCCACCAGGGGTAAAGTCCTTTTTCTTTAAATTGCACAGCGAGACATTGCCAGTCAAGCCATGGCTAAGAGATAAGGGAATCTTTGTTTCGTGGTCGGTGGATTGTCTCCTGTGTAAGACACCAGAAACCATCGAACACGTTTTTATTTATTGTTGGGATGCTGTTTTTTTTTTGGGACATTCTTCAAAGGACCCTGAAAAAAAATTTTATGTTGTCCCCGGAGACCATTAGGTATTTACCTGTTGAAGAAAGTGACACTGTGCCCTATGACCTTTTTATGATACTCGGCCTGTTTAGTATCTGGAAAACAAGGATGGAATTTCGGCATGCTGACCCAAAAATTAAGTCTGTACAGAAGCATTTCATCGATATTGTAAACGAGGTCCAAACGGTGTATTGCAGAACACCAGAAACTACGCCTGAGTGGGCACACTTGTTCAGTGAAATTAAGAACATGAGAGAACTTTAGTTCGCCCACAAGTCGCTGGGCGTGAGCTCCTTGTAATGACATAGCATTCTGTGCTGCAATGCTGAGTTCAATAAAGAAAAAAAAAAGTAGTTCAGTGGGAAAGACGTCCGCTTTACACGCGGTAGGACTGGGTTCGATCCCCCGTGGAGCTTTATTATTATTTTTTTTTTCAAACATTTTCCGAGGTTTACATATCTTTTTCTTTTTTTTTTTTGCAATCATCACTGCAGAAACAAACAAAAAAAAAACAAATGTTGTGGACGATACTTCGCTGAATTAAATGGTATGGGATTTCCGTTTTGACACCTGCGAACTCAATGTAATCACTTTCCACAAAATGTAAGGAGCATATAAATCAGGTAGCGTCCGCTTTCCGAGGTGCCCGTATATGTTCTACAGGAATTGCAGCCAGCCATTGGTCCCGATCCCGTTGATCTTTCGGAAACTCTGTCGCACAATGCCACTTTTTTTTCGGTTGCAGGACATGTGAGCCAGCTCTTCACGCAACATCTTGGGTGTATTCTTTTCGAAGCCGATCATGGAAATTCACCACGGGCACTCACTACTCATCTCCAACTCCTCAATGTACAAAATAACTCATCTTGGAGTACGGAACAACGAACGGAACAAACATAACTGCAAAAGAATAGCACGGCGAGCAGTTCCCGCACGCCGCATCGCACGCCGCATGTCGTGTCGTCTGCTACGGAGAGGAGAAAAAAAAAAAAAACGCACGGTCGGGTGTAGTTACGCGACTTCCGCCACTCACTCTCTTCTCTCCACTTCTCCGTCGGGTTTCGGTTTCGGTTTCGAGCAGTTGCGTCTTTTGGCTTTATAAAAAAATACGCTACTCTGTTGCAAAATATTAATTGGGTAGTCCTCCGACACCATAATAAAGCGCCTGGCAAAAAATGAAAAAAAAAATTTTGGGGTGTGTCAGTGTCCCTTTAACAGCCCTGGTGCTTGTATGACTACTTACACCGGTGAGCCGTTGCCACTACGCGGAGAGTGCTTTCTAAGATGCAGCGTACCTGGCACATCGGCAACACTGAAGTTCTGCATAGTTGGCATGTCAACAGCTGCCATTTTCGGTTTGGATGCCTGTCAGGAGCTGAAGCTAATACAACTCAACGGACTCAAGTGCAACTCGGTTGATGGCACTACAGGAAGGGATGACACACCAGAGCGCATCATTGAGGAGTACAAGGATGTCTTTGAAGGAACAGGTCGTCTCCCTGGAGAGTTCACAATAACTCTAAAAGAGAATGCACAGCCAGTCATTTCGGCACCACGAAAGATCCCATCAGCCATGGAAGACAAGGTCAAGCAGGAACCAGGGACTCAAACCGTAACCGTAACTGAAACCGAAAACCGTTTAGGAACGAAATTTTTTCTGTAACCGTAACCGGAACGAAACCGTTATTTGATATTTATAAAAACCGTAACCGTAACCGGAACCGTAAATTATTCACCGGTAACCGGTTTTAACCAATATTAACCGAAAAATAAACTATTCGTTTTTCTGAAGTATGACCTGGAGGAGAGATTTTAAATTGTTGTGGCCATTTGACAGAGTTACTGTCAGCGAGTGGTGCATCTGGTTACATATTTCCATTCAATCTGACTTTAGGATTAAGAATACTCAGATTGAATTAGTGGTCGAGCTTATAATTAAAAAAATTCCATATTTCTAAATCTGCCACACTCCTACATCGCTACATGTATTCAGTACGTGTCGCTTTCAGTGTATTAACTAATAAGTTCGAATTCTCAGATGTCCATCCAACTCGGTTCTATGAAAACCAGCGATGTTCCTGACATGCAGTAGCCAGTATAAAGAAACGAGGTAAATTGGCCATCATGCAGAGCTGGCGGAAAAGAAAACCTGGGCCCGTTTGCTCGAAGCGCTAACCGCGGCTAAAGTTAGCAGCAGTACCTAGGAGAGGGAGTTTGAAATCACGTGACTGGGGGCTGGGATGCCGGGAAGCATGGCGGCGCCCCGGTGCGTGAGCGTCGCTCGCTTTGTAACTAATATGTCGTTGTAGCTGCACTATCGGGCGCGTTAGTCAGCAACGAATGGTTCAGGAGGCTTTCGCTTTGCCTTACCTCGCTTAAATCGCAAAGCACGAGCAATGACTTCGCGGCATTTGTTGCATAGTCTTTCGATTCTGGCCTTTCTAAGCCTAAATGAACGCGATAAGTGTCGGCATGGCAACGTCTTTGGAAAGCGGATTGCCTTGACTCAATCGACCGGATATTAATAGTACACAAAAGAAGACCAGCGTCCCGCCCCGACAGACCTTTTTCTAAATTACCCAAGCATCGAGAAGAACGTTGGAAGTGTAATTCTATGGTCCGCGCTCGCTGTCCTTCCTCTTATAAAAGATTCGAAGTAAATAATCATTATAAGACTTGGACGAACGCGCGTGCAAGGCAAAATTTGTTTTAGACTTTTTCCTTTAGAACGATAGGCCCGTAGCTCACAAGTAGAGTTCCTTCATACACACGCGCGCTTTTGCTTGAGTGGTGACATCTCAGCCATTTTTCCGCCCAATCGTTTCTTTATGCATTTTGAAGTTCGCGCCATCCGGTGTCACTCAGCTCGAGCGCGTAGCTCTGGCTAATGCATAGACGCCATTTTACCGCCCAAGTCACGCACCGAGTGCGCGAGAGCGCCACGCGCTGGCACATTCGAGGCAACAATGGATGTCTTCACCCTGAGACAGACAGACATGTAGGCACCCTGCTCACAAGTTTTGAGCAGCGCTGCAGGCGAGCAAATTAGAATATTTGGCTCGCGTTTCGAACGTGCATCAATACGCTTCCCCACTAGAGCTTTTTCTACTCAGTTCCATTCTAAGTTCCAGCGTAGCAGAGGCTACAAGAGCGAGCTGCGAGCTTTCCGCGTCCCTGCCAAGCACGCGCGCTCGTGCAGTGCGAGCATCGTTCAGGATGACGCGCTTTTCCGAGTAGCTTCGGCTTCACTATCACGTAAAGTGAAATATGCGTGCTCGCGGAAGCTCTGAAAGAAAGCAAATATGAAAGGAATGTTTAATGGAACGCTGCGGCCGCAACCAGCATAATTCTGTTCTTTTTTTTAAACTTTTTTTAGACGTTTTGTTACCGCACATCTACAGATGCTGACAGCGGCTTGTATTCGAACGTGGCACGTGCAAAATCGAACGTTACAGCGCCACACGGATGATGCAGCCAGCAAAACTTGGTCGCGTCTTGCGTAAGTCTTCCGGACGCGCTCGCGCCCCCTGCCCAGAGCAACGGGTATATTACTACTGCATACGCCAGCACGCGCAATGCCTGCAACTACACTCGTAGCATGCACCTCGGTGCTTGGGAAATTTGTGTGCTATCAATACAAGGCCGATTGAGTCAAGGCAATCCACTTTCCAAAGACGTTTCCATGCATGCCGACAATTATCGTGTTCATTTAGGCTTAAGAATGGCCAGAATCGAAATACTATCTAAAAAATGCGGCGAGCTCATTGCTCATGCTTTGCGATTTAAGTGAGGTAAGGCAAAGCGAAAGCCTCCTGCACCATTAGTTACTGACTAACGCGCGCGATATTGCAGCTACAACGACATATTAGTTCCGAAGCGAGCGGCGCTCACTTTGCGGGGCACCGCCATGTTTTCCGGCATCCCTACTGATCCCTGTCACATGATCTCAGAATCCCTCTCCTAGGTACTGCGGCTAACTTTAGCCGCGGTTAGCGCTTCGAGCAAACGGGCCCTAAAGCCCCTGTATCCTGGGAAAAGTGGTGCCTTCATTGTTGTGGAAACGCGCGAGACACGTTCAGCGCGCCACTTCTGGAAAGAACATGGCGTCTGAAATCTAGCTCAGTGCTGCGCTGTGCCGCCATGACCTTCCCAAGGGATGCACGTTACACGTGCCTCGTGCATCGACGCACTTTGCGCTACTTTTGAAACATGAAGGGGCTTTAATGGGCCCTGCTGTTCATTAATAATGTTTATGTTGTTTATTTAGTGTGAAACGTGTCGCGAGTGACGATTTTGAAACGACACAGACAGAAAAAAAAAAGTCAAGGGTTTGACATTGGCGTTTTGTATTATATATACAATATATATATATATATATATATATATATATATATATATATATATATATATATATATATATATATATATATATATATATATGCTCGGGCTGAGAGTGGTGGAAGGAGCGAGGAAACGTCAGAAGGGTGTCCGAGTTTTTTTTCTTTTCCTTCCCGCGCCGAGACCCTTCTTCAAACCGAGTGGCACCCGCCGCCTAAAGCCCCTTCATGTTTCAAAAGTAGCGCAATGTTCGTCGATGCACAAGGCACGTGCAACGTGCAGCCCTTGGGAAGATCATGGCGGCACAGCGCAACACTTAGCTATTTCAGACGGCATGAATTTCCCAGAAGTAGCGCGTCGCACGTGCCTCGAGCATTTAACAACAATGAACGGCGCCACTTTTCCCAGGATAGAGGGGCTTTACCGTCGCCGGCACTGCCACGCCTCTCAGCTTCTCAACATTACAAAAGAAAAAGCCAAGGAGAAGGATGCCTCCTCGTCAAACGCGCCAACGCGCCACCCTCGTCCAACAGACATGGGATGCAATTTCTGCCTCCTTCGCCTGAACCTTGGGAGCTGCCCTGCTTCCAATCGTCGATGGCCTGGCCAATCTCGCCCCACACGGCCAGCAGTCTCAACAGTCTCTCTCGCAAAACTGTGAACGCGAGCTATTCGAACGTCGGCACGGTGAGCTCGAACATCCACAGACGCGCCGAGAGATCGCTTCCAGCATCGCCGGAGGCCTCCCCCTGCCACCGCCGGAGGTATGGCTTCTACGAGAATCATTTCTACCAGAGCCACCAGCGCAATCCAACTACCTCTGATAGAGCCCCCACCACCCATGCCGGAGCGAGGGTCCGTCATGCCTACGACATTCTGAGCGACCTCGCCCAGGACACCATAAGTTTCTCCACGAGAGATGTCCACGAGATCAGGCATCTCCCCCGCCATCGGTTCTACTGGGATGACATGCTCCCCGAACACCAGCACCTCATTTTCGATAGACTGGAACTCTTCCACGTCGTCGCGAGAGGGAACTGTAGGACGGCAGTCCTATCCCAGACGTCGAGGATTCGAGTCTGAGGTTTTCAGAGAGCTCCCCGACCAGCTACCCAACCAGCCTCGACGCGGACGCCACACGCCTCGTGCTCCCGCGCACACCAGCTACCGCCCAGACACCAAGTCGAAGAGGCCCCCTAATCGTGAGTCCGGCAGCTACGCTGAGTCTTCGAAACCCACCAGTGCCGTCATCGACGGCACAGTCGTCTCCTCGACGCACCTGTGCGTTTTTCCTGTCGAGGACATTCTCGCCCATGCTCTTTGCGAGGCTGGCGTCTCGGCCGACCGTGCCCGAGCTTGATCTTGGATCGAAAAAAACGATCCAATGGATCCCGACTCGACAACCACCGCCACCGAGCGAATCCTGGAGTGGTTTAGCAGGACCGACAGTCATTGAGCCCCACGCCGATGACGGCTCATTCGACACGTATAGGATGGCACGGAGGAAAACCACACCAACACAAAGGAACACACTACAGACAAACAAAGCGTCGTCGAAGACTCTCAGTCGGACCTGGGTAGCACTGCCTACAAGTCAAAAGCGACGAGACCTACACCGCCAGTCCACTCGACCCAGCAGGCACCTGAAGTCGACTGGGCAGTGTTTAGTGAGGCAAGTAGTTTTCACGGGCCGCCCGACTACGGCGGACTTTCCATTCGCTGCACGAAGGCTTCTTGCCTCACGGCCCGCCCAGCCCAGCTCTCAATTTTATTACTTCATTCCACTTAGCAGTATTTTACTAGTGGATGGCTGTAGTTCTGTTCCTTCCTTCAGTGAAGCGAAGACTCGCCTGCATGTATGAGGTTGAAATCAACTGTAGCGACGAGAAAGTGCGAATGGTTCTTCCAGCATCAAGTGGGAACTTTCTTAGGGTAATTGTTTATAAATGGTGCCAAACAACAGAGTAGCGGTGTTTATTTTAATTTTTATTATATAGAACGCGATGATCCCCGAGTACTAGAAGTAACATGTATGCTCGGGCATCAAACTAAATAATGTAAATAGATGTAGTGAACACGAGTTGGAGCTAGGAACGTGTGCAACTTCTGACCAATTAGAAGTATTAAGACGTTTCTAGGTTCCTTGTATTTCACGTTATTGGATATCTGAGACTGCTTTAAACAGTTTTTTCTAAAATGTCTGTCTAGCATTTCAATTAGACAAATTATTGGAAAAACCGAAATAAACCGGTTTTTATGAACGTGTAACCGGTAACCGAAACCGTAAAAATTAAAACCGTAAAAAACCGAAACGAAACCGTTATCAACAGGAAGCGGTAACCGTAACCGTAACCGAAACGTTATATTTTTCGGTTTGAGTCCCTGGCAGGAACTGCAGCGCTTGGAGGATGAGCATGTGATTGCTAAGGTCACCGAGCCCACTGACTGGGTCAGCCCGATTGTCATCGTAACCAAGAAGGATGGCTCTCTGCGGATTAGCTTAGACCCGCGAAGACTTAATGAAGCAATCAAGCGCCCGCATTACCAAATGCCAACGTTTGAAACCCTCCTCTCAAAGCGACATGGATCAACGGTGTACACTCTACTGGATGCTTCTCATGCCTTTCATCACATGCAGCTTGATGATGCAAGTTCCCGGCTGTGTACTTCCACCACACCATTCGGACGCTACCGATTTCTGGTCATGCCTTTTGGACTGAGCTGTGCACCTGAGATGTTTCAGCAGGCAATGGACCAAGTGTTTGCGTCAGAAGAAAACATCAACCCATACTTTGACGACATCCTAATTGCATCCAAGTCCATGCCTGACCATTGCAAGCAACTGCGACAGGTGCTGGAGAAAGCCCGTTGCTCAAACTTAAAGTTCAACAAGGACAAACTGAAGTTGGCAGTGTCGGAGGTCAACTACCTTGGTCATGTTTTGACTGCCAAAGGAATCCAGCCAGATGATGCCAAGCTCAAAGCAATTGCGCAATATCCTGAGCCAACTAACCGACAAGACCTTCAGCACTTTCTGGGCATGGCTACCTACTTGACGAAGTTTGCCCCACAGCTAGCTCAACGAACTCATCAACTGAGGCAGCTGTTACGGAAAGACATTCCCTGGATCTGGGACGCAAACAAACAGAAGTGCTTTGAAGAAGTGAAAAAATCACTCTCCGAAACTCCCATCCTTGCATTCTACGATGCAACCCAGAAGACAACCCTGTCGGTCGACGCAAGCTCGTACGGATTGGGGGCTGTGCTGCTACAGCAAGGCAAGCCAGTCGCTTTTGCATCTGCAACACTGTCAAGTGCTCAACAGAAGTACGCCCAAATCGAAAAAGAACTGTTGGCCATTGTGTACGGTGCAGAACACTTCCACTATTTTTTGTATGAGCGCCCTTTTGAAGTGGAGACTGATCATTGACCTCTTCTCGGTCTGGTGCAAAAGCCATATGATACGGTGTCTCCCAGACTCCAACTTCTCTTACTACGACTACAGCCGTATGATGCACAACTGGTCTTTGTGCCAGGAAAAGAGCTCGTCGCAGCTGACGCATTGTCCAGAGCTCCTCTGACCTCCGTCTCAGTTGACACATCATCGGTGGACACCCGTCAGTCAGTCTGCCTGCTCGTCGGAGCCTCGTGTGAAACCCTAAATCTCATCAGAGTGCAAACAGCCGCCGATCCAACCCTACAGCGTGTGGTCAAGTATGTCCAGGACGGCTGGCCAGAGAGACACGAAGTACATCCATCGGCACAGAGGTTTTGGGACTGCAGGGAAGAACTTCACTTCGGAGAAGGACTGCTCTGTCGTGGATTCCCCCTTGTGATTCCGGAAGCTGCTCAACCAGCAGCACTCAAGAAACTTCATGTGGGGCATCGTGGAATGTCAGCATGCAAAGCTCGGGATCGAGAAGCACTCTACTGGCCAGGAATGACACAAGATGTGGAAGACATGGTAAAGCACTGCGTCACATGTCAGCGCCACATGCCCGCAAACCACCACCAACCGCCGCGCTCATTCATCGTACAAGGAAACAGTGGAGGCACATACCGCAGAAACCGCTACCACCTGAGAGAAGCACACCTGCCACCGAGGGATCGAGAGGCACCACCCCAAGTGCAAAGGAGTGTGGAGGATCTGTGCCCATTGTCTGACTTAGATGAAGACTCCTCCCGGGCAGTGAATGTACCATGTGATACCAGCAGTGGACCGACAACCTCAGGTCACACATGTTCAAGAAGACAAGTCCGTCCTCCAAACCACATGAACTTGTAAAAAAAAAGAAGGAAAAAAGGGGCGTGTTATATATGTACTGAAAGGTAGCGCCACCTATGTTGCGTTAGCCCTACTGGCAACTCGTCGCAGAGCTTGCAGAGCCAGCCGGGCGCCATTAGAACAATAAAAGAACACGTTATGTTTTAAAATCCAGCGCCATCCTGTCAATCCAAAACTCTTAAAAGAACCCACGCATAACAGTCATATGCCTGGACCCTGCAGTCATCAATCCAGATGCCGTTGCTTGTCAACAGAGACATCACGGTATCGAAAATATACAACCCTGTATGCGATTCAATCGGAACAAATCCAAGAAAGCGTTCATGCACTTCTGCCTTTAAACAGTAGCGTAAAACAACTGACAGCTGGTCAATGTGGGTAAGGTCTGGAGTCGAATCAATTATTAAAGAAAAATATTTTGCCCGTTAACCTCGTCGACAAGACGGTCTTTGCCATAAGCTCGATAAATTTGTCACAAATTGTTTTTGACAGGTATGATGGGTGGCCTTTGCCCTTGTTTCCACTGCGCTTAATGTGTTCAGCCCAGAAAGGGATCGAACTGGGAAAAGGCTTCAAGCACTCCCATACAATTTCCATTTCGCGGGGAACCAAAAACTTCTCACTTCCCCTTAAAGGGGTATCCACACAAAGGAGAAATCCGCTCCTTTCCTAAGCGGAGCGCGCATCATGTGAGACATACGTCATCCCTTTTTGACGCCTCGCGGCGTCGTTCTCCCGTTTTCCTCCGTGGCGGAGGCGCGGAGGCTTCGTGCTGTCGACACGAAAGCTCCGCAGGTGCACGCGGCGGAGCCGAGGATGGAGTTTCCCGGGTTGTTGACGTCACGACATCCGTCCGCGGAGTTCTCCTCCGTGTGGATACCCCTTTGAAGGCGCCCTGCAATCATATTTAAGCGTCTACCTTTTTTGCGGTTTCTACGTCTCTTGGGGTTGGGGCAAGCCAGCGGGCACGGAGAGGGTAACTAAATATCAGTGCGTCATATTTTAACCGGACGACGCGGAAACCTCCTCCACCGACGAGGGCGACCCGCGGTACCGAAAGCGCGCAAAATGTGACGTCTTTGGTCCTGGGCTTGCCACTGGACAAAGCCGTTAAGAGCTTTTTTTTAGTCAAGATACAAAATATAAGTGTCGCGAACCGTTTTGATTATGTATGAAAGTAGTTTTTGTTCACTATTTTAGATCAGAAAAGAAACAAATGCAGTTTAGAAAGTATGGAAACGAGAAATGACCCGTCGACATACCCGCCACCAAGCGGCGGAAAAAAACGGCGCATACTAGGAAAGGCTATTGGGATGAGGCTACGACAAACGAGGAGCGTAGAAAGGTCCCGGATGTACGCGGCGGCGCTGTGGTCGTATACCGGCTCAAGAATCCGACCGGTTCCGAGCGTTCCGAAGGCCTTCGGTGCGGGCCCTGTTGGCGATTTGGCCATTTGGCGGTGCGTCAGCGCGAAGTGGCTCCCGTTCTGAACTGATCTTTACCCCGTGTTTGCTGTCGTTTGTGGCCAATGAAATGTTATGCCGAATTAGTGTTTAGTCGCGCTGCAAATGCAATACGAGCTGCCCTGGCCGCCCGCTTCATACAGCCTATCCAACACGTGCTTTAGTGGCGCCCTCTCAAGCCGTAGACGCGGAGTGCGGCAGCCGTGTGCGCTCGATGAGCTCACTACTCCTCCTCTAGTTCAAGGCCACTCAAGGCAGGACCTACGACGTCATGAAGGAGGTTATTTTTTGCTTGTTTTTGTAATTCTAATTTGCCTATAACTTTTAAAATAAAGCGAAATTTGAGAAAAGAAAAGTTGGATTAAGTTACTACGTTCAGTACGCTCAGGTTCAGTGCAAATTAAAAACCAGTCAAAAAGTCATTGCAGTGCCCCTTTAAGGGCAACTCCGCTCAATTCCAAAAAATATGGGCTTACATGTGATTCCACTTCAGAAAGCACCACTAAACAGCTCTACGTCTTAGGATTTGCGAAATGTGGTATATTATTCGTGTAATCTAATTTAAACATCAGCAGATACCGAAACTTCGGTTGCGTCAGGCAACATTGGCCTCGTGTCGTCAGAGTCGTGGCCATATCACGTCGAACCACGTGGTCTTGTGACGTTCGGGGGGGCGAGGTACAGTGCACGTGACGCGGGCAGGTCGCTTCGGATGGCGTGAATGGTGATGGCCGAGGGAGAGGGGGAAGGGAAGAAGACGAAAAAGTAGAGGGGGAGCGGAGAAACCGGACATGGGGAACAAGTTGGGACTGGTCGGGGGAAACGAGCAGTGTTGCCAATTTAGCTATCTTGTAGCTATATCTAGCTACTTTTGGCTAGAACTAGCTACGAAATTTCTCCGTCAGCTACGAGTAGCTAAATTGGCTCTTTTTCTAAAATCTAGCTCCATACTTAGCTATTTTCGTGAATTCTAGCTTTTTATAGCATATTTTCTGCAGTTGGTAACTTGGTAACTTTTTTTTTTTTTAGTTAGGTTGTGGACTACATACGATTGAGTGGGCCACATAAAGGTTTGGGCACCGTTACAAGCAATACTTGAATTTATCTGTGCTGTATTCAAACGCGCCACGAGTTGTCTTCACTGAGATAGAGTGCCTCAATGTCGCTGGAGTTAACTGAAGACATATGTATGGATTGTAGATCGGATTAATCGCACAGGAAAGAACTGCGCGCTTCTGCAGCTTGCACCGGCTGGCACCTCTTGGACTGTGTCTGAAGCTGGAGAAATTTTTATATCCCGTGGTTCAGGCAGAACTTTGAGGAGTACCGCCTCCACCCAGGACGTTATCCGGGACATGATTTAGAGTGCACCCTTGGGTTTCGCTTGTTCATTGTAAAATAAGGGATCAAAGACCGGAGATGGCGGACAAAGGCAAGCATTACAAGCAACGGTTTAGAGGCTGCTGGTTGAAGGAAGACAAGTGCAAGCAGTGGCTGATGGCAATGTCAGGTGACCCCTTCAAGGCCTTTGCAAGTTTTGCAAGTGCACTATCGAAGCAAGGAAAGCCAGCGTCGACAAACATCCCACGTCGACGAAGCACCTGGCAAGCACGCCACGGAAGTAAAGGAACCCAGCAGCCAACCCTAGTTGATCCCACACCACCCACGGTACCATTGCCTGTACTGCAGGCAGAGGGCACGCTCGCTCTGTATGTCGCCAAGCATGGTGCTATGAATTCCGTGAACCATTTGGGGGAAGCTTGCACCCAAATGTTTGGAGACAGCAAGATTGCGTCCAAGATTAAGATGCATCGTACGAAGTGCACCAATGTTATCAAGAACGTTCTCGGACCGCACTTCGAGTCGTTGTTGCGGGAAGACGTTGCCGAACAGAAATACAGCGTTCTAATCGACGAATCGACGGACATCAGCGTCGTGAAAGTGCTGGGAATTGTGATCCGGTACTTTTCCTTCTCAAGCTCCGGGATCGCGTCGACATTCTTAACCCTGCAAGACTTACCGCAGTGCAACGCTGAAGTTATTGCGTCGACGCTACTAGACGGGCTTTGAGCAAAAGGATTAAATCCTGAGAACCTTGTTGGCATTGGTGTGGACAACGCCAGTATCATGACAGGCGTTCACAGCGGCGTCTACACCAGGCTGCGAAAGGATCTTCCTCATCTCGTGATGGTGCGGTGTGTTTCACTCTGTGCAGCTCGCTGTTTCTCATGCCTCGTCATGCCTGCCCAGGAACGTGGAATTCCTTGTGCGAGAAACTTATCGGTGGTTTTCGCACTCTGCTGCAAGACGGGTGCAGTACAGAGACTTGTACCGTGAAATGAACGATGACGGAACTCCACTGAAAATACTTCAAGCTAGCGACACCCGCTGGTTGTCGATCTACACAGCGGTTATCAGAATACTTGCTCAGTGGGAGGCTCTGAAGGAGCTTTTCGCCAAGGCTCAGAGAGAGAAGAACTGCTATACAGCAATGATTCTTTTTGAGATGTTTAACGACACCACCAACAAGTGTTACTTGTGACTGCTTGACTGAGTTTTAGTTGAGGCTCAGCGAGTGAGCAAAGCCTATCAAGCAGACAAGCAAAACCCTACAAAGTTGTTCGAAGACTTGTTGGTGCTGGTCAAGTCGATGACTGTGAAGGTTTCACTGCCAACATCCCGGTACGATGTATTCAGCATCAACATTGGAGAACACTTAGACCCGGCACCATACTTCGGCCATAGGTTCGAGACAACGGTCAGAGACGGAGGCCTCCCTGAGCAGGCTGAGAGGAAGATTCGCCTTCGGTCGCGATGCTTCATCGTTGAGTTGTTCTGCCAGCTCCGACAAAGATTGCCTGCAAACATTCAGCTCCTGCAAAAGGCATCTGTTATGTCCGTGGATAACGCCCTGAAGACAGTTCAGGAGCTTATTGGACAACTGGTATCTACATTTCTACATCTACATTGTTCTTGGTGTATTTGTGGATTTTTCAAAGTCTTTTGACTTAGTAAATCATGACATATTGCTTGAAAAGCTGAACTGCTACGGTATCCGAGGACGGGTTTTATTGCTTCTAAAATTTTATTTATCTAATCGAAAACAGGTTGTCCAGATTAACAATATGCGCTCAAAGGCGCAACCAGTACTTTGTTGTGTGCCACAGGGCAGCATATTGGGCCACTACTCTTCAACGTTTATCTTAACGATATCGTAAATACTAGCCCCACAACCAAATTTATAGTATGTGCGGATGACACTAGCATATTTTTCTCTCGCCATGACATTCATGAACTTATAGATTGATGTAATAATACAATGAAAACACTTGAGAACTGGTCGGCAGCTAATGCTATGCAAGTAAATGAAAGAAAAACAAAGGCGGTTATATTCAGACCCAAAAACAAGCCCGTTCCTACACATCCAGATATCTTCCTTAATTCACGTCGTATAGAGGAGGTAGATAATTTCAGGTGTCTCGGTATCATATTTTCCGCCGACATGCTATGGGACACTCATGTAAACTACTTGCTCACAAAAATAGCGCAAATTACTGGCATAATTGGACGCATTCGATACCTCCTTCCCGCACAAGTTAAATTGCTTCTTTATAATTCACTGTTTTACACACACTTCAACTATTGTCAACTAGTGTGGCGGGACAACTACATCTTCAAACCTACAATGCATTCATTTATTACAAAAGAAATATGTTCGCCACACCTATAACGCCCCTTATGGAACACCAAGTTCAATTTTCTTTCATCGTTCTCGCGTTATCAGGGCACACAACCTATACAGATATCGTTTGAGTGCTCGCTATAAATTAGAAACACAGAGAAATATAAGTAATATACGCAATCTTTCCCAACTGCAAATAAAAACCTCTAGTTACTGTACAAGACACAAAGAGAGCTGGGTAGTCCCTACAACTCGACTAAACTCCGGAAAAGAATGTCTCCATTATCTTTTACCATCCCTTTTAAACAACTATTACCATGTTCATCTTGATCTGTACACTTGCAGATATAGTGAACTTCGCGCAATGTACGAAGCATAAAAACACACATATGTATGTCTGCTTGGTGGCAGAAAACCTCACAGAGACCCTCGCAGATGCCCAAGTACCAGAGACATGGAAAGAAACAAGAATGAAGCTCTTGTACAAGGGAAAAGGCTGATCTCGGCAACTACCGGCCGATTAGCATCACATCAGTGCTTTACAGAATGTGCACTCAGATTATCAGATCGAGACTGCAGAAATGGGCCGAGGAAACGGAAGTGCTGGGAGAGCTGCAGAACGGTTTTCGAACAGGAAGATGCATAGAAGACAACCTATTTGTGGTAACACAATGCATCGAAGTGGCAGTCCAAGAGGGCAGACCACTTTACGCAGCTTTTCTGGACATTTCCAAGGCATACGACACGGTGGACCGGAACATACTCTGGAGTCGACTTCGAGGGCTAGGAATAAACAAGGCAGATGTGAATCTGCTGCAGGCACTGTATGCTGGGGTCTCAGTGCAGATTGAGTGGGAGGGCCACATGACCAGGCGTCTACCAGTACTCAGGGGCCTGAGGCAAGGATGTCCACTATCCCCCTTGCTATTTATGTTCTATGTGGCACCGTTGGAGAAAGCGCTGGAGCAGTCGGGTGTGGGCTTCGACCTATCATACAGAGTGGAGGGAGCCTGGAAGCGGCAGAGAATACCGGCCCTCATTTACGCCGATGATGTGGTGCTCCTTGCCGACTCGCCTGAGGACCTCCAGGTGCTTCTGGACATCTGCGGGGAGCTCGCCACGCATTTTAGACTCCGTTTCAACCAGAGGAAGAGTGCGGTCCTAGCCTGGGGAGACCGAGATGGACCGAATCGGGAACCAGAGGAACAATGGTGGCGCCTGCAGGGAGCGAAGTTGACAAGACAAAACACGGTCAAATACTTGGGAGTGACCCTGACTGCGGAGCCCGACTACCTGAAGGTCCATGAACGGGAGAAGAGACTGGGAGCGATAAGGGGGAAAGGAGTCCTGGCGAAGAAGATCACCTGGACGTTCAACAGGTTCGAGGTGGTGAGGGGTCTATGGAAGATGGCCATCGTTCCGGGACTCACGTACGCAAATGGCGTACTGGTCCTCTCATCGCAAACAAGAGACCTCCTGGAGAGAAGACAGAGGGATGCGGGAAGAATGGCCTTGGCAGTTTCAAGAACAGCACCCAACGAGGGTGTCCAGGGGGACTTGGGCTGGTCGTCCTTCGAGGCCAGAGAAGCCAGCGCCAAGGCACTGTACGAGAGGAGAGTGCACAGACTCCTGAATTGGAATTGGGCCCACCGCACCCTGCGCTACATGATATACCAGGGAAGAGGCACCAAATGGATGCACCGCCTCCGAAGGCTGCAGGACCGCTATGGTTTCGAACCGATCTGGCTGGAGTCAGCGGGCGAGAACCGGGAGGGCCCAACGGCAATTAGAAAGGGCATCCGAGCAGTGGAGACGGAGAGATAGAGAGCGGGAGCGGCGGCGAAGCCGTCCCTCGCGATGTACTACGCGGAGAAGGAGGCCATAGGGAAAGAGCCCTGGTTTGACAACTCGACAGGCAGTGGACTCCTCGCAGAGGCCCGCATGGGCACATTACGGACCCGGGTGTGGAGGGCCAGGTTCACGGAGGGACAGGAGAGGACGTGCACACTCTGCGGGCAGACCCCGACGAGACGACGGAGCACCTGGTGCTGCAGTGCCGGTACACTGTACCAGTCCCAAGTACAAAGGTGCTACCAGTAGCACTGGGTTTCCGAATCGGTGCAGAACAGGGAGAGGATAAACAAAAGAATGTTCGATCGGCGGTAGACGTGACGAAGAGGCGGCTGCAGGTCTGGTGGAGGGAGATGCATCGGCGGAGGGAGTGCAACTAGAGTTCCTGTATATGCTACCTACGGTAACAGAGTTGCGCATTCAGCCTCGGCGGGTGCCCGTAGCGCCAGCTTCCCCGCACGCCCTGGATGCTTTGCTCCTCACGTGACTAAATTTGGCGAATAGCGGCGCCGCGCGCGCCGCCGCGCATGGAAAACAGGAGAGGAGGTGAAGGAGGACGAAAGCAGGGGAACATACGCCGGGGCGCGAGAAACGTCGGCGGAGCGACCGTAAAGGTGGCTTTCTTACACGGCACCGGATGCTTTGCTCCTCACGTGATGGATCTCGGCGAATAGCGGCGTGGCGGCGCGGGGAAAACAAATGTGCAACTCTGCTCCCCCTTCGGGGAAGCATATCGAGGAACTCTAAGTGCAACCGATCAGCGGAACACCAAGCGGAAGCGGAAGTCGCGTGAGGCGCGACTGACTAGGCTAGATCCAGTATCTGTTACTGTTGATCACCCGATACAAAGGGGAGAGCCACAGACTCCAATCCAATCCAATCCATTTTGAAACCGCCGGGGTAAAATGTTTTTTTGCCGATTAGTGTAGAGGTGGCAGTGTGACGAATATCTTCCAGAAGGTGTATAGGCATACCGAGACCGCTACCAGCAGACCACTTGGGTTCGGCGCGGAGTCGCGACCGTGGGGGAGATCAAGAAGCCCTTCCTTCGGAGCGCTCAACAACCCGTTCGGCCTACCAACCGGGCCCTGTAGGGCGCAAATGTTTTTTTCGATGCGGCGTGTCGGGGCACAGCTAAACGACGGAATCTAGCGGTGGTGGCTGGGGCGCCATGGAAAGCAGGCAAGGGAGGCACCTAACATCATGACTCCACGGAGGAAAACAATGACAACCAGTCAAATGGAAAAGGCAAAGAAGAGGGGAAAGCGAGACAAGGCGGCAGGGGAGTGCAAAGGCTGTGAGAAATGGGTGGATATCAGCGAGACACCGTTCGAATCATGCACGGAGGCGGAGAACAGTACGTACAAATGTAAGGAGTGCAAGGAAAATGAGGTGAGAAGAAGCATCTTGGAGGAGGAGATAGAACGGCAAGTTAATGCCTTGAGATAGGCAATGAAAGTGAAGCTGGAGGAGGCAAAGACAGAGAGAGCGGCCATAGAAAGTAGGATGTTGGCGAAGCTCGGAGAAGAGAGATCCTTGAGAATAGCGGCGGAAGAAAAACTGAAAGCAATAATGCAGGAGGAAAGGAACAAGAGAGAAAAATTAGGGGGGGTGTTTAATGACTGGATGAAGTCATGTGAACCAGCGCAAATGACGGTCAACGGGGCTGAAAACGCGCTGCAACAGCTGGCACCGGGAAACGGGGTCAAAGAAAAGAAGACATACCACACAGACGGGAAAGAGACAGATAGCTTTTCCCAAGAACGGACGGGATGAAGTGGAGATCTGGATAAGGAGCAGGAGGGACAGACGACTGGAGGCCAAACACAAAGAGGCCAGCACAGAAACTACAAGGAGGCCCTCATGAGGCAGAGGGCAGACACAGATGACGGGACAAAGAAACAGGACAAAGAGAAGAAGGTAAACAAGAGAGTCTTAGTGGTAGGGGACACTAATGCCTTCAAGATAAAGAGAGCCACACTGAAGGTGGTAGATTACAAGAAAGTTCACTTTGCGACTAAGCCAGGAGCACAACTGAGAGAGTCACTGGAGAGAGCAGAGAGGGATGGGAAAATATGGAATGCAGAGGCAGGGATGGTGGTCATAGATGCGCGAGTGACAGACGTGCAAGGCGAAGAGTCGGTGGAAGAAATGGCAGCGGAGCTAGGGAAACGGCTTGAGGACTGGACCACGAGAGCCCCGAAACACTCTTTTATGGTGTATGAAGTCCCAGAAATCAAAGACAAGGGGGACCCACTTAAAGAGAGGTGCGCCAAGTGGAACAGGCTATCAAGAGAGATCAGCCAGCAGCTGGGACCGAGGGTGGAAGTGGTAAAGAACACAGAAACGGGAAACGACATGGAAGATGGCTGCTACAATAGAGATGCGGCAATTGAAGAGGGACAAGCACTGGGTAACAGACTAAAGAGTTTTTTAGGACTGAAATGCAAGGGGAAAAGCGTGACACCGATGAAAAGGCGACAGGAAAGAATGGAAGGCAGGCTGACTCAGGACCAGAGACTACAGCGACTCGAGGAACAACTCCAGAGGATGTGTCCCCCACAGGGACATGCCCACTAAGAAGAGAAAGTAGGAGAGATGGTGCCTGCAACAACACGAGGCGGAAAATACAAAAAGGCACCAGACCAGCAAACAAGGAAAAACAGACGAGCAAAAAAGAAAAAGAGGGAAGTAAAGATTGCCTTTCTAAACCTGCAGGAAGGAAGGAAAGCAGGAAAATGGGAAGAGGCCTTTCAGATGTTACAAGATGATAAGATTGGAATGTTCGCAGTAACAGAAACCCACCTCAGGGATGAAGAAAGACCCTCGGATTGCGAAGAGCTTTTTTGGGATGGGGTAAACAGAGAGGGCAGTGAGAGGAGGGGAGGGGGTTAGGATGCTTTCGTGGGCCAGGCTGGCAGAGAGAAAGGCCAGAGTGCAGAGAGCACATGTGGTTGACGGGGATACTGGCGGGGAGAAAGGTGGCAGTGGCAGTGGTGTACCTGTGGACGGGGGCACACAGCAGGGAGACAAACATCGAGCTAATCAAGTGCATTGAAAAAGACTATCACAACATTGGGAGACCTACCATTAAGGTAGGCGACTTCAACGCACACCTAGAGGAGTTCGATGGGAGAACAGACGGAAATGGAAAGCTGCTGCAGGACATGGCGGAACACCTGGACATGGTAATCGTCAACACACAAGATAAATTCATAGGAACGACGACATGGACGGCCAGAGGGATGAGCTCTACAATTGATTATTGCCAGGTGTCCCCGGACCTGTATGAAAAACTGAACTACATGGAGATAGACGAGGAAGGCGACAAGAGCTTGGGAAGTGATCACAACAGATTGCTGATCACTTTCGGAGGAAAGCCAACGGAAAAGAGAGTCAGCGAACCTATGAGACCACACCACATAACGCAAGCAGAAGCACAAACCATTGCACATAAACTGGAGGAAAAGGTGGAAACCAGGCAGGTGGAGACGTACGGGAACCTTATGCGGTGGTGGAAGGACCACCTGGAAAAACTAAAACGACCGACACAAAGGAAGAGGAGGAGAAAACGATGGTTCCCACCATCGTTTTCTCCTCCTCTTCGGTGCTGTTCGTGAGGGAGGCCATTACAAGAAGGCAACTGGCAAACAGGATTCTGCACGGGACCATCAGAAAACGAGAGGAGGAGAAGAAAGCCCCCCTACAGAAAGATTCAAGAGAGTGGAGGGAGTACCAGAGCAGGAAAATAGAGGTGACAGCTTTGATTCAAAGCAAAATGGCCAAGGTAGATAAGAGATTTTTGGAAGAACTGAGAGAGGCAGGACGTTAGGCCCCACTGAAGTTCTGGCGACATGTACAGGGCCAAACAGGTCGACCCAGGGAGGATGCTGTAATCAAAGACAATGCGACGGGAAAGGAACTGGATTCTGGAAAGACCAACTGGTACATTGAGAGGTGGATTGGGGACATGTTCACAGGGGACAGCCGACAAATGGACAGTGAGGAGGGGGAGACGGAGGACGAACTGCAGGAGCAACCGAGCAGAGAGGAAATCACAGAGAGGGAGTTAAAGAGAGCAGTCAAGAGGATGGGAGGAACCACAGCCACTGGAACGGACGGAATCCCAATGAGGCTGGTGAAGGAGCTGGGGCCAGAAATGAGAGCACTGCTGCGCGAGATCCTCAACCAGATTCTGAAGGAGGGATGGGTGCCGGTGGAGTGGCGAACCTCAAGACTCAGACTAATCTACAAGGGAAAAGGGCAAAAGTCAACGCTCAGCAACTACCGCCCCATAGCCATCACATCGGTACTCTACCGCGTGTTCACACAGATAATACGAGACCGACTGCAGACATGGGCAGAGGCAGAAGGAGTCCTGGGGAAGCTGCAGAATGGTTTCCGGTGGGGGAGACGCCTTGAGGACAATTTATTTGTGCTGACGCAGGCCATCGAGATCGCCCAGAAGGAGAACCGCCCCCTTTACCTCTGTTTTCTCTATGTCAGCAAGGCTTACGACACGGTCGAACATTGAAAACTGTGGGCGCAGCTGGCAGAGCAGGGACTCTGCAGTGAGTGGATAGACCTCTTGCGAGAAGTGTACAGAGGGACGGCGGTGGTGGCACAGTGGCAGCAGGAGACAACACATCCAGTGACCTGCTCCAAAGGCTTGAGACAGGGCTGCCCACTGTCGCCGCTGCTGCTTATGCTGTACATAGCAGGAATCGAAAGGCGGCTGCAGGAGAGTGGGGAGGGTTTCTCACTGAAATATTCGGAAGGTGGGGAAAGGAAGGGAGGAAAACTCCCGGGACTCATCTACGCCGACGATATGGTGCTGATGGCGGACTCACTGCAGGGCCTGCAGGGGCTCATGAACAAGTGTGGTGCAATGGAAGAGGCCCTGGGGCTTACCTTCAGTGTGCACAAATCTGGGCTGATGGCCTTTGGGGCAGCAGAGGAAAACGGGCCCACCAACCTGTCCATTCAGGCCGACCCTGTACCTTGGGTGGACCACTACAAATATCTGGGTGTAAACCTACAGAAGGGGCACCACTACCTCCTAGAGCATGAGACGAAGGTCAAGGCGAAGGGCAGGAGGAACAAGGGCATAGCAACGACCAGGGCCCTCTGGGGATATAACCGATACGAGGTAACCCGAGCGGTCTGGAAGATGGTGGCGGTGCCGGGGCTCACTTTCGGCAACTCAGTGTTGTGTCTGTCATCAGGTACCAGGCAATAGCTTGAGGTCCGTCAGAGGGAGGTGGGAAGATCGGCACTAAGTGCAAGCCGAACAGCACCGAACGAGGCCGTCCAAGGAAACATGGGCTGGTCCAGTTTTGAGGCCAGGGAGGCCCAAGCCAAGCTGGACTTCGAGCGACGCCTCAGCCGGATGAGCGAAGAGCGCTGGGCCAGACAAGTTTACATTGCATCTTCGGTCCGTCCCAACCCGGTGGGTGCGACGGACGCGCCAGCTGGCACAGCGGTACGAGGTCAGCGGCCCATGCCTCTACCCAGCCGCGGAGCAGCCGGAACTGCAGCAGAGCATCCGCACGAGGGTGATCGAGAGCGAGACGCGGCGGTGGGTGGAAGCGGCACGTCTGAAACCAGCGCTGGCCCTGTATGCCAGAGAGAAACAGGAGGTGAAGCGAATACCTTTCATGGACAACAGCAATGGCAGTGCACTGCTTTCAGACGCCCAAAGCGGCATGCTGCGGACCTGCGTGTTCCGCGCGAAGTACATGGACATGGAAGCGAAGTGCGCCATGTGCATGCAGGGAGCAGACGGGACGGCGGAAAACGTCCATACTGGAATGCACGGGCATAAAGCCGGATGTGACGTACGAACCAGACATGGCGGTGGCGCTGGGGTTCCGGGGCATTAACGAACAGTACGCCGCCGATAGTTCACGGCCAGTGGAGGTGACAAAGAGGAGACTGGAGTGTTGGTGGAGGGGAGCAAGGGACCACAACTACGATATTGGCTAGTGTAGTTACTAGCCAGGCTAGATCCAGCGCTGCTGAGATCCCCCGATACAAAGGGGTTAGCCCCAAATCCAATCCAAATTCAATACAAGACAAACTCGATGCATGGTGTCAGAAGTGGCTAGTCCCGCAAAAAAGGGCGGTGAACTAAGAAGAAAGCCGAACCATGGACGTGCTCAAACTTCCCGAGGGCCTAAACTTGACAGGGAACGCAGCAGAGAATCGGCAACGGTTCAAACAACGTGTGGGACTGTACTTACGGGCGACGGAGACCACCAAGCGAACCGACGAACAAAGGGCAGCCATTTTGCTTCATGTGGCAGGACCCGATGCCATCAAAGTCTACAACACCTTTACCTTCGCACCTAAAGAAAAACAGGACTACCAGACAGTACTGAAGAAGTTTGAAGAGTAATGCATGCCCCGAAAAAATGAAACCTACGTACGGTACGTGTTTCGTTCACGAAAAGAAGAAAGGGGTGAGCCGTTTGAACAGTTCATGCGAGAGCTACAACTAAGAGTGAAATCGTGCAACTTCTCGACTTTGTCAGACTCCATAGTACGAGATCAAATCGTATGTGGGGTAACAGACAAAAAACTGTAAGAGCGATTGTTGTGCGAAGAAGATCTGACGCTGACGCGACAGAATGTTGAGGGATCACAATCCCCACAGGGTAAGTCTGGGATACTAGTTCATAACGACGAGAAGGGGGAACCTCTGGAAATACAAGACACTGTGATCAGTGGCGTAGGCAGAGGGGAGGTTCGGGGGGTCGAAACCCCCTCCCAATTGCCAAAGCGGAGAAAGTTTCCGCTAAATTTAGCGGAGCAATTTTTCCGTCAAATTTAGCATAAACATTTCCCCGACAAATTTAGTGGGAAAATTTTACCCTTGTGACGTCAAACATGATGCCACGCTAAATTAAGTGGAAATTTTTGTGCTAAATTTCCGCTCAATTTAGCGGGGAAATTGAAGTCACATGACCGTAGCACCAACTCAGTTTCCCCGCTATACCGTATTTACTCGCACAATGAACGCACTCGCGTAATGAACGCACCCCCCAAGTCGGCTCTCAAAATTTTGACTTTTTTTTCACTCGCGTATTAAACGCACCCCCAACTCCGACGTCAAAATCTTGACCCCCTCCCCCCACGCGCGCGAAATGAACGCACTTTTCTATCCTGATGCAGCGAGGTCGCGAATGCATGAACAGCGTGGGCGAACAAAACGCCTTGCAAAAGGCGTTAAAAAATTCGAAAAGAGCCAACGGAAGCAAGAAAAAAGAAACATGGAGAGCTTTTTTTTTTTTGTTGCACAGCGCAGTCTGACTTTGGGGTCGCGCGCAAGGAGGTAAGAGAAGCGGAGAAGCCCAAACAAAACAGCTTGCAAAAGGCGACAAAAAAAAAAAACCCACGGAACTAAGAGAAAAAAAAACAAAAAAAACAGGAGCTTTTTTTTTTTTTTGCACAGCGCAGTCTGGACTTTGGCGGAGAAGCCATCTAATGGTGCGTTTACACCTGAAAAGAAATCCGCTGCCGCGGGAGCGGATCCGCTCCCGGCGGCGGCGGCGACGAGCTGGTTGTGTTTACATCTATTTCCTTCGAGCAGTGGCGGCAGCGCTGGCTGCGGCAGCGGTTCCCGTAACGTCTCGTTAAATATGACGAGAAGGCGCGAGAGTTCCCGCCTCGGCTCTCTCTCTCCTGGGCGTTGCTGCTCCCGGAAGAACGCGTACTCGTGATGTAGGCAGCGTCGCGCTGCGCAAGAATGTCACATCCGGTCAGCGAAACGCCTCGTTCGGCGGCAGAAATAGATCCCGGACCTAAACGGCTCGCCGCCACGTTTTCCGCCCAGCGTTTCGCCACAGCGGCAAAAGCTGGGCGGATCCGCTGGCGGATCCGCGAGTGTAAACGTACCATTAGCAAACGAAACAGCTTGCGAAAGGCGGCAAAAGGGAAAAAGCAACCCACGGAACTAAGTGAAAAAAACAAAGAGGAGCTTTTTTTTTTTGCTTTTTTTTGCACAGCCCAGTTTGGTTACGGGGGGGGGGGGGGGGGGGGGGGGGGGGGTCGCGCGTCGCACGCAAGGAGATAAGAAAGATAAGCAGAAAAGCCCTCGTCTAAGCAAACGAAACAGCTTGGGAAAGGCAGGCGGTAAAAAAAGAAAAAAAGTGAAAGCCCTTTACAACTCCCTGTAACGCCGAATTGGAGCGCAGCTCTTGAGGAGGAGGAGGGAAGGGTACTGAGGGGACGGTAGACCCCTCCTCCTCCTTCTCCCCTTATTCTTTAATATGCTCCGGGGGGGTCACCTGACCTCGGGGGGAGGGGGTCACGTGACCTCGGGGAGGGGGCCACGTGACCTGGGGGGGGCCACGTGATCTCGGGGGGGGTCACGTTACCTGGGAGGTCACGTGACCTAGGGAGTTACGTGACCTTGGGAGGGGTCACGTGACCTTGGGGGGTCACGTGTCCTGCGGGTCACGTGACCTTGGGGTGACCTTGGTTACGCCGACGGGCGCCTAAGAGCTGCGCTCTAAAAAACCAAGGAACTAAGAGAAAAAGAAAACAAGAGGAGCTTTTTTTTTTTTTTTTTTTGCACAGCCCAGTTTGGTTACGGGGTCGCGCGCCGCGCGCAGAGATAAGAAGTTACGTCGATTTTTCATGATAAAAGGTCCGTTCATAACGCGAGTAAATACGGACGCAAACATTTCACTTCGCGTAATGAACGCCCCCCCAACTTTGCATCGATTTTTTGGAAGAAAAGGTGCGTTCATTCTGCGAGTAAATACGGTATTTAGCGGGGAAATTTTCACTTAATTTAGAGGGAAATTTATGGAAAATTTATGGCTAAATGGGAGGGGAGCAGGAGTGGAGGAGGGGAGGGTATGGATGGAGAGCAGGGATGTACCTTCCCCTCCTCCTCCTCAAGAACTGCAGTCTAATCCGGCATTACAGAGGATTGTAAACGTCTTTCAATTTTTCTTGTTAAAATGCTTTCATTATGCTATTTGCATAATGAAAGCAAATAGTTAATGGTTATGCTATTAGGGTTACCATGTGTTTCTGCAAAGCCTCTGTAATGCGAAATTAGAGCAAAGCACGAGGTATTTTGATTTTGCAATATACCGTGGTAAAAAAATTGAGAATATATATACATAAATTTATTTTTTTTGAAGGTAGGCCAGAGAGGATCTGGAGGGTTTGGTGGGAGCCCCATAATGCAACGCGCAGTGTTGCATTATGGGATGTCAAAGACCTACACACCAATTCAGTTTCTCCGCTAAATTTAGCGGAGAAGTTGAATAGACCGATCTCACTAAGCGTTCGGCGCATGCGTGACGCCGCCATAACTTTAGTTCTCAGAAGGTAGACAGCCATGCATGCAAGGGCTCGTGCCGTCTCGTTCGACACAGGCGCAGAGCTACAGCAAGGTTATTGCACGTGCAGAAAGACTAAAGTTCCCTCGATGCATTGCGGCAGCGGTGGCGTAGTCAAACTGGCAGGTGAGATTGGTCTATTGGTGTATACGTCAGTGACGTCCCATAATCCAATCCCAGCTGAAAATTCCCATTAGATTCAATTGGAATTCTAACTGGTTTTAATTGGAACCAATTGGTTTTAATTGGAACCAATTGGTTTTAATAGGTTCCAATTGGAAGCACGCTGGCCAGTGGGTTTCACCAATTGGAAAAAAATTTCCAGTTGGAATCTTAATGGGTTCCAATTGGTTCTCATTGCAGTGACCAATTGGTTGTCCCAAAACCTAGCTGGTACCAATTGGAAATTCCAATTGGAATCTAATGGGAATTTTCAACTGGGATGCGCGCAATCTTTTCCACAAGGGCGCAGCCATCTTGAATGTAGTCATTTCCGACATCCGTTAAAACATTGTTTTGATCTCTCCACGCCGCTGGAAAGTATTCATGAAAAATGTGTAATTGTCACACATTCTTGTTTTGTCTCACCTACATTTTCTCGCATATTCCAGGTTGAAATGTTTTCCTATTTTTTCGTCCCGCATACCAGATGTGGAACCCACGTGACTAAGAACAAGAGGAAACGGGAACAAACTGCCAGCAACGGTGGTTGTCAGGGTCAGCAGAAAACATACTAATTGGCAAAATAGTTTTGTTAAGATTACTAATTAACTTCTTTAACGTCCGCTGAGGCCACAGACACCAAGCGGCAGATAACCAAGCCCTGCTCACGAGTTTAGTCCCTTCTCAAACCGGGAATCTCTAGTCCGCGTCAGCTACCATTTTATTTTTCTTATCAGTAGAAATCTGTTCGAGAGATGTCTTGCTGTGGTAAAAACAGAAAAGAAAAAAAATACCATTACAATTTTCGAAGAGCATACAAAAAGCAGGCACAAAAAGGGTGAGAGATATCCAGATAATTTAGCTGTAATTCACAAATAAAGTCAGGCCAATCCACCATGGGCCAGCCCTGGAGGTTTGACTACAGGAAGTTGCTGTTAACACCTAATTAAATAAAGTAAAAAGCAGCAAAAAAATAGAACCACTAGGTTAGATGAATTCTACCATAAATAGTGAGTGGCTTTATGCACACCGGTACGATATGCTGGTCTGCATTTAAATGGGCATGGGGATAGAATCAGGTCCAGGACTGATGAGGTTTGCAGCAAGAGCTTCTACTCTATGTGCTCCGAGCTACGGGGCGCCACAGACGTGGCCACCGATCCTCTAGGAAAAGCCCATGACATGCTGCGTGAATACCTGGTGAGCCTTTAAGGGTTGCTCACTGGTGAATACTACGCCACAGGTGTTGCCTTTGTAGATCTTGTGACTGTAAAGAGTTGAAGCATTTAAGAAAAACGAAAAATAAAGGGATGCAAATTTACTGAAAGGAAATCAATTGAAGTGGAAGATTTATCATACTACACTTTTGGTTGAGTGAAGCATTGAATTTCTTTTAATCTTTCTGAACAGTTATGAGAACATTTAAGCCTCAGAGACTGCATGAGTGCTGGGTTTGCAGGTCGTTTCACCTTGGTGAATCTTTTCGTTTGTACTCAAGGCTACAAAATGCCTGAGGTATGGTGTGTGAACTGGTGCTTGCCTGTGTGACTAGTGGTGAGCAGCCAAGTTTAATTTCTATGTAAATGCTTCGTCACAGGTGTCATATTTAAAGGGTCTTTCTCTTTTGTGAAATGTTTCATGAGCATTCAGGTAAGGCATCTAATGGAACCCATTGAGGCACTTAAATGATTTCTGGTCAGTACAAAAAACCTCAAGCTCAGTAACAAACTTTTTCTGAGTGAATACTTTGTAGCTGGTTTCAAATCTGTAAGGAATTTCACCTTGTTGAGGGGTACTCAAGCTAGACTTTTAAGGAACCCTTTGGGGCAGATGCTGCATCCAAATGGCTTTTGGATTGAGCGAGTTATATGGTGCACATTTAGGCGACGCGTCTCAGTGAATTTTTTAGAACAAACGTTGCAAAGGGCCTTTCTCTTTTGTGAATTCTAAGAAAATTCAAATAAAACTTTGAAAGGAACTTTTGGGCAGCAAGGTAGTTAGCGCGATCTACGTTTCTGTGAATTCTCGCATGAGAATGCAAGACAGTGCAATTGGATAGACATTGCAGCAGGACCGTTCTCCTAGGTGCGTCCTTTCGTGCTGGGTGACACTGCTTATGTAGGTGCTGGAGAAGGGACAGGAGCAGTCATGCTTCTCTCATTGGTTCTCTAGTCTCTGGTCCAACCAATCGCAGGAAAGGGACAAGCTGCTACCCTTGCCATAGTTGGAGCTCTCCTCTTACACCTCGGCAAGCTCGAGATCTGCTAGGGAAACAAGTTTAATATAAAATCCATTTTTTAAAACTAGAATAGAAAAAGCAAAAACGTTAACACCCTTTACAAAAGAAAGTCACACCGATATGAAATGCATGTACACATGGTTGGTTGATGGAGTTGACATTGTGTGTATGAAGTGAAATCAAATATACTATAAACGACTTATTTTTTGCACGCTCAATATTTCACGATTTAGGTCAAAGCTGAATGGTTGATGGAGTTGACATTGTGTGTATGAAGTGAAATCAAATATACTATAAACGACTTATTTTTTGCACGCTCAATATTTCACGATTTAGGTCAAAGCTGAAGTTACGGAATAATTTGCGGATTAAAATTTTCGCGACGTGGTGGTATCTCAATATAGATTCCAATGTGTTTATAGTTTACCGGAATTGTTTGCGGGAGCTATTTTTTTGCAAATTGCAGGCGATTCGCGGAAATTAGGTTTTTACGAAAACTGAGTCGTCTACAGTATACAAATTGGTCGGTGCATTTTTGTCTGTCATTCTTCCCCACTTGTATTTCCCCCTTTTTACACCAAGTTGTGTCTAAAAGTTGTGGGAGCCGGGGGTGAAAGACGAGGCAGAAGGCACGAGACAGGCGGCCGGCGGAGAAGACACGAGCTGGCGCGAGACATTGCGAGCTGAGCGAGGCTGGAAGCTGGACAAAGAACGACGGAGCCGGGGCTGCCTAGCCTGGCCCATAACGAACCCCGGGGCGGTCCACCAGCGAGGTCTGGAGCAAGACCGGTGGAAACGGCGAGCCCGGGCCATATGACCTGGGCTATGACGATCCCGGGGTGGTTCCGCAGCGAGACTCGGGCATTGATAGCCCGGAACAGCCAGCCTACGCAGCGCTGGCGTGGAAAAGCGATCCGCAGGCCTGGACACGGACCCCGACTGTGAGCTCTGATCGACGGGCGACAACAAAGGTCGGCGGGCCTGGACTACCGGCTCTCGACGACGGGCAACCGAGAGGTACAGTTAACCCATTCGCTGTCTTCTCGTTGCAATGTTAGATTCCCTGGGTGACGGGCGGAACGCATACCGATCGGGCGGCGATTATTAGTAGAGGGACCTCCGTAAAGAAGCCCACAACACAATGGTGCATCCAACGTGGGTCCCGTTCGGTATGCCTCTGCTTCTAGTCGTCCCCAGAGAGTCCCATGGATTTGTTGAGCGGGTTGTTCACTAACGCTAACGATGCCCGTTGAGACAAAGTATTTCGGAATTTTGGTGACTTGTCTCACAGCAGAGCTCAGCAGGTGTCTCCTCGAATCGAGTACTTAAAGGTCTCGAAGGACGAGGTTGCGGACGCGCTTTCTCGGGTACCCCAGAACAGTGGTTGGCAGAAGGTGACGCAACCGGGGGAACACGAGGAGCGCGGTTAAGATGTAAGAAAGTCGTCTTCGGAGGCAGAGGAGAGCCACGGCAGGTTCGCTGGAAGGCAGGATAGCCACTGGCAGGAGGGAAAACAGCCAGGATTTATTGCATCTTTAGGATTTAGGCTTGGAGTGATGCGGTGAGCCAGTAGGCGCTTGTCGAGGCCCGGGGTACAGATCGGTTTTTGTCAGTGGGTGTCGGAAAGATTGCGGGAATTGCAGTCGACACCAGGAACACTGGCGGACGAGATTGTCAGCGGGTGTTGGGTAAACTGGCGTAAATTGCAGTTGACACCGGGAACGCTGGAAGGCGAGTTAAGGAGCAGTATAATTCGTAACCGCTGGGCCAAGACGGCTAGTTGCTTCGCGTCACTCCAACAATTCATGAAGGGCAGAGGGACGACTCTCCCTTGAGGGAGCTCGTTCCGCGAAAGCTACAAAATGTTTTATAGGATACTTTTTCGGCTTCACTCTGGCCGGTCGTGGCAGTGACAGCAAGACTTTTAACAAGTTATGTCACGTCACGACCTGGCCGGGAATGAGGCGGTAGACATTTAGGTGGCTTGTAGTTGTCCAGCTTGCCTTGAGGCGTGAACGGTTTAAGAGGGCTTGCTCGCCGAGCTGCCGCCCCCTCCGAGGACCGAGCAGTCCCTAGAGCTCGTATGCACCTGGACGGAACGGGACGCTGACGCTTACATCGAGTTGCACATGCTTTATGTAGCCGTTGCGGAATTGCGGGTATGGTATTTGGTCATCCCGCCACAGGCTTTGGATCCCTTCGCTTGCTCAAAAGATGGACTAGGTTTACGCCATCGTTACCTGTTCTGAAGGAAACTCACGCTTTGAGCAACGCAGCTAGTGGTTTTGCCGCATCGCTTGCTCCGAGGTGAGAAGGGCACCCGAGGTATAAAGACGCAAGCGTCGTGTCTTACTTCTAGGCTTACTCGGCGAGATACAAACGAGGAGGCTTGCCCGGTTCACATCGCTGACTTGAAAGGATACTACCGTCGTCGCGATGGGGAAGACGCATAGCATGAGGTTGCGGTAGGACACAAGAAATCCCCTGTTCTTGGCAACCCACGAGCGAGCTGTGGAATGCAGACTTGCTGAGTTGGCCGCATGGTACACGAACCCGTCGGCAAGCAATTTGGCGGTGGAGACTATGGTCCCTGCCACAATCTGCGGCAGAGTATTTGTTCGTTGTGTGTTGTTTTAACACTTTGTTCTGCGCAGAGTAGCTTCCTGGAAAGACGGCCATAGACGGCGTAACTTAGGAAGCCCACCGGGAGGGAAGACGGGCCCATTCGTTTTCCCAAGTGCTCAGGGTGGCTGACAGTTGTTCGGCCTGACGAACGGTTCAGGCGGGCAGTTCTAAGCCCGCTGTGACCTCTAAGCGGAACGGGGCAAGTCCGTCTGCGTCGGCCGGACCAGCTTAGAGCAAGCCCCCTGCTGCATCGCGGTGAGTGGGACAGCGAGCGACAGACAGGTCGGCATTGTCTGCCGGATTCGCTAGCCACCACCACCTACGCCGCTTTCGGACGCTGCAACGTGGCCACTCCGGCAATAGCAACAGCGGCCGCCCACGAAGCCCAGCGGCTCCCTGAAGCCCATAAAGTCCCCCAAAGTCCGGGCCTTGAGGGGGGGAGAGTGTGGGAGCCGGGGGTGAAAGACGAGGCAGAAGGCACGAGACAGGCGGCCGGCGGAGAAGACACGAGCTGGCGCGAGACATTGCGAGCTGAGCGAGGCTGGAAGCTGGACAAAGAACGACGGAGCCGGGGCTGCCTAGCCTGGCCCATAACGAACCCCGGGGCGGTCCACCAGCGAGGTCTGGAGCAAGACCGGTGGAAACGGCGAGCCCGGGCCATATGACCTGGGTTATGACGATCCCGGGGTGGTTCCGCAGCGAGACTCGGGCATTGATAGCCCGGAACAGCCAGCCTACGCAGCGCTGGCGTGGAAAAGCGATCCGCAGGCCTGGACACGGACCCCGACTGTGAGCTCTGATCGACGGGCGACAACAAGGGCCGGGAGGCCCGGACTACCGGCTCTTGACGACGGGCAACCGAGAGGTACAGTAAACCCATTCGCTGTCTTCTCGTTGCAGTGTGTAACTCCCTGGGTGACGGGCGGAACGCATACCGATCGGGCGGCGATTGATAGTAGTGGAGGGACCCCCATAAAGAACCTCCACAAAGTCAACCAAGTTCTTACCAATATATGTCATCAATGCATAGTGTTTTTGGCTCAAAATATTTCATGATATCTTATTTACTGGAATCTGTGTTCTAACGCCACATATCCCCAAGGCTCACCAGAAAACATGCAGCCAGGACACAATGAACTGGGCATAAAAAGCTTACAATCCAACGCACAATTTAAACCATGAGACGAACGGACAACAAGAAGAGAACAAACACGCTATCCGACCCAAACCCCATGACAGCAATTCTAGAACGATCTGCACTAATTTCTGCTTCACGTACTGGCAGATTCATCATGCCTGGGTAATTTCCAGAACACAGCTGCTAGGCGAACTTGCCTTGCTTCGTGACAACGGTAAACCGGCTGCGAGCGTCTTCAGGATCCAAGCCCTTGCATGCCTAAGTGGCAATTTTGTCGTCCAGTTCTGTCAAACAAACAAAAGAGGGAAATGGGCTTGCAGGAACCAACACCCTCACTAAAGAGTTACAATCTAACTACAAGTCAATCACTTCCATTCGCATACTTTCCAGTGTACAAGTCACATCTTTTCTCCCAAATTCCGGCCAATGCAACATATTTTTGATTTACAAGTTTGAACCTCAACCAAAATTCCAAAAGTAACCTAAAAGGGCCATATTTTTTTATTATTTTGTATTGTTATTCCTCTAGTATTACACATAAAGTTTGAAAAGTTTATTATGCAAAAATCAGCGGAGGTGAAAAAAATATTTGCCAGCTAAAACGAGTGCTGCCATCTATGATCAGCGCCGCAAAACTACTCGGACAAGCCTAGTTCGTCCGTGGAATTAAGGGCTACCGAAAAAACCACTGGACGAGTTGAGCTTGTCCACGGCATTTTTAGCCAGAAAGTGGCCTACAAGCTCAGCTCGTCCAAGGCACTTAAGGGGTTAACTGCGCAAGATATAGGACGTATAGACATTTACGACGAAGGTGGAACGACAGAACACAACCGTCCCCAGGTCCTGCTCTTTCGGCAGTCCGAAGACAGTCTAAGGTGCGACGGCATCGGTGTGCGGTTGCAGCGCCATGCTGACCATACCAAGAAGCGTGACTTACATACTGAATTTTTCGTGGAAACGGCCGTTTATTAACCATTCCAAGAGTCGCCTTCTGTGCGCTGCCGTCTTTGTTCATTGGGCGGTGGAACACGTTATGAATCTACGCAGTACCTATCTTCTCCAGGACATGTATCAGACGAAACGCACGCGTCCAAGGGCGTCCAAGGCCCAGTGACTCGGCACTTTTCGCCTGGGTGATAAGTGACAGGGGGGAGGGGTGCCACTTACACAACGGTGTGACTTATAGACAGGAAAGTACAGCAACTTGATTCTGGACACGTGAGAACCGTGATGCCTGAAATGCGTCTCTGACTGTTGTGTTTACCGCGTCATAAAAAGTGGTCTCTCGATTTCCGCTCGACGACGTCATAATAGCGTCGCGCTGTCGCTTGCTGTGATCCCGGCAGTGTCGCAGCAGTGGTGGTGGATATGTGGCAGACGCAAGTTCCACTGCGAATCGCCCTCCGGCTTGGCAGTCCACGAAAGCTTTGACAGCCAGGATTTGGGACGCCGCAATGACAGCGACGCTCGCAATCTTTCGTGCTTTTTTTTTTAGGAATTCTAAGCCCAACCGCCAGCTCGATTGCGGCATCAAAAAGCATACGACAATCTGGCTTTTTTCGACACTGTTCCTTGCCACTTTGGAATCAGTTTCAATGCATGGGCAAAAGAAGACACTGAGCTCACCAATCAGAGACACGTTTCAGGCACCGTGATGAAAACAAATCCTTTGCTCTTTCTTCGTCACGAAAATAATAATTTGGGTTCATTCGGGTTCTTTGAACCGGCCTTTGTTGAACAGATGAGCTCGCACAGTAAGGCTTGCCTCGTTTGATGAGGACAAGTCTGTTCTCCCAGGGTCTCTACAGGGGTGCCTGTAGTGTGGACCTGCAACCAAGGTCTTCCGAGCACGAGCCTTCAGCCGTCCAAAGAGCAGCAGACTCGAGTTGTTCTGCTGAAGAAACAAAACATTCACCTTAATGCTCTGCGCAGGCCCGGGCCAGTCGCGAGAATGGTGCCTGAAGTGCATCTCTGACCGTTCACCACGTCCACAAAAGTGGTCCCTCAATTTCCACCCGATGACGAGTCGAAAAAACATTCCAGGCACTGTAGTCACAAAGTTGGCACCGGTAGGGCTCTCGTAGAAGTCAAAGAAGTAGGGCTGCAAGTGCATGTCAAGCTTGCCTTCCTTCAGGGCACAGGTGCCATTCTGGTGTCCCTTCGAGTTCGGCCGGGAGGAAGACAGTCTGCTACGGTCCTCGGAATGAAAGCTACCGCCCGTAGGAGTGGGCAGTATTTCCTCCGGCGCTGTTGAAGAGAATGTCCCACAAGTGCTGTCGGTCACGAACGGACTAGAGCCTTTAAATGAGGGACGCATCGGAGTAACGAACGCTTCAGCCATCTTGGCCCTTAGAATCATTGTTGCCATATGGCAAAAGCTTTACCTGCAATTGCGGAAAACCCCTTTCGGTTCTC
Source organism: Ixodes scapularis (assembly GCF_016920785.2). Lineage (NCBI taxonomy): Eukaryota > Metazoa > Arthropoda > Arachnida > Ixodida > Ixodidae > Ixodes > Ixodes scapularis. Next base: position 43,959,268 of record NW_024609836.1, on the reverse strand, counting down.
TGGAAGCGTTAAAACGGTCCGTGACAAAGCAAAGCAATTTTGCCTCGGTTTCCTGACGCCGTCTCTAGGGTTCAAGAAGTCACATTTGCTAATCGTAACAATCACCAACTGCACTTGCTCTGCACTAGGTACTAAAATGGCGGCACCCACAAAAACAGCGGGACTGTGATGCTGATACCCTGATCGTAGCTGATTCAGCGGTCTGTCTAGGACACAGAAAGGTGTCTGCCTGTTCAGCACAAAGCTATACAGAGTGAAACAGCACATACCAGACCGCTGCAGAAAGGTAAAGAGATGGATGTGCATGCGGTTAGACGCAGAACTGCCTTTTTTTCTCGGTCGAGACAAACGTCCTAGTTTCTGGAATGATGTAGATAGCCCCGCACTAATCGTCTAAGGACGTTAGCTCCGACCAGAATTTCTGAATACACTATAGGTCCCGAAACTTCAGCGAAAGTTCGGTACAGGGTCAAATAGTGCTGCTGTCCTGGAGAGGGCATTTTTGTTTGGCAGCTCCACCCCGAGCGAGTCACCCCGAATTCGCAATTACAAGTGGTTTTAAAAAAATATTCCCAGTAGACCAACAAATTATTACGCCTGTAATTGATCACTGCGTGCAAATACCGATCATTGTTTATTAATCTTTAAAAAGAAAGCTTGAAAGTATGATTTTTTTTAGTGTGTTTTCGAACAAAACAGAGATTTTGCAAGCAAAAAAGAACCAGGCAATTAAGCGTACGTGTTCACAGTGCCTTTACTAGATGGCGTTAATCGCAGCGCTGAATGTTTTGACAGTGAGGGGGCATTGAAAAGTTGTTTTGAAAAAAGAAAAAGAAATAACAATTATATTATCTTGGGGATTGTTGCAGATACGTAAGATAATACGCAGATACGTAAGGTTGAGCAGTTGATTGAGTGTGCAGAGCCAAAGACGCTCACATTAACGATAGACACTGTCAGTGCAACGACGTGTACTCGCAATCTATGGTATGAATGGCCCATTCAGAGGGGGTTTGAAATTCCGACAAACTTCCTGGTTACCAAACTCCCAGCAATGCTGGCTTCATTGGCCGCTCCTAGCCCCCTAGTCAACGGCAGCGTCACACGTATTTCTTTTATGGCGTTGCTGAGTAGTTTCATGACCAGTACTAAATTCAAGGACTCTCCTCTGGCTAATAATTACTCATCTGAAGAAAAGTCATTGCTGTTACATTTTCGTGAAAACTAGCATGATGTAGTCAGGAAGAGATCTGTAAACATGGTTGCCCTAAGCAAAATTCAGTCCGGCTAAAGCTGGATTAAGGAATTGGTTGCAGCCGAATCTAATTTAAACCAGCAGGACTGAATATTGCTTGGGAGTCTTTTTTCGGAATAGCGAGGGATATGCCGTATTTACTCGCAGAATGAACGCACTTTTTTTTCCGAAAAATCGATGCAAAGTTGGGGGGAGGTTCATTACGTGAAGTAAAATTTTTGCCTATTTACTGGGACCTTTTATCCTGAAAAATCGAACTTCTTATCTCTTTGCGCGCGGCGCCCGACCCCGTAAACAAACTAAGCTGTGCAAAAAGAAAAAAAAAACATTTTTTCTCTTAGTTTCTTGTTTTTTGGGTTTTTTTTTGCCGCCTTTGGCAAGTTGTTTTGTTTGCTTAGGGGTTGCTTAGGGTAGGGCTCTCCGCTTATCTCCTTGCGCGCGGCGCACGACCCCCCTAACCAAACTGCGCTGTGCAAAAGAAAAAAAAAAAAAAAGAAAAAGAAAAAAGCTCTTCTTTTTCTTGTTTTTTTTTTCTCAATTCCTTGGGGTTTTTTTTTTTTTTTTTTTTTTTTGCCACCTTTCGCAAGTTGTTTCGTTTGCTTAGAGGGCTTCTCCGCTCCTCTTTCTTACCTCCTTGCGCGCGGCGCGCGACTCCCCGCAACCAAACTGCGCTGTGCAAAAAAAAAGAAAAACTTTTTTTTGGTTTGTTTTGTGTTTCTTTTCTTTTTGTCGCTTTTCGCAAGCTGTTTCGTTCGCTTAGAGCGCTTCTCCGCTTCTCTTTTTTACCTCCTTGCGCGGTGGCGCGCGAACCCAAAATCCAAACTGCGCTGTGCAAAAAAGAAAAAAAAAAAAAGCTCCTCTTTATGTTGTTTTTACTTGCTTCCGTTGGATTTTTGCGAATTTTTTAACGCCCTTTGCACGGCGTTTTATTCGCCCACGCTGCCCATGCATTCGCGACCTCGCTGCACCAGGACAGAAAAGTGCGTTCATTTCGCGCGCGTTTTTGGAGGGGGTCAAAATTTTTACATTGGAGTTGGGGGTGCGTTTATTACGCGAGTGAAAAAAAAGTCGAAATTTTGAGAGCCGACTTAGGGGGTGCGTTCATTGCGCGAGTGCGTTCATTGTGCGAGTAAATACGGTACGACTTAGCTCAGTTTGCTTGTTTGTAAATAACTGAATAACGTGTCTACCATTCAATTTTCTGCAGAAGAGGAACTGTTGAACCATAAACTGAACCACTTTGGAACTTAAAGGGCCACTCAAGTGGAACCTGAGATCATCTATTTATGGTGATAACTCTGTCTACAACATCCTAAGAATCCCCAAATTGCACTCACAAGCGGCCATTTCTCTATTAAAAGTCCAATCAAAGATTCTGACATGCCCTCTTTCTGCACCCTGTAGCAGACACCAGGGGATGCCGTGGGACGACATTTTCAAAGAATAATTGCTGTATTAAGTCTCCTACATCCAGAGATTTGAAGTTTCTGTCAAAATATGTGCACTGCAACTAAAAAGAGCAATAATAATAATGTTTGAAATCTCCACACAATTAACTATTTTCATACGTCAAATTTTATGCAGGTGGTGGGGACACGGTCTTGCCACCTAGAACTGGTCAGTTTTATTGACTAAAGCCCAACAAACAATATGCCACCAAAAACAAGCTTCTACAAAAACATGTGATTGCTAGAGCGCAACCACTGTTCTATTGTTCCAGCATGCTTGCCTGTCTTACAGCTCCGCCTGGCAGCCGTCGGAGCCCAGAACAGACGAGGGCACTAGCAGCCAGCTACGGAATCACACAACAGATGGAAGTGTACAAAAGCTAACCTTCAATCATATGCAGAGGTGTGTCCGCCCAGTGTCCCTCCATGCACGCTTGCATCGATGATATGGAACCAAAAGCCCCAGAGCATGAGCCCTCGTCAGTCTGAATAGCGGCGAACTGCCCTGGCTCTGTTCAAGAGAAAACAGAAGACATCTCTCCTTTACCTGTTGAAGAAAACAATCAGAACTGAGGAATAACTTTGCCTTGACCACGTCTCTTCAAGACTTGCCTTTTATCAATCTAGTTGCTTGCCATTGCTTGGCCTAATCTTTCAAAACACAGCGACACTGCGCTCCAACACCACTGTAAAGACGAGAGCGATAGCAGACAAACCCTAGCTAGAAGGGTGCTTGCTACTAGCAGTAGATCCAAGGACAGTTAGTGGCCATTGGCTAATTTGGCTCGATGGGACTGAGATAAGGTTACATGTTATGCATCCCACCGATCTGGCCACCTCCGTTCCCCCCAAAATGGTTGTCCATAATGTGAGTCAGCCATAAGAATGACACAAAAAGGCATATATTTAAGTATTAGTGAGACATATGACACATGGCTATTTTGTCCTTATTTAAAATAAATGTAAACTAAGCGTGGCATCGCATGATCTATGCCCCGCAGAACCTCCCCGATGCATTCTTTCTGGCTGATAGGCTCATAAACAATACGACCCCGTTGAAATCTTTGCAGCACTAAGGCACCCTATCCCATTTGTTGCCGACAGATTGCACTGCAGTTCGGCAGAAATGTTTTAGTTGCAGCTCTGACTCAATGACAGTTTGCCTTTTCTGCACTTGGTATGCAATGAACAATCAACTATTTTTTACAAAAGAGTTGTGAAGAGAACATGCCTTTCTTTATCACAATAAACGATGTTGCACCTTGCTCCAGGTGGTTGCGAGAGGGGGAAAGACAGTAAGCGCCTTCGCCATAGGGAACACCAAGCACATCGTCTAACTCTGTCAAAGATAACACAGAATTTGTATAAGAGCACATGTTTGGGGTTACAGGTAAGTGAGAAATGAGGCAACTATTAACGGGTCTTGGTCAAAAATAATTTATCTACATCTCAGTTTTTTGCTAGGCAAGACTCGGAACTCGTGCCCAACTCTGCCATGACAATGACAGGAAGAGCAACACATAATATAAATCGGAGTGAACGGATGACAACAAGGGGACACACACAACACGTCTCAACATGGAAAGCTGTGTTTCCCCTTTCTCTCATCCATTCGTCTCTGGTTCAAATTATGTGTAACCTAAACCAGCTCGTCTGTTTGTTAACCTTGTCTTCAAACAAGAAGGATCCTTCTGTGTTTGCTCAACAATGAGGTGTACATTTTTTTGAAAAGACAGTGAATGCGCAGGCAAGCTGGTGGATGTTGATCATGATGTACCTTTCTTCACGGCACAAGTTTTAGCCATTGCTCCTTCCATGTGCAGAGATGTGGGTACGTCGCTAAAGTCCTCGCTGTGCATGTTTTCGCCCGTTGGAAAAGCCACCACATTCACGGGCTCTGTTCAGGAGATAGCACAGGAATGTTGCAGCGAGTCAGATCAGAAGCAGAGCTGTACTAATTGTCAAAATGAAAAACAAATGGCTACAGCCCTGAAATTCCAGCCCACAACCATACTAACAATTTTTTTTTTTTTGCCTTGTTTACTTGTACAGTCTGCGAAGCAGTGTTCACCCTTCCCTTAGCTACCACTTACAGGTGACTGGCAATAATGTTAAATAAAAAAAACACCTTAAGAAAGAGTAACATGTGTAAAACAAGAAAGGGTTCATATGATAAGAAATAGAAGTATTGTAGATGACGGGCAGTCAACAAGTCACCCTAGGGAATGGTTCAATGACATTATGCTGCCAACATCTGTCGAAGTACTGTTCTGGAAGTTAAGAGGGGGTTCCGATAGTTCTTATTTTATAATGTATTGCAAATACAGTGCTTCCTAAACTTAACGCCGCCACTCGGGTTCTCGAACATTGAGCTGTTGCAGGTTGCTCAAAAATAAATTGAACACCGGACCAACTGGAACGCCTTCTTCAGGTGGGATGATGACTGGGGATTCAGCGTCACCAGATGGTTTGATCAGTAGCCGCAAGGACAGTACTGCAAGTGCTTAAAAACAAGCAATTTCGTTGCAACATTAAAGGGTCGTGAAACGTTTTTTCCAAAACTTCTAAGTTATATGTCTACTTGGAATCCTTGTCCTTCGTTATACAACCCATATTCATTCCTTTGATCGTACACATTCATTCACTAGCGTGAAAAAAATATAATTTCGGTTTCCCGGGGAGTTTTTTTTTTGGTTCTACAAATACATCTCGATAGGTAACTAATAAGAAACTTTTGTTGTCCGTGCAAGACAATGACGTAGACAGGACTTGATGGGCGAAGCGAGAGCGTCGGATATCGCTCCAACGGCAGCGCCATAATGACGTCATGCACAGAAGTCAATGAATGACATCTGGCATCTGATATTATGCTCTGATGCTTGTAAGAAGGCCGACCTCACTATTACATCACGGTCGGCTTTTAGGTTTCAAGCCGTACTCAGACGCCGTATGTTGTTTGTACTACCATATGTTGTGCTAGAGGAGAGCTTGAGGAAATTTTGTGCAAGTTCAAATGGTGGAGCCGCATCCCAATACGATAGTCAGATGACGAGTCGAGAATACTTGCTTCGACTAGACAATTGGTGATCTGCTCGCAGAAAAAAAGAGGAAATATAACCAAAATGAATCACCTTTACGTACTTGAGGAGATGTCAAGTTACCACTGAGGAAGACTGTGGTAAAGAAAAATTAATGGAAAACAGACGACCATAAAGCCGGTCTTGGGAAAACTAGTGCACAATTTTGTGTACTTGTCACGAGACTACACCCGTGACAATAAATGGCCAAAAACGAGTTTGCTGATAGTCAAGAGGTCACACATGTGCATTTTTCCTTGTTATTGATTTTGGGAAGTTCTGGGTTCAAATCCCCTTGGAATTATAACTTTCTATTGGTTCACTTTATGTTTTATTACAATTCCGATCCACAATCAAGTTCCACAACTGAATTCCACAGCGAAACTGCCTTCCACAGCGGATGCGAGCCGTGGCGGGACAAACAGCATAGTGGTGATGGTTACGAAACGACAGAAGACCTAGATATGTTTGAAATCGAAACTGTACCACATTCATGTGATGTAGTGGCATCCAACTAATACAAGAACGCCAATAAATATCTCAATGTTTTTGTCGCTCCCAGTTTATTACTTGAGGATTAAATAAAGCTGAATATCTGTTCAACCTCTTTACATGCCGTGACGTTTTGTTGCTCATGCTGCCGTAGGGCAGCATGGTCGTTTCAGAAGTCTAAAAAACAAGATTTTTAAACACGGTTTATAAAATGCAGATGTAATTGTTTTTAAAATTAAAATCCGGCAGATACATTTTTTTTTTTTTTATAGCCTTTTAAGTTTGGGGAAAACTGCACATCCCAAAATCAAAAAAAAAAAAAAAAAAAAAAGATGCTCTTAACAGCCAGCTAAAAGCAATGCTAAATACACCACACTGTTCGAATCCCAGTTGAGGTGCCTGCTATCAGACGGAGGCTTGCAGAGAAGGTGCAGTGTAACCATGTTTTCGGTTGCACATGAAAAGATCCCTAGTTGGTTAAAATTAATCCTCAGTCCTTTGCTGAGGCATGCCAGATGCACACCATTGGTGCATGTAAAACTCCAAATTTGACCTCTTACTTGGTGGTTAGCTTCCCAGCTAACCACCACCATCCAATCTACAGGGCGGCTAGAGAAGAGTGGTGGTGCAAGTGGAGCTTGCCTGTCTTCACCACAATGGTGGTTGCAAGGTCCGTGCTCACAAGACCATGGGAAAAGGTCAGGCCATCAGTGCCTTCACAATGACGACCCTGGCAGGCTGAAATGGAGGGTGCTTCATGTCGCTCTGTAAGAGAGAATGAAAAGCAGACTTACAGGTGAGCTCTATGCTCGAAATACGCAAGCCAAATGCTTATTCAGACCTGTCGGCACATAAAGAGCTTAACACAGTTGGGCATAAAGGAATGATTGTTGCTTGTTGGGCAATGCATGGGACGGGTAACATCAATAAAAGCATGTTCCAGATCAGCATCCGACTATGCCTTAGCACTTGGCCTATCGGTGCCTGTATTAGTTTGATCCATATACAGGTGCCCGTTTCCGGCTTGAGCGTCGTCGTCGGCGTAATCACGCGTTGCATTTATGGGTATGGGCGTGTGACGGCACGAGGGTAAAATTTCCCCGTTGGCGTAACCGCACATTCTATTATGGGTATGGGTGTGTGACATCACGAAGGTAAAATTTTTCCACTACACTTAGCGCGGGAAGTTTGCCACTAAATTTATCGAGAAAATTTTTCCACTAACTTTAGTAAAACAAATTTTCCGCTAAATTTAGAGGGAAAAATTCCCTGCTAAACTCAGCAGAAATATTGACCCACTAAAATTAGCAGAAAAATTTCTCCGCTAAATTTAGCGGAAATAATTCCCCGCTAGATTTAGCAGAAAAATTTCCCTGCTAAATTTAGCGGGGAATTTAGCAAAAATTTCCCGCTATATGGGACGGGAGCAGGAGAGGAGGGTATGGAGGGGCATACCCTCCCCTCCTCTTCCTCAAAAGTTGCGTTTTGCCATTACAGAAAATTTCAGTCTCATTTTTTTTAGAACCTTCACTACAGTTGACATTGCCAGTGGTGTAGAGTATCCAGGTATTGCTTGCTTACCCAGCAGTCATAATGACATTCAATTTTTTGTCAATGCAGATTACTTTCTTTGCAACATGGCTCAAGGGACACGCATCATCATATTCCGTTCACCAGTAAGCTGACGGGGCAGTGGAAGCAACAAACTCACTGAACCAACCAGACGCTTGTCTTTCATCGTCTGATGTGTGGGTAAGTGCAGAGAGCTTGATCATATGGTGCAAGACCACTTGATCAAGTCGGTTGGTCCGAAGAGCACATAGCTACCACTGCATTTTCAGCTTAGTGCTGAATGGAGTATACATAACATACACTGACGTCACTTAATTGGTCAAACATAATGGCGGAAAGGGCGCGTAACAGCATAGCTCAACGCTGCATTGAGACGGTTCTTGCTACGAGAAAGAAGAGCGGACTGATGTCACATGCAAGACGTGTATAGTTGTAAGCCCCCTATCTTACCGACAGCATCTGGAAGTGTCGCTGCTGTACTAGTCAGGTGCAACTCGCAGAACCCAACCGTTCTCAAGCTGTTGACCTCAACCTTAGGACAGTTTGGTCCACTCTCTGCCTTCCCAGGAACTTCCTCGAGAAGTTTCGTCTCCGATTCGGCGCAACTTGCGGTTGCATTTTTGTTGCCCACGCTACATGCCGGTGAAGGATCTGAAAAAGATTTGCCCTTGACGAGCGCACGCGAGTTCTTTGAATATCCCTTCGTGACACGGCGCCGCGTGGCAGCAGGGGGACGCCGGCGGTCCCCGGGTCTCATCCTTGTTTTCACATTCTTCTTCGAGTTGCTAGAGGTACTGGGATTCGTGCAGCCCGGGAACTTCGTCGGTACCGCGTCACTCGCCAGACAAGGCTTCCGTGGCGAAGACATCAGGACGTGTCCCTTGTAAACCGCTTCCCAAAATTTCGAGACGAACTTTGCCTCGAAATGTTTCTCGCAGACACAGTCTGTTGCCTGCAGCACGCGATCTTTACGCCCGATCGCGCGCCGCCAGACCTCGAGGCGGTCCTCCGTCTTGGGCACGGAAAAAAGAGACACTTTCTCGTTGCACGAGTCATATCCCGATTTGCACCGAGGCACAAAGCACTTTTTCCCCATGCTTTGGCGTCTTCAGTCGCATAAACATACACGAAGAAACCGCTGTAGGAAACTGCGACCAGATAACACAGGAAAACAACACATCGTAGCAAGCTACGAGGCTGCCAGCGCTGCGATGTGGGCTGCGGCACGGCAGTCAGAGCCGACGGCAGCTGCAGCATTCGGCGCTTCGGCCACGGTGTAGGAAGGCCTTCGGCCCAGGGCCCAAGGCCCCAAGGAGGTTAGGGCCCCAAAACTCGGCCCCTGTTACGGGTGCTGCTCTCTGGTAGCAAGAAAAAGAATCGACTTATACAACGCTTCATTCCACCCCGGATAGATGGCTCTACCTTACACCTCAGAAGTGGGCGCAGCTTTACAGGCCTTCAGTTTGGTGAGCATTTGATATTATAAGCTTTGTAAATTAAAAAAGAGTGCTTAACAAATTTTACAAATATTTAAACATGGATGTCTCTATCTCAACCATATCTCAACCGAACAAGTCGACCCAGTCTGTGACCCAGTCGACCCTTGGAGTGCTTGGAGTCTACATCCTTCATAAGAAAATCATGGCGGCGAGTTTGATTTGCAATGGCATTTTCTGTCGTCGTCTCCAAGCCACCGTGCTCTGTCAATGTTACAAGGCCCTGCACGTTTCTGTGGGCGACACAGTGCACGCGGAACGCACCTTCACCGAAGCCGACGTTGAAACGTTCGCTAAACTCACGGGAGACACTAATCCCATCCACCTTGATCGGGAGTACGCTCGACGTAAACACTTCCAACGACGAGTGGTTCACGGAGCACTCATCAATGGGTAAGTGCTTTACCCACTCTCTAAAAGAACGAAAAAAAGAGGAGAAACTGACGCATGAAGGGTCAGCGTAATTTTCATAAGATATGGGTGAAATGGGACGTAAAACTGCCATACCCTGTACCCGTCGCGGAAACCGCCATTTCCCAACGTCAGTGATTGGTTCCCACACAAGTGATCGGCATGCCAATGCTAACCAGTAATTGATAGGTGTATCTGGGCTGCTGCCAATGATTGGCAAATGCTAGGCCAGAGCCTGGCAATGCTAGACATGGATGGGCGGAGCTTTTGAATGATTGGTAGTTAGGCAGAGTTTGGTTGGATATACCCTATCGGTTTTCACGGTCAAGTGCTTGCTTTGTTGGAGCTACCAGTGATCGGCACTTGCTTGAGAGAGCATGGTTGATGCATAAGCACAGCCAGGCAATAGCAAAACTTTATTTCAACTCGGGAGAGCTGGGGTGTGCTGGAAAGGCCAAAGGCCCGTACTGAGGGGCTCAGCACACCGAGGTAGGAATGGAGGTAGGAATAAGATGAGATTGGCTCATGCCAGCCAAACGAGAAAAGCCAGAAGTAGAGGTCGCGGTCGCTCCACAAGGGTGCCCAAATTCGTCCGAGAGCACCCAAGTGTGCCCAAGTCCGTCCAATAGAGTATTTGGTTTTGGTCATCGTTGGGGCGTGCCCCTCCATCCAAACCGGATATCTCCCTCGGCTTCACCTCTGGTGGTGTTATGTCGCCTCCAGAAGCTTCCTACCTCCATGCAGGCAGTGGTTGTACTGCACTGGATAAATTTCTCATCCACAACCGAGAAAAGTCGCCCGTTGAGGCAAACTAACTTCCGGCTGTCTAGACATACACACAAAACAATTATTTACCAGGGAATGATTAGTATCCGTTTAGTGGTATGTCAATGGTTGACACTTTTTATGCCAGCACTCGTCAACGCCTGGCTCTTGTGCGAAAAATTCATTCGCGAGTGGCACTTTCTTAGGCTGTCCTGACAAAACAGGCAGGCGCTGGAAGGTGGTAAGGACTTGGAAAGGATATCTTGCTATACTTCGTTTCACCTTACGATGAACCACGATGCCAATCCAGTGCTGTGAACCTATAACACGACTAAACACTTTGTGCGTCGTTGCCCCCTCCCCCCCTCGGCTCACGTGACACTCCCACGGCATTGTATTGGCTCTGGTGGTTCATAGCACATGTTACTGTGTATTGTAAGGTTTAATGGAGTACAAGAAATATAACTTGTTCAGGGTGGGGTTAGCCAAGAATGTGCCAAGCGTTTTACCAACGAATGGTGCCAGTTAAAGGCTGACGACCAGACTGGAGATTCTGCAAGGCAGATGATCCTCCTCATCATGGAGGAGGGGGAAACAGGCAACGGTGGACAAGGTAGAAGGGAGAAAGGAAGAAGCGAGGGAAAAGTGGAAAGCGCGAACAGGTCGTCAGTCTTTAAGACAGAGCTTTTGTCGCAGAGACCAAACTCCCCAATTTAGTATTGTGCTCATTTCTCGTTATAAATGCAGCATAGTCTCTTCGGTTATTGGAACCAAGATGCCGGGACCAGGATCAGTCGTCGTGCGCCAACTTCTAGACTTTCCGAGGCCCCGTAAGAGTTGCGACTTACTCTCCTCGTCGTGTTGCATGGCGCATCACGGTCTTCTGCATGGAAGCACTATGGTCGCTGACAAGGTGAGGCCGACAGGAAGGCGCTTCGGTTGTCCAAACCTCCAACCTTCAATGCCCCGTGCATCTCAAGCGGTCGCAAGCAGCCAAACCGCGGCGAAGTGCTTAGACCCTGTGCCAGAGGCCGCGCGTTCGAAAAACGCGCCCTGCAGTTCTCACTTTGTCAGTGACCATAGCATAGGGTTGATCTTGACAGTGTTTCTGTGCGCATCTCGCCTTGCAGTGTTCATTGGAGAGCCCTTCAGGGTAACCGTGAAGGTGACTGCAGTCCGGAAAGCCATCGTGAATTGCACGTACGAGTGCATCACAACATACGGGAAAGTAAGCAATTGCATTCAACCAAGCACTATCGTAAGATACCGTGGAAGTGGTCACTATCGACGTATTCCAAACTTGGGAGTTCTGCAAATTGTATGTTAAGCGCCTGATTTGATTGGACAAGTGCCCATGTCTAGATTAATCTAGTTTTCAGTGAAAATGGGCTGGGCGCTCCCCCGGTATTTTACGGCAATTAGTAGCACGAGTTTTATGTTATATTATTTGCGAGCCGTGCATTATAGCCAACATGGGACATTTTCGGGCTTCGCGTTTTTCTTGAAAACGGGAAGCTGAGGCATAAAACAAAGCTTTGTGTTCGTTGTCACAAACCTGTTACTGAAACGCTGCTTAGAACCAGTGCCGGTATGGTTAGGGAGGTACAGTTAAGCCAGCTGACATGTTAGGTTGCTACTCGTAACGATTGTTGCAGTAAATTCAGCCTTTTTAAATGGTGTGTTGTCAAACTGGATTCTTAAGAACGTCACTAGTTTAGTCACCTGGAAAAATTCTCTCAGTTAAAAGGGAAACCGAACCGGTTCTGTACTCAAGGAAAACCACTTAGATCGTCTTCACCTGACCTTCCGGATCACAAATATTGAGAATATCTTTCAATTTGGTGCATGGAGGTTGCAAAAAATCATTCTCAAAGTTCCGTCGAAGACCCCTGTTCCTTGAGCGTGAAGTCATATCAAGAGTTTTCGGAATCTCCGCTTCTCGCACATCTTCAGCACCTATAAAAGCTATGCGCGCGCGCCCTTGCTATTTTCAGGAAGGTCAGAAAAAAGTGCCACGACTGGTGTCATTGTGTGGGAATATACCTGGCAAATAGCATCTGCTGCCCATACGAGCGACATGCGCTCGGCAGCCGAAAGACCCCGGTATGACGTAACAACGGGTCAGAGGTTGCATTCGGATTCACGGGTAAAACCACGCTAGAATCAACCTCTATCTCATCTCTTTAAAGGAGTCATGAAACGCTTTTTCAACTTTTTTCTGTTTAGCTTTCCTCCTCAACTCATAAATCGCGCGTTGCACCAAACAGTTCAAGAAGTCGGAAAGGGGGGAGTCCTCTCTTGCTCGGAATCTCTCTTGTGTAGCCCGGACACAGCCATTGTCCCCCTAGAAGATTAGCCCGTCGCTCAAAATTCCGACTAGTTGCTTTCCCCACCCCGTTCACCCCGAAGCTGACAGTGCTGTGGAAGCTACGTGCTCGTTGGGCCAGCCACACATTTTCCACGTGATCACGCTCTCTCGCGCATACCGACCCGCAGAGAATGAGGTCAGGTGATGAAAGGGAGGCGGCTGATTGGTCCGGCAAGCGCGTAGCTTCCACCGCAATGTCAGCTTAGGGGTAAAGGGATTAAGTGAGGTCCGGTGTCGTGTGACGTGCGCTTGGGCCCTGGTGACGCGCTGCGGGGGCCCGGTTATGCTGGCTAGTAGCCCGATGACGCGCTGCAAGGTCCGCGGATGTATCACAGTGAAAAGGCGGAGAGTTTACGAAGGGAAGGAGGTAAGAAATAGTCCGCTATGTTTTGCAAATTTTTGTAGCGAAAGTCAGGCTTCTGACTTTCTACCTTTGTTCTTTTGGCCCACTGAACGATGAGCTATTAGTAAAATCCCAAAATAAATTGATTTACTCCAGCCCAAAATTCGTTTCATGGGTCCTTTAAAGGCACGTTTCAGCTTCCATTTAAGTTCTGTTTAACCCACGAGCCCTGCATCGCTGCATAATTATAAGCTAAGCACAGACTAGTGCTTGTATTACTTTCAAGAGTCGCTTTACTGTTACTTTTTAATCGCTTTACCGCGACAATGCCAGGAGGGATCGGCTTCCTTGGCCATCATTCGTGGCAGATGGGAGCTCAGAATAAAAAAAAAAAGCTAGAAAATTCCTGTGCTATTGGTAAATGTCCAGTGCTTTTACTGACTTTGCTCACACACAACAGCCAGACTCTTTAGTTTCTCAATTTGAGTGAGGTCTGTTAACCATTGGTATTCCCCCATCTTGCATGGGCTCTCTTTCACCAGAAAGTCATGTCGGGCGAAGTCAAGCTCTACCTCCCCCAGGATCAAACCAACCTTGATCAATAAAGTGAGTTTGTTTTGTGTCTCAAAGGGTCAAGGAACAACCAGAATTGTCTTACAGTTTACATACAAACTTGAAAGTATAAAACAGAGAGGACGAGGACGGGAACAGGACATCTTTCATTTAGCAACAACATAGAACATAGCAACAACATAGCAACAACATAGGTCTTTCTATGTTGTTGCTAAATGAAAGATGTCCTGTTCCCGTCCTCGTCCTCTCTGTTTTATACTTTCAAGTTTGTATCTATTAACCAACACGCTCGTTTTCAACTGTGTCTTACAGTTTGCCTCGTGTTCATTATAAAGGGAGGTCTAAAAGTCCTTATTCGAACTATGAGTAGAATGGTCTAGAGAGATGTATTTAAACTGAAATGCAATGCCCATTTGTGAACAGATAGCCTGGTTGGAGCCAATTGGCAAGTGCTCCACCGGCTCCGGATCTACGAGTGCCACAGAAAGGGATCGCTTGCGTCTCGCGAGAGGCACAAGAATCCGCTACTATACTCCGTGTCACTAGTTATGTGCAGTGCAGGCGAAGGCAACGCCAGGTGAAGAGAGAAAGGGCGAGCACTAAGAAGGCGGGACGGGAGAGAAAATCAATGGAGGGCGAGGGGAGGAAGGGAGAGCACTGGGAACGTTAGAGAGAAGGTTTCTTTCCTCACCCCAGGCGTTCCTTGTGCTTGCCTTTTCTCCCCTTGCCTGTACTGCACGCAACTAGTGACACTGAGCATAGGGGAGGGGGCTATTAATACTTGGGAGTGAAACACCTGCGGAATTCTTGCAGCCTTCGTCGTTTGACGTGCAATCCAAGGAAAGAGGCACAGTCAGAAGACATGGAGAGCCGACTTTTATTCTTAAATAAGGGGATGAGAACAGAGCTCACGAGTGTATTTGGGTATTAACATCATCATACTTAGAAATGCTGTCAAAAAGGCACTTGGAGAACAAAAAAAGAAAAAGTCCCGACGTGGCCACGAAACATCGCTCGTTCGATGAAGCCACGCATTTCACAACAGCAACAGGAACAAGAGTGGCAGTTAGTCAACAGTTGAAAAACACCTCTTCCACGTTTACGGCATTAACGAGGTTATTCCAATGGCACTGCCATCAGCCTGCAGGCTGCCTCGCACACCTAAAAATTTGATCATGTTGAGAATACATGTGTGATGCGTGCCCACATCATCGCACGTGCCAGGACTAAAATTCAGTCTCGTCGGGCACAATGTAAGTAAGCCTATGGCGGTCGATCGTTCAGAAGCGTATGGCATGTAAACGGCGCGCGGTGCGACGGTCTACTTCTTTTGTTTTTAATGCATAGTTTTCAGCGTACATGTAATAGACATAAAAAAAAAAAAAAAATCTCATCAAGCATATGTTTAGTGATTTGGTGCATCTCGCTTGGCCGTATGCGCTACCGATAGCACCACAGAAAATTCTGCAATTGCAGCAAGGTTAGACATGGCACGGGGGCGTTTATCATAAAGCTGATGGCAAGAGTGGAGTTTAGGAACAGCAGAGTAGACACCATCTTTCAGGTAGATTCTGCGCCACGACGCAGATCATCTTCGTTGTTATCAATGACTTTGACATTTCCCAACGTATTTACACTGCTCGTCTGTCGCAGGAGCACTTGCATATCACTGCACTGCCAAGCATAGCCGTTTAGGCCTAAAAAATTAAAACTATGAGTCATAAAAATATTATATAACACACTAACCAAGGCAGAAGGGGTTCTATCTTATTGGATGCGCCCATGAAAAATGCAAAAGAAAATTGAATGTCATGGCAAAACTCTGAGAAATTAACTGTTTTTATTGTGCGGTTGATATCACGCATCTCCGAATATCCAACCAACAATCCTGCATCGTGTGAGGCTCGAGGTATTTCAACGATCGTCCGTAGCCACAGGTAGCGCTATAGCAAGGAGAAATTAAAAGTAGGGCAATAAAAGCTCCCCAAAAACGGGAGAATAGACAAAACATTTTTTTTATCAAGCGCACATGTCTTACTGGACGTGCAACAGTTTTGAGTAGCCCCTCATTGCCCTCTAAAACTAACAAACACCGCAAAATGCGACCGTTTCTCGCCCTGAGAGTAGATGAAATGCGGAGGATCGTGCGGCGAAAGAGAAAGGCGGCCGCAGCGTATGCACCATGTAAAAGCCGAGGCACACGACAAAGGAGGTAAGACATTGCATAGCGAGCTTCGCAAAATGGCCTGAAATTTGCGCGCGTCCACAACCCTGCAAGGGCGGCGACCGATGAACCATTGAAACATCGGTCTTTGATTTGGGGTGTGGTAACTTGAAATGCGGGCAAAGCCCCCCACTGTGTTGCTTCGCGGGCCGAAGAAGCGGCATCGGCACTAGTTGGGACATCGAACTGGCACAATATCGGCTGAAAACGGGTATGGGCTGGCTACAAACTGACGTCGGTCGGCTCTGAAATGACATTGACCGGTTTTTCGGTAACCAGCTGTCACCATAAAATCCTGTTTTTGGAAGGATAACTAGCAAACCCGAAGTTAGTCTTCCCGGACGTACGGAGTCCCACAGAAAAAACTTGCGCGAGCTCCAACCGAGGTTTGGGCAGTATCCGGCTCTTTGCACTCGTGACTTTCCGACATTCGTCTCCCCGCTCCAAAACAACCGGTCTTTTCGGACACATTTGAACATGTTTTCCGGTGCTCTTTCGTACGCATTCCGACAACCCAAAATGTCTGCGCTCTCCCGTGACGCTCCAACAATGTCACCGCGACACCTTGCAAAACGTAAAAACAAGGCTGCGCGGAAGACAAGTACTACTGCACCACGCCGACAAACCGAGCGCCGTCGAAGACACAGGACCTACTCGTTTTTTCCTCTGACGCCGCCGAACGCCGACTGCCATAGCGCTGCCGTTGGTACGCGTACCGGTCGCGACAACGCCCATGCAAGGTTATGTCCTCGCACCTTGCGTTACCGTTTTTGAGAGTTTTCTACTAAGATATCTCTGTCTCGAATCGTCGTCTCTTTGCTTCGTCCGCATGCCGAGCAGCCGCAATCTCGAGATATTTGGCGTACCCTCGGCGAAATCTTTGGCACATGATTCTCGCGACCTCCTCTCGGCACTGCACTTGGCGAAAGGTGCTCTGGGCAGTTCGTTCTGAGCGGCGTCTATGGTATAAACGAGTGGACCCGAGCCCTTCCACGGCGCATTCTCGAGCCTCGACGCGAACAACTACGTCGCAATGCGTGCCCTCGGCTCCGACCCAAAACAGGGCGAGCCGGGAGCGCAAATCTGCGACTGCCCAAGTGTCGTCTGCCGTGCCGCCCTCCGTCTGGAAGCACCGACCGTAAAAACAAACTTGGAAGCACGTCTCTGTGCGAGCGGCCGTTTGCCGCATCCAAGCACCGAATTGTCGTCATAAAGACTATAAAAAACTGACTATTAAAAATTCTTGAAACAAGAACTTCCGATTTTAATCTGTTGGTGTAAGACGAAGCAGGCTTACCTCGATTTCAAACTCCAGTGCCCTACCTCCGTAAAGAGGCCCACACGTCTGTGGCTCTTGAAATGCTAACGGCAAGCCGATGTATAGTTTCGTTACGATTACGTTTCACGAAATTTTATGGGCCTTTCTCCACATTTGAGGACGCGGTAATTGCGTCCTCAAATGTGGAGCAAATGGCCGCCGCCGGAGAGACGGGCTTCCGCAGCAGGCCTCCCTCGAATAGGGAGGCAGACAATGCCCCCCGGTGACCCTCAGACCCAGCCCCCGGTGAGCTTGTGGAAAAGCTCCTCGTTGAGTGCCTGGTTCTGGTCCTTGGAGCGCATGCTGAGGAAGATGTAGCCCCCGATGAACTCGTGCACCGTCTTGCAGTCGGCGCTCAGACAGGCAAACGCCACGTGGGGCTCCTCCTCAAACTGCACCATCATCTGCTTCACCTCCCAGTTGACGTTCCAGGCCTTCATGGTGTTGAAGCGCCACGTCTTGATGTGGTCGCCAGTGGACAGCTCCATGCGCATGAGCCGGTTGAAGGCCACTCCAAGCAGCTCCTGCGAGGCCGCCGCACTCAGCGGGTTAGCGCCTCGCGCAGTGTCCCCATGACGACGACTCTTAGCTTAGTTTTTGTTGTCGGTAATTGCTTTTCAAAGCCTCGTCGAGCACCCCTGGCACTTGACATTTCTCAGGCACAAAGCGTGCTATAGAGTCAGAGTCCTCACCGAACGCCGACGCAGCACTCATTCTCGTCACAAGCCGAGCCTACGCCTAACGCCGACGCAGCCCTCGTGTCCTATACATGCTCGGAGTGCATGTATTGGACACGAAGGAGCTCTGTGTAGAGCGTCCTTCGATGCATTTGTCGGACACAATGCACACGTGTAACCTGCGTCTGCGCTCAATCTCGCTGCAGCAACGGCAATAGTGCACGGGCTTGTACTCTCTCAGGTGGCGTCGCTCTGGCCCGCAGTTGCCAAAGCAAGACGCCCAACGGCGGCATACGCACCTCTTTCTTGCTGCCAGAGAAGCGCACGACAAAGAGGGAGATGCCAAACTCTGGCAGCGCCTGCCAGGCCTTGATGAAGCTCAGCTTGGCGTCCACCAGGGAGAGGTCCTTCACGTTGCCGTGTGCCTCCACGATGCGCTGAGTGATGGCCTGCGGAGAGCACCGTTTGCTGAGAGCCGCCACTACGCTCCGACGAAAAATCTCTCCGCGATAAAGCCGTACGTTTTTGCATCCTCGTGTCTTTGCTATGCCGGCGTGTCGACTGCCTGCACTGGAACAACGACGAAAGCTACGCTCTGGAGTCGCGACGCTTCAGGCATCTTAGTGCTCGGCTGCCATGGCGCTTAAAATTGCTGCGCCGAATTTAGTGGAGAGATTGTTCCGCTACGTCTATACTCTGTCTCACGATCACTTGGCAAACTGTGGAGCTTATCGGGTCACAGGGGCACAGCCTTCACAGCTCGCCAAGTCGTCGTGACACGGAGCACAGCAGGGAAATTGTGAAGTCGAAGACAATGACATGATCCAACCGTGCGACATCGCAATTTCCCTACTAAATTTAGGAGCAATTTTCCCCACTGAATTGAGCGGGGACATTGCGATGTCACATGACGTCATCTTTGCACCTTTGTCGAATTTTGAATGGAGGGGGATGGCTGGCAGACTATATTTACTTGCTGCAGTTCAAAGTGTGCGGAGTGAAAGCTCGCCCTGCAGAACTCCAGTATCCCAGGCTCAATCCCCACCACTGCCTGTTTCGATCTGGATGAGCATCGTACCGACGTGCGGCTGTCTATCAATACTGTGCGGTGCACGTTGGAGACCCCAGGTTGGAGGTGGTACGGCACCGGTTAAATTTCTCGTCTGCGGCGTAAACCGGCGTCACCGCACCCCAAAGGCAGACCGACCTTATGCCATATAAACACTGACGTAAAATCCCTTTTTTTTTTTTTTTTGTGGAACGACGGTGGAGAGCAATTGTGCATAGTCCGTGTGCAGCAGTCTTTAATGCCTCGGCCGTCACTCCAATTCGCTTGTAAAATGCAACAAAAAATCCCGCAATTTTTATCCTTTGTTGTTTTGTTTTTTCCTTTTGGAAGCTCGCAACAACGATGCCGCCTACCCAGTCTTGTACATATTACTTGAAAAAAGTAATAGATTACAATTACAATTACTCCCTCTTAAAGGGATACTGACGCGAAACTTGAAATACACCTATTATGGTCAGAAATAGGTTTAATATGATCAATGATATCCGTAAATCATAATCGCGCGTTTGTATTTCGAACGGATGGCTATATTTTTCACCCTGAGGGGCCCGATTGGGCGCGCGCTCAAAAATCAGCCATCGGAGAGCGCGATGCGTCTTGGGATATTGGGCGCATTCGTGACGTCACTTGTGCCAGACGGGAAAGGCTACGGCGTGGATGTTGTGGTTACGAGCGTTGTCACTTGGTGGCGCGTCGACAAATTACGATCTGTGACAACGTGGCCGTTTGAGATGTGCAAGGGCTGCACGTACGCTGCACCACGGCAAGTCGGCAACCACGGCACCACTGACAAAACCAGCTCTGAGGCCGGATTCTCAAAGCGAACTGACAACGAAAAAAGTGCGTACGACAAATTTGAGAGAAAACCCGTATTCTCGAAACGAAATTGTAACTTTTGCGCACGTTACGACAGAATCCTACGACAGCTCCGCAGCTGTGTTGGGCACTTTTTACGATCAAATCAACATGGCCGACGGCGTCGCTCAGTTACTTGGTAGCGACGATCAACGGACATTTATTTTTCTACGTGCTCTTCTCGTGCGTCCCGACTTCAACCAGCAAGATAAAAGGAAGGAGTACTTGAAACAGACCACGATGATCAAGGACGTAGGATGCACAAACACCCGAGAAGAGCTACAACGGCCACGACTACCGACCAAGTGACCTCGGCAGAATATAGTAGGCCTAGCAGCAACACCGACTCGGCGCACCGTTGCTCCGGCTGGCCTGCTGAATGGAATATGCACGCGTGACCCTTGTGAACCCTTCCCGGATGAATAGTATCCCTGAACTAAATTTCAGAGGTCAATCTTTTCCCCTTGTCATCTCGATCTCCTTGTTTTCGGAGACAGCGGTGGCGAACGCTGTCGTCGTAAAGGGACTCTAATTGATTCTATCTCCTTGTTTTGTGTGATATAGAGCTCAAATAAACGCCATACGGATTGCCTTCGCAACACGGTATGTACACTTTGTTATTAGTATGCCATTTTTAGGCCTCATTCACACAGCCGGCGTTTCGCCCCGTCCCGGCGAAAGCGCCGTGGGCGCCGTGCCGAAAACGGGAAGGTGCGGGGACGGAAGAGTGTTCGAACCAGTGGCGGCGGAGCTGCCGGCAATGCTGGAGGCTACGCCCCCTTATATTGGGCGGTAGCTTGCGTCACCTAGCTTAGAAATCTTCGTGCACCTTTCAAATTCCGCTTCAACGTTTGTATCTCGTAAAACTGTATAACCGATATAACCTATTATTTCGTGCGCAATTACACACTTCCCTCGATCTTTATTACCAATCTTGTAATCCCGTATTTGTGGCTGCTTTGTGGCGACGTGGACCTTTAAATGTAGCAGACGATCGGCGTCGACGGGTGCAGCCACAACTGTTTTGTTCCTCGGAGCTTGCGTTTGGGTTGCCGATAACGATCTTTCATGATTCAAAACATTTTATTTGTCTCCACGTTTCGAAACAAAAACGACAAGACCCACCGCGAGCACGTGTCACATCAATCGCTCCTTGCGCCGCATTTCGTCCCCGATGATCGACGACCGCATTTTGTTTCTTCGGCTGTTCTTCCTTAAAATCGCATTTACGTCTATCGCAAAGGAACCGATGTGGTCTCACCATTTCGAGCAGCAGCTCAGCGGTAAATCCGAATCTCTGTATGCCCGTTGTTCAAGAACCGTAAACATCACACAATGCGCCCGTCGTCTCGCTGGCCTCCACCCTTCCCGAAAAGAGCTTTGTTGGCTTGGTTGGCTTCGTCGTTAGGGCGTTAGGGCACTGTACGGTCAACTCTCCCTCCCGCGGCCGTGCCCATGGTCATCCAACTTTTGCGAATCCACCAGATTCAGCGAAAGTTTCCGATTTTGTGATTGGCCGTCCCTCGATGGGGCGGGGCGCCGGCGTTCCCGGTCTCCCGCCGGTGCCGGGGACGTTGAACATTCTCGTTCGGCCCTTTTCGGGTCCGGCGCCCCGATTTCGGCCGGAAACCGGTCCCAACACCCTCTCCCCCGGCGCAAAAGACGGCCGGCATTTTCGCCGGGCCGGGAAAAAAAACGGCTGTGTGAATGAGGCCTTATTCCGACACGTCGCTACGTCACTGTCGAGCTATAGCAGTTGTGGGAGCTACGCGATGTCGGTCCAACCTTTCTTTGTCGAGTGTCATGTCAGTATCGAGTTGCAATCGTAAAAGATCGGTCCAGAAGCGCTTACCGAAA
Source organism: Ixodes scapularis (assembly GCF_016920785.2). NCBI lineage: Eukaryota > Metazoa > Arthropoda > Arachnida > Ixodida > Ixodidae > Ixodes > Ixodes scapularis. The sequence continues at coordinate 43,937,468 of NW_024609836.1, read as the reverse complement.
TGCGGTCTAACAGGGCAAATCCAGCACTTCGATCAAACGCGCGTGTCCGCTCCAAGCGTGAACAGGTATTTGCGTGGCTCTTGCTGACACTCTCGTAGTTCAGACATATCTTTTTTAACGTCGGCTCGCAGGTCGCAACTCGCAGCAACTAATACCGGCCGTGCCAGAAGCATGCTCGGGTCGTGTCGTGCAAAGAGCCGCAACGAAAACGAGCTCACTGTGGCCAACTACTACGCTTTGGCTTTCTCCGCCAAGGCTTTGCAAATGCGTTCAGGCCTAGGCGAATTCTGCCGGCACGCCGTATTGTCGCAGAACGGCGCTGCTCCTATGCCACAAGTGATGTCACGAGGACTTTCCCACCATCCACCAGATGTGAATTTGAAATCGTTTAATTAGGTTTAAAATTAGTTCTCCTGTGTTTTACAGCGCGATCTTGATATTTCCAAGGTGGTGCCTGTCCCTAGCCCATATTTATGCAGAAAGATTGGCGCTAAAATTTCGTTTCCGTACCCCTTTAAAAAGCATGCAATTAGATTACTTGATCACTCAATAAGAAAAGTAATTGGCTGTTCCTTGAAAAAGTAACAGTTACTTCTCCAATTACTCCAGATTTGAAAAAGGGTAATTCAGACAGTCCATCGTCAGACTAGCATCACAGAATTATGAACTACTTATCTTCATAATCCACGTCGGAGATTTGCTTCGAAGATTCCTTGGCAAGGAAGTGTTACCAACAAAGGGCACCATTAAAAAGGGAGGAAAAAAGAGTAACAGTTATAGGTAATTTTAGTGCTTCCAAAAGTAATCGGATTACTGTTGTGATTACTTCCTATATTGTAGTAAATTATTCCAAAAAGTATACAAGTAATTCGATTTGCTATAACGAGTACCATACTACAAGTCCGCACCCACCTGCTTGGTCTTGAGCTTCTTGAGGAAGCGGGGTGCCACGAAGTCCTCCACCTCAATGTTGAGCTCGGAGGGGGCCAAGGCAGGGGCCGGGGCCGGGCGCTGCAGCTGCAGGAACTGCTGGATCGAGCTGACCTCGGCGTCGTAGGACGCGTCCGCCATCGTCTTGCCCTTGGCCGCCAGCCGGCAGCCCGCCATCCACTGGGCGTACTGGTCCTCCTGTTGCGCGTGTAGAGGACCATGTCTCCGTCGTTCCAAGATGTGTTCGGGGCACACCCTTTCGGGGTGTGGCTAAAGTCGCCAACCGCTCAGAGGGATACTCTATCGGTCTCTTTTGTTTTCTTTGAGGTCGCCGATTCGCTTCAAAATCAGCTTAACGCACAAATAGACATGGCTAAACTAGTAACCCAAACAGTAAGTCTACAAGACCATCAGTCTGCATGAAGCTTCGGGAAGGTCAAACAGATGTCCTCAATGATGAGAGCCGGGGATGAATGTCCGTGGCGACTGACGGTCTCGTCGAATATTTGATGAAACGACTGAGGACCCAGGCGGTAACCTCTGAGGAGAGCATGTGCCAAGTCACGATGATTGCTGACGTCTGTGAGGTGATTATATGTGGGCGACTAGCTACAGTTGCCCACATAATCCCGTACGTGGCTCGTCTCGGAAAAATGTTTGCTTTGTTAGCACACAAAGAAGCTTGCGTCGTACAGAAATCAAATATAATCAGTCACTCGCAAAATTTGTCACGTCTAATAATAAAATACCTTAAAAAAAAAAAAAATCCTTGCATACTTCACACCTGTAGACAGTCTGCGTCGTGTAAAATATAAAGTTTTAAACATGTATTGTCCGCATACTATGGTGTCCCATGAAGAGGGTGCATTAAAACGGCTTTTATTCTATTGTTTTATTAAACCCAATTCACCTAAGATTTAAAGAAAAAAAAAAAAAACAGTTTTGGTAATGAAGATTTTCACGCACTTTGAAAGGCCTGAGACGTCATGAAACAATGGTCCTCGTGCAGTCTTACCGTCTCGCAGCGAAGCCAGTACTCGGTCATTCCCTCGGGGCCGGGCACCTCCAGGCGGATCCCGTACTTGCCCTGGGCCAGGTACACGTCTGGTGTCACCTCGGACCCTGCGGAAGGAACAGGATGTCGCCAATTCGTCCAAGAACCACGTCAAAAAGAAACTAAGAGCACTCACTTGTACACCTAGGTTACCTTTGTGTCACAAATACATGCCGATGCTTCATTTTGCCTTACGATGTACGACAACGGACGCTACAAGCCACGTCGGCCAATCCAGCACTCCACGCGTGACCTGTGATTTCACATTTCGCCTGAAAGGAAAGTGGTCACGATCCTTCTAGAACGTGGACGAAGGGGGGCCGAAGCACCCGCCGAGAAGAGACGACACACAGCCTGGTTGTGAGGGTGGACGATGACTGACCGGGGCGGCGTGCACTCCACGGCGTTTATTCGGCACGGTGATCAATGTTGCCCGCCGAGCCTGGCGGCCATAGACGGGTGGACTGGAGGGGGCGCTACATACTTGTTACACACGATGCCCTCCGAACTATGGATTGGCTGCAGCGGTTCGTAGCATCCATTGTGGTTCATCGTACGGTGAAACGAACAATATTAACTGTTCTACCAGTCCTTGTGTCAGTATTTGGTTAATTTTATCATCTCTTTTTCGTATTTGCAGTTTGTATTATTTATGACCCACTGCAGCAGATTCAAATGACACGAGCCTCACCACACAACAAAAATATTTTTTTTAAAATATCTTTGCTGCTTTATTTTTAAAAATCTGACCTGCATTACTCTATCAATGAGTTGATGAGGTAAACAAAATGAGCCTTTCTTTGTCCCTCCAAGACTGCTTACACCTCTTTGAGGAACAATCCTCAATTTGGATCAGTGCATTAAACATGGCTGACATCACTCGCCATAGCAGTGTGACAATTCTTTCCACAGTTTTACTTCACATCCGTTTTGCAAGCGAAATGCCAGTTGCAGTTGCGCGGTACCTCGGACACTGTTCAAAGGTATCTAAAATTGCCGCATTTATATAGACTAAAAATGTGCATCATCATTACTGTCATAATCATTACTACTTGTATTACCTTTGAGGTTGATGACGTAGCTGGGGCTGCCTCCACTCTCATACTCCTCTCTCGACTTGTAGACACACATGCGTGTCTCCTTGAAGATGAAGAACATGCGCTTGAAGCCCTTCAGGGTGAAGCGCTTGGGCCTGCAGATGGCAATGGGAAGGAAGCGTGGAGCCATTAATTCACAAGTACCAACACGCCTGGACGGTGCGTCCTCCACATTATACGGATCCACTCATTTGCAACTGATGCCACTTTGATGAGGCTACGTAACAATGAACAAAACAGTGAATGTGCAGCGCGAAAAAAAAAAAAGAAATAAATAAAAAAAGAGGGGACTGAAACAAACAGAAACAGACAGTATCAAGTAATAGTGTTGTCTGTACACTTAAACATTGGAAAGTTGGTCAGCCCCGATGCGCAACTGGCATTTCTGTCGTGGATGAAAAAGTTTGCCAGTGCAGTAACACTGCTAGCCTTGGGTCTTTTTATGTGCATCACACAGTAGTGATACAAGATGGCACGCCAGTTCAATGTTTATTCAGATCGAAACAAGCAAGTGTGGGGATCGAACCCAGGATCCCTGGGTTCAACCCCACCCGTGTCCGTTGCAACTTTGCTTGACCACGAACGAGCCAAGACGTCGGACTCGCTAGCTAACTGCTAAACTAACTAACTGGCACATTCCGGTTCAGTCAAGTCCGGTAAATATTGTCGCGGAAGACTAATTCTACTGCGGTCTGCAAAGTAATGAGAGGGATTCCATCGCGCACACGTCTACAAGGTGACTGCGAAAGTTTGTCCGGGGAAAGGTGCTCACTTGAGGAAGCGCAGGTAGCTGTGCAGCTCCGGCACCTGGGTGATGTTGGACGTCTCGTTGGTGAGCAGGGTGCCCTCCAGCGACACCTGGAGGTCCGTCAGGGCAGCGTCTATGTCGTCCTCGCCCCTCGAGAAGTCGGGCTGAGAGCTGTTGGCCTGCATGTTCACCTGGAGCTGCGAGGAGCAAAAAGAGAAAGAAATGGCAGCTGTGTTTCAATCTGTCGTTCGCACCATCGTACGAAGAACTGCAGTGTACAAGAAACGGCGGGTTTTTGTAGAATTGTTTTTTTTTATTGGCACCCTCCGATTAGTCACATGGTATCACATGACATCATGGTGTTAAGTCACTGTATCTTTTCTTGCAAGCACCTGGTACTACTACAAATGGAGGCATTGCCCTAAAAATAGTCTTCATCATGTCGACAAAGACCAGGAAGCACGGAACACGTCCCATACAGACCACATTCCATGTGTTCTTTCTGCTAAATTTTTCATTCTGTTTAATTATTTGCATTATTTTTTTCCTTTTCATTTATTTTATTTTATTATTAAAGGGGTGGTGCAACGATTTCCGGACTTTGGTCAAAGATTTCAGAAAGTTGCCCTCTGACACTTCTGAAGTAAAGAACAGAAAACCGATTTCGCCTGCGTGCCCTAGTTGTTGCGTCAAAAAAAAAAAAGATAAATATTGGCATTTCGGGCACCCCTCAACTCACTCCCAGCCTTCACGGTCACACCTGGTCCCCCTCCTAGTGACGTCATTGGGAGTGCCGTGTAGGTTCCCGTGTGCTGTCTCGGAGGACGCTTCCTCTCCCTCTCTCTACTGACATTAGCGGGCGTTATGCTGCAGCTTAGAGCCGAACGAGGTCACGTAATCTTTCGCCGTAGTTCCTTCGGCTGCCACTTGGGGCTGCAGGTGGTGGAAAAAACTAGACTTTTGCTTTGCGATTATGCAGCGGATCGCAACATTTTTAATGAAGGAGGTGTTTTCATTGTCCTCCAGGACACAATAAATGTAAAAATGACGAGATGCAAATTCTTTTAATTATAAAATCGTTGCACCGCCCCATTAACTTTATTATTTTATTTGTTTATTATTTTTCTTTATTTTTAATTATTAACTTAACGTCTTTAACGCTCCCGGCATGTTACTCGCTCCCGACGCTCAATAATGACACCCGTTCGTGATAATTTTTTTTATCTGAAACTGGTAAAAAAAATTGCGATGGCTTAGCTCGGCTTTGTCAGGATATACGTAGCGTGAGCCTATCCGCACAAAATGAGAGGCGCTATCAAGCGGCTCCGGTGCATCGTCAGACTTGGCTACCGCACAGCGGAGGCGCATAGCTGGGCACACGGCGGTGCCAGTGCATCTGCCTCGGCTATGACGTCACTCCTCTGGAATGCGCAGACTGGCGAGGCGCGCGCAACGGCGGCGGAGCGCGCGGCTGCAGCGGCTCCGGCGCGCCAGCTGTGCGCCATGTGACGTCGCTGCTCCTTGCGCATGCGCAGCATGGCTCTCCAGGAGCCACACAAAACTGCTTGACTTCGGTCAGTGTAGCTCATGCTACAAAAGACACATTCTGCATCAAAATCTGAGGTAATTTACACCATTGCGTAACGCGTGTCACAGTGACATTGGTTGGGCGCTCGCGTAACTTGCCATCGCGGCTGCCTCTGCACCTCCTCCCGAGCACGATTGCGACGATTTTCATGCCATTTTCGCTTCCGCTCTTGATTAGGCTCCCTTGCCCGATCCCAACTCCGTCCACGACAAGCCACCCTCGGTGCGCCTTAACTGAAAGTCGCGTTCTTCGAACCTTCCACAAACTTCCTGAGGTCTAGCCGCACAGCGTGCAAGTTCGTCCGCTCGAACGATCGTGCGCAGGCACTGGCACAGCGGCGTGTCGGCCACAGCCACTGTCCAAGTGAGAATGGCAGGGCGAGGGGCAACAACGCAATTCCCCGGGAAAGTTCCCACCAACAGCTATCATTGTAAAACGAGAACAGCGAGGCACCCAATGTTAGGTTAGGCTTGGTCAGACTAAGCCGGTTAACCTCGGCAAAGGTATGGCGAATGCAAACGTTCCTGGAAGCAAGGTGACACCACTCTAAGAAGGAGCATCGCTAAGAATGCGGCAGAAGCCCAGCCTCCAGCTTACACTCAATGTCTATCACCGGTTTTGGCTGCATGTGCGACGAAGTGCTATCAAAGGCAGGAAGACTGGACAGGAGGCGCAGCAGCTACTGCATTCTTAACCTGTCGCTGACTATCGGTTAGGTTTGGCTTCACTGAACTACCATAATAGCCCGTGAGATAGCCCACCTTAAATCTAGATAAAACTGGGTGAAAATAAGGCATGGCTAACTTTCGGTGTGCAATTAACAGAAGTATAACAAAAATGCTATTTTTAGATAACGTGTCTCTGTCAAACTTGTTATCATGGCGAGGGGCAATGAAGCAAAGATGACTGTCCTTCCCAGTCAGCAGTGTTCGCTTATATCCCGCCATTGCTATGTGGACGCATTTACGCCGAGGTCATCATTGATCCCAACACTATGATTACTAGAAGTGGGCTATCTTAAAGAAAATAGCAAATCAAGCTTAAAATAGGGGCGGGGTACTTTTGGGGGGTTAGGGAATCTCTTGGGATTTTATGGGAAGCTGCTTCGGCAAAGTTGGGCCACAAACATTAACCGAAATAAAGGTGCATGGTCGGTACCTGGAGGGCTGCAAAGAGCATCATCTCCTCCTCGGTGCAGTCCACCTCCTCAGTAAGCAGAGCCCACTTGGCCTGCTCGTAGATTTGGTTGATGCGCACAGCGTCCTTCTTGGGGTTCAGGTCGTAGAAGCTGTAGAACTTGTAGCGCAGCTGGAGCAGGTCGAACTCGCGCACGTCCTGCTCCATCAGGGACAGCGACGAGTCCAGCCACCTGGGTTGCGGGGAGGGCAGGCGGGAGGCTCAATACGGCGAGCAAGCGTTCCGAGAAACATCTCTGGCTTGTCGGGACGCAAGGAGGGGCACACCAGTCAAAGGGCAACGTAGAGAACGTACGCCGTCATTTGTGGGAACAAAGGCACGAAATGTGCAACGAGCAGAGGAACTTTCACATCGTACGAGGGATTGTTACTAAAAGGTCGCAGCCACCTAGGAGAAAAGAGGAGAGGGGGTTCGTCAGACTAAAAGACTGGTTCACACACTCGCGTCTGCTTACGGCCGGGAGCATTACAACCTCTCGTGATCTCTTATGGTGAGAGAACGCACAGGCACGCTGGCACCATCTACAGTCGCCGACCGATTTTCCAGACTTCGATAATTCGGACTTGTTCGATATTTCGGACCTAAAGGCGGAACCGTGACTTACCCCATAAAAATTGTGCTTATTCACGACAAATGTTTCGGACAGCTTGAAGTCCAAAAGTTCTATTTTCCTGACAAAATTGTTGCGAGCAATCGGCGGGAAACACCACCGAGAAGCCACCATTTTAGATTCTATGCCGGCTGCGCATGGGTTGGCATGGTTTGGCAGTGCTACTTGAGTACTGCTATGTCCTACTGCTACGTCACGCTGTGGGACGGATCTTGTTTCCTCTAGCTGCGCGTCATTATCATCATTATTACTGCAAAAGCATGAACTGCCTCATTGAGCGATGCCGGTTAAGCTGGCGAAAACAGCAAACTCCATTCCCATTGGTTGGGCATTGTCTGCAGCAGCGAAACGGCACCTAAATTCCCACTGGCTGCAAACAAGTTTTCAGGGAGGTTCCTGTAAACAAAGTAAATTAATGTCTTTGAAAAGAAAATTTGGTACATTTCTGTCTGGGTGAGAATCGAATTTGGGCCTCCGGGGAGTGAGACGAGCATGCTTCCCTGACGCCCCGGCTGCTCCACGCTTCCGGCTTACTAAAGCTGTGCCTATACTCCGTGCCAGTAGTTGCGTCCAGTACAGGCGAAGGCAATGCCAGGCGAGGGGAGAAAGGGAAAGCACTTGGAGGGCTGGGGAGGAGGAGAGAAGCTTCTTTTCTTTCTAACGTTTCTAGTGCTCTTCCTTTCTCCCCTCGCCCTCCATTGCCGTGCTCTCCCATCCCGCGTTCCTAGTGCTCGCCTTTTCTCTCTTTGCTTACCGTTACCTTCGCCTGCACTGCACACAAGTAGTGACACGGAGTATACGTAAGCAATCTTAAGTGTCTGTGCTGAATTTTTGTTACCATTTGCGGTTGTGAACTTGTGCCTCTCATCTCGTCTCGGTGAATTGTGTTCGGACTACGCCAGCTTGGACGTTGTGGCCCCATCTGTTCGTCTGCCGCCGTGAAGTGTTGCCAAGTGCGGAAAGATTCTCAAGCTAATATAAAGTCAAACGCAAGCCGAGGCGTAACCTGCAGCAAGCAAGGCCCATTGTAACGGCACTCAACGTGCTGGTATTGATGATGAGCGTGGCATGGCTCCAAATTGCAGTACTGCAACATGCTTGGTTGCCGATCCCTCTGCTGTTCTAAACCATGCGTGTTCTACTGACACACCTCACATTCACTTTGTTTGTCTTGAGCAGGTCATGCCCAGCCAAGAGTAAAAAGAACACAGACACACATATACGCACACACAAATGCACACGGGAAGACATAAAAGCTGTTGGCTGTTGTCACAAGCCACATATTTAGTAGCAAACAGGAGGGTCGGAGCCAAGGCTAGACCCAGCCGGCCGCTCGACAATGAGCAACGGCTGCACACTCACGACTTGGGGTGCCAACTGGCCAAAGTCCAGGTTTCCAGACGTCTCTCGAAACACTTTCGACGAGCGAGTGTGGCCTGATATTGATTTATGTATTTACTGTTCTCAGATTCTTGGCAATGGATGCCGGATATCGGGGGTCAAAAACAACTGCCGAAGTGGTGTTGCAATAAAGGTCACGCGGGTGGCTCTTCCGGCACAATTGGCAGACGCTGAACCTTAGATGACCGTAGGGTCTGCTTGTCAGTTCCAACTCTGTTTTTTTTTTTTTTTTGATTTAGATAAAACTGAATCAAGGATCAATTTTCGTGGTTTACCGGTATTTACCGCAAATGCAGAACCTGAATTATAAGTAGGGTTCAGTGTACCCGGGGTTCATTTTTCTACAAATTCGGAAAACATTTCCTGAGGTTTTATTTTTTCCTTTCAGATTTCACTATCGGTATCGAACAGAAAAAAAAATGTCTATTGAGGGCTTTTGTGTTGGAAAAACAAACAAGAAACGGCTGTGGGATCCCCCAACTTCCAGGAAATACTTCTAAAACATAAGGGTATCAATAAGAGAAGGAAATGGGACAGAGAGTCTGATTCCAAGCTTGAACTAATTAACCAAGTTCACCTTTTATCTAGCGGTCGCTATGTCCACAAACTTGGCCCTAGGGCTAAAAAGACCCGAACGCAAATTACTAGGCATACGCGAATAGTGGTGTTTGAGTTCAAAACGAATTTGGAGCGAATAGTGGTTGTGGTCCAATATTTTCTGATTGAACTTTGAATAGTTTCTTGAAGCCTTTCACTATTGTGCACTGTACTTAAGGGGAACACCACCTGGGCATGTCTACTTTTGAACTGCTCGCTTAACTGGCGTGAAGTTTGCAGGTGGTGTTTGTAGCCATATAGAAGGAGGGCATGCAAAGTTTCAGGCCTGTGAACCAATTTTATGAGGTACTATACCCCCAGAACGTAGCTTTGCATGGAATCCGCTCAATGAATTTATCGTTCAGAAATGGTGTTGATCACCACATATTTTTCTGGTGGAATGCATACTGAAATACTTGTTGCCAGTTACTATGAACAAAATAAAAAAAATATACAGCTTTCAGGTAAAAGAAAATTGATGAAATTATTTTTTTTACATTTGCCAAGTTTTGCAAATTACAATTTTTCATAATAAAGGAACATGAAAATGCAAAATCTCAGTTCATAGTAACTGGCTCGATAAAATTTTGGCATATAATCCGCAAATATTACGTCTCTCGGCAGTTTCATACTGAAACAATCATTTTATTAAAGTGGGAATTGCTGCCAAAAAGTGAAGCTGAGATATATGCACTTGAAGTTTCAAGATGACGTTTAAAAAAATTATTTTTGCATCTTAAATGTCAGCAATTCTTTCCAGCAGTGAGGTGATGTCTTCCTCAAACTTCTTCTGATATACCGACACTGCTTTCAGCTATTTTCACTTTTGGATGACGAGTGCTACGCAGTGTACCACGCCTCACCAGCATATAAAGAATAGTAATTATGTATTTTTGACATTGTTTGTCAGTGCACATAGACAAGACTTTGTGAGAGTGTTCCTTGTTATCCATACATGCCAAAACTCCGCATTTAAAATCTGACCAGAAAAAACAAGCACAAATGATGAATGTAGGTTGTCCCGACATCGCTGCCTAACATGTACTCTTGCATACTCATCGAGGGTTGGCTCCGTTGAGTACACTTCTCACTCGGCACCTGTGCGCTACGAGGAAGCAACACATGCAGAGCCCTTGGAGCCATGTATTGGGAGAGTTTGGCCAGTCTATGATCTCGCCGCCATAACGCCTCCCTCCCAAGTGAGCCAATCAGCCCATGGTGCAGAGCGAGAGGCGTGAGTGCATCTGCGTGAACTCCCGGCTGCCCCCAGCTGAGCGAGGAGGGCCGCCATTTTCATTAATTCGCTCTGTGGAATGCATGGGATCGACGCCAAAATTTCTATTCTTTCCTTCCATTTGGCAGGCTCTAGCAAGAAAATGATATACTGTTATTCCTCGGTGGCTTAAAAAGCTAACGAACGAAGTTTCTTCACGTTTGAATGCAAACTTTTGTTCAGGCACCACAAACTTGCCTGTCACGGAAAGTGAATCGCAAGCACAGATTGCGGACAAAAAAATGGGAATCTGCTACAAACCTGTACGTTACTAGAACAAATACCGCAGAATCATATTTCACGATGCAATATACATGTGAGACCAACTTGCGTGGGATCGAGATCGCCACGCAAATCGCAAACAAAAACGCGGGAATCTGCTATAAACTTTATGTCAAGGGAACGCATACTGCGGACGCAGCAGATTCGCATTTCACGGTACAACATACATGTGGAAACAACTCGCGCGTTACTGGAGCCGATATCGCACAAGCAGATCGCGGACAGAAACACAAGAACCCGCTATGAACTTGCTTGTCAGACGTGCCAGTACAGCGAAATGCACATTGATGTGATTCCCGTCGCACATCGCGTGACGTCCGACAAGAATCAATGGGTCGGCAATGTTTCCAAATTTTTATGTTACAGATATTTAGCCAGAAAAACGGGATGGGCAATCTCTCGGGGGCGGGCGTTCTCTCGAAACTTTACAGTATACAAGTTTCCTTTTCATTGAAAATTCTGAGCCAGCTCAAACAACACCCTGTGAACACTGAAAACAGGAATGGTGAAGGAGCGCCACGCACCCTGCATTGAGGCGTGCCCGTTCCACGAGGGTCTTTGGCCGGAGCAGGGCCGCCTTGATCTCCTGGGCCGGCCGGTTGGGGCTCTGGGCCAGGGGCAATTCGTACTGGGACAGGAAGCTGCCGTCTGGGGACAGGAAGCTCCCATTCAGGCCCGGCAGCGTCCCGTTGTGTGCCATCGTCGTGTTCCAGTGGGTCGTGGTGCTCTGCAACGAGCGCCGGATACGATCAGCTGCGATCCTACGAAGCCAGTATTCTCAAACTCTTTGATCTTGAGGAGCCCCTGTATGCCTCAAATGGCAGCCGAGAAACCCCTCCTGGCTGCGGCATTAGATCAATAAAGCAGTAGAGGAGGCCACATACCCCATATACAATAATACAGGGCGTGTTTGGCTCGTAGTTAGGAACCAATGAAAAGCTTCGGCGACGGGGATGGGCGAGGAAATTTGGGAGCTCGGGGAACGCAGTTTGGGAGCCCGTGCTACAAAGGCCACTTCACACGTTTGTGTTTGAGTGCGACCGACAGTGGCGGCGCCTGCCCAGTAGCCCTGGAACAACTTCCGGGATAGCTATACTGAAGGCATTGCAGTGTCTGTGAGATCAAATCTGTGCACTAGCCGTGAGAGACGGTCGCTTAATGACTGTGTCCAAATTACTTCAATCCACGGTGGAAGAATGATGCCTGAAAAGTTTTAAAATATATCCGATGATTGGAAGGGTTCCAGGGCTACCCGATTGGTGGCGCCGGTGTGTCATCTCATTGTAAGCCATCACAAGCAGGCACAGCACACTCAAACGTAAATGTGCAATCCAGCCTTTACTGAAATTTCATTAGAACATGTGTAGTATTTAACGCATTTTCCGTCATATAAGTAACTTTTGTTTTCCTCAAATTTTTGACGGTGTGTCTAGCAGAACAGTGCGACATGTGTCCATTTTTTTTTTTTTTTTACAAGTATGGACTTTAACTTGTTATTTTTCGCAGCATTTTGTAAGTATATGTCACATATTTATTTATTTATTTATTCGTCGTGCATGCCCTCAAAGCCCGAAGGCAAAGGAAGAGCAGGTACACAAAATGGGAAGTAAAACTGTAACAAGTGAACAATATTAGTAATATAACAATGAACAAACAATCAAACAGTTTATGGATCATCGAAAAAAGTGGATAGTGATAGTGTTTTGGAACAGGTGAGGGTCAGTGATTGTAGAAATCAAATCGACGAGCTGGTTCCATTCTTGTAACTGTGTGAGGTGCGACTTATATACAAACTTTTCTCATAAAAAGAGCCATTTACAGGGGGGTGCGTCTTACAAACTGGAAAATATGGTAGTTAGTAGAACTGTAATCAATTACAGTATTTCAAATGCTTCGTAACCGATTCCACCACGGATGTCCACGTCGTATGTTTGCCGCGCATTCGGTCTGTTGACCCACCGAGTTGAGGGGGGCGGCGAGGGGTCCGTCCAGGGTCCCGTTGCTGTCGCCGGCCTTGCTGCGGTTGAGGTTGATGCTGTCCGTGCCCTCCTTGGGCCTCTGCCGGGGACTGCAGCCCACCGCCCGGTAGTTGCGCTTGAGGTGCTCCCCCACCAGGGGGCGGCAGAAGGACAGCTCCTCGGGGTGCCGGATGCCTGTCAAACCGAGGGGCACGCTCTTCGTCACTCCGTTCGGAAGGGTCGTGCAATGCAAGAACTAAAATCCGAGACGACGGCAACGGTGCAAGAAACGCAACTTTGACCGGTCTGTCTAGTGCCCGACGCCCCCCCGTGCATGTAGAGTGGTCCCGAAGTGTCAACGAGTGACCTCGCAGAAGCCAACCTGCCGCGCTGTCGGATGTCACGATCCTGGTGGTTCATTGTACAAGTTCCGGCCGAAAAGGTGAATGAACGCAAGGAGGGTCGCCGCCGTCGCGGCGTTCCTGCTCCCGGTCGCCGAAGCTTCCGTGTGCCGCCAAGCTGGAGAGCAGACCGCAGTAGAACGGCCGTCTGCTGCGCCCACCTCCGCTTGTCTGCCACTGCTGGGATCGCGGCAAGCAAGACAGCCCGACACTTCTGCAATGCTGTCAAAAGGAAATCGAGGGATTGCGATCGCCTTTAATGGTGTGGCAGACACGCCAGTCGGGGACGTGCTCTGGGCACCACGACAACTCCGTTGCTAGAATCTGGCACGTGTGACTAGCGTACGTGCCCACTAGTCTCACAAATAGACTCAATGTAAGCATTAAGTGCGGACCTGGAAGAGCTGCCATGCTCGAAAGCATCCGCAACATAACCTCCCGAGGTCCCTTGCTTTCTCGCCTTCTCTAACTCCTTTTGTGCTGAAGGCAGATATGAGCTGAATATACCGACTTTTGGCGCGCACTCTGAGATGCATTCGACGCGAGCGCCGCCTCAGCGTTTGGTACGAACTCAGATCCAACCGCACGTCCCAGAATTTTCCTGGGGCTCGGCAGGGATTCCACCATTTTCCCTAGAAGCTGAATCCGCGGTTGCACTGGTAATACATTGTACAAAAGACGGTCTGCAAACATTTCTGTTATCATGTCTGCAGCGAACGCCATGTCCTTCGTGCGATGCACGAACGGCGTGCTTGTGGCTCAAAGCGCGGGCAGCGCGTAAGCGGATCCACTCACCGAGCTCCTTGCAGACCTTGACGACAGAGGAGAAGGTCTTGACGGAGAAGTCGGTCCGCACGTCCATGATCCTCAGGTCCGGGAACTGGATGCGCAGGGTCTTGTGCATCGGCGTAAAGTGAAGCAGGGCGTCGGCCATGACCCCGCACTGGTCCAGCGTGGACTTGGTGCGGGTGAGCCATGTGTTCTGCTCTGGCCACCACAGGGCGTGGTCCGACCAGTCCGTCGGAACGTCTGGCGGACGGGACAGAGCAGAGCGCGAGTGTCAAGGACGGGGCAGCTAATCATTTCATGAGCTTTCGAATGTATGATTTTTTTTATTCTTAATTTTTGCTTGCATAGGTAGTTAGTGAAAATAGATGAATCGTGTCGGGGGATCGGTGGCTGAGTGGGCTAAACCGCACACCCAGCTCGACGCGCGTGGAACGAAAGCTCGCGCTGCAGAACCCAGGGATCCTGGGTTCGAGCCCCACCCCTGCCCGTTTCGATCTGGATGGGCATCGTACCGGCGTGCGGTCGTGTATCACTACTGCGTGGTGCACGTTAAAGACCCCAGGCTAGCGGTTGTACTGCACTGGCTAAATTGCTCATCTACAGCGCGTGACTCGTCGCAACTTTAAATGGCTGACCAACTACACACTGTGTAAATATCCCCACAACCCCCAATTTTTTTTTTAATCGTGTCGATTCAGTGCCATCGAATCGGAGCAGAGACGACAGCTAAAAGCAGGGGTGTGGCGCCAGGCCCCCAAATGTAATTGGGGCACTTGGCGCTACGCATATGCATAGCGCCAACACCCCTCCCCCAAAAAAAGAAACTCCTGGCTACATTGCTGGCTACAGGTATCCCTTAGAGAGGTAGCCATGTGAATGAGCACATGCAAATAATGTCTTCTAGGCTTCCCTTCACCACTTGGAACAGCAGTGGAAAGGGTGGTTCGGACGTCGGCATTTTAGTGTGCCAGACTGCATACAACTGCTCGTGGCAAGAGAGTTGCTATGGCAACCAAAGTCTGCGCAACAAGTTGTAGTTCAGGAGTTCTCAAACCTCTCAATCTCGAGGAAGGCCTATCTCTCTTGAATGACAACCGAGAAACTCCACCTGGTCTCAAGATTAATGGGTGGCTCAGATTTTCAAAAATAGTGCCTTCACTGGAAGAACTCTGTACTTAAAGCGGACATGCAACAATGATTGGACTTGGGTCGAATAATTTTGGTAGTTGTTCCCTATCATGTATGGATTAAAGAACTGAAAAGAAATTTTGCCAACGTGTGTTAGTTCTTTAGAAGAAAAAAAGTAGAACAATTGACGTTTTGGGCGCCTCCAAGCCACCCTCAACTCTTGCACCTTCTTCCGAGTCAGGTGCACAGTGAGGCGCAATGGGAATAGAGAGTAGCCGGTTGGGATCTCTTTCAGAGCCTTTAGCGCGGCGCGCGGCTTCTGCTTAAGATTCACACGGCGACCTTGAAGGTTGGACTGAGACTCTGAGCAACTCTGAGTGGGGAGGAGGGAGGAGGGGGAGGAGGGGGGAGGCACAAAGAGCTTGCCTTTTTGTAAGGCAGTTCGACTCGCCTAGTAGCACACTGAGGTGAGGCTCAAGGGAGGAATAGTTTCTTTCACCTCAGACATATGGCGCCACTAAAACTGAATATAGTACAACTTTGTCGATGACATGGGATTTTCGAAGTATTTACTAGTGTTGAAACAGCAATATTTATCAAATATGGCATTAAATTAAGCAGATCACGGCACATTTTGCAAACCTATTACATTATACCGATTGCGCGTCGCGCCTTAGTTCCCGTGGCTGCCACCGCGCAGCTGCGAATCGCAAAACATTCCCATTCTTTTCTTTGCTGTTATGCAATAGAATCGCAATATTTCAAAAGAATGAGGCGGTTTCTCCGTTCTTTTTGGTAAGATAAACAATATAAAAATTTAAAAATGCAGATTTTTTTCAAAGTTAATATTGTTGCATTGCCCCTTTAAGACGTTTGGTGGTCAAGGAAATTTGAGAGCTCAGTGAACCCCTTAAGGGTTATTGGGAAAAACCCCTAGCTTCCTAGGAACCTAGTTTGGGAACCCATGTTGCACTGAAATGCAAGGAGTCATACTGCAGTCAGCAGCTCTCAAAACGTGAATGTCGCAACTAGTTTTTAGGTGTTGTCTCATAGATCACTGTAGTAGACTGCAGCTCTCATAAGCTCTAGTTGTGCATGCTCTCAGAACACGAGGATAGTGCAGTGTGGCTAGCAGCCACGATCTGCGGAAACTATGGGCCCGGTACCTCTTTGCCGCTGCTGCAAGGGGGAACTTTAAGAAGATCCTACGCATGCGCCGGCTCTTGGAATACCAGTTCCGAGGGTGGTCGGCCCTCCCAATGTTCTTACATCTTCGTCGACATTGAATAACGAAATGCCAAGAACAGCTTCACACTCTCAAGGGGTAGCGTTCTCTATAAGGGGTAGAGATGAACAGAAAAAAAAACTGTTTTTCAAGCTGGAGAAACTTCAACTGCTTGGTTAAGTTCCGAAGGAAGGCGACTGATTTCTTTTTACAATGGGTGAAGGTGTCCTAGAGTCTCACAACATTGTCATGAATGTAGTGGTCTTCTTTCCTAGTTTCCCATATATTTAATTGGCGAGGCACTGCTCCAATAATGTAACATATTGTGCATTGCCACTGTGTTCCATCAGAGATATTTGTCTCCCTTTCCGACCTCTTTCCAATTTAACAAGATTAACACGTGACTGCATAACAAAATTGCTTTGTACAATATGCTTTGCGAAAACGAGCAAAATTACGAAAGCTTTAAAAATTTTAAATTTTGTTCTCGTAATAATGGCCCCTGGGATACTTTGATCATGCACCTTAATGCTTCAGTTTGCAATAAAGCCTCAGCTGCTTTAGTGCCAATTTCCTCTTTCATACTTTCTTTGCTCACTTTTTTTCTGTACTAATACATAGTTCCTTAAAATTTCCCTGTCAGGCTAAGGCATACAGTTTCTATCCAATGTAAGAAACTGTAAGAAGGCATATTCTCAACAACTTAAAAATGCAAATGGTTACAGAATGTATTTTTGCTTGACCCATCATTGTAAACATAAGACCACCAGAGACCTGGCAGGTAAAACGTTTTAAGACGCAGAGCAAACAAATGGCTGCCAGTTTGTCAGATTACCAATGGGAACGTCCATTTCACACTGAAATCATCACATTTGTTTTTGCACATATCACAAACTGCTTCAATAATTTTCCTCACGATTAGCCATGCTTTAGGATGTAAGAGTCTCAATTATTACTGCCACACTTTTATTAGCACTGTCCATGCTGCATCGCTCCCTGCCCATCAATGTCTCTTGCCCAATGTCTCGCGCAATTCTATCGATCGCAACCGTGGTGACGGCCGTCTCGTGCAGTATCCTTCAGGCACCGTCATGACCGTCACAATAAACTTTAGAACTTACAATAGCCACTGAAAGCATTGGAGCATCCCACGAAAGCAAACAAAACCCATAAATCAAACCGATGCTCCCGGAGCAACAAATGGACAGACGCAAAAACCAAGCGGAAGCGGCACCCTGTCACACCCCCGACCTTAACCTTTTTCGGGCCCCGCCAACAACCTCCAACAGTCGTCACGACGTGCCGAAACACATTTCGCCCGTCCTTCCTCTCATTCCCGTTTACACAGTTAAATCGAACAACTCCTACCTCCCCCCTCACCCCCAAACACAAACAGCTCCAACGCAGCCAGAGCCGCCAAATTCACAAATTCCCCACCCTCCGCTTCAATATCTCGGATGGCCCTTTTGGCAGCCGGGAGCCCGCGTTTATATAACGGGACCAAGGGGACACCCTAAATTTAGGACACCTCCCCCTCTCCCTCGAACACCCCTACTTAGAGGAAAGGGTGGAGAGAGAGAGAGAGGGGAGGTAAGCTCCACAGGACTGCTGCCAAAGCCACAGAGCCCCAGTTGCCTTAATCCGCGCCGGTGTGTGTGTCCCGTTTGTGCGTTAGTTCAGACGCGAGGTCCCCACGCCGGGTTCTAAACTGGGAAGTGGGTGCCGGCGCGACACCGTGCGTGCGTGGCGGCGCCTGCGGAAACGAGCGCTCCGAGGTGAACGTAGTATAACGGAAAGGGAAGGGGAGCGGGAGACAGAAATGTCTGGTGGGGCAGCCATTGCGTGGCCCGTTACGCCGAGGCTGTCATAACTCCTTCCACGGGTACCGGTGGATTGCTTAGTGGTGTTGCGTGTTAGGTATCTCGCAAATGCTCGCAGAGGAATTTGAGGGGCGCGTGCTTCGAATCCTTGACACTTTCTGCTGTCGGAAGGCGTTTGCAGCTGCTATGTTTGATCCAATGGTGTGAATTAAAGCGCATGTTTGGTACCTCTTTTCAGTAGTTCTTAACAAAGCTTTTAATGTGGATGGAAAACACAAGGATGGCCAATTTAGAGCGAGTTGCAAGTGACTACTGCCCCACATGTTCCTTTCCTGGTAAGGCAGACTTCATAGTATGAGAAATCAGTCTAAGCTGATAATCCTAATTACTTTTACCCTTAGGTTGTATCTATTGCAAACATCTCCAGGAACCGTACAGAAGAGACCAAGATATGTATCATGTAAAGTAAGCCTGTCATCACATTCGTATAAAGTACCCGAGTGCCTAAGCAATCTCGAGAGGGTGCAAGCCAAAATAATGTCATTCTGTAAAAGATAACGCACCATTCCATTTACTCCCCCCTCTTTTCTTTTTTACATTTTAGTATTTGCAAAATCTTACATCTTCTTGGACGGGCGTTTGCGAGAAGACCGAACCCTGTTTTTCGTACTGCAAAAATAAACTAGACATCGCGGAGAGCTCAAACTCCGTCAGAGTGCAGCTCCAGTCGTTCGAGCAAGACGCCAAAGTTTTAGCATTAACCGTTGTCTTATTCAAAAGCTATAAATGATTTTCTGAAATTTTCAATGAGGAAATGGGGCCCATTTTTGTCCGTTTTCAGTTTCTGGCACCATAGAGCTTCATGTATTTGAGAGCTCTGTCAACCGCCTTTTTTCCATTGCAATTTTCAGAAAACTGCTACAACTTTGTAATAAGATAACGGTTGGTGCTAAAACTTTGGAATTTTGCTCAGACGGTCAGGGCTAGGTTCTGATGGAGTTTGAGTTTTTTGCTATGTCTTAAGTTGTCATTAGAGTATAGTAAAGCTCTAAAAAATCTCATTAAGTATATATGGTTTGTGAGCTAGAATGAGTGCCTGGCACATGAACATACAGCTTTTCTGATTTTTGTATGTGCTGCCCAGATTACTAGAACTTCTCCCATCTAGATACAATGACTCTGGCACCAATGTGAATATGAAATATATGAAGAAATTGAAAAGCATAACACAATAGGATCTCACTCCATGAAAATGGTACACTACAACAAAACCTTTAAAGCAATAAAAGGTAACAACAGCGTGATACTGCTTACCATTTTTTAATGCTTCCCAAACTAAGCAAAATGCAGTACAAGTATAATATGAATATGATCACATCAAAATTTGACCATTAGCGCAAATAAAGCTGCATCATTCCTCAGAAACAACTCAGAGGAAAGACTCCCACCTAAACTTCATTTAACCAGATCTTTGTAAACTGTCAACACGATAACCAGTCCCGAACGCTTCTAAACATAAGGTTGGCATAGACTGATTTATTGATTGATTAATTAAAAAATCTTTATTGATGTCTAAAAATGATTTGAGGCCTCTGCTCTGGTTTCCGCATCCTCTGCCAGAGGGGGTGGCGTCAAAAAAAGGTCGGCCAGCGGCGCCAGCCGCCACCTTCGTCGCAAGCCTAGAACCCAGTCGACCTCGCAAGCAGACGATGAGACACAACAGCTGAGAATCGTCGGTCCCTCCTTCGAGGGGGGCTTCCCCTCGCCTCCCTCCCCCCACCAAAATAGAGCCGGCCATCTTTCTTCCCAACAGAGGAGGGGAGCAGGCTGTCATCAAAATCTTTTCTCACCTAACGTAAAAAAATATGAGAGCCAAACAACAATGAAGAAAAGGTGTAGTACGAGGGCCCCTGAGGGCCCCGAGAGGAAACGTCTGCCACTGTTGCCTTTAGGTGGTACCGGTGTCATGTTTGAGGGCCCAGGGCGGAAAAGCCAACATAGAACAAGTAGGAATAAAAGGAAAGCGACAAAAAGAAGCCGCACTTTCCAACCATGTCTTGTCGAGATAATGAGGTGTCGAGTCATTGCGACGGGAGATGACCCGTCTTTCGGCGTCCCTGACATTTACCGCCGTGTTTTTTTACGCCTCCTGGCATCTTCTCTGTGGCCTGGACACTATTTTCTTTACACCGCGTACACTGCCTCTTCTGCTCTTCTTCAGTGTCTCCTTTATGAGCACGTATGCAACAAAGCTTGTTCACACATTTGCATTTGAGTTTGACGGACTGCATTACGACAACTTGTGACCGCTTACCACGAGTGAACACATTCGCACACTGGAGCCGTCTTTCAGGTCGTCCTGGGAACATTCTGACCTGCATATGATTGGGTTCCGCGGTACATTGAGAGATCAAATCTATGCACTACCTGCGAGAAATGATAACTCCTAACTAGGGTTCCGTGTTTTCGGTGCCGATAAACCACGAATATTAACCCTCGAGGAAGTTTTATCAAAATCAGGGAAAACCGAAAAACCCTGAATGCTTTCCTTTACTGAGGAGGCACCCAAGTTTCCCAGGCAAAAATCTCTAGCTACGATTTCATTTCGAGCTTGCCCTGAACACAGCCGCACTGAATTGTTCGCGAGGTTACTTCTTTCTTCGGGAACAAACCCCTTTTCTCGTTTCCTTCTTTTAGTACTGGGACGTTTTCAAGTATTTAGGTAAGGAGCATGTACTCTGGAGGGTGGGAAATTCCATGCCCGTTTTGTTTCTTCGGCGTAAGGCCCGACAAACACCGATTTCTTGACCGACACAAGAAATTGACACCGAAAAACACAGAACCTCTAGGAAAAAAATAAACCCCGAAAAAACACCCCCGAATTCAAAGAGAGACAAACCCCAAAAACACAGAACCCTACTTATAACATTGTCACAAATAATTTCAAGCCCACAGTTAAAGAATGAAGCTTACAAAAGGACTAAATATGCAGGGATCTGAAGGGTTTCAGGGCTACCCGATAAATAGTGCAAGTGTGCTCTTTCATCGTACGAGGATACGAGCCGTTGCGACGCGATCAAGCACACTCAAACGCAAATCTCTGAACCGGCCCTTATTACTAAAGGTCATCTGAACCACCGCAAAGCCGACCTCCATTTTGTCGGCGGACGGAAGCGACTGTTCCATCAGGGAGTGCATACTCACTGAGAGACTCGACGAGGTTGAGCATGACGCCGCCGATGTGCGTGTCACCCTTGACACGCAGCTTGCGCTCAATCTTGAGGTCAGTCACGTAGATGTGCAGCTCCCAGGAGCCGTCTATCTTTATCCCGCCGGCAATCATGTTGTCCTCGTTGTATCCTGCGGGCAGGAAAGGACACTGAGGCGGATCGTCTGCATGCGCGCGGCTGCACGCCGCTCGTGTGGTGCCGGGTGGGTCGGAAGGGTGGGAATGGCGATTGCTCGTTCCTCCCAGTGGCTGAGAGCAGTTCCACCCTTCTACATGGTGAACAAAAACAGTGCAAAGGACAAGGACAGAAGAAGGTACATACACAATGTTTTTTTCCTTCATTACTACAAGTAAAAAACTAGTAGTTGCGAGTCAGCGCCTGTCGTGTTGTATATGTTCCTTCTTTTGTCCTTGTCCTTTGCGCCCTTTTTGTTCACCGTGTATAACGACTACCAACTAGCTCAGCTTTCAACGTTCCTCCACCCTTTGTGCCTCGTGCGTCACTGTCACCGTGGTACCGTCTGGAAGCTGGCAGCAGTGCCAGATTGGCAAAGATTGGTTAACTATTTGAAAATCGGGTTCTAAATAAAACAAAGCGGGCAAGAAATAATAATAAAACAAAATGTGAGGGGTTGTGTTTCCATTTACAGCCAAATGATACCGCTACAGGGTGAGATGAACTGCCCAATCTGCCCATTTTTGTTGGCATTTTTTTTCTTTAGCTCTGGAGTGCAAGGGCGTTGCTTTCGGCATACCGATTTAGAGAGCCTAGATTATAGGGAGAGTCCACCCCAAACCACGGGGAGTGCTTGCAACATAATGGCGGACGCCTCCTGATTGGTCGGAAGCATGCGTGCGCCCCGTATTCGTGTCGCAAGGAAAGCGGGCAGAAAGACGGAGACTTTGCAGACAGTCGACGCTAGAGTTGACTTAGTGGTTTTCGACGACACTCAGCAAGTTTTCATCAGAACCATATGTCTATTATCAATAATTAAAAAGTTAATTACAAATTTTAATGAATTAGCTAATTGATCGTTACGATGTCCCCCTGGCCATATAACTCACCTGCACAAACCGCATAGGTGCACCTTTCACGGCTTTTTTTAAACAAATCATTTACACTTAAAAAGAAACACCCTGTAGAGCAAAGCAATACTGCAACAATCTCCTGTGAATTAGTTGAACTAATGCACTAATTAGTTTCAGTCTTGGGTAAGTTACTTTTAAAAAGTAATTCATTAGTTAGTTACTTTCGTTAAAAAGTAGCAAAGTTACCGTTACAGTTACTGCAACAAAAAGTAACTCGTTAGTTACTTTTAAAAGTAACGATGTTAATTTTCTAGGAAACGGCCCTCACCAAGTTTTATTGCATAAAACTAAAAAGCATGCTTTTTAGTTTATATTGCAACTTTGCAGCAGTTGCTTTTTGTAAATAGTGGCTGAAAGTTTCCCTCGTTTGATGGCGAGCACGTCCCTGCCCTTGCTGAACAGGCCCCGCGCAAACAGCAGTAAATTTTGCCTCGACTGTTGCACCACGCCGGAGTAGTGGCGCAAATCGAAATACGAAACATGCGCAGTGCGAAGTAGTGGCGCTAATAAAATTACGAAACATTTGCAGTGCCCTCCGTGTGTAATGTTGTTTCACGGTTGATTCACCCAATTAAAAAGCGTTCGCACAAAAAAAAAAAAAAAAAAAACCGCAACAAAGAGAAAGCTTTAAGATATACTAAGATGTAAGTGTTCTGCCACAAAGTAGAAACGCGTGCAAAACATAACTACATTTTTTATTATCCCATCTACACACGGCTATATTCGGGCCATGACTCGCAAGGAAGAATGTGTTCACAAGTTTGTTCAAGGCCAACTTGACACTCGCAATGTCAAAAGAGGCAATTCGGAAAGTGCAAGAAATAGCTATATTGTACTCGTTCAATGATATATTATTCATAAAAAAACTGGAAAGTAACGACAAAAGTAACGTCGTTACTTCATCGTTACCTCAGAAAAAAGTAATAGAACTACAGTTACAAGTTACATTTCTTAAAAGTAACTCGTTACAGTTACAAGTGACCAAAAAAGTAACAAAGTTACAGTAACACAATACTGCCCAAGATTGATTAGTTCTACAATGAACTAATTAGTTATTCATTACAAACATATATGTAAAATTATATATAGAAAGATACTATGATTCAAAGAGTAAAATCAATGACACAAGCTTTTTAACCAAGCAAAGCTTGTAAGGATAGCCAAAACATGGCGATACCAAATTAATGCGAGATCACATGGAAAATACAATCCACCAATTTCCAAATTGCCGGTTTGAGAGTTTTCGGTGTGAAGTTGAGTGGGCGTGGCATGATTCATGAGCAGGCGCAAACGTTCCTCCGAGCAACAAAGCTAGATCCTGTCAGCTCTATTAAAGGGGTACTCCGCCGATTTCTTCATGGTCCCCGATTTGCTTGAAATTTTGGTAAACTCGCCAAACAACATCGCCAAAATAGTATCCCAAATATTAGGTCAAAATAATTTTTTTTCACGAAGTTATTGAATTTACAATTTTGGTCCTCACCGTGTTTTTCAAACTGAAAGTCTCTACTGGCAACAATGAAAAAGTGACGTCATTGGAAGTGCAGGGGTTCACTCTTTGGACTGTAGAATTTGTTCCCAACTGATTTGAAGCAGTTTCATGGTGTCAAATGAATGCCTTGGAAGCTCGCTCCAGTCCCCGCGCTCCAGCACGGAACAAATAATTGGCATATTCTATTTTTTAGACTGCTCGCCCGACTGGCAAGCTGAACTTCCACTGACGTCATGGCCCTGAAAAGGGCGGGTATATTTGAATGTCTGTTTTTGCATCATTTTCATTTGCCGATTTCGCAATAACTATTATGAATTTCACGATATTAAATAGCATTCCAGAACGGGTAAAGGCCTGGGAGTCAGAAAGTATAGTTAGTTGAGGTAGCTCAAAAATCGGCGGAGTACCCCTTTAAGCAGCACTGCTCCTGAACCATTGCTTATGTGACAATTGTGGCTCAAGACCTAGATTGAGATCCTGAAACATTGCTTTTGCGACCATTATGACTTGCGACACAGACCGAGATTCTGAAATATCACTTTTATGACCACTGCGGTTTGTGACCTAGATTAAGCTCCTAAAACATCGCCTTTGCGATCACTGTGGCTTCTGACTTAGATTGAGCTCCTGAAACATTGCTTTTGCAACAATTACACAGCTTGCGACGTACACCGAGATCCTCAAACATAGCTTTTGTGACCACTGTGGCTTCTGACTTAGATTGAGGTCCTGAAACATTGCTTTTGTGACCACTGTGGCTTCTGACTTAGATTGAGCTCCTAAAACGTCGCTTTTGCAACCATTACAGCTTGCGACATAGACCGAGATCTTGAAACATTGCTTTTGTCACCACTGTGGCTTCTGACTTAAATTGAGCTCCTGAAACATCGCTTTTGCAACCATAACAGCTTACGACGTAGACCGAGGCCCTGAAACATCGCTTTTGTGACCACTGAGGTTTGTGACATAGATTTAGCTCCTGAAACATCGCCTTTGCGATCACTGTGGCTTCTGACTTAGATTGAGCTCCTGAAACATTGCTTTTGCAACAATTACACAGCTTGCGACGTACACCGAGATCCTCAAACATAGCTTTTGTGACCACTGTGGCTTCTGACTTAGATTGAGGTCCTGAAACATTGCTTTTGTGACCACTGTGGCTTCTGACTTAGATTGAGCTCCTAAAACGTCGCTTTTGCAACCATTACAGCTTGCGACATAGACCGAGATCTTGAAACATTGCTTTTGTCACCACTGTGGCTTCCGACTTAAATTGAGCTCCTGAAACATCGCTTTTGCAACCATAACAGCTTACGACGTAGACCGAGGCCCTGAAACATCGCTTTTGTGACCACTGAGGTTTGTGACATAGATTTAGCTCCTGAAACATCGCTTTTGTGACCATCGTGGCTTTTGCCCCAAAGCTTATACTAAAGAACTTCTCCCTGCCCCTTCCTAATGACGCCCTTTGTTCCCTCGAGTTTCCGCCCAAAGAATCCTCAAACCAAGTCTCCGGCAGGGGGTACCCGTTCTTCCCAAGGGGGTGAATTCAAAAGAGGGAAACAAAAATTATGAACAGCGCAGAGCATGAAAGGTTTTTTGTGTTTCCCCTGTCTCCAGTGTTCATAATGCTGTAGCTGCTGTTTGTAAAATTATTATTATTATTACTATTATTATTCAAATAAAAGGAACAAAGCATTCTCACAGGAAGGGAGTCAAACATCACACACCGTGCGCCGCAGTGCCCCCGCCATATCAGGTTTATGACCGGCATAAATTGGCCCTATGCCATCTAGGGCAGCCTTCCTGCGCAGCGGTTGTACAACCCCAGATCAACCACCCCTTCGACAATGAGACGGCCTAACAAACAAACTCGACAGCTGCGTGATGGCGGAGCAGATGTCGCCGCTTAGAGGAGAGTCATCAATCACCGGCTGCATGCCAGGGCAGTCAGCCCTCCCACCGCCCATAAACGATGCCCCGAGCAAACGGGTTCCAGACGTGGGAGTGGGACCAGATAGGTCACTGAAGCCAAACGGAGAGCACATGCTTCGATCTGTGTTGTTGATGTACGCAGAGTGTCAAAACGTAAAAAATAAAGATATATATATTTTGGGTGGAACAAAATGTAATCAAAACATTATTTACTAGTTTATTCCAGAGTGAAAGCGAAAAATTTTCCTATCGGTTTTTGGTTTAAGGGAACAGGTGAGGCATTTCAGTATTCGTTGCACCTAGCAAGTATCCAGTGGGCCTAGCAAGTGGGCTAGGCCCACCAGACATAGCATGCTTGCTCAAAATGCTGGATAAGGAGCCATACCTTCAAGGAACAACCAAATGTATTGACATTTCGGGAAGAACGAAAGGAATGCCAATCGGAACTGTACATTTCAGCGCTCGAGTATGTTTTATCGGGGCAAAGGTCAGGTTCAGAAAACGTTTATTGAATTTTAATGGTTTAATTGGTTCAATAGTGAGGGGAAGAAGAAACTGCCTACGATTCACTGCTAAGGTACAGCCAGGCAAGGAGCAGAGATCGCACTTCACCTAAGTACACTTGATGACGTGCTGGTAGCGAGATCACGCTTAGTGCCTTGAGTTGTTCTCCCTCGCAGTGTCTCTTACATAGATTCTATCATTTCCTGTCGCTGCAATAAGTGTGAACTAGCTAGAGATTTCTCATGACCTGCTTTTTGATAAAAATATAAACATTTCATTTTTTTCTTGAATTTTGGTTCCGAATTTTTTTTTTGCACACAAACACAAACAATTACAAACTGTAACAGTTTCTGTTTCGGAATGGAACCTTTTTTCTGTGGAACAAAACTGAAACCAGAGCAAAAAGATAATTTTGTTCCGACATTCTGTATGTGCATTTGTTTAGATGGTGTTCAGATGCCATCTCTTGAAGTGCCCTTCGACAGAACAAGAGAGAGCCTTTGTTGCTCGAGTCGAAAACAGCTGCAGAGGCACTCAAAAGCAACTTGACATATCAATCTGTTTGACTGTTTGTATACTGACCCGCTTCAGAAACAAGCTCTTCAGTAAACCGAACACGAGAAAGATTACTAGAAAGATTACTTCTCGGAGTGCAAGAACTGGAGGGACTCAACTGTCGGGGTTCTAGGACTAGGAAAAGGAAAAGACTGAACAACAAACGAGGAAGTTGATCGAACCAGATAGACCAGGGATGTCAAACGGCTCGCAAAAGCCAAAGTGAGCAGCCAGCAGGCCGTCCGGCAGTACAAACTTTCCACAAGTAAACACATACCTCTTCGACAGTGACAACGCAAGATGTGAAGTTCGGAAAATGTTCTAGGTTTCGTCCTTTGAAAGATCGCCGCGTCCTTTTGTCTTTGGTGGCTGTCATTTTGCTGGACTTCGTTTCGAAAGAGCCCGCGAGAGACCTGGAATGTGTCCTAGGACTTTGAGAATGTATTGGGCTTGGGAAAGCTCTCCTTTGTCTTTCAAGAGATTGCAATTATATTTCGCATGGAAAGCGTTGCCTGCCAGGGAATTTGATGTGGTCACGACAGGAATGGGGATTTGCTCTTGCGAATGCGCTAGTTTGCACATTTTGAGTTAAAAGAAAAAGGTTTAGTCACAAATTGTGCAAGAATGAAAGTACAAAACCTTCACCAATGTCTTTTTCTTTTTGCAATATCAATCTTGATGGCATGGAAAATTGAAGTAATAGCATGCACATGGAAAAAGTGGTGGCAAAGACAAAGGACAAACGTTTGTTTCATGTTCGTCTGTGATATTGGTGCCAAAGTCACAGACTCCATGTGTCAGATGAATAAATGGTAATTTAGGTCACTTTTCTCCAACAAAAAAAATTCAAAAAAATATTGAGACCTGTCTGTTTTTTCTGTTACTTCTGCTCTTCTAAAAAAAACCCAGTCTCAGGGTAAACGACGAAATGGTTGACTTCCACCAGCTAGCCTGTACTTCAAAAAATTCTTGTCCTTTTACTTCCACGACCATGTCACAAAATTTTAGTCTGTGGTAATTCAGAGCTTTTACATCAATAAACAATCAATCCCAGTTTTGTTTTAATAGCAGCCATACAAACGCTTTAAAAGCAGGCTCGTTTTGTCACATACTTCCCAGCACTCTGTTTTGGGGTAGCTGATAGTTTCAACTTCTTGCTTCACAACAGCTTAAAAAATTATGTTTTGTAAGACAGTTAAAACCTTGCATCGCTGCACAGATTGATTTCATAGAGTTTCAAAACCTAACATGCGTGGAGTCAATCTAGTTGGTTTTGCATAGCGTAAATAAAGAACAGCAAAAAAAAAAAAAAAAATACCCACAAAAACCGGAGGACTGGAAGAAGGAGCACACCAACACAGTGCTGACGGGTAAATGAAAATTTTACTCGAGCACGAAACAGCAAACAAACAGGAGACAGTAAAGATAGGAACAAAAAACAATCAACCTGACTTTGGGTAAGCACGTGTCAGCATGCTGAGGACGTTTTATCTGGTTGATCATTTTTTGTTGCTATCATTCCTGTCTCTCATTTACTCGCCGTTTCGCACAGGAGTAAAAGTTTCAGTTGCCAGTCAGCGCTGTGTTTGAGGGCTCCTTCTAGTCCTCTGTTTTTCCATGCTGTTTGTCACATACTTTTTATGACTGCTGTCCACACAAGTTCCTTGAGAAATTTCATGAAATTCATATCACGACAAACAAGCACTGGCAAGGTACAATAAACCAGGTCTAACAATTTGTTCGTTGGATGAAAAACTCGAAATTGCAGCAAACAGAAACAACAAATCCGTCCCCTATCAAAGAACTCGATGTGGACCGCCCTTGAGGTACGAGAAGGCCGTGAAATAGACGGGAGACAAAGGAAGAAGTGTAGTCGCCCACAACGCGGAGGGGCAGGGGGAGCCACTTATTCTGAAAACCAAACTCGGCCTCCAGTCGTTGTTTTGACATTTGGAAAGACTCCAACCTAAATCCGTACGTATTCTTACTCTTACCTTGGGCGTGGGTGCAGCTGTCTGTTTGCCTCAACTGGTTTTCTACCCTGCGCGCAGAGACACACTGCCCCAGCCGTCCAACCTCGCACGTCTGCTCAGACGCTGACTCTGCATCCGCTGGTTTGTTGCGGTGGCTTTGCTATGCTTCTAGGCCTCACTCGGTAGTGATGGTGATGGCAATGTCTAAATTTTTTCCATCGAATATTTTTTTTATTTCTGCTTGCTTGTTTTTTGCAGCATAGCCATTGGGTGTTATGTCTAATAATGTGGGGACGAGAAACTACTAATTAACCATGAAAGATAATCAAGCACGGGTTTCGAAGCTTGCATAAATAAACTATGCACTGCAGAAAGCTGGAACTTTGTGTGAATGTGACGCTAGGGCTGTTGACAGAATGGCAAACCTTTGGAACAGGATGTTAGCTGGATCAAAAAATATAACAGGAAAAACTAATTTCTTTATGAACTGACGTCCACCTAGGTAAGCCTAATATTTGCCGAACCAATAAATGACACTTTAGATGTCTGTGACACTAACATGATGTTACCTGGATCAAAAAAATATACTAGGAAAAATTTCATTTCTTTATGAACTGACACCCACCTAGCTGAGCCTAATGTTCACCAAACCGAGAAGTGGCACTTTGGATGCGTGTTACATTTATTTGAGTGAAACAAACTTGTAACCAAAAAAAGAGAGACAATTTTGCTTTCTTCTTTACTCTGACAAGCATGTCCCCTATGCTTGTGCCACATTCTTTACTTTGACAAGTATGTCTCCTATGCTTGTGACATGTCCCCTACGCTTGTGCCACATTCTAATGGGAGTTTCAGCTTCTTGCAGTGCATAGTTTATTTATAAGGGCTAAAAATCATGGTGTAACTTCCTCGGTCAGACCCTCCAGGGTGTGAGCATTGGTAAAAACGAGGATAACTAAATGGATGGAGGCATAGATTGGCTAAACACCAAGAATCGGAAGGCAACTTGTACCAGCTAGTCAGCCTTTTAATTTATATCGCCTGTTGCATCACCTATTGGGCGATACGATATGAGGAACCTTTATATGTCCAATGTTTTAGACAACGCCTTTCAGATGAGCTCACGTGAGCAATGATGTGTGTTGTGCTCCAGCTTCTTTTATCTACAACTGTATCTCTGCTTGTTTTTTGTACTTTCTTAAATCTACTTTTTTATTTCATTCACATCTATGTTGAAGAATTTTTTAAAAGCCTTCTTATGTAAATGTTACAGGAAAATACAACATCCTAACTAGGCCTTTACTCATAGGTCACTATGCTTATTTCTCGCTGACAAGTTTTCTTCCAACTTACAATGGTAAGAATTTCCAAGGGTCTACCATATGTCCTACTAACAGAATGTTTTGAAAATAGTTACTTAATATAAATAAATGACTACTGTGATAAAGGAAAATAGCTTAGACATAAATTACCCAAGATGCAGCTCATTATTTATCTACCGAGTAAAATTCTTCGTTTTCGAGTTTTATATTATAAAAAAATCGGGGGGGTAAAAACTGGGCGCTATTCTTCAGGCTGATAATCGGGGAGAAATTGGGTCTTTCTGAAGCCATTAGAAAATCGGGTTTTCTCGGGTCTATTTAACTCAGTCATCAGTTACTTTAAATGTGTTATTTACACTAAGAAAAGTCAAAAAAGTAAGTGATATAGCAATGGTGCTCAATCTTACTGTATATTTCCGCCTTGTGACTCATTCTTGCTTCGCAACAGCTTAAAAAACTATGTTAAAAATTATGAAGCAAATATATGTAGAGGTAATGCAAATCGAAGAACTTTGTTACCATCAAACGAGTGAACCAGGAAGCAGTTCTGAAACAGATCCAGAATCGTTCTCATTTTCCATAAATTCAGCTGATTTCGAGACCTGTATTCAGGAAGAAATCGGGTTTTACCCGATTTTCATAAAAACTCTTCTGGGTGGAAAAATCTGGTAATATCGGGTTTTACCCAAAAATGAAGAACCCTACTAGAGAGCTTAAAGCAAAAAATTTAGGTACAGTTTAGTTATAGTAGAAATCAACAATAGCAAGTTAAACTGACACCCAATCACGAAAACAATGTTGAAACCTTAGTAAGGCAATGACACTTGATACACAAAAAAATTAACATAATTACTTTTGAAGTTTCTCCCATGCTTTAAGTCATGCTGTATTAGGTATTCCTTGCAATCAATCTTTTTCAGAGATTGCCTATTCTGAGGCTTTTGATATGAGGAGCATGTGAACACGGCACAAGCAAGCGCAGGCACTTCACTCCAAGGAATATGCTCATCCATGAAAAGTTTGTGCAATAGAAACCCCAAACCACTAGCAATTTGGAAAGCAACAGAATCCCAATTGTTCACTTTTTCTTGTGCTTTGATGAATACAGAAACTCTGAATGCCCTTAGTCACTGAGATGTGGAATACATATCTGAAGCTAGAAGGCAATAAAATCAATGCTGTATAGAAGAAATGTAAATAACAGTAAAACTCATAGCCATCAATATAACAATGATAATAAGCTGTATTAGTGGAATAAATTTAAAGCTATAAACTTAATATCTATAAAAGAAATGTAAGAAACATTAAAACTCATAGTCATCAATATACTAATGATAATAAACTGACAAGTGGAATATGCATTTAAAGCTATAAAGCAATTAACTTTGAACTCTATTAAAGAAAGAGAAATAAAAAACTCAGTCATCAATAAACCAATTATGATAAAATAACATGACTGTCAACAAACAAATTTTGCGGAACCAGATGTCATTACAATTAAGCCCTAACATTGTAGTATGAGGAAAAAAAAAAAAAAGACTGCTCAATGTAATGACCGAATCAGCTCACTACTGTTCAATAACCCATGTAGCTTGATTTTTTTTTATTTTTTTTTTTAACGTTTGAAGAGGCTATTTTGTTATTGCAGTTCATCTGGTAAGTTTGTTTTCATAGCTCCCACATATAGCTCACCCCATTAGAGAAAAACTAAACAAAACAAAAATACACTCAGCATCCCGAGCATTCTCTGACGTCATCGGTAAGATTGCTCACGTAGCACGTCACGCGTGCCAGAGACGTTATCGGCTGAATTCCAAACCCGGATAAATTAAATAAATAAATAAAAATTAAAAAAAAAAAAAACATTAGAGCCCGACATTTTACGCGTTGAGATGGTGACCTCAGATATTCCAAAACAGATGGACATTATAGCAGATGCGCTGCAATCTTTTAGCGTAAAAGGTCTCGAATCTCCAAGGGAGCACAGCTGTCGCTAGTAATTTATAAAATCACTTATTTTAACCAACTGAACAAGTGTTAGCAGCTTATCAGAAGAAAATATTGGAAAAGGGCATAACACACTCAGAACGTCGTCTGCTTTACGAAACATCGCCGTCTGCTACGTGCATCGACGTGGGACGGGCGCGTACGACTACGCAAATTGGGCGAGTGGCAAACTCCGTTCCATTTTAGGATGGACCGCGGAGAACCCTGCCATAGCATAGAGGAGGCTGATTTTACTGGTCATCCCAGCGTAACGACGTACGAAAGGCGCGTAGTCACGTGATAAATTCGCAACGCCCGATTGGCTGGGATATTTCGTAGCGCCCACTGCGGTCCATCGTAAGGTCAAACGGAGTACTGAGGAACGACGCCTACGGGGGGCCTCCTACCTTTGATTTCTTTTGTTTATGTCCACATTAGCAACCTAGATGTATGACCCACGCAGCTACATGGAATGTGGAAGCATCCCTAGTTTGAGGCGGGCGATTCTCAAAACAGATGTGCGTAGAACTCGCCTAAAAAACAAAGGTTCAGCCGGAAATGTCGACTCGTTTTGTTAAATGGTTTGTCCTTGATGTCACAAACGAACACACGCATGCAGACCCAACCTTGCGCAAGGCCGACCGCGTACGAGAGCTGTCGTTTCGCGTTTCAGTTGCAGACGCTACCCACAGCAGGCTACGTGCCCGTCTGCTACAGCGATAGTGGCGCCTGTTTTTTCTTGTTGGCACGTCTTTAGGAAGAGTCTCTTGACCTGAATAAAAGGAGCTGGTCTGCGAAGTACAGTCTTGCGGATTTAATGTCGCTCGACGGTGGTTTATAAAAACTTCTAAAACAATAACGCACAAACGACTTTTTTTTTTTTTTCTTTTTACATTTGACAGAAACATGGGCGTTTTGTTGCCGTGGGCAACAAAAAAACGTCACAGCTCACTACGGCACTGACTGGTACCGTCGTAAAACGTTTGCTTACATTCACTCGTAACTTACGACGTTTCACTCGAGTCGAAAATACCCTGCCGGTCTCAAGGATACAACAGGACGGTTATTTTACGAAAAGATCATTGAGCACATGGAGAGAAAAAGCGTGTCAAGGGAACCAGGATCCTCACCCCGCCCCTCCTCCATGGAGCCGACGATTTTTCGGAATTACTCACCGCTGTACAGCGTGCCCATATCCTCCGCCCGTAGATCACTTTCCGTACCGTACACCTTGTAGCGACGCATCACAGCGGCGACCAAAGCCGCGGCGTCTGCGCGATCGTAGTTGTGGCCGCCCGGTACAAACCCATTTTGGTCATTCGGCACCCCGAGCCCGAGACAACTCGACGCACGAATCATGATCGCTGATGACACGCTTCTCCAACTCCCGAGAGACCGCGAACGCTTGCGTGTCGTCTCGACAGGCGATCGGACTCTAATGAAACGTGTAGGTGGGCACACAACACAAACCATCCCGCACACTTACCAAAAACGTCTCCCACCACCAGCTACGCGTACGCAGCGTGGTGTAGGATGTTTGTTGGTGGGTGGCGGAGGCCAGCGGAGGCCGTCCGCCGCAAATTATTCCCGATTGCGACAGCCGAACAAAGCCAAACGGGTGCCCACGGATCAGTTTCGCGTTCGGCGACGAGGCAAGCGGATCGTCGAGGTGTTTGGTCGTCGTTTGAGCACTGTTCGGGTCCGAAAGGCGTCCATGTGCGACGAAATGGACCTCTGAACCCTGCTACAACATCCTCTCCCTGGAGCGAGCGACCTTGCTGCGTGCTTCCTCGAGTGTAGGTTTCACGACGGCGAGCCAGGCGAGCGCCGATTCGACATCACAGGATATGAGATAGAGGTGGTGTCAAGCACCGTATACTCACCGGACTGTCGGTATCCGGGGGGAATTAAAAAAAAAAAAAGCGGCGAGTCGCCGAAAAGGTAGGTCCGGTGTCGTTCGCAGCAGTTGTTCGTCGGTTCCTTTTATCCACTAACGTCGGCCCTCATGTCCACTGTGGTGGTAGAAACAGTCACCTCGTCGCTTATCACACATTCAGAGCACCACAGCACTCACCACTATCACGACGCGAAAAGTTGCTCGGTCGCTGCGCGAAGATGCTCTCTTGGCGGGGCACGGGCGTACGCGACGGGGCGACGCTAACGGGGGAACCCGAAAATAATATAAGACAAAAAAGACTCCCCTGAGCAAAGGAAACTAAAGAGATAAATAAAAACTGGGGTATGAAAAGCACGAAAGCACAGCGCCCATACAAGGGTACAGCCCCTGACGTCAGGCTTCCTCGAGAAGAGCAGTGCGTGCCGATTGGTTGGTGCAAAAAACCCGGCGCGAACCGGAACGGAAGTGCCGCCATCTTTGTTCTCTCTTTTTGATTTATTCCTGGTTTCGTTTCGTAAGTTTCGTCTCATCGTATTCGTCACCTGTGTGCTACTCATCACGTATGACGTATAAAAAAGAAACTATCCTACGTTTACATGAGATAGTTGACGGTGTCTACTGTGGCATTTCTCGCGTACATTGATACATACACGGTCACTGTCAGCCGGTCAACGTAGTGTTTATTTACGGAATTAAAAATAAAATAAAAAAAAAGGTAGGATTTACTTAAACGAACTTGCATATGAACTTGGAATGCAATGGTTTCATCTTGGATGTTATTAATGGCGCATACTTTATTCTGAAGTTTGGTCACAACCGTAGTAACGCTGACCCCGCCCTTTTTTGTGCATAAAGCGCGCGATTCAAATGTTTGAATTGAATGGAAGGATATCGCTTAATGGCATCACAATCTTTTATTACCTGATCTTTCCGCACCCTTAATACATTTTTTTCCCCTTGCAAACACCACACGGATAAATAAATTCAGAAATACCCTCACATAGAATACATGTAGCTCAAATTAAAACTTGACACTGAACACCGAAAAAACAAGTTGCAAATTTGAACACCAAACTGAAAGTAGTTCATTCTCGTGGTGTTGGAATGCATGCGGTACATTATATGTTCTATACACATATGGACAAAAATTGTGTTTAGTGAAGTCAAACAGAACTACAAAACATTCATCACGTGTGCAGTTGGCATTTTGATTTGCTCAATGGAACGAGGAAACTGACTAGTCAAAGGTGGCAAAAAGTTCCAACAACATTCAACGAAAAGGCACCAAGCCCCTAGACAGAGCGATATACAATGAAATGAGGTGCCATATGGCACAGCCTTGAGTGCAAGAAAAAGGCTTGCATATTAGTGTATATAAAACTCCGTCGCAAATAATTCAACTCCAAAAACATTGTGGCAAGCAGCAAAACGCAAGATATCCTGAAGATAAGGAAGTTCCAACACATTCCACGCAAGGTACACCATTGTTAGTTTGTGCTTGGTAGTGATTTTACACATCATGGACATCTGTGGAATGTGCCGAGGAAATTTTGTGGTCACCCAAGACACGGCAGTCTCGCCTCTCAAGTTTTCTCGAGTAACGTGCAAATGGGATTTCATTACAAGCTTTGGCAACAAGACAACCGACTGCAATACTCGCCACATAACACCGACAACAGTTGCCTCATCACATGACACCACAGACATGTCTCCAACCTCAATGTGCAGAGGCTTACGATGATCACACTACGACACAACCACGCAATTTCACGGTCTCGTACAGTACACCACGCAATGGTTGGCACGGTCGAGAATCACAAAACTCCAGGATAATATTTTGGGTTGTTCCATAGACTTAAAACATCTTGTCATCCTCTGTAGGGGTTTAACATTACGCACACACAAGATAAAATTGTGAAACAGTACGCACATAAACCCCTTTTTTCCTGCCTTCATTTTTGTAAGTGTTAGCAACAAGCAATACAGACCAGAATATAGTGCACTTCAGCTGTCTTCTGCCAACATCCACATATCACACTCAAATAATGTTCCAATCTGTTTACCTTTCCAAGGCTGTGCTATTTTTGAATGGCACTCTCAAAGCACCATTACAGATAGACATGCTTCTGTCTCTATCCATCACCGCCTCGCAAGCACGCATCATCCTCTTTGTAGGCCTGGTTTGAGGCCTGTTTCCCACACCTGAGTTTGCTCATGGCCCTTGTGATCAGAGCCTCATTCATTTCCAAGCCTGGTATTTTTTTCTTTTTTTAAATTCTCCCATGCTGAATTTGTGACAGACGGCGTAACATAGAATTTTGATTTTGAATCACCCCCGGTGTGCTGTTGAGAACAGTTGAAAGACACTCACACTCACAGATTATTACTTCAGCTGCAAGATTCAAAGAGCTTTGTTGATCTTCTCCGGCAAGAGCCACTTCCCTTGATTGCTCACGATAGTCCCCGCTGCGCTAGACGGACACTCAAACGGCATTGAAGTGGCCGGGACACGTGTAACCTTCCACAATTGCCTAAATCTTGCCCCTACAGTTTACTTTAGGCTAAAATTTCACCTAAAGCTTGCCCTTCACACAGATGTACTCATCTACGTCTGCGTGGAGAAAGCGTTGAATTTTTACTTTATTAGGTTCGTCCAACATTTAACGATTTAAAAGATCAACCGCAATTAAAGCATTATTCGATAAATCGGTATATCAATTGAACAATTGCCCCGCCCTACTTGTGAGCTCTTAAGAGGAGAGAACACGCTAACATCATCTATGAGGTGGCCCTGGAACTGCATTTCGCTAGAGCAAAGGTTTTGCAGTGTTGGCGAGATTGAACGTACGAACCGTACCGCCTACGAGAAACGGCCGCTTATAACATTCTCAAAAGTTTTCTTGAGCCAATAAACAAAAACGATATGCGAAAAAAAGCGGGGAAACATACGAAAATGACAAGTGTTCCCACGGCTACCTGACAGGTGGAGCTAGTGAGTTCTCTCGTCGCAGGAGACGATGAGAGGTTTTGACGCATTCGGTGGTGAGCAGCCGCAAGTGCGCTAACCACGCCTTCAGCAAGAAGAGCCTCTAACCGTCCGTTTGTCACCGCCCTGCAAGCACCAGAGCTGTACATGTAGAGAGTTTGGCCATTCACTGGGAAGTATAGGAGACAAATGAGGAGGCGCTATAGGCCAAAAGCGGGCTCGAGGGCGTCTTCACAAATTTGAACGTGGCCAAACAGAAGCCGGAAATAATACCCTGGCAGTGGTCGCAAGAAACAAACCTAATAAGAACGTTGGAGTAACCCTCGGTGACTGAAAATATGGTGCACATGATGTTTCAATCACGGCCATCCGAAATCATGGTGGAAGAGAGTAACTAGCAGAATGATTGACATAATCCGTACGCCAGGTGCCGAGGGCCGAGAATCTGCCATCCGAGCAGTCACACTCTGTCCAAGCAAAACAGAGTTGAGCGGCACATTTATTTCTTACATCTTTCTGCATGATCATGGTCGAAGCCAAGGTGTCTAGCAAATTATTATTTTGAAATTCCCCGACTTTTCCAGGTTTTCTCTGACAATTTCTGGTGAAATTCCCTGATCACAGTAGAGGCGATAAAATATATAAGACCATTACAACACAAGGAATTGAGCATCGAGCATTGAGCACTGTGAGGATCATTTTGCGCGGGCTTAATCCAATTTGCATATTTGGAAATATTCGGGTTGGTCCAGTCCGGATTACATGAGCACTTTCTTGCCGCCGACATCGTCAGTGAAGAGGCCACTTCCGGAAACACAATGAAAACACGACGCTCAACCACACACATCAATAGGGACCTTTGAAGCATGCATTTAAGTGTGTGCCCCGCAGTCACGGTACCACCCGGGCGCGCGCTTAAAAGCATGCTTCAAAGGCTCCGTTAGTGCGGTACGCGGAGCACGGCAACGGTGAGGTGAGGTGAGTTACTTTATTTCAGAAAACGGACTGTTTTTGCAGGCAGGATGCCTGCATGTAACAGCTGATTGAGGAAGGGGGGGATTGGGAGGATAGGTGGGATAGGTGTAAGAGAGAGCAAGCCTTTGCTTAGGCCACTCAATGGCGTTCCGGCTCATTTTCCCTGACTGGGCTCGCTTTTTGACGATATCCCTGATTTTTCCCGGTAATTAAAATTTCCCTGACAATTCCCGGTTTTCCCAGTTTTCCCGGTCGCTATACACCCTAGAAGCATCACATGCACCCTATTTTCAACCACGAAGGGTTACTACATTTAACTCTTACGCACTTATTGAAGCAATTAAAACTGTTTCTCGCTACCACCGCTAGGGGATTCTTTTCGGCTTCTGGTTGGCCAAGAGAGCATGCCAAGCCCTCTCTCTGCGTCTGGTGCAAGCCCTGGCTCTGCCTGCACCTCCCATTTACCAAACTCTCTGTAAACACGGCTCTGGCAAGCACGCATCACCGTCTTTGTGGGCCGGTGTGAGACAACCCTGAACAACCCGTGAACAGCAAAGAACAATGCACCCAAACGTTTTTACAAACGTGGCATGTAAAAGAGCACAACAGTGACTCTTTCCACCGGCCCCCACGTACTGCAGAGGCGAGGCTATCGACGAGTCACGACAATGTTAGGGACTCTTTGAGCACCCTTCCCGTTGTCAGCAGCGGTACAAATAATTGCTGTGTTACGTCCCAGGACAGTTTCGGGTCAAGACGAGAGTGAGAGCTTTCTCAGCTGCTGATTGGACGTGGCGTCGCAACTTTCTGCTAGGCGTGCTAATCGACCAATGAAGAATTTCTGACATTTTGCTCGCGAGTCCACGACCAGGCAGTATTTGGGCGAGGACTTGTCACCAACACAAAAGTGAGAAGAGTCCCACGGCCTCCAATACGCGCGTCCAGAGCCTTTCTTCATCCGCCGGTGAATGTCAGGTTCTGTACGGTAGTGGAACGACTCGAAATTTGCAAAGGAAGCGTGTGTTGTCCGTTACTTTAGACGCAAAATAAAAGACAACCACCATTTCGGGCTGCACCTGATCTCACTTCGCCGTAGCACTCGGTTCATAACAGACGATCCGCTTTTTTTAGGGTTTGTTGGCAGATGACGTACGGTGTCTTGTTGTTTTACTTCCATCTGCACATTTCGCTTTGTAGCAGACAAACCCTGTATTACGCTAGCATTAGCAGACAAACTGTCTGCAAACAACATCTGAGCTCGCTCAATGAAAGGTAAATTGGATCTCGCTCTCACGGAGATCAAAATCGGATCCCTGGCACATGGTCTCCTAAATGAGACAAAGCAATCCTCGTGAAACATTCGGCTCTCATGCTATTATAAAACGACGAAATATATATAAATTAAAAGCACCACCAAGCACCAAAACCAGGCCAGCATCTGCTTTGCAATCATCCAACAGACGAGCATTTACCTCGTTTACAAGGTATATGTAAGCTGCCACTTAGCTGCGACTACAGTGTCAGTCTCCTCCACGAGGCAGTTCTACCGTCGCGAGACTTCTAGGAAATTTTGATCCATAACTTCATCACCGTGAACTGACTAAAACTGGAAGCCTAAAGCATAAACCGTGTGTAAGCGATTTGGCGAGCGACGAGATGAGCGACCGCGACCCGCTCTGCTGTCGCGCAATGAGGCAAGCTGCATGAAAGCGACGGGAGCAGGCGACCAAGGCGATGAGCGACATTTTCTAGAAATCCAAAAACTGAGCGACGCAACGAGCGAGAGAGAGCAATCTCTGTCGCTTGTCATTGACTCTCGTCGCTGCTGCCGTTGCTCGTCTCGTCGCTCGCTAAATCGCTTACATGTGGTTCAGCCTTAACTTTGACTTCTAAAAATGCAACACACCCCATGGAAGTGAGTAAAACAAAAAAGATATTACTAGCACGCCCTCAGCATCGCTTCGCTGAAGTGCAACTCCCGTGAAACCTGGATTTCCGGTTTTTCAGTAATTATAAAGAAGACAAAATAAAAAAAAAAACGGATAAATGTACCCAAAATATTATTTTTACGAGTCAAGGGATAATGATCGACAGGCACCAAAAACGTGGCTGACAGTTCGGCATCTATTATTTTTGCATAAGCGCTCCAGGAATTACATAAATACAGATATCAATCATGGTAAGACCATTTCTCAGAAAAAATGTGATCAGAAGAAGCACATACATTCCAGTCATGAAGATGCCACTAATGTCATCACCTTGGATAGATTGCCACATTACACGCTCAGGAGTATCGTGAAGATTGTACTTTCTAATTTGAAGGAAGGATCAACACACCAAGATTGAACCTAAAGCATAGATTTAGAGCGACTATTGAAATAACTAGTGAGTAACAATTTGCTATGGTTCTTGCTATATATTCCATCTACTCTGGAAGATAAACAAACCCTTGTTCATTAAATTTATGCCTGCAAAATTTATGACATTGCTCGGGTACAACAGAGAGTGGCATGACAAACGTTGGCTAATGTATTATGCTGAGGCTGCAGTACTTGTTAAGTACATGCCTTAGAACTCAAATATTAAATGGCACAAATATTTGGTCAGTATTGGTAGTATTTTCAACTTGGTGCTGCAAGCCACAAAAACAAATTGTGAAAAAGCAGTCACTTGCTGAACATTGTCTCACAAGTTGAAGCTATATAAAGATGAAACTTAATTTCAGATTGTTGGTTGGCATGCTTTTAGAGGGAAAGCATAGTGATTTTATGGTGTTCAGATTAAGAGGTTCATATAGCTTAAATGTCCTACATTGAGGTTGGCTCACACATTTGTGTTTGACTCTGACTGATTATGCCACAATCGGTTTTTAAGCCACGTGACTGCTTAAAACCGGCTGTGCAGTAGTGCAGCCGATCATAAGCTGTCACAAGCCCCTTCAGTAATAAGCAATCGCAACTGTGTGAACCGGTCTTTAGTGTGCACAAAATTTTGCATTAAAAAGTTACAGAAGCTTCTGAGCAATTACGCACTGAAAAGAATAACGCAAGTCGATGGCAATAAATATACCATCTAAATTGAGTTGAAAACAAAGAATAGAAAACTGAGCTGAGCTTTCCCTTCGACCGTATGCGGTGCTAGCCTATAATTACGGTATGCCTCCTACACCGGTTATTGCAAATTTTTCATAAAAAGTAGGACGATCGACACTTGTTCCTAAACAAAATCCAGGGAACGCTTATAAGGTCAGAATATGGCACGTCTCAGTCAAACATAGCTGCACAAGACACAAAACTCTGGCCAATGACGTCGCAGCATGTCCACCACAAAGAAAGACGACGGATTAATTAGAAAAATGGCGATGCTCATAAGGTCAGAATATGGCACGGCACGGTCCACTCTAGCTACACAAGACGTCGTGCTCTGGCCAACGACGTTGCAATGTGTCCGCCGCAAAGAGAGATGCCGAACCAATCAGGAATTGAAGGCTCAGGTACGAGTTTTGGAAATAGCTGCTACTCCCTGACTTCACCACTTGCCTAATAAAAAAACTACAAGTGGGCGCACCCCCGAAAACACCGTAATTTTCACTGGCATAATGCCGTAGCAAAGACACCGGAAAGAAATGCTTTCCTTTTTGCCTTTAGAGCATCCGACCTGAAAGGGCACGCCCCAAGATAGTACACGAATGACGAAAGTAAACACTGAAAGATGTTTCAAATAGCGACACCAAGTGTCTGGCACACGGCAAAGCACCATTTCAAGAATACTAAGCAAGCAGTACCAGTTTCGGCGAGCTAAGTGTGCCACGCCAACCGCGATGGCGGCACAGGGATTGCGCCACTGTCGCAATCGGCGCGACGGTGTCGCCCATCCTCAACCGTCCTTCATCAAAGACTAATCATGCGGTGACATCTCCAATCTTCTACCAGGGATTGGCATCATCACAATCCTTGGTGCAATATAACCATTATAATCACGACAGTAGTATCGCAGTTGTGATGTTGCCAGTTGGAACTTGAGAAGACACGGAAAACGGCACCAAACGTAATAATCGGGGATGCATTCCAGGAACCATTGGGCAATGACACCGGGCTGGGCTCAAACGACACCGCAACATAAAGTGACAAAGGCACAGCCATCGACACGCTGGCCCAATCATTGCCGCGTGTCGGCGGCAAAAGACCCGTCTGCCCCAAATCGGGCGGTTCACAAATCGGTGTCGCTCCCTCTCGGCACCCTTGGCAAAGAAGTAAAGTGTACTATAGTCCGTTGGGAGTTAAGTAACACGGGGCAAGCCGTTCCCACAAAGCTCTCTGCTCACCATGATTGGTAGATTCCTCCTCTCCACTCACCTCCTCTCCTGTCACGAATCCTGCTTCATTTTTTTTTTTTTCACTTAATATACCAGAGTTGTGAGTATGTGCCTGTCTGTGTCCTGTGTTCCTTTGTTGTTTGTCCTTGTCCCTTTCTGCGTGATTTTTCATCATGTTCAACTTCCACTCCAGCATTCGCTCTGCTAATGTGGAAAGAGCGGACGGCTTTGTGGGAGGTTCCGCTTTATTTTAGTCTCCAACGGACTACGGGTGTCGCAGCCTACCGGTGAGCTCGCCATGGCCTCTGCACACTCGCAATCGACCGACCAATCGCGGCGTGGCGTTGTTCTCTGTGCTGGAACAAGAGGAACTGCACCGAACACAGAAGTGGGACCCCCCTTTTTGCGACACGAAATAGTAAAACTGTTGATATTGACACGACGCCTGAACCGTTGGCTCGTGTCAGTAGCAGACGATTCACCCGCCTCAAATCGGGCAGCCGACAAATTAAGTTAAGGCCTGTTTGCACATACGCCGACGCACTGCCTAGGCGCTATTAGCCAGTGCTTGAAATAGTGCTGACTGAGGCACTGCTGACTCCATGTTATATTGGTGAGACAGTGCTGCATCAGTGCTACTTACATTCAGAGCTAGCATCGGCATTGTTCTTAAGTTTAATTTAGTGCCGCGACGCATATGCGAATTGGCCTTTAGTGTCGCTCTCTTTCGGCACCCTTGGCAAAGAGCAAAGAATTAATGTATACTATGTTACAGCCTACCGGTGACCTCGCCGTGGCCTTTGCACGCTCGCGACTGACCGACCGATTACAGCACGTCGTCGTACTCTGTACTGGAACATGACGAGCTGTCGGTGGGCGCTCCTTTTTCAGCCACAGCCGTCAGGTTCCGTGGCGGATGACGGTGCTGATGCGGGTGGCGAGGCGTGACGCCCGATCCTCCGCTCGAAGAACGCTGGTGGTGAGGCACGGTCTTGTCGGCGCAGCCGGGAAAAAGTTATGGGTTACGATCAGGATCAGACGACACAAAAGAAAAAGACAGCGAGCAACAACTGTGAGGGGCGTGCCGTATTGATTTACGCCTTATTTTTTAACCAGATTCTGGCCACTAGGAGGCGTAGAGTTAATATAATAATCTAAAGGAAAAGGTCCCGTGCATTTCAACCGCTTCGGAACAGGGGGGGCAAAGACGCAAACATCGGTGTTCCCGAC
Organism: Ixodes scapularis; assembly: GCF_016920785.2. Classification (NCBI taxonomy): domain Eukaryota; kingdom Metazoa; phylum Arthropoda; class Arachnida; order Ixodida; family Ixodidae; genus Ixodes; species Ixodes scapularis. The sequence goes on along the minus strand of NW_024609836.1, from coordinate 43,893,882 downwards.
GGAACCATATAGCCAGCGACGCCTTGATTTTATACACAAAGAAGTAGGAGAACATTGCTTCCATGGTCTGTATCTAGTGTTTTTGTAGCTTTATTTTGCACAAAAAGACCGGCATCGCGGATTGTATAAAAATAAATAAAGTTGACGATCACTCTAACAACTCACCGTGGCAAAACGAACACGCCTAAAGCGTGGTCCAAACCGCCAAGTATTTCAAATTATGTGTACCAGAACACGTGTAGATTCCCGCTTCCGGTTCCATCGTCACCGCTCAGTTTTTTCGTGTTCCGGTTCATGTATGGAGAGTTCAAATATTTCAACTTTTCCGGGTGCCCGTATTGTGACGTAGGTACATGCATTGAGGGAGTGGCAAATCACGGAGCGTGTTTCCTTCCTGCCGGTGATCACGTGCTCTTTACGTGCTTGACGAATGAACACTGCCTCCGACGCCGGCAACACCGGTGCCACCGAGCGCAACAAGCAGCTGCACCGGGTGGGCCGGTGCGCTACTGCCGGCTTCTTGCTGCGATTTTTTTGCACTTCAGCTATCCGGGTCACGTCTCTATCCCCGCAAATTTACGTTGGCACCCGTTTTCGTGAGCGTTAGTTTCTGTGCGACGTGAGAATTTGCCTGTTCCACCGACGACTATTCCAACTACAACGAGCGTGTCGCGCGATGACAGTGCAATGACAGCGCAGCAGATGTTGGTTGCACTATCTCTCCACAGGGCGCGATGTTGCCGGGGCTGAGATGGGCTCCGATAGCAAACCGAAACTTAAAAACCCGTTGATTTTGCGCGGTTTTTCAAAAAGCCGTAAAATGCTTCGCGTGCCTTCTATCGTTCTGCAATTTGTTGATTTAGTGTTTTTCGATGATGCTGAGCAATTTTCTAATTTAAACCATGCCCTTAAACACAATATTAAAAAAGTTAATAACGCAAAAATAATTAACAACTTAATTATCCCGGACTTTAATAATTTTCCTAAATGGGCCTCTGGCCCAGGACCAAAACGTCACAAGCCTTTTTTCGTTGCAATGAGTAGTTTTCGCAGGAGCGATTTGGCCTGTGTTTTCTGAAACACCCTGTATATGTACTGTGCATATTTTTTCGGATGTTTCAGATTTTGGGGGTGGGTGCTTAGTGTGAAATTGGCGGATGCACGGTGTTTTACGGTATGTATATAGGTAGTACTCCTGTAAACCAATGCACTCTTAATAGCAACCTACTTATTTCTATGTGGTATCCTGCCTTCTAGTTTCTTTGGTCTATGTCTGCTGTGCGTGTCTCTCTGCAAGCTGCAAACATTATGCTACATATCTGTAAGATCCTCCCGTTGCACATCTATTTACATAGCAAAATTTTGGTAGATACTAGCTTCGTTCGATTTACTTGCACCTTGTGCACCAGTGAAGAAAAGTATAGGGTGGTGTACATCAGGTGGTATCTCAACATACATACCGGAAGTAGACTCTATGCTTTTCTGCACCAGTGCAGGAGGGGCAGGTAAATTGAACGAAGCTAATATATGCAAAGGCAATGCAATAAACCTGGATGAATGGACAAACACATTTGCCGGTTGGATGAACGGATGGATGCGTATGGCCATATCATCTTAATAAGAGGCAGCTTGCACCGCTTAGCAGTAAGTGATTGGACGAACGAACAGTGACACCTAATGGCAGATTCTCGCAACTCTGAGACATACCCTGCTCTCATTTGTTGGACCCGATTGTGGCCTTAAAGGGATACTCCACCGTTTTTTTTCTTTGTCTCCGATTTGCTAGAAATTTTGCTAAGCTAACCAACAAACATTGCTAAAATAGTATCCCAAATATTAGGTCAAAATATTGTTTTTTCGCGAAGTTATTGAATTTACAGTTTTGGTCTTCACCATGTTTTTCAAACTGAAAGTCTCTACTGGCAACAACGAAAAAGTGACGTCAGTGGAAGGCAGGGGTTAACTTTTTGGACCACAGAAGTTGTTCTTAACGGATTTGAAGCAGTTTCTTGGTGTCAAATGAGTGCTTTGGAAGCTCGCTCCTGTATCCGCGCTCCAGCACGGAACAAATGATTGGCATATTCTATTTTTAGACTACTTGCTCGACTGGCAAGCCTGCCTCCCACTGACGTCACAGCACGGAAAAGTGCGCGAATATTTGAATATTGGTTTTTGCATCATTTTCATTTGCCGATTTCACAATACCTATTATGAATTTCGCGATACTAAATAGCATACCGGAAAGGCTAAAGGCCGGGGAGTTAGAAAATATAGTTAGTTGATGTAGCTCAAAAAATCGGTGGACTACCCCTTTAAGCATCCAGGCGTCTTGCCAAACTGTGACACAGCGCTCGTATGCAATTGTTTTGCGGCAAATACAACCCAAGGCCGACCCTGGCCACCTGCTACGCCGACTATACTCCGTTTCACCTTATGATGAACCGCGGAGGACGCCATGAGGTATCAGACTCAATCCAATGCCGTGCGAGTGTCACGTGATTTTCAGGAGGGGCACGGCAATGCATGGGGCATGTAGTCACGCCATGCATTAACGACACTGGATCGGCCGAGATATCTCGTGGTGTCAGCGGCGGTCCATCGCAAGATGGAAGAGAGAACATCAGCAGCCAACTATGGTGCTCCCTGTTAGCTATCCTGTGGTCATTGGTAGGTGGTATCTCGTTAATTTGAACCCGAGGGGGACCAGAACTTTGTTTGAATAATGCAAGGTTTGAATTACCGGGAATTTCCTTCCTGGAAACATGTAGGACGGGATCTGCATGTTAGTCTGAATTAAGAAAGTTTGAATTAACGAAATTCCACTGTACATTCTGTTATGTGCATGCTCGTGATATCCCCTCGAAGATATCATGGCGGTGTGACTGGGCTGTGGTTACAATCGACACTGTACCGAAATGGCTCATTGACCAGTTCTAATGTTCAATTTCTGCGTGTTGCCATCTTCGTCTATGAGGCTGCGCTATGCCGTGCGCTGCCATTTTTGTCTTCGAGATAGGTATATATGTATATGTAAATACCTCTGTGGCCAACCAGCTGCCATTCAGCCAAGCCAGCGATTGGACACGACCAAACCAATCACCTGTCACATCACTGCCAAAGAATCTGAGACAGTGCGACAAGGAAAGGTTCTCCGACAAGTCGGTAGTGATTGGCCACAACGAGGCCAATCACGTAGTATGATAACCGGCAAGATTATCAACTATTCCAATAATTGCCTTCTGCACACTGCCACCTTTGTTTATTGAGCTGCGATGTGGAGTATCCGCATAAATGTAAATATTATTGTGACCAATCGTCTGCTACTCTGCAAAGCCAGAGATCTGACACAACGAGACCAATCACTGAGCCCATCACTGCCGAAGAACCAGAGTCTGTGCAGCACAAAAAAAGTTTTCTGTGGAGTCAATCAGTGCTCGCCCGTAATGAGGCCAAACACAAAGCCCCATCATGGCCAAGCCATAGACCATTCCAATGATTGCCCTCTGTGCGCTGCCCACTTTGTTTACTGGGCTGTAGAACCCGTTCATAGAACGCGCAGTAACCAACGAGGTACAGGGCCTTAAAACGATAAACTGGCAGCTGAAAGTGACCCCCAATTGGCTGACACACATGTTGCATATTTTTGACCACTAGACACGTGACCTTATAGTTTTACGTCTAAATTTTAACAAAGTACCGAGCACAAATAATTGCTTATTGATCTTTAATAACACTACCGACGAGATTATGTTTCGTTTGTTTAAAGTCCAAAATGTGCTTTCACGACAAAAACTCGGGCAGCTTCGCAATGTCTCCGCCAGATGCCATCAGCCGCGGTGCTGTACTTTGGGTTTTTATCGGAGCTAGACACTCACGCCTGGGGCTAACAGTGTTGAAAAAATAGTTTATCATGGTTTTTACACCGATCACAATACAAATCTCGGCTCAGTTTTACGTAAAAGTCTCAGGATTTGGTATGGTCACGTGTCAAGCGCTCAAAACTGTACAACATGGCAGCAGCCAAGTGGGGGTCACTTTTGTGTGATGAACAGGATACCAGTTTATCACTCTAAACCCCTCTACCTCGTTGGCAGTAACTCTCTCCTGCAAAACGCCAGACGTCGCACGTGCGTCCACAGCCGAGTGACTTGGCATTTTTCGCCTGGGCGGTAAGTGTTGGAAAGGTGTGCACCAGAGTTGCCAGAGTGCGTACCGTAGGAGTGTGGTGGTGCCTGGACAGGATGGCAGTGGCGGCGTCGAGATCGAAGTGCTCGGCCGTCAGTGGCGTGCCAGCAGCACGGCCGTTAAGTTGTCCCAGCAGGTCGTCCGGTGTCGCGTCCCAGGCCGTGGGGGACCTGTCTTGGAGGACCTGCTTGTACTCCTGGATGGACTCGTTGAGGGACCAAAGCTGGCAGAGGAGGGACATGTCCAGCTGGCGAAGACCAACCTGCAGCAGACGAAGATTGCAAGGGGTGTCACAGCATCTGCGAGTTATCTTTATCTTTCTCGAACCAGTTATTCTACAAAATTCCTTTGTATCATAAAACTGTAAGGAATTCACGTGCCTACCTACCTAACCCCCCCCTCCCCCCCGGACACTACGAGCAGCATCATCCGATATTGCCTTTTTCTCTGTCTGCAATCCCCACAACATTCCATTACCTCGCGACTTGCCATAGAGTCGAAAGAATGGGACTTGAGCTACGTGTTCCCTCACACAGTTTGGACAAAAGCTATTTTAGGAACCAACAGGTATGCCAAAGAAGGACAAAGAACCATTGCAGCTTACACTGGGGACTTTTTGCAGATCGTTCATGAGAGCTCTGCACGGATTGAACACGGATTGAACACGCGCCCACAATCTGGTGCTTACGATCTACAAAAAGTCTCTATTGTCTGCGATAGTAGAGGTAAGGTTTGATGCTGTCTCCTCACACTACAGCTTTTTACGACCTTCTTGTTCCTAGTCCTCTCGTCACACACTGAGCAACACCAAAACCACCAATAATCCGCGAGGGAAAGGGGGATCAGAGCCAAGTGGGTTAGAGAACACTAGCTTGGGGCATGCGGAGCGAAAGCTGGCGCTGCAGAGCCCAGGGATCTTGGGTTCGATCCCCACCCCTGCTTGTTTCGATCGTACCTGCGTGCAGTCGTGTATCACTACTGCATGATGCACATTAAAGATCCCAGGCTAGCAGTCATACTGTACTGGCTAAATTTCTTATTTACAATGGGTAACAATGTCACAAACTAAGCTCGTGCTGTATAAACAAATAATGACTACTTTTTTCTACAAGGGGTGGGTGAGAGCCCTGCGTTGAAAGTAAGTTTAGTGTCCGGATGCGACCCTCAATAGGCAAGCCAATCAGGGGCGGATTCAGAGAGAGGGTCCGTATATCCTGACCCCCCTCTTGAATTCTGCATGTGTAAAAATTGAGAATGTGGAAACGGGAAAGGGGGGAGGGGTTCTTAAGCATATGATACGCTGACCAACAGCTGACCCCCCTCCCCTCAAGAAATACCTGCGACCGACCACCCCTGAAACCAATAGGCTTGCCTATCCTCAATAGGCATATACATGTGAATGGCATCTGCAGACAAGTTTCCAAAATTTTTATCCGAGGTTTGGTTTTTGCTGTCGGCAAACTTCTTGCAAACTTCCCCCCGCATGTGCAAATCTCGCGTGTACTCCACTCTTCTATTTCGGGGTTACCTCAAGAGACTGTAAAACACAGGAGACTCGGGAGAAAAAAAAATTTAGGCTGTCTCTTTGTCGTCTTTTCAAAGCATTCTAAATGCATAGCATTTACAGGGCCCCTTCGCAGTCCTCCTTTTGCGGGCAACACCAAGTGTAATTTTCTGACACTTTAGATGAACAAATCGGGTCCATTCTTGTTAGTTGATGCCATTTATCTCCTTGTATATGTGGGCCCCGCCAACAAACCATTTTCCAACCGAAAATAGCTTCGAACGTTTGAATAAGATAACGGTCTATTCCAAAACTCTGACATCTGGTTGCGACAGCTAGCGCTACATCTGGATGAAGATTGAGCTGCATAGTTTATTTTCGCAATAAAAAAAAAACTAATTTTTTTTGGAAAGGGGGGGGATTTCCTGTAGAAAGGGTATTAGGGAGTTTTAGTAGACCCGTATTTCCACCTTCGCTAAGCCCTGTTATGTATGTTGACTAACGGCCAGCGCTCCCTGGCTCCTGTGCTCTCATGGCAATCGGCTGAGGATGAAGTGATGTGACGCGCGCTCTCGAACATTCCATCGACGACTGACCAGAACCAGCATCTCATTTCTATGTTCTAGACTATGCTCTAAATAAACATAGTCTGGTGCATAACATGTTATGTACCAGACTATTATGTACCAGACTATTATGTACCAGACTATGTTTATTTAGAGCATAGTCTAGAACATAGAAATGAGATGCTGCTTCCAGTGATATAATTGGCATAAGCCAATTTGGCACACGTTTCGGAGCAACCAAAACAGTGTTTTGGAGCAGCAAATGCGGCCTTAGGAGCAACCAAAACAGTGTTTTGGAGCAGCAAAAGCGGCTTTTGGAGCAGCCAAGACAGTGTTTCGGAGCAGCAAAAGTGGATTTTGGAGCAGATATTCTTAGGAAAATAAAAATATTTGTTTTAAGTGCTGTACAAACAAAGGGCACTTTGTGTTGTGTTGTGTTATGATATGACTTGTTGTGACGGAACTTGCTGCTTCTGTTTTTACTGCTCAGACATCCCACAAGTGTACAGTGCTGTAAGCATTGCCAAGCAATTTCGAAAAACCGCTTACCACCGTTTTACTGGTTCCCCTACGTGCCAGATTTTCGTCAAAAGTAAGCAAACGTAAAACAATGAATTGCAAGCGTTCCAGCTGTTGCCTTAGTCACGCAATCATGTTTGCATGCACGTGAGGCCAACTTCGGCAGGCTTGCTGTTGGACACGCTTCGTCGCGCCAGCGCAGACAACGGCTGTCCGATCGAAACCGAAACCAGGCTCCTCAGCTCCGTCACTAACTTATCCCCAAAATTGTACACAAATAATTTTCGAGCATGCGACAAAAACAGTCCAGTGGCGCGTGCTTGCCAGGCCGGCAAACAAGGCACAAGCTAAACACATAAAAAATAAATAGCCTGAGTGCATCGATGCAGGTCATCGCGAGTCAGGGTCAAAACGTTCTTGGAGCGTTTTGTGCAACGACTGAACTCGAGACAAACAAGCACGCTGTGTGGGTTCAGCGTGCAGACATTGCCTTCTTTGCTTTAGCTCACTTCTCTTCACCAACCTTCTTTCACGGCAGATTTTTCACGTACCGAGGTCCCTCTCGAAAGAAGGCCCACCGAGAGGATTCTAGATAATCAATACTTTGGCAGAGCAGCCTTTAAATTAAAGATGGATTTTTTAGTAACGTAGGATTCAAACAAGAACAGGAATGTTGATGAACATGCGGCAGTACTTAGTTTCATTATAAGAAGTACCATATCTACAGTAATGTGGGGACGGCAAAATTCGACGTCGCGCGACCACGGTGACTGAAAGGCAGTGACCAAGTATAGTTTTCCCACGGCCATTGCTTCAGCTCACAAAGTAATTCCTGTCGCTCAAAAACGTGGTTTCGTTTCACAGCATGACGGCATAGCTGGCACCTGGCACACTAGCGTCGGAGCGTTTGCACACATCCGTGTCTATCGCTGAAGATATAAAAAAAGAGACGAGAGACGAGACCCATAAGACGAGAGCGCGAAACGCGAGGCGCCGGGAAAACCATGCAAGACCGGGTGGACAATTGATGCACGGTACTTTGTGTCAGGTGGCAGCTTGCGCCACATAACACACGCCTGCTCAATTACAGTACTCAGTTTAGTTTTGCTTCTGAAAGGCGACCTAAATTGGTCCTTTGGCGCAGGCTTGGTGCAGATTACCCATATTTTGGCGAAATGTAGCAGGATGTAGCAGGGTTAGCCCCTTGGCGCAGTTTGGTGCAATTGGCGCAGCAATCACATCACTGTGCTTCTGGTCAGTCGTCGATGGAATGTTCGAGAGTCCACGCCACATCACTTCATCCTCGACCGGTTGCAACGAGAGCACAGGAGCCAGGGAGCGCTGGCTGTTAGTCAACATACATAACAAGCCCCTCCGCTACCCGAAACTCTACAGCCAAGGCCATCGGCACGCAGGCGCAGTGGCGGTCTCTTCGTTGCGGAGGGCTTAGCGGAAGGGGAAACACGGTCTACTAAAACTCCCTACTATACTGTTTAAAAGTAGAACTTTATCAAATTTCGCCAAAAGCTTGAAGGTTCTGCGAACCAGTCAAACCTTAGTTTTGAAAAAAGCTTGTATCTCTAACGGCTACCACAATTTCCGTGAAGATATATCATTGAAGGTACCATTTCCTTGCGCAAGAGCGCCAGCTGAGCATCCAGCCGCGTTGTCGTAGAACGCCCAGCCCACATGTCCTCATTTTCCTGCTGTACGCCACGACTACCACGGCCACCTTGCAGTGAGTCCGAAGTGCCCCGGTCCTGACCACGTGACGACGACGCTCCCGCCGCCTGGTGGTACGTCCGGGAACTACGCGGTCGTGCCGCTCCCGCCGCCACGCTGGACGACTGGCACAGATCCTGCTGAATCATGGTTCGCATGTTGTGCAGGCGTTCCAGCTCCCGCCACTGTGTACTGTTGAAGTTGAGCAGGCCGCTGAGCGACTTTGGCAGCGGCGGCAGTCCTTTGAGGGCTTGTGTGTCCATGATTTTGAGTTGAGAGCTGCACGCCCGGGGTATGTGGCCTCGCCTCGCGCAGCAGTGGGCACCGCCTATCCAAGGATGACGGTCACTGTCAACCTTGGCTGAAAGAGAAGGCGAACTTTTGTTTTACGCTTACATTTTGTCTGTTTACTTGTGAAGGAATGGTGTCACGGGAAAATCGGTCGTAAGGCAAGGAACAAGAAAGCATATCTGATCTGAGCTACCGCGTATTGTAAGCGTTGAAAAACACCCTCGCCGTGAAGCTGAACACCGATTCCCGTGGTTTAAGATGCGTACAACACAATCCGTTCGATACGGCGAGGCATAACTTTTACGGTAGCGCCGAACGAGGTGCACGTAATGAGATTTGCATATGAGTTCTGGAGCTTGTTTTGCCGACAGCATGCTGTGGCTTTCGAAATTCCATTTTCTGTATGGGGTGTGGCGTCTGTCACTGGTCGGGCAAGTTTCGAAGCTTGGTATTTTTGTACGCGATACCGTTTTTTCAAGGTTTAAATGATACTCACGAAAAGCACGAAATCTCCGGAGAGATAGCCCTTTTACACAAAAACAAGTGGTTCGCTCCGATTTTAGGGTTTCTACTTCTTTCAAACGTTTTTGGGGAAAACCTACGCGTCGTCAAACGTTAGCAATTGGTAAAACACGACAGAATAAATGTTTGTATACCTGACTAGGTCGAATACGAGGAGCGCGTTTTTTGCAGTTACACGGAAAGAACTGCAGGAAAGCCGAACTTCCGCAAGCGTCGTTTCCACTGTGGTCGTTTCTTTTGAAGCGGAAGCAAGTGGGCAAGTGTCACTGACAAATGTAAGATGGCAGCACAAGACAATTCCTCTTAGCTTTTTGTTATTTTTTTCCCCCTTGTGGGTAAGGTTTAAAAATAACGTTTTATCAGAACCCAATATAAGACATCTTTTTAAGTAAAATACGCTGTGCTACCGTAAAGAAGGACGGCGTTGTAGATCCCGTTTCAGTAAAATTACGAAATCGAGAACGAAACGAAAAAGTCAAAATCAATCAGCTGACTTTCTCACATTGACCATAGTTGGAGTCGCGATCGAAAGATGGCGCCACGGGTTCCGCTGACGTCAGCGGCAGTGCGCCGCACACACGACGAAAGCAGCAGCCTTGCCGCTGCCTTGCTTCGCTTTTCGCGAAGGCTGCGGGCCTTGCCGTGTGCCGCGGTGGACTTGGTGCACGAAAAATACTTACGGCCACAGATGTGAGCCGAACATGAGCGTCTCGGCGGTGCATGAGGATTACGCAGCGTGGCGGGAACACTGTGGACTGGGGCCCAAGTAACATCGACGACGGGCAGCGCAGACACCGCGGCGCTGGCTTAGGTAAGCCGCTGTTTGCATTTTTTTGCACAACGAGCAAAAGGCGATTTCAGGCCTAATCCGACACTACTCTACCCCCCGTGCGAGTTGTTTGTCGAGTACGCAGCACGCGGCAGATGTGATCGCGTATTGGCAGACCCGGGAACCGAGTTGTCCTCAAACCGCGAGCGAAAACCACGACGACAAAAGCGGGAGTGCTTTCCGCCGAAGCTCCGTTCGGTTTCGGAAGATGAAAGGACAGCAAAAAAGAGAACAAAAAGAGGAACGGAACGGAACGGGTGGCAAAAAGTTGCCTCGGGCGCCTTTAGGCATATTTTTATTTGTTTGGATCAAAAGCCTTAGAGTACGCTTGTCGCATAGCAACACCTTTTCGTGCTGTCTGTCGTCGTCGTGTGCTTGATTTTTCGCTTTGACAAACGGGAATGATGGAGACGGTGAAAGTCACCGTTGCGTCGAAGAGCCGTGCTTATCGGAGGACAGCGGTTTGAGATCGTCTCCAGTCAGGTAGGTGGGTTATCTGCGCTGAGGGTCTGAGCTTAACCACTGCTGCGGTGGTTTGTGCTTTTTGCTCTCCAAGGCCCGATGGCTAACGATAAACCCGCATGTGGTGTGACGTGCGCGAAGCACGGCGCCGCGCTGTCTGTCGAGCGATCACGTGCTGGAGCCTCCGTCAACGGAGCGTCTTGTACCCTTTCGCTCCCTGTACCCGGTAATGGATGTACATTTTATTGTTATTTATTTCACCCTCTTCTACTTGACCTTTCGCAAGCAGACGGCGCCCTCGAGATCTTATTTTGATACTGCCGTCTCCGCATTGTTCCCCGTGGGTCGTCACTACGCTTTTGTGTCGTCTGTGATGCTATCGTCGCGTCATTTTTTTTTTTTATCTTTATTGTTTTTTATATTATCATCCAGCTCGCAATTATGAAGACTGTCGTATCCATTCAGATGATAATCGTATCACGCACATAAAACCCGTGTCTCTCCATCGTCGTCTGCTTCGCACCCAGACGCAGCAGACGACAAATGCAGCCAGATCGTTACCGTAACGGTACCGGTATTCTGATAGCGATACTTCGAAACGTTGTATAAATCTCTTCGGAGTCATATTTTAAGTTCACTTTTAAGTTACGTCCAGTAGCACATGTGACGATCGTTCGGCATTTCCTGGATAGCAAAACACAGCCAGCTGCTGGCGTAGCCAAGTTACCGTGATATCGAGTTTGGCCGCCATCTTTGTAACCGTCATCATCAGGCATCGGCCTTGTCGTACGCACGCAGACCTTGAGAGAGCCATGGGAGAACCGTGCAGCGAAGAACTTGTAGACACACGTATCGATGATAATACGTTGTCCTTTGTACCTTTTTGCTCTTTTTTTTTTTTTTTTTCTTTTGGTATAACTTTTTCCTTTGCTTTGGCACGTTTTGCTACGTTTGCCCTCGCTGGCACCACCGGACGTGATTTGCTAATCCGTTTTGGCGTTAACCGAGGAATGGATTAGGAAACCGGAAAGCAGGAAGGATGCGCGGCGAGCTGGTTCGACCGGGTTTCTGCTTTAATGGTGCCGGCCTTTTGTGTTTATTCCTTTTTTGGTTGCCGCGAGGCGATAGCGGATCCTTTCTTTTCCGGAACGTCACGCTTTTGCCACGAGGGCGTGTTCGGGATGAGCTGGCGCCGTGTCCAATCGAGCGGCGTTTGTTTCGGAATCGGAGAGCGAAAATGGCGAACTCGGCCGTTAACGCATCCAGGTCCGTCTGTCGTCTGCCAGACCTGCAGCACTATATCGTCTGCTTCCTACATCAACATCAATCGCACTTCACAAAAATAATTCACACATTTCACTGTCGGCAATGGCAAGAGAAAGTCGAGAGTTTTGACATTTGTAAGTTTTGGGGAAGGGAGGCTGAAGTTTAAATAAGGAGATGGTGTAAGATGGGTGCTGGAGATCGTGGCCTGCGAAACTCAGGTGATGAATAGTAAATGCCGTAAGTAATCATGAGTGATGTAACGTGATGCTTTGTTTTGTACCGATTCGAGCTTTGTTGATAGGATACGCTTGATAAGGACACCAGACGATGTTAGCGTGTTCGAGCTTTGACCTGACAAATGTTTGATATGCGGTTAGTTTTACAGCCTTCGATGAGCGAAAAAGATTACGTTTAATGTATCCTAGTACCCTACACTATTGATGTGATCGTTCCGAATGAGGTCCTCTGGAAGTGATCCCTAGGTACTTGAAGTTTTAACTTTCTCTACGTCTGCGTGGTTGAGCGTATATTTCCTTAGCGATGGAGCAGGTTGTTTTCATATGACGTCAATCCGCCATTTTGTTGTTCGTTTATTTTTTCAAACAAATTTACTAATATTAAGGCTAACGTCGCAACCTGTTGAGGAGATGTCGGCGTGGTAAGACTTGTAATCTTCTGTGCTCTACTCATGTAAGGGGTCATGTAAATCGTTGAATGCTTGCCTTCTGCACACGCTAAACAGCTCAAAACAACAAGATGGCGGACAAAATTACGTCAGTGAAAACTCCCTCTACAGATTTAGTTTTATTCGTAATTGTTTAGTTTCCAGGTGTTCCACTAAGGTGAAATTATGTTCAAATCCTGTTGTAACAGGGCTTGATCGTCCGTGTTATTGATGCGACGATGAGCAACACTGTCATCCGCGAAGGGTCTTATTTAAGATGATGAATTGGGTGGGAGGTCGTTTATGTATATTAGAAATAAAAGTGGTCCTAGGACGCTGTCCTGTGGAAGCCCCGATTTCATTGGTAATATGAGCAGTTTCTCTCCCCAACATACGTAGCTTGCTTACGGTCAATGAGAAAGTTGGCAATCCGCTGTACGATAACAGGTTGAATGTCGAGTTAAGTTTGCTTAGAGAGCAGACGTTGGTGGGGTACGGTGTCAAAGGTCTTTGGCCAAATCAAGGAAAATGGCATCAACAGTTTTAGAAGCACGTATATTGTCGTGCAGATTAATAACAAATTTAAAAAAAAAAAAAATTTTTTTAAAGCCATGTTTGTTAGTGCAGAGCAGGTGACGGTACCATGAATAGCTAATGAGGGAGGATATGTATGCTTCTTCATTTTGCATTAATGCTTTGAACATGTCTAAACACGGTTTTTGTACGACCGAAACATGACCGTCATACAAAGAAGAAACACGCCTCGGACAGTGCCTGCAGTCTGGATGGATATAATAGCGAGTTCGTTTCATGGCACTCGTGTCCACGCGTGCCCACTCGCGGCGTAAAGCGAGTTCGTTTCGGCAGGCACTCCACGATAGAGCACTGCACGGGCCCGGGCCAGCCCGAAAGCCCGAGCCCGGCCCGGCCCGTGGGCCGGGCTCGGGCCGGGTAGAACGTATTTTCTCGGGCCCGGGCCGGGCTCGGGTTTGAACAAAAAAGTTCTCGGGCCGCGCCGGCCCGGGCCGGCCCGGGCCGTGCCTGGGCAATTTTGTGCCGTAAATCATAGATTGTTGTTGATAGCAAGAAGTTTGCTCATTAATCTTTTAGGTTCATTGAATACAAAAAAATCGAAGTGCAAATTCACTACAGCGTCGTTAAAAATAATAACTAAAATACGTCTTGAAGCTAGAAAGCCTTCAAGCCGTGTGAGCGAGGGTTCAGTGTTATAAATTGTAAACAAAATAAAGTCCCAGTCATATGCTTGTCAACCTGTCTGATTCATCGCTCTCAAAAATATCTAGTTCACTATTAGGAAGGTTTAGAAAAACGTGCGCAAGCGCTTTGGGTACCGTAAAAATATCGTTGCGATGTAAAACCTATGGCGATGCTAATTTTAGCTTGCCCAAAGTGCTTGAGTACGTTATTCTAAGACTCCCTTATGGCACAGAGCGCGACACTATATTAGCGCGAACAAGCGATCGTCGTGTTTTTATGTTTATCTCATAGAATCAAAACGCTGTTTTCAAAACTATTAGTGTCTTTAGAAGTGCTCATCTGGGCCACAGAGCGGTATACGTTGGTGCCTACTAACACCATTTCGAAGTAAAATTCGAAAAAAGAGCCAACGTCGTGTTCGCAGTATCAGTGTCGCGCAGTGTACATAGTCCGTTCCGCGCTTGCACGTTTTGGGAACCATCTTGAAAAAAAGTTTTAAGGGGTTAAGTAGGAATATATTAAACTTAAGCTTGCCTGAAAGGGTTGTATATTTTAAGAACGCGTTGACATGTAAAGCTACTTCAGAACATATTCTTAAACAGAAAAGGTGCGCAGACCAAGCTTAGAACGATGGAGACTTTTTGCGAAGAGGTTGCGATGTGCAAGGCCTTATAAAAGTAGCTTGAAACGGGACGCGTTGAAACGCAAAGGGTGTTTCGGAAACTGGTTCAAATAAGAAGGACATTTAGGGAATGGGTCGAAACAGGACAAATTCAAACGAGAAGGGCGTTTAGGGAACTGGTCGATATGGGACGGGTTCGTATGGGAAGGGCGTTTAAAGAATGGGCCGAGACAGGACGAGGTTCAAATGGGGAGCTCGTTTCGGGAACGGGTCGAAACGGGACGGGTTCAAACGGGAATGGGTTGTTTCGGGCTACAGCCATCGGGCCGGGTCGGGCGGGGCCTAGAAATTAAAAATTCTGTCGGGTTCGGGCCGGGCCCGGGCCGTGTCTCTTCCGGGCCGGGTCGGGCCGGGCCTAGAAATTAAAAATTCTGTCGGGCTCGGGCCGGGCCCGGGTCGTGTCTCTACCGGGCCGGGTCGGGCCGGGCCTAGAAATTCCGGCCCGTGCAGTGCTCTACTCCACGAGTGGTTGCACTCTCCGAGTTCGTTTCAACGGCGGCACCCCACGCGTGCATGCACTCGCTGCACCGAGAAAATCTGGCGTGCGCCAAAATGCTATCCCGTCATGCCTCACTCCGGCGAGTCCGGCAAGGAGCGGGAGCGGACGACGACGGAGGGTTCGTCTGCTACGATGTGTCGCGGAACCAACTACCTCGTTGCGCGGACCCGAAAAGAAAAAAGTAGATTTTCTGATAGAAATCGCGTCTCGCGGGAAACATAATCAAACGCGAGCTTGATTTATGAGCGTCTGTTATTTCATGAAAGAAGCAATTAACTACCCGTGCTTTATTTGCAGGTCTTAAGTCGTTCTGTTGCCGTACAGACGCTGGAATATACCAGTGTGTCAAGAAATGCTCAGGACAAACGCATCAGCGGCCCCCGAGATTTTTATTCTCATCCGTGTGCGGGTGAAAATTTGAACATTTGTCGACAAAACTCCCCCAGCAGAAACCTCTGGCTGCCCAATAGGCATACGAGAAAGCTAAACATAGTGACTTTACTCGAGGCTTGGGCAACATTTACCTACGTCAGCTAACTTGCCCCGTCGTATTTTGTTCGAGAAAGCTCTCGTTCTCGACGTCTTCACCAAGGCTAAGAAAGTCCCACGAAAAGTTTTGCTGGATATTCCAACAGACTAGTTTTAAAGGGGCACTGACACATCAAAATCATATTTTTTTTTATTACCCGAAACGATTGAAAACGATGCCGGGACATTACCCTCAAAATTTGAAATTTGGGAATTCAGTATTCGTGAAGTAAAAAAACAATTTCCAAATGCCGAATTCGAAGTTCCCGCGCGATCGGCGCCGGTGCCTTGACGTCGAAAATTGCGGAGACCTGAGAGTCCCGTTTCTTTCACCACTCCCTGCTGTTGCCATGGCGACCCAAAGCGAGGGGGAAACGAGCGAGAGGCGGCGTTCCGGCGGACCGGTTTTGAGCGGTGTCGCCTGTTTTCCGTTGGAGGATACAAATCCAGGAGACGGCACCACAACGAACTCCCGATTTTTGGTCTTTCAAAAAGAAGGGCCGTAGTGCTTTCGCAATTGCGTTAAAAAAACATGTTTTAGGATTGCCGTAATTAAATGTTATAGAGATGTCGCCTACAAAGCTTCTAAATTTCATGATTCTTGACGTCACCGATCAAAAGAAGCGAGGAGGCGAGAGGCGGGAAAATCAAACGCCAAAAATAAAAAGGCGCGCGCGTGCGCGGGAAAATTTTTTTTCGCGATGCGGTTTTTTTTTGCGTGTCTATGACTGCAACTTGCATCGTTTTAGACAATAAAAATAAACACGACCTTTGGGGTGTCAGTGCCCCTTTAAGAAATACCCTTTCAATGGTTCACGTATAATACCATGCTCGAACGGATCAAGCTTCTGCTCGGACAGTATCATCAGTTTTCTTCAGTGTAAACGGTTATAAGAATTGAAAGATCGCAACCAGCTGCTTTGTAGACAGCTGGATGCGGAAATTTACGCCGTCTGTAACTAACTCTCTTTACGGCAGCCGAATTGCTTGAAGTCATCGAAACTGTAAACTACAGGTTGCAATAACCAACGTTTGTAGATAAACGTTGGTAGTGACTGCACTCCCGCATTCCCACCCACCACTCCAAACAGAAAAGCCCTAGTTTCGGTTTGAGGTCGGTACTCTTTCTACAACATAGATGGGGGCAGCATCAGTCTTTTGCACTCGGTGCATTGGGCGGGTTCGTTTGAGTCCAGTTTTCCGTGCAACACTCTGTGAGTGCGATGCATTCTGGGAGAGAATTCGAACGGTGCCAGTGCGTGTGAAGCGAACTCGCTATAAGCTATACCTTTTGTAACGTGCGGTAGCTTGCGCCACCTAGCGTAAGTAAACCGCAGTTTCATGACAACAATGTTGCGTTTGGGATTTTTTTTTTTTCGATATGTTTGTATTGCGCATGTAATGTTTTTCGTATAACCTACGTGTTTCTTTTTTCTTAGTTGTAGAACGCCAGTTTTTTTAGTGGAAGGCCGTTGTCAAGATAATAGTGTACAGTGGGATCATGTCGCGCACGTTCTGACATCGTCGTTTCTGAGTAAAATGAGGCAAAGCTCCGACGGCGTGTTGGCGTTGTGTGTAACGTAGTGACGATTACGCACTTGCCCAAGTTGCCGCTTCCCCCTCCCTCTCCGAGCCCTTGGGAGTGGAATGGTTCAATTCCCCAATTAAATTGACGGGCAACACAACAAGGACGGCATCCCCTGTGTCGTCGTTCTAATGGCGTTAAAAAAGTGACGTCAGTTTTGTCGCTTTTTTTTTTTTTTTTGGCGGGGGGGGGGGGGGGGGTATGTTTGCAGTTGTGGGGAGAGGAGAACACTCGGGGTATTTTCTGCCTTGCAGGGACACTCCGTTCTTTCGTCCGCCTCGGTCTGATAGCGCTAATCGAAAAAAAAAGACATTTTTTTTTATTTTTTTTTTTTATTAATTTAACTTTACACTTATCAGGGGGATCGGTGGCCGAGTGGGCTAGTTCACACCAGCTCGGATCACGTGGAGCGAAAACTTCCACTGCAGAACCCAGGGATCCTGAGTTCGAGCCCCATCCCTGCCCGTTTCGATCTGGATGAGCATCGTACCGGCATGCGGTCGTGTACCACTAGTGCGTGGTGCACGTTAAAGACCCCAGGCTAGCGGTTGTACTGCACTGGCTAAAATTCTCGTCTACAGCTGGGAGACTCATCGCCCGTTGAGGCAGATCAAGTTCTAGGTTGTATAAACATACACACAACCCCCTTTTTTTTTTTTTTTTACACTTGTCGCGCCATCCCAAACTGATGTGTCCAAGTCATTTCAAGACATGAACACGCAGCCCTGACGTCAAGCTGCTGCGGTGGCGATGTTGCCGGCGCACGCGCAGTCGTTTTAATTGACGCGAATCCGGCTTCTGACTTGTTTGTAAACAGTGTGTCAGTCTATAGACTCTACACACCGTCCAAGACTAAGAACAACGAGAGCCGTTGCGTTGAATTTTCGGCGTAACCCGAAAGAAGGCCAACACTGGGCAACTAGTTGCGCGCGAATGGTGCGTCATCGTTCGGCCAAGACTCGGGTCCTCTCTGGTTGGCACGCGAGTCCCAGCCGAACGGTGACGCGGCGCTCGTGTCCAATCTATGGCCCGCGTCGGCCTTCCTCTAGGTGACGTCGAAAGTTCAGCGCCGCGGCCTTGTAATCTAAGTCTCTGTGTTGATATCTTAGGCACAGCTAGCCTGGTGATGCGTCACGTTTGGATTCCCAAAGAAAAGCTGGTTCGCACGTTTGCACACGAGTGTCACCGACTGCGTCGGCCGCTTGTGTCTGAGGTCCCTCAGTTGTGTGACCGCTTACGACGAGACAATAACGCTGGCGCCATCTATCGGGCAGCCTTGGAACGCTTCCGTAGAATAGTTCTGACCACGTTAGGAGCGATCTCGCAAGTGCTGCAAAACTTTCTCGTACGCGGATTGGAGGCGTTCCAATGCTGCACGATAGATGGCGCCAGCGTGTTCTCTGGAGACTGGTTGGAAGCGGTCGCAAGCGGTTTCGGCGCAGTCGGTCCGGGCGAGAAAAGACAATATAGAGTTTTAGTAGATCGTTCCGATAACCTCGATAACCATACGATGCATGCGGAAAGGCTTTGTATTGTTATTAGATACATCGGAAGAACCAACTTAAAAAAGAAAAATACTTTTCAATAATGTAGGCGACCCTTATTCAGTGACTCTAGGACAGATTGTAGTGTTTTTGCTGGACCCTGTGTAGGCCGTAAGGTCACGTGGCTTCTTCGAGACGTCCGATTGGCTCGTGTCAAGAACACGCGGTCCACGCGTGGCGTCTGTCCCCCGAGCCTCTCCTGTGACGGGGAAACGCTGGCAGCCGCAGCAGCAGCAGCGCGGGCAACTGAACGGTATGGAGCAGGCATCCGCTCCCGATAAGATTGGGTGGATAAAACGGAAGCCGTCGATGTTGCCGAGCCTACCATCCTGCGAAGTCGTTCTAGTCCCGTAACATTCTGTTGTTGTTGTTGCTGACGCTTTCTTTACGGAGGAAGTTGTAATAATTCGTTGTACAGGATACACTAAATAGTCCACGTAATAATTTGAATACAAAATTAATAATTGGAGCAACTATAAAAAAAAAAAATAGGTGGATGAATCGTGAATTTATTCATTCATTTATTATTCCTTGAGGGCCCGTTTGGGCATTATACAAGGGGGGTCAATAACACACTAATAATCATAGTTTAAAATAAATTAACACTCACAGAGAGGAAGTCAGCAATACAGATGAGTCAAAGAACAACAAAATACAAGTAGTTATCAACATTACACAATATTATTAATATTTTAACGGTATGCACTGTGAACATAAAAAGGAAGAAAAAAAATTAGCAGATAGGCTTAGTATTGTACATATACTATAAAGTACATATACTTTATGTTAAAATTTCAGTTTTTTGACGTTACAGAAGAATTGGGAAAGAAAACTCGTACATCAAAGCGCATAGGAACTGTGGCATGTTCACAAAGGGCAGAGCACTAATGACAATGGTATAGAACTCGTGCTGACAACGTGCAATGGTTATACATTATGCTGTCATCTAAATATATGCTGCAACACAAAGGGATTGCAGTATACGTATATAGCTACACAGATATGAATCATCGGGAGACTAAGAATAGTGTTGCTCGTGATGACAATGTCCAATGGATGACATGGCGAGCGGACCTGTGGTATACAATAGGCGGTTTTTTCATAGTTCTTTCTGTTATCTTAGTTTGCGTGGTTGGTCGCGGCGCGGCGCCGTTCCTTTGCCTTTTTCGCCCGTAGCTGCGGGCCTGTTAGAAGCCGACCACGGACCGGGCATCATTGAAAGGACCGCACTCGGCCACGGGCCGGTCGGGAGAACTCCGCGGCCCGGAAAGGCAACAAGCCTGCTTCATGGTGACCTTTCGAGCCGATAAAATAAATTTTAGCTTAGAGCGCTCGTTTCACATTGACCGGTGCCGCGGAAATCTTAAAGGGGCCCTGCAATGACTTTTTGACTGGTTTTAATTTGCACCGAACCTGAGCACACTGAACGTAGTAACTCAATCAAACTTTTCTTTTCTCAAATTTCGCTTTATTTTAAAAGTTATAGGCGAATTAGAATTACAAAAACAAGCAAAAAATAACCTCCTTCATGACGTAGTAGGTCCTGGCTTGAGTGGCCCTGAACTAGAGGAGGGGTAGTGAGCTCATCGAGCGTTCACGGTTGCCGCACTCCGGGTCAACGGCTCGAGAGGGCGCCACTAAAGCATATGTTGGATAGGCTCTATGAAGCGGGCGGCCGGGGCGGCTCGCATTGCATTTGCTGCGCGATTAAAGACTATTTCGGCCTAACACTTCATTATCCACAAACGACAGCAAACACAGGGTAAAGATCAGTTCAGAATGGGAGCCACTTCGCGCCGCCATGCCGCCAAATGGCCAAATCGCCAGCAGGGTCCGCGCCGAAGGCCTTCGGAACGCTCGGAACCGGTCGGATCGTTGAGCCGGTATACGACCGCAGCGCCGCCGCGTACATCCGGGGCTTTTCTACGCTGGCCGTTCGTCGTAGCCTCATCCCACTAGTTCTTTCTAGTATGCGCCATTTTTTCCGCCGCTTGGTGGCGGGTATGTCGACGGGTCTTTTCTTGTTTCCGCACTTTATAAACTGCATTTGTTTCTTTTCTGATCTAGAATACTGAACAAAAACTTCTTTTATAAATGATTGAAACGATTCGCGCCACTTATATTTTGTATTTCGACTACGAAAAAGCTTTTAGCGGCTCTGACCAGTAGTAAGCCTAGGACCAAACACGTCACATTTTGCGCGCTTTCGGTACCGCGGGTTGCCCTCGTCGGTGGAGGTGGTTTCCGCATCGTTCGGTTAAAATATGACGCACTGATATTTAGTTAATCTCTCCGTGCCCGCTGGCCTGCCCGGACCCCAAGAGACGTGGAAACCGCAAAAAAAGTAGTTGCTTAAATGTGATTGCAGGGCCCCTTTAAAGGGATACTACAACGAAATTTCGGCGCTCATTTTTTGGTCTATATGTGTTCAAAAGATCAGTATCACATGGAACATACCAATATCTTGTTAAAAAAGTCTCGAAAAGGAATTTTAAAACGAATTAAACGATTAGCAAAGAGCACCTGGTGGATGTCGCTAACGCCCCGTTTGTAATGCTCGTCTAGGAACCTTGACAGCTAGTGACGGAGGTTGTCTCGTCTCCGGCCACGACGAGAGAAGGAGGGAAGGAGGAACTCCCCTCTTCCCGAGAATCCCTTTTGTGTGTCGCAGAAGTCGCTATTGTCCCCCTAGAAGATTATAGAAGATTAACCCATCACTTAAAATTCGTACAAAAGCAGCCGCTTCGGTGGCTGGAACGACTAGGCCATCCTCTCGACGTCAGCCTCGCCGTAGCTTTGCTCGTCTTGAGACGACCTACGTCACGATTGCGTTGGATGTCACGTGCTCTAAGCTGGGCCTTCTCCGAGCGCTTGCCAGAGTGGGCCGTTTATAACGAAAAATACAGCCACCAGGATCAAAATACAAACGTGCGATTGTCATTTACGGATATTGTGGATCATGTTCACCCTATCTTTGAACACGACGGGAATATTTCAAATTTCGTTGAAGTATCCCTTTAATGGCTGCTTGTGGTAATGCGTGAAGTATTGGATGATGTTGCTTTCTTTCCCCGCGAGCTTTGCTTTTAACTGTGATTTTGTTGGTCAATGTTGACCTGTCACTGTAACCGGAGCGGTCCCCACATCTATTCAAAAAGCGTGTCTCTGATGTTGAATTCACACTGGCGTTCGAATCGCAACCGCAAAGGGGATCCGCTTATTTTCGTCACCAAATCCGCGTGAAACTGCACTGGATCTTCAAAGGGGCCCTGTTATCATACTTAAGCGTCTACCTTTTTTTGCGGTTTCCACGTCTCTTGGGGTACGGGCCAGCCAGCGGGCACGGAGAGAGTGACTAAATATCGGTGCGTCATATTTTAGCCGGACGACGCGGAAACCTCCTCCACCTACGAGGGCGACCCGCGGTGCCGAAAGCGCGCAATATGTGACGTCTTTGGTCCTGGGCTTACTACTGGTGAGAGCCACTAAAAGCTTTTTTTTAGTCGAAATACAAAATATAAGTGGCACAAACCGTTTCGATTATTTATGAAAGTAGTTTTTGTTCAGTATTTTAGATTAGAAAAGGAACAAATGCAGTTTAGAAAGTACGGGAATAAGAAATGACCCGTCGACATACCCGTCACCAAGCGGTGGAAAAGGTGGCGCATACTAGAAAAGAGTAGTGGGATCAGGCACCGACGAGCGGCGAGTGTAGAACCGGATGTACTCGAGGATCCGGCCGGTTCCGAGCGTTCCGAAGGCCTTCGGCGAGCAGTTTTGGCTTGCGGTTTGGCCGTTTAGCGGTATGGCAGCGCGAAGAGGCTCCCGTTCTGAACCGTTCTGAACTTACCCCGTGTTTCCTGTCGTTTGTGGCGAGGGAAATGGTATGCCGAATTAGTGTTTAATCGCGCAGCAAATGCTATGCGAGCCGCCCTGGCTGCCCGCTTCATACAGCCTATCCAGAACATGCTTTAGTGGCGCCCTCTCGAGCCGTCGACACGGAGTGCGGCAGCCGTGAGTGCTCGCTGAGCTCATTATTACCCTTCCTCTAGTTCCCTGCCACTCAAGCGACCAAGGACGTCATGAAGGAGGTTATTTTTTGCTTGTCTTTGTAATTTTAATTTGAATTTTGGGAAAAAGAAAAGTTTCTTTTTAAGTTACTACGTTCAGTGCGCTCAGGTTCGGTGCAAATTCAAAACCAGTCGAAAAGTCCTTGTTTGCGTTTAAGTGTGACCGACAGCGTTGCGAACGCTGGTGACTGCTCACGACGAGATACCGCACTGGCGTCACCAACCGGGTAGCCCTGGAACTGTTGAGATCTGCGTATATTTCCGTTTTTTGTTCCGCATCATTTCGTTATGGGCGTGAAATAGTTCCGGCAACGAACTCTAACGTCACGCAGCTGCGGTGGTGCTGTCGACGACACTGCTAATGCGCAGACGCTTCACTTTACGCGACTTTGGTTTCTGCGCAGGCGCAGTGCCCATACCTGGTGTGGGAAAACGCGGGCTTGTTTGGAAACAGCGTGAGAGTGCCGAACCGGAACCGAACCGAAAACCGGAACCGAACCGTTATTTTTAGCCGAACTGGAACTGAACCGTCCAGTGAATACTCCCTATACACCAACTCAACTCTCCTACGTCACGCCGCGGTGGTGGCGCGCCGGACGCACTTCCGGTCTGTGGCGGTGGGCAGAAGTCGCCGTGCCAGACATGCATTCCTGTGTTCCCTTGGAAGAAACGAGACAAAAAACCTGCTTTCTCGTCAAAATGCTGCGACGGGGGTTGTACCAAGAGAGTCTGGAAAGGTTTGAAGATCAGTTTTCATGTGTTTTTGCCCCCTCCGTTCGTCCGAGAACGTGGATAGTAGCCGTGAAAAGGGCAAACCAGACGCTGTCGAACTACGATTGCGTGCGCGGGCAACACTTTGTGGTCGCCAGATGTATTTGCTTTGTTCCAACATAAACGAGAGAAAACCGCCAAGTTGTCCGAACCACCCACGGGTTCAGTGCGTCTTCAAATTCACACGGCCGCCTGATCGTTTGAACTTTCGTCTGCTCTTTCAAACGTCTGCTTTTTGTCGTCTGCTCGTTCAAACAAAAGCGGCCCGTAGACCAAACTTTGACCCGGTGATTGCAATAAGAAGTAATTGCACACCTCAAAAGACTTAAGTAGGCTCGGTGTAAAAAGTAGATACAAGATGTTGAACATTGGTACCGGTGTTCATCACCGACTTGTTACGCTCGGTCTGTTCCCGCTTCCGATTTTCAGTATCGACGTCGATCATCGCCGCTACCTTCTACACTTTTGCAACACGAGCGACGTCGCTACCAAAAATAGCTTGAAGAATCTCATCATGGTTTTGGCGTCCATTCTGCGGCGTTCATGCGAATGAATCGCCGCACGTCAAATTATTTACGGAAAGTTTAGCGGCGTAACGAGCCTGATAATTTCGCTTAAGCGATTAAAGTGGTAAGAAATTGCGATGAGGACGTAGAATCGACAATTCCAACGCGAAAAAGAGTAGGCAGACTCACACAGACGCCGACAACGTGACATTCGAGTGGTTTGTTGACGCGGGACGCGGTGCTTCTTGCCCGCACCCCATTACGCATGCGTTCGAACTGTCGTCTGCTCTTTCAAACTTGGCTGCTTTTTGTCGTCAGCTCGTTCAAACGACAGCGGCCCGGAAACCAAACGTTGACCCGGTAATTGCGATAAGAACTAAGTGCAGGCCTCAAAACACTTTTGAAGGTTGGTTGGGGTAAGTAGGCTAAGTGTAAACAGATACAACAAGATGTTTATCACTATTGTTACCAGTGGCCATCACCGACTTGTAATGCCCGATTCTACTTGCGGTTTTCAGTATCGACGTCCACCATCTCAGCTACGGTCCACGCTTTTGCAGTCCGAGCAACGTCGCGTCTGAAAACAGCGAGCAGAATCTCATCGTGGGAGTCAGGCTTTAGCGCCCATTCTGCGGCGTCCACGTGAAATGAATCGGCGCACGTCACATTATTCACGCAAAGTTTTGCCTCGTTAGTTTTGCTGAAGCCGCTCAAATAGTCAGACATTGTTAGGAGGACGTAGCATCAACAATTCCAACGCGAAAAAGAGCACGGGGACTCCCACCGACGTCGACAACAACGCAATTCAATGGTTTGTTTATGGGCGACGGCGGGCTTCTTGCCCACCATCCACCGCGCATGCGCGGCGCCGGTGGCGTCCGCTAGGGGCGCTCCGGTTTGTTTGTAAACATGAGTTGGTGTATAGATGTATTACCGTTGTTGACACTGTGACGTCACATTCCATCACGACTTCTCACAGCGAGTCACTCCCCACATCGTGACGTACTCGACTGTCATGAGCCCGAGTCGAGTGCTCGAGTTCTTGACAATCAGCATCGCCAAACATTCGTGTTGGCTCGTGATCAAGTCAAAGATGAGAATAGCCGAACTCTAACAATGTCTAAAGCTCAGCTGATGCGTTATTTTTTCCAACCTCAGCGCATGATCATGATGAACACTGGCGGTATACAATTAGCGTCGGATCACATCGCAGCTTGTTCTAATAGCGAGTTGGCTATGAAAAAGCTGCTTCTTTCCTTTATTTTTTTCTGCGTCTGCCATTAACCGGAGAGGAAAACTAATGGGTGTTTTGGCAAGCCATCAACGCCAGGGATTACCTCATAGCGGCATTTAATGAAAGTAGCAAAATTGTTGCATGAACCATTTTACATGTACACGCATCATTGAGGCACCCAAACATGTTTTCGTTGTTGCTGAACTGTCTGAGAAAGTTCTCCCCGAGAATAGAAGCATTGATAGGACTAAATGTGGCTTATTAATCTGACGATAAATAGAACTACAAGTGTGTACGGCAGGGATACCTGAAAATAAATATTTTTGTGGCGTCAGAGGGACAGCCGAACGTTGGCAGACGCTCAGATTTTCTCAGTTTTGTTGAAACTTCACAGATTTTGGGTGCAAAATAAAACAAATGGAGAATTACTGCCAACAAATGACACAAATATAATTGTCGAATCGGCACCCCCAAACGGGGGAAGGAGTCCCTCAGAAATAAAAAGTATTCTCTGGAGGAGCATTGTCAAATGAAAAGTGTGTGTGTGTGTCTGTGTGTGTGTGTGTCTGTGTCTGTCTGTCTGTCTGTCTGTCTGTCTGTCTGTCTCTCTCTCTCTCTCTCTCTCTGTGTGTGTGTGTGTGTGTGTGTGTGTGTGTGTGTGTGTGTGTGTGTGTGTGTGTGTGTGTGTGTGTGTGTGTGTGTGTGTGTGTGTGTGTGTGTGTGTGTGTGTGTGTGTGTGTGTGTGTGTGTGTGTGTGTGTGTGTGTGTGTGTGTGTGTGTGTGTGTGTGTGTGTGTGTGTGTGTGTGTGTGTGTGTGTGTGTGTGTGTGTGTGTGTGTGTGTGTGTGTGTGTGTCGGGAATAGAGGGGGGGGGGGTTCAAACCATATTGTGTTGTAAAGTTTCCTATGCTCCGCGTCTTCGGCACAGACAGACAGCCTGATACTGCAAAACCACTTCGTTTTTCAAGATCACTCCTGCCAGAAAGCGCATTTTCGAGGTGCCAGACGCTCGCGCCGTTCCTCACGACGCTGCACCAAACAAGAACAATTTTTGTTCCTGAATACATGTGTTGCACTGAGCGCGAACCTTCTGCAGCCTGCATTTCGCACCACGGGATTTGATTTTCTCAGCAAAAAGAAATCTCAAGGACCACTAGCATATAGTGCAATGATGTCACGTGCAAACCTTGTTAAACAGTTCAGTCTTCTGTGGAAATGTGATGTTCTCAACACAATACTCGTTTCACTTTAAATGAGCGAGCTCCGGCCTTTCAGTGTCCAAACATGAGCGCTCCTGCAGTGCCAGTGGTCAGGACCACATGCTCTCGCTTGTAGCATTGGCTGCATCTGGACTTGGAAGAGGCCATGCAAAACGTTTCTGGACATTTTTTTTTTTTATAATTTGCATTGCTTTTGCTTGAATTAGTGAATGGGACTCTAGCAACTCGCCAAACATAAAATGAACCAGAAATATGGCGTATTTTGAACATAATAGGTGTAAGAGCTTCAAAATTTTGAGCGCATTTTCTTCTGTTGATGACGTCCTTGGTCTGAACTAATAGAGAACCGAAACGATAGGAGCGTGCAACAACCATGCGCGATCTTCCTAAGTGTCGGAAATTAACATCCAGTTATGAAGATGTCGACGCCCTACCAATTTGCGGATGTTCCAAGCAAATATTTGAGTGAGAGTCACGTGCTTGAAGCGATCAGAAGGGGTCTTGCGCCTATTCAGCCAGACCTACCTCTAGAATTCCATGTCGTCCTTATCCGACGTTCTAGACCAATGTCGTCACTGAACGCTCGTGTTTGACTCTTATAGGCGCGCCCTTCGAAGCAGCATTTGGTTTTCTTCGTCCCTTTCGTGATGATATCCGGCAGCCTAATAAACTATTAGAGCGCACATGACTGATAAAGCACATAGTTGTAAAATTAGGCCCCAAAACAAGTGCAAATTAAACCAAATATAACTTTAGCCTCCCGAGACAGTATTCTGCGAGTTTCGAGCTCGTGCAATCCGATGTCCTAATGTGATTTAACTTATAAATACTTTCTCTGTTCTTCGCAATATTTATGTGTAATTAGAATCGTCATTGCACGCACATCTACTAGAGAAATAAGGACCACACCCAGCGAAGTCCTAAACAGTAACGAGTCCGACAATTAAAAACCGACTTTTTTTATTTTTTTATTTTTATTTATCAGAGGCGATTATTTGCACGTGGAGAGCAGCAGCTTCTTTTATATCTACGGTGTGTCGTTTGCTTCAGTCACTTTTTCTTCAACTGCCCTTGTCCGTTGACACATGCGGCTAAATGCCTGTCGACCTATTCAGCCCGACCTATTGAAACGTCGGGCCACTAAATGTTTGACTTGTATTTGTGAAGGTCTTTATTTCTCAAATTTTTTACCCAACCAGACGGAGTTCCTTCAAACGTGTTTACGTTTAAGACATGCATATCTGTATATTTCGTTTTGCTGTGATTTCGTATATGGGATTATTTAGATTAATACCATTTATTATCTCTTTTTCTGCACATTTCGTGTATTTTCCTTCAGATATATAACGTGAGCACACAGTCCTTTTTGGCATACTCCGCGAACCGGTGTTTCACACGGCCAAACAGCGAACATAAACACTTGTTTCCGCAGACTCAACAAATGGCGTATTTTTGAGTATCGTCCTCCCGTGTCGGTCTCAAGCGGTTATGTGAACTTCATACATTAAATTTATTGATGACGATAACAAATATTTTATTACTGCCTCAAGAGTTGACAGCATAAATAAAGGGCCAATCACCCTAAAGATATACTTCGCAAGGAAATGAACCCCCAAATTATCTGAAATATGCTCTGCAAATCATATCCGGCGTTTTTATCCTCGAGAGGCACGTGTTTAAGTGATTTTGGAGAAAAAATAAACTTTTTTTTTTTAAGCAGATTTAGATAACATGTGTTTCTGACACCTATTCGACTTCTCAAACATATAGAAGTCTGCTGCTTCTTTTATTTGATGAACAACAATTTTATATGTCTGTTGGCTGGATGAAAACAAAGTACACCGTGGCGCGTGGCAGAACTATGACGATTTCGCACGCAGACCGTCAGAAAGTGACTAATTAAGTAGCTGTAATGTCGAGCAGACGATGCAATACTACTTTGTTTTATTTAACAACAAATCACCAATTAGCTAGGGTGATGCTCTTTTACAAATTGAATCGACCGGCATCTTGTCAAGAACAAACCTCAGATGCCAATCTATGTCGAAAATGTTCACTTCAATGAGCTTTATTTTAGACCAGATCCGATCTGAATACGATGGCTGTCCCCTGCATGATTATTCGCCTGCATCACGGTGGTGAGTCTGAACAATATTGGTCAGGAAAGCAAGCATTGTGCTTGCCGCTCAGTGTTTCTATAAAAGGTAGACTGAAAGGGTTTGTCCTAAAACCTCCCTGACATTATGAAAATATTATTGCTTTTAGCTCAGTTGCATTTATCGTCATATATATTGGGAAACGTATTTTATAAGTTAGATTTCAGGATATATATGGCGAGGACGAGCCCATCTCATGATTGTATGCATTGCAATTAACTTCTAAGTACAAGAGCACAGCAGGATTCGACTTTTAACATTGCGACGCAAAGTTATACCAATCACGCGAATTTTAGGTGACCCACCAGACTGAACTTTTAATTCAAGTAAAATATATGCGACTGAGGTAAAAAAAAATGTTGAGTCATGTGTTAATCTAGCTTTCCATTTACTATTTCATCAAAATTATATAACGCAATTTATTTTTAGTACCTGAAAATAAAAGTAGGTTTACGAATGATAAAGATCTAAATAGGTACTCGTTTCACTCTGAAAATAGTGCGTATTGTCAAAGGAACGCGGAAAATATATTCTCAGTTTAGCGGTTCGAACCTGTTCGAACCGTTATTTTGTGCTCTCCGGAACTGAACCGGAGCTGAACCGAAAGCCGTGAACCCAAAGCCGAACCTTAACCGAACCGATAAAAATTTCGGTTCGACACTTTGAACAGCGTGTCGGTCTATAAGTGATTATTTCCCATAAAGAGTAGATTCGATGTCGAAAATACCGCGAAAAATCTTCAGTGTATAGTTGTGCATCAATAGACCAACACGCTATTTTGAGTATGGGCAAACGTTGACCTCCAGGGCTGCTATACTGATGTATGGCGCCAGTGTTCTAGGTTGTTCTCTTGTCGTGAGCAGTTAGAGAAGTCGTGTCGCAGTCGGTCGAACGCAGATGTGTGTGAACAGAACGGGTCGACGCACCCAGCCGCCTCTCCCACCCTCCCTTCCTTTCTCTTACTTCCCCCCTCTGCCTCTGCCCTTTCCCCCCTTTCCCTAAGTCTGCGCAGGGGAACATGCGTTCGCACCCCATGGAATAAACTTTGTTGTGAGTTGAAAGAACGTACTCGTCTGTGTTTCGTCCTCTCTCTGTTCTATACTTTCTGTCATTTAGTCCTTTACGGTCACCTCGGAGTTCGGCAAATTGGGTTCCGCCAGTGCCGGTCTCCGGTGATCACGAGGTTGTGCCGCAACACATTACGTTGCCGGATTTCACCGCTCCTGCAGAAGGGCTTGAGAGCGTCGACTCAGCGTTGGAGTTATCTGCGGCCTCTTGAATTGAACGTCGGCCACTGGAGTGTCGGCACGGTTGCTCACCGATAAGGCGTGTCGTCGTACACTGTGGGCATGGCGTATCTTCCTTTGCCTAACGGATAAAGGCATTGGAGATTGCTTCAGATCCGAACCTCTAAATCGATACTTCGAGGTGAGCCAACACCACCGAGACAGAAGGCCTCCCCCATGGTCTCTTCTCTCTCTACGAAATGTCATCAGAGTAGGATCGCGCTAACTCGGCTATTGGGCCCGAGCCCGACCTTCGACGCGCTGATTGGATACGAGCCCCAGCCGAACACTGACACAGCCCTCGTGCCCAATCTCACGCCTCGATCCATCTGACTGCTGACACGTGGAGAGGGCTTCTGTCTGGGTGGTGTTTGTTGAGCAGGTTTTGTAGCTTCTTACTTGTATAAGCTTGTCAAAGTTACGTGTTTGTTTTTTGTATTTTGATATATTACAATTATTTGTGATGGCACTTCTTCCTGCAGTATATTTATCTTCTGTGGAATGTCAGACGCCATCGCGCGCGCATACAACCCGGTGACTCGTCATTTTTCGCCTGGTCGCTTCATGTGGCCACAGAGATATGTGCAGCCATTGTTACAGCGTGCTGCTTTTTTTTTTTTTTTTTTTTTTTTGGGGGGGGGGGGGGGGGAGAGGTTGCGTAAATGGTCTCGTCGCTCATTTGTTGTCGCGCCCTGAGAGACCAGCGTTGTTGTTTGGGAGCCGCCCTTTCCGCATCCCCGAATTTGCATATAAGGAGAACAATGCTTTCGTATTTAGCCGTTACACGTTTACGTCCGGTACGCACGCACACACGCACGTCAAGATACTTATGCAGGTTCCAAGGCCAGCGATCGTGAGCTATCATTGCCGCTCTTCCCAGAGCGAGCCGGAAATCGTCCGGTAAATATGAATTCGCAGACGATCTTTTCGAAGGGACGCGGGACTTGCGAACGATCTTCTCATAACGAGTTTTGCGGACGGTGCTCTACCCGGCTATTACGTGCTTCGCATAAAGAGTGTTGGAACGCATATTTTGGTGGCAGATGCGGTCAGAAAACAACAGTAGCAATAAACAAAAGAAAAAAAAACTGTGATTACTTTGGGTGTGTTCGTTTGTGGCTTTTCTACGCATCGTCATCCGGCTTCATCTTCGCCTTCAGCGGAGCCGCGAAGTTCAAGGTTGTAACCCTTTCTGGGCAGATATTAATGGGTTCTAATGAGATGGAAGTGAGTGAGAGGGTCACATACTATAGGACTTCTGTACAGAAATCAGTCTCTTATCTGTTGAAAAAAAGTTATTGACCATATTAGCTATGTCAGATAGCACGTAAATGTGCCAGAGCACACACTGCTGTTCATAAGTGTACGTTGGTTTAGTCACTGAATTAGATGTCTGAAGTGGAGAGAGAGATACCAGCTGTTAGTCAGGTATTCGGCTGGGTGCGGCTTATGTACGAAACAATCGGGTACACCGAGTTCATTTTGCCCGTGCCGTTCACAAAAATAGTGTATTGCTCTCCGCTCCGATTAACGGCATCGCCTTGCCGCCTCTGGCCCTCCCGAAAGTGTGTTTGCTCCCAACGGTTTCCGTCGTCTGCTAAAAACGCGGCGTTTCCTCTTTGTTCCGTCGGCGGCGGCCGGGAACTCCGGTCCGGCGTTCTCGTTTCCAAGTTTGGATAAACAAGCCGAGCGAGTTCATCGACCTTTCTCCGGCCAGGGGTCGACGAAATAAACGGGCCAGGAAAACAATAATGAGAAGAAAGTAAAAAAAGTTATGCGAACGCGTGTAAATAAAATCAAGGCCGGGTAATGCCTCCTTTGTTGCGATCGGTTGTTGGAAGTTTCACTGCTCCTCCGCTAGGTGACGCCGCTGCTCCGCGCATGCGCGGCTCTTGTTAGTAGCAGACGATGGGGTTAGCGTCGTCTGCGTTCTTTCGAACGAACGCGCGCTGTCGTGGCTCTCGATTTTGAAGTTTTGCGAGATTAATGACGAAAAAGAGTTTACGGACTGCTACAGTGCTAGCACGAAGAAGCGATCGGTAATTTTTGTTTTAATTAAATATTTAAAGGAATAACAAATTGTTTTAATCAGAAAACGAAAATTATTTTATTGAACATTTCATTAAAGATTTAACTTTGGGCAGTCCCTATCAACTAATTAGGGGGCTGCCCATAAAATGCTATCGAAAATGAGGAAGTAAAGATTATATTGGCTGCCTGCCAAACGGTTCCTGAAGTGCACATTTTCCGAGGGTCTTCGAAATGCATAAAGCCGTCCGTGTCAAGCGACGCCCCTTTGGCAGAACTTCTCTTTCTCGCGTGACGTCAAGGTGAACGTAGCAGGGGCCTATAAATGCCACTCAATTCCAGCGCCTTTGGGCTTGCTTCGGGATGCCATCACGTGAAACTGTAACGTCATCAAAGCTTCATCCGGTGGCACGAAGACTTCGAAAGTTAGCTCTATAAACGCTAATCATAGTCATGTTTATACACACCGTAAAACACAGACCGGCGACCAGACCGTCGAACACGGTCTGGTCGCCGGTTGGCGCTAAAAATCCCGGTAAAAAAAAAAAAAAAAAAAAAAAAAAAAAGTACGAGCGAACCGAATATGCAATGGGACAGTTGGCCTGTCCTGGCGCGTTCACCCGCGGGAACGGCTGACCTTGCTTTTCTGGCCTGCGCGCGTCGTTGCCAGCTCGATTGTTTTATGCGCAGCCACCATAATGGGAGGAGCGCAGCTGCGAGTTGTGCTCACGCCTTTCGTCTGACGCGTTATTCAGACATTGCTCGGGAAGATAACGATAGAGAGAGAGAGAGGGCCGGTTGTCGTGCCGCGCGAAGCGTGAACTCCCAGAACACCTCTCGACGAAAACTTTTTTATGCGATTCCGGGTATTGACCACACGTGTTGTCTTTCTGAAATTGCATGCTCGTCGTCGCTGCCGCAGCTTGTTTTAAAGTGTGATAACGTCGTCCCACAAGCACAACAAACGCCAACATTTTTTTTTTCTTTTTTTACGTTTTGTTTGAAAGTTTTTTGTCCAGCGACATTTAGTCTACGGACGTTCTGTCCGCCGACAAAACACGATCGCTTCCTGGCAACCCAAACGATTTCGCGCAATACTTTTTTTTTTTTAACGTGTTTTGTGTCTGGCGAGGCGAACACGCAACAACACTGACATGTCAAACGACGTCACTTCCGGTGACGTCGTTACAATTGCAAAGGTGGAACGAAGAAGGAAAGTGGCGTCGTGACATGCAACACGACGTCATGTTCAGCAGTTCCTCGGCCCCAGCCGATGGACACCGGACCGCACGCGCGGCTACAGAAAAGTAGAACTTCAGGTGCGAGACTGTGGCGATATACTGTGGGCTCGTAAGATCACTCGCGTGAAACGAAAAAAAAAAAAAAAAGAAAACGCGCATTAAATTGCAGCGTTAAATGCGTAGCATTTATAGGGCCAGCGCTTTCCTATCCGTGGAATGTTGCCTCGATCGTGACGTCACGCCGGTGAAGTCAGTGCTAGGTTACGTCACGTGGATAGCGTCGCGGTGCTCAAGTGACGTCATCAACGTTTCTACAGGTTCCCCGTGACGTCATCGCGTGACAACAGCGGTGACGTCACGGTGTTTACGTGACGTCATCAGCGTGATGGTCATCGCGTGGCAAACATGATGCCGCGGTGTTCACGTTGCGTAGTGATTGATGGAAATGCCGGGCAAATTGCGCCATGAACGAAAGTCTGCTACATTCGCGCCAAAAGGCCATTTTTGCTAAGAATTTTATCAGAAGTGTGCCAAGATGGGCTTAAAGTAAAAAAAAAAAAAAAATAGTTTATTATAGGTCGAACCTAATATCCACGGAAGTAAAAAGAAAGAAAAATTGTAGGAATACGAATTTCGCAGCGTCTCTACTCACAGTATATATTTCGTTTCGTTTTAGGTCAGCATAGTTCAAGGCTCGAACACACACACACACAACCGCAAACACACATACGAAAAGCGCAAGTCACGAGGCGTTGACGCTGGGCATCAACCGCTCTGGTCGGTTGATCGCCGACATCGTTTGCATTTCCGGACGATGTCGTCGATGTCGGGAACAGAGTCCCGAAAAAAATTCGGAAAATAGAAGAATTGCCGATTGCGGCTATTGTGATTAAAACAGGACCAGGGTCTCGTACTCCTGATAAGGTCTCTTGATTATCGTGTCTGTTGCATGCCTCCCTGCTCGCTTCTCACCAGCGTGCGCTCGTCGAGCTTCCCCGCTTTGCACCGGAGTGCTAGGAGCAGCGACCGACCTGGGGGAGCGCCTGGCTTAGCGCGATAGGCAGGCAAATTGTGCCCAGGGTTATTACAGGTCGAACTTCTTCGTCCTAATTGAGTTAATCTATAAGGGAAAACAATTGAGCAGTGAAAGAGGGAGAGAAGAAAATACGAGTCTATATTCGAATAAATACGGTACTCGCGTAGTTCACGTGCTGCTGTCGATCGAAAGAGCAGTGAACTTTGACGTAACTCTGGTTCCTACGCCGCTGAGAAGCAGTGTCACCTTTAAAAGTGCGAGTGCGTGCTTTTGTTATATTTTTGCGTGGTTGCTATTGCAGTTAATGATATTAGAGTCTTGCGTTTGGCATAAAAGTGAGCTTGACATAAAAGTGAAAAGTACTCCCAAACAACTTTAGACCGTTTGTCCCATGAAAACCAAACCATGTTTCGTGCGATCTTGTTATTTGATATAATCGCAAACCGAAACTAAAACTTCGGCACATCCGGGCAACATTGTACCCTCGACGTCAGTTGCATCGGCACCCACGTGGGATACAAGGGGTCACGTGATCTACGTACGGTAACGTAGAAAAGGCGCGGATGCATGGGGAAGAGCGAGGACTGAGGACGGGCGAAGCGGCGGCGGCGGCGAACAAGCCACGCAAGCGGCGACGAAGCGGGCTATGTAAGCGCCAACCCAGGCGGCCAGTCTGTTGGCACCAACGTTGTTGGCACTTGGAGATGCAATCACTTTTCCATTCTCAAATGGTATGCTAACAGACGTTGGCATCTCTTCCAAAAGTTTCAGTGGCTGCTCCGAGCCAATATTTTACCCGCTACAAAACCTGCTACAAAAAAAAAAAAAATCAAATGCCGCTTCCGTCACTGCGTGGCGACATCAGCGTGATGGTCTTCACGAAGCAGCCATGATGACGTCACTGTTCACAAGGCGTCATCAACGCGATGGTCGTCACCTTGACAACCAAGGGGACGTCACGGTGTTCATGTGACGGTAGTCACGTGGTACTTATACGACGTCAGAGAAGATCTATAAACGTTAAGCATTTAGAGCGCCTTGGGGGTATATCAAAAGAGACAGGCGAAGGTGACGCCAGGTTCCTGTTCTTGTCTAAAAGTTTTCAAAGGCTACGCAGAATAACACTGCACCCAGGTGTTTTCCCGCTAAACGGAGGAATACATGGAGGATTTCTTCGCTAAATTTAGCGAGAAAAGGTATTCGCAGTGATGTGATTGTTGCGCCAATTGCGCCAAACTGCGCCAAGGGGCTAACCCTGCTACATCCTGCTACATTTCGCCAAAACATGGGTAATCTGCGCCAAGCCTGCGCCAAGGGACCAATTTAGGTCGCATTTTAAAACCGAAACTAAATTGAGTACTGTAATTGAGAAGGCGCGTGTTATGTGCACGCGCAAGCGGTCACCTGACACAAAGTACCGTGCATCAATTGTCCACCCGGTCTTGCATGGTTTTCCCGGCGTCTCGCGTTTCGCGCTCTCGTCTTGTGGGTCTCGTCTCTTTATTTTTTTTATATATATATATTTTCAGCGATAGACGCGGATGTGTGCTGACGCTCCGACGCTAGCGTTCCGGGTACCAGCTATGCCGTCATGCTGTGAAACGAAACCACGTTTCTGCGTGGCAGCAGGAGTTACTTTGTGAGCTGAAGCAACGGCCGTGGGAAAACTATATTTGGTCACTGCCTTCCTGTCACCGTGGTCGCGCGACGTCGAATGTTGCCGTCCCCACATCGCTGCAGATATGGTAGTTTCTAAAATGAAACTAAGTACCGCCGCATGTTCATCAACATTCCTGTTCTTGTTTAAATGATACGTTACTACAAAACTCCTTCTTTAATTCAAAGGCTGCTCTGCCAAAGTATTGATTATCTAGATTCCTCTCGGTGGGCCTTCTTTCGAGAGGGACGTCGGCACGTGAAAAATCTGCCGTGAAAGGGAGTTGATGAAGACAAGTGAGCTAAAGCAAAGAAGGCAATGTCTGCACGCTGAACCGGCACAGCATGCTTGTTTGTCTCCAGTTCAGTCGTTGCACAAAGCGCTCCAGAACTGTTCGAGGCTGGCTCGTAATGTCTTGCATCGATGCACTCACGTTCTTTATTTTTTGTTGTTTAGCTTGTACCTTGTTTACCGGCCTGGCAAGCACGCGCCACTGGACTGTTTTTGTCGCATGCTCGAGAGTTACATTTTGTGTACAATTTTGGAGATAAGTTAGCTGAAGGGTATGGTTTCGTTTTCGATCGGATAGCCGTCGTCTGCGCTCGCGCCACGAAGCATGCCCAACAGCAAGCCTGCCGAAGTTGGCCTCACGTGCATGCGAACATGATTGCGTGACTGAAGCACCAGGTGGGACGCTTGCAATTCATTGTTTTACGTTTGCTTACTTTTGACGAAAATCTGGCACGTCGGGAACCAGTAAAACGGTGGCAAGCGGTTTTTCGGAATTGCTTGGCAAGGCCTACAGCACGGTACACTTATGGGATGTCTGAGCAGTAAAAACAGAAGCAGCGAGTTCCGTCACAACACGTCACATCAGAAGACAACACAAAGTGTCCTTCGTTTGTACAGCACTTAAAACGAATATTTTTATTTTCCTAAGAATATCCGCTCCAAAATCCACTTTTGCTGCTCCGAAACACTGTCTTGGCTGCTCCAAAAGCCGCTTTTGCTGCTCCAAAACACTGTTTTGGTTGCTCCTAAGGCCACATTTGCTGCTCCAAAACACTGTTTTGGTTGCTCCGAAACGTGCGCCAAAATGGCTTAGGCCAATCACATCACTGTATTCGCTAGACGCCACGTCATAGTCGGACGTCACATGTGTAAAACAAGATTTATTGAGAAGGGACTGCACTCTTTTTTGCTGTGTTAAATCCTGGGGAAAAAACTGCATATGTTCTTTTTATTTGTTTTAATTGGCAGAAGATGCCGACATTTGTCAATCATGCCAGTGAACCTGGCAACAACAACCCACTCACGCGACATGTAGCTCATTTTTGTGTCACTGGGACGTGTTTTGTGTCTAGATGTGGTGACACGATGAATAGCCTTTGTGAGTGTACGCGACTCCAGTCTCTGCGTGCTTGTTGTGTTCTTCGTGTTAACGCGGTGTCACGGTTGACAGTTTTTTTGTTTTGTTTTTTTCTTTTCTTCGCAATAAGACGAGAAAGAGAGCGCGTGTGCGGAACAGTTTTTGTGACGTTAAAATCGTGGAGTTAACATTAGTGGTCATTTTGTGCTCCCTAGTGATACACGCGCTGTCCGAAAAGGTCATTCGGCGTTCGTTGCCCTGGTGACGACGACGAAAGCGGACGGCCTTTATGCTGCTGAAGAACACTGCGGCGCGCGCGCGATACGCGGTGCGTGCTGAGGCCCTTCCCGCAAGCTTTTCAATGGGCGGAACGCGAACGGATGTGGCTGCTTGCGCGTCACCCGGTGGTTGTGCGTTACTCGAAGCTTTGACAGCTCCAGCATTTACGATGAAGCTCGTTCTAGCTTCTCCTGAGCTCTCGGAAGAACTGAACATACCGATCCTCCGTCACCAGGGAGCCTAGACGCTAAGTTGTCCGCGGCCACCGCTTCAGCACTGCCGTCGTTGCTCCCGGACACGGAACCATTCGGGCTATCAAACGAACGCTCAAAATCACCGACCTCATCAACCGAGGCTTCCACGAGGACACGCTTACATTGAAACCTTTTCGGGCACGTTCGCTTGCCATAGGACGGTTGTCTTCGACCCATAGATCTAAGGGGAATATGCCACCTGCGAAAACACGGAGATCTATCTACCAAAGAACCAGGAAAGCGAGACTCGCACTGACGCCCCGGGGTGCAGAATGAAGCAGGACACGGGCGCGGAAGAACACCTTGCACAGTGCCGAGCGCAGAACTGCAATCGGACGATGTCGTTAGAGTTCCTGTATAGGCTCCCTACGGGAGCCAGAGTTGCGCATTTGTTTTCCCCGCGCCGCCACGCCGCTATTCGCCGAGATCCATCACGTGAGGAGCAAAGCATCCGTTGGCGTGCAAGAAAGCCACCTTTACGGTCGCTCCGCCGACGTGTCTCTTGCCCCGGCGTATGTTTCCCTGCTTTCCGCCTCCGTTTCCTCCTCTCCTGTTTTCCATGCGCGGCGGCGCGCGCGGCGCCGCTATTCGCCAAATTTAGTCACGTGAGGAGCAAAGCATCCATGGTGTGCGGAAAAGCCGGCGCTAAGGCCACTCGCCGAGGCTGAATGCGCAACTCTGCTACCGTGGGTACCTACACAGGAACTCTAGATTTCGTGGACAGTGAGCGCCATCTCACGGGACAGAGAGATACCTTAAAAATAAAGAAAACAAGCACCGACACCTTGGTACTTTTAATTCGCTGTAGTTACGGAACAGAAAGACGAAAATAATCCCTGGAGAAGGGGAACAAGAGGGACAATGGACAAACACAAATCTCCAAACACAGCTAGGGTGCTGTTGAGCGACCGAAAAAATCCGCCTGGTCCGGGTATCGAACCCGGGACCTCTCCATTACAGGTGGAACGCTCTACCAACTGAGTTAACCAGGGGTTAGACGTCAGTAGAGCAAACGGGTTTTAACAGCTGCGACCAGTCTAACACCAAGAAGGGTGAAGCTTGCGATTTAACGTTATAATTGTAATGCAATGAAGTGCAAAGGTGCAAGCGAGCTGGACAAGAATGACGAAAATAATCCCTGGAGAAGGGGAACAAGAGGGACAAGGGACAAACACAAATCTCCAAACACAGCTAGGGTGCTGTTGAGCGACCGAAAAAATTCGCCTGGTCCGGGTATCGAACCCGGGACCTCTCCATTACAGGTGTTCTCCAGGGATTATTTTCGTCATTCTTGGTTAAGGGTTAAACCACTCGGTCCTTGCGCCCAGAGCCTTCTATCTGCTTGCGCCCAGCCTCTTGCGCTACCGCTCTGTGTAACATAACGACGATTTTGTTTTTTAAGCGATGCGACAACGAGTAAACATGAAAAAAAAAAAAAAAAGAATATATCACGTGTGGAAGTAGCATGCGACAACAACGGCAGCTCCCGTTGAAAGGACCTTCTCTTTGCGCCCCCCCCCCCCCCCCCCCCCAAAAAAAAAAAGTTAAAAAAAAAAGAGGAAAAAGAAAAAAAAAGGAAAAACGGGGGGGGGGGGGGGGGGGGTAAAAACGCAACAAACAAGATAGAAAGAAAAACGGGCTGTTTTCTACGTCGCGACCAAGTCGTTTCTGGTTCTCTGGGAGGTGTGTTTGTCCCGGTGTTCTCTTTTCGAGAAAGGTCTTCTTGGCAACGTTGCCTCCACGCTTTTCTATCCTTTCTTTTTTATCGTATTTAATTTTATTGCGTATTTATTTTTGAACTTGTGGTCATCTTGTTTACGACGGAAGGAGAAAAAGATATATGTACTCCGTTTTACGGGTTTTGCGGCGTGGTGTCGCGTGGTTACAAAAACGAGAACAGTCTTTTTTTTTTTTTTTTCCCCTTCTTCTTATAAGCGCGTTTTAGGAAGCGTGCGTGTTGTGGTTTGGTGGGCTCTTTGCTGCTGCGATGTTGGATGAAATTCAAAGTGGCGAGAAGTCACGGCGCCGGGCAAACGACTTCCGGGAGGGTATATATAATATAAAGGACTGCCTGCTTTCTCTGGTCTCGCGAAACCGTCTCGGGAAAATGAGAACTGTGAAAATTCACTAAATTTTTTTTAGCCTTTTTTTTTTTTTTTAGTGTGCAGCCGAGTTGTGTTTTCAAGGACGCCTTGAGCGCCGACCAAAGCTCCGCACGCGCATTCCTCCTCTCTTCTGAGATGTCACACAGAGTTGTCCTAGAACGCAGTACTACTATGTACAGTCGAAGACTAAGAAACGATATCTAGGTGGCGCTAGCCGCCGCCCAATTTGAACAGTTCGACTGCTCGCCAACTCTTTTTTTTTTTTTTTTTTTGAGAGCAAACTCAGTGGCGCCATCCATCGGGTAGCCCTAGCACGCTTCCGGTCCGCGTATATTTATTTATTTTTTATTTTTTTACGCACCACATTTTGCTACAAGAGTAAATTAACGTCTGGCCGGCCACTTTCCCCAAAATAGCGCGTATATTCGATCTCGCAGATTTGCACACTGGCTTTTGCGGCGTTTCAGCTCACGGAAGAAAGATCGTCCGTGCATCCAACATGAGGAAATGCTTGGCCTGCCAATGTCTAACGCCGCTCTCGTGCCCAATAGACCCCTTTTCAAAAGTGCATCGAGCAACATTGGGGCGTCGCCATTGCTTGGAAACGAAGCGCGCGATTGGATCCGAGTGTTTGCCGAACGCTGACGCGGGTCTCGTGTGTAATAATGCTCGGAAAAGATGAGCGAACTAAAAGCGCAATAAACCAACTTGCTGCGTAAGCACGAAATGTGTAGGTCCGCCAGTCCGTAACCGCTAAACGATCTTCAGAAAAAAAAAATTAATAAAAAACGGCAACCGGTTCCAAAGCATTGAATGAACCATGGTCACATGCGTAGAAGCCGAGTGCGCTAAACGATCGTGGAAAGGATCGTTTAAACGCGTCCCGCGAGTCGCTGGGACGCCGCCCGCAGGCAACCGGCTACGAGTCCCGGTTCCCATGTCTTGAGCGCTAGAAATGGCATGCGCCATAGTGATCTCAACTCGTCGATTCAGTTTCGCTCGAAAGGTAGCTTTGCTCTTTTTGATATGTTCACATAGTTTATACTTATCTTTGTCCATCTGCCCTTTGCTTCGCTTTAATTTTGGCTTAGCGGCTTTTTGTATTGTAAAAGGATTCCAAGGCTGCAAGCGCGAGCTATTCGTTGAAGGATACATTTCGGGTTGCGCAAACTCCATCAGCAGGAGCAACTGAAAGATAAAGGTTACAATCTCAAGATTCTCGCCTTCAAAAAAAAAAAAAAAAGAACGAACATTATTATTGAAATACGAGTATTTCTTGAGATTGTTGTAATAAAAATCGTTGGGAATGCGAGAACTGTCAAATTAACTGAGTGGCTTTAGATACATGTTGAGCTCGGTCAATTCGTGAGAAGATTGAGCAACGGAAATGACTGTGTACCTGCTCCTTGTTCTATTAAAATTGCCAGGCCTGAAACGGGAGAGTTTCATTTGAATTCTTGTTATGACGTCAACTTATGGCCCAATCTAGCCATATAAACAAATCAAATCTAAGATGTCCCTGGCTAAACTGTGAGTTTACAAAAGCAAAGAGCGCGAGGTCTCTTCTCTTCAAAATCTTTTCAGTCCCCCGCCCCGCCCACCCCCTCTCCCCCCTCCCCCCTCTTGCGTTGGTCTTTGACCTTTCTGGTGTGGGCTATCTGGCCCACAGACTCAAATGAGTTTGAGACCGTTGGTTTAGCGGTTAGCACTCGGCTTCTACATACGTAGAAGCCGAGTGCGCTGCAGACAACTACTGACCTGGCACGCAGGAACGGGAGGAGCAGAAGCAGGTGGTTTGAGAAAGTGTGGGGAGCGGAGAGGGGCGAAGAGGGCAAGAAAGAGAAGAGCAGAAACAGGTGGTGTAGAAAGAGCGCGTGGAACGAGGAGTGGAAAGGGCAGGAAAGCGCGCTTTTCCACTTGGGGACCCAGAAAATTTAGCGCAAATCATTTGTATCCGGGTGGTGCTGAAGGGGGGGGGGGGGGGGGGGGGCGCGCAGCATAAGCAATGGTGTTAACTTAATCTGGGGAGCACCACCCAACCTGGGCACTGAATGACTAAGGGTCATCCTGTCCTAGGCGCCACCCGAACTAAGAGAAACCACCCAATGTTCCGCATTTAAACGGGTTTGGCAACGTAATAAAAAATACAACTGTTCTTTTTTCCTTTTGTTTGCTTTGTGTGTGTGTCGTTATTTAGAAAACCCTGTCTCGGGTAAATTCGCCATGTTTGACTAGAATTACTCGACGTTCTAGCTGCACTAGCTAATGTCGACCATCGTTTGTTCGTGTAGTTAAACGAGATGCATCGCACATTTCTAGGTAGGAAAATATTATTCATCTTTTTATTATCTTTTTGTTCTAGAAAAACAAAAATAATAAAGAAAGGAAGCCTATTTGGCTAATCTAGAAAAAAATGCGAGGCATTGTCTTTGTCTGTATATAAACGAGGGTGGAGGTTAACTTTAGTGCAGGTTTGGGGTTACTGTATTTCGCCATGCCGCGCTCACCCTTACCGTTGAAAGAAGTCGAAAAAAGAAAGTTCTCGTTTTCTTTCTTTTTTTCTTATTGTTTGGAGGTTGAACTAATTACCTTTCCCCCTCTGGGGGGCATTCTTCCGACGAGACAATGGAGTACAAAACATAAGGATAAAAGAATGAATGGTCCCACACTTTATGAGAAGAATAGGGGAAAGCTACCTCGTACCCTTTTTGTTTTAGACTGAGCGCTTTGTCTCATAGCTAGCACCCTTTGTTACTTAACGCCAGACAGTTTCTTTTTTTACTTAGTTGTGTTCTCTATTGCACAAGACGTGCTTACGATATGCTCGGAACAACGCTTGTTTTACATTAGTAACACAGAAACCAAAATTGAAATGAGTACGTATATCACCGAAGAAGCAGCAGCAGGCAGAGAGAGCGAGAGAGAATTTCGGGTTTACTTTCACGGATTCGAGTAAACAGGACGGCCCTGACGTCACTGCCCGCGGTTTCGTAATGCGGTTGACGTCAGTACATTGCGGGGTGCCTTTCGAAGCGGCAAAACTGTTATTTTTACTTTTTTTTTTTTTTTTTTATCGTAACACACGAGCAGCGACGCGATAGACGTCACCGTACACATCTTGAGATAGATGGTTCGATTGATAATAGTCACCGTTTCCCGATGCTTCTCGATTGTGAAGATAAAAAAAAAAAAAAATCTTTTATTTCTTTATTTTTTATTATTTTTTTTCTTTGGGGGGGGGGGGGGGGGGGGGGCGGGGGCGGGGGTTAGGTGTTTGAAGCAGCCCCAATGCTGATGTTGCGTACTGGCAGATTATGAAATTCAACCTAAGCATGGATCAGACCAGCTTGCACGCCGTATGCGCGCCGCCCATACGTCGAAATGACACCGCCAGGATCGCGGGCGGCGGCGGCGACAACGGGACACTTCTATGACGTCATCAGGGGAATATGGAGGCACCACTTTCTCGAACGCGGTACTCGCATCAGTCGGCGGCGACTCGTTCCTGCAGGCACGAGCTAACGCGTCCTCGCGTGGCTGGAACGAAGGCTCGGAGTCGACGTTCTTTTCTTGCCCTATCCATTTCCTCCGGGTGTTTGTGTTGTGTGATCGCTGCCAGCGTTGCGACAGCGCTTTTGTTTTTGATATAGTCTCGTAGCTATGCCTTCCTTCTTCGCGGCCATGAATATGTCGTCGCCTTGTGTGTGTGTGGGGGGGGAGGGGAGGGGGGAGGGGGGGGAGGAGAGACACGCTGGCACTTTATCTTTTATCTGATCGGCCGCTCGGCATTCCTTGGCCCGAGCCGCGAATATCTTTCGCGAGGGACTCGCCAGTTTTCGTCGTCCGCAACTCCGATCGACTCTCTGAGTCGCTCCCCCTTCATGATGAGTCGGCAAACAAAGTTTCCTTACTTTTGTGACTTTGAAGATTGTTGTTAAAGGGAGGGGAGCTCCGGCGAAATTTCGGTAGTCTCTGTTTTGCCTTAAAATTGCTTCAACACATTGACATATTCGAACAAGTAATATAAATTACGAATCTCTAATCTCAATACTTTTTTTTTCCAAGTTATTGAAGTTTTATATCTGGTCTCAGAGGCTCTGCTGGCAACACTAAAAA
Organism: Ixodes scapularis; assembly: GCF_016920785.2. Lineage (NCBI taxonomy): Eukaryota > Metazoa > Arthropoda > Arachnida > Ixodida > Ixodidae > Ixodes > Ixodes scapularis. The sequence goes on along the minus strand of NW_024609836.1, from coordinate 43,849,969 downwards.
CGTAATGTTTTTTTTTTTGTTTTGTTTTTTTGTTTTTTTTCACAGATGTTTTTGGTTTTCAGGCTAGGTGGTGCACGTTACCGCCCTTTATGAAGGGTACATCTGTTAGCATCCATCTATAGGTTGTAAAATGGGTGCATTCACCGTGTACGCGACGGATACAAGAATGTTGATGGTGTGAAAGGAATGCTAATTTAACCCACGCCAGCAAAAAAGACACAAAAAAAAAGACCGTTGTTTGTTGTCTGGTTGTTCGACTTGCAAGTTATACAACATGTGGCGTCACGTGACATTTGCCGTTTTCTCGAAAGCTATTTTGATTTGAGAGAAAACCGCTTTAAACGACCTTCAAAGCAGACAATGTCGTTGAGTCTTAAACGTATTTAGCTCGTTCAGACAACCTTCTTTATTGTCCTATTGTGATCAACCGTTTCACTATAGGCTCGGAACGGGTGTGACGTAGACTGTTCTCTCGTGACTGACACCAACTCTGTCGGTCACGTGACCTGTCCCTCAAGGCCGACTGCTGCCAGGCTCCCCACCCCCCAGTTGGACGGTCTGATTTCGACGTGGCGTCGGTCCAAAATTGCTCGCCATATTTTTACGTTCTTTTTTTTCTTTTCTGTTTTATGCTCCCTATGTTATCTACTAATTGCTCTGGGCGGGGTTCCTGGTACTTTTTAAACGAACACATACAAGGGGAATGTGTCCATAGCGTTTGTTGGCGACGGTCGTCAGTAGAAGAGATCGATAAACACTGCTTCTCTGTTGAGTTCGTTTTTGCCGAGTTTCTTATTGTCTATCAAAAGCGTTTCTGTCGTAGCCGGCGTTCGAATTCCGGCAGCATGATTTTCGTTTGTTGGCTGTCAAACTCAGTCAAACGCTGCCTTGGCGCTTGACTGCGGGTCGTGTTTACTCAGTGAAGCGCCAATGGAACAGGAGTTTCGTCTGAACGCTGACACTGCAATCGTGTCCAATATTGCATATGTCCCGCGCTCAATCGACGAAGATGACATCAAGGGTCCATTCGTCAGGCCACACCAAACTCTGTAGAGAGAGAAAAAAAAAAAAAAGTTTTGCGCATTGTTTATACGTTGCGCGAAGTAGTGCTTACAATATACCGTTGTCAGAGTTTGAAGCGATGCTCTTGATATTTGAAACGTGTACGTCTTGATAAGATGACATATATCTACTCTAAAGTGCACCTACATATATCTTAATTATCCACATAAATGGGGAAATTAGTAATGCTCCGCGAGGGGCCGGACTTTTTTTTACTGCGGTTCTTGAGGTGAAAGGCTGTATATGTGTTTCCCGCCATAGCTACATGAATGGGAAGAGTTAGTCTCGCTGAGGTTATTTGTTGTTTTTGTGTTGTATCGTCAGCCTCGTTTGGTTATGAAAGTGGGTGCAGCTTCGGTATTTTTACATATCTGAACAATGAAAAGCAGCAAGTGTTGTCTGCTGTTAAGAAATCGGCGCCTGCGAGTGACAGACATCGCTCGCTATGAAACTTGAGAACGCTACCACTCCTGTCTTTCTCTGGCATGCAGTTTACTTTGAGCGCGTGCAAATTGGCTTTGGTTACCCCTGAACACGGGCGAAACTTAGAAAATAAAATGTCAGTTACCAAGAAATGCAAGTGTCGTCGTCCTGTCTGTTACCAGGCGTCGTATGCTGAAAGTCGTTTGCTATCAAGAATGTGCAAGTGTCGTCTTCCCATCAGCTACACGAAGCGCATATCAAGTGTCTGCTATCGGGAACGTGCAAGCGTCTTCCTCTCGTCCGCTACTTGTCGTCTGCTGAAAATGTCATCTGCTGCAAGAAAAAAATACCAGATGTAATCTTCTCGTCTGCTACCTGTGGTCTGCTACCAAGAATGTGCAACCAGTGCCGTGTGCTACTAAGAATCTGCGAGCGTCACCTTCTCGTCTGCTACCAAGAATATGCAACCAGTGTCGTCTGCTGATGCACCGAGCGCTGTCGTGTGCTGCTCGCCCTCGCCGCGGTTCGGCGATCGCGATCGCCCCGGGAGGGGAAAAGGAAACAACCTCGGGAAAGATATCAACATGTAAAAAAACGTGATTGTGGTGGAGAGCGCGAAAATTGAGGAGGTCGCCGGGCCCCGCCGCCACCACCGCTTGCCGCCGCCGCCTGTTTTTCCTGGTCTTGGTCTCGGGGGGGATACGTCGGCGCGTCGTGCGCCCACCACCGGTTGCGAGGAGAGTCCGTCGTCTCCGCTTCTTCTGCCTCGCACGCAGACCAAGGGACGCCGGAATTCTTCCAAGTCACCGACCAGCCGACCGCGTCCTCGTTGACCGCTGAAGAAAAAAAAAAAAAAAGCAGAAGAAAATCACGTTCGCTCTTTCGTTTCGAATCTACGACTGTCGTCTGCTGCCGTGACGGAAAAACGAGCCGACGCTCGCTTCTTCGTCTTGAAGGACTACAACCTACGCCCCGACGCCGACGTTCCCGGCGTTCGCTTCGCAGCCATCTCAATGTCGTTTCTCGAGCGGGGGGTGTCGAGTTTTGGCAGTATCGTACGCTGCCTCCTCGACGACGCATAGTGCGGGCGGAGTTGGATTCACACCACCGGCTGCGGAAAGTGCCGTCTTCCGTGCATGTGTGCGTAACCGCGAAGTGCTTGTTGCGCTCGTCTATGTGTATACTGCCAGTAGTAGCACCATCGCCAGCGGATAGAGGAAAGCAGCAGCGACTACAGCGACCGAGACTGAAGGAGCTGTCACGGAACGCTAGGCCTAACGCCGTTCTCGCTTTCCGGGCGTGTGCCAAGATTCCATTCTGAAGACGACTTGGGACGAGGACGGCGTCGCTGCTCGAATCGGATGAGCGGTTTTCATCGCGCTGCTGATTTCGTTTTTATGTGTGGTTCGTTGACGTGTGGCGTTCGTCGTATCCGAATGGCGAGGTGGTGCGGCGACATCGAGGAGTGTCGGTGACTGCCCAGTGTCCGGATCACCGAGGAGGCGGTGATTTCTGTCTGTGTCGTGGTTGGTGAAAAAAAAAGAAAAAAAGCGATGGGTCAACAGTACAGCCGCGGAGGCGTCGGGTCGCCGGGCATGGGCTACACGAACCAGGGAGGGTCGCCCGATCTTCGCACACGTAGGCTTTCTACCAGGCGGGCTAGAGCCGGTGAGTTTTGCTGAGTCATGTGGACCTTACCTTTTTGTGCGATAGTTTGGCCGTGGTGTGTGTGACCAAGGATTGACCTCGTCGTGGCCGATGACTTCTAACTTGGCAGGAAAGTTGAAACCTTTCCGTGTTGCACAAAGCCTCTGAATTTTTGGTGGTGATGTGGTTAGTGATTGGTCTCGTCGTGTCCAATCGCTGGCTTGGCTGAGTGACAAGGGGTTAGCGACGGGATTATTTACGCTTACGCGAAAGGGGCGTTCTCGTCACGGCTGCAGTCACAGATGACAGCAGCGATTGGCCTTTTCATAGCCAATCACCGTGGACTCAGGAGGAGGTCTTTTCGTGTACCACAAATCCTGACATTGGCATTTATGTGGTCTGTTATTTGTCTCATTGTGTCCAATCACTGCATTGGCTGAGTGGCGAGTGATTGGCCACGAAAGTGTTCACGTGAAGGGGACGTCTTCATCGTGGCCAGTTGCTGCTTATATCAGTGATTGGCTATGAAAGTGTTCACGTGAAAGAGACGTCCGCATCGTGGCCAGTTGGTGCTTACATCAGTGATCGGCCTCTACATGGCCAATCACTGTTAACTTGGCAGGAAAACTTTCCCTTTATCACATCTTTGGCAGTGATGTGGTCGGTCATTGGTCTCATCGTGTCCAATCACTGGCTTGACTGAGTGACGTGGGATTGGACAGCAAGGTTTTTACGTGAAAGGGGCACTAATGTCCCGATTTGCGAGATCATTCGACGCTGCCTGAGCCAACCAGCACAAGCAGCTTAAAAAAAAAAGTCGACGGGTTGTTGCTGTTTAAACTCTAAAAACAAAAACAAAAAACAGTTACATCGCGTAAGTCGACGCGACGTCGGCGCGCCTTGTCCGTTGTTGGAAGTGATACGCGTACTGTGCGCTGTGCTATTGTTCGTCACCAGGCCATGAATCATCAGGTCGTCACCGTAACAAACTGTCAGCTAAAGCTGATTTTCAGCTCTACAGACGGCGCTACGATACCGAAAAGAAATCATAAAAATCGGAGAGTTTCGAAAACGTTCTTGCGGTGGACACTCATCCCGAATAAGCAAACACGAATCTCTCTTTCTTTTCTTACATTGGTTTCAAAAAAAAGTAATTTGTAAACCATCAAATGCATAACTAACGCAGCGAGGAACGCAGATATTAAACCTTACGTAGAAGGAAAGGTTTCCGCAGCGACGAAAATATGCTCTAAGGCGGACGTGTCAAAAAAGCTATGCTATGAGCTATGACTCGATATAACCCGTCATGGATGTGCACTTGGCACGGCTTGCTGCCAACTCGTGACTGTTTACCCCTACAGTTCATCATAGATGCAAGCCATAGTACCCCACCAAATCAAATAGAAAAAAAAAAAAAAGTTTTCTGGGTTATATATTTTTTAACGCAGATTGTATTTCATGAGTCGCCCCTGCGTTTCCCCCGCTAGATTTTCCGGGAAAATAGACGTCACGTGGTGTCATGGCGTCCACGTGACACGGCGAATTGACACGTGACGTTAGGTCACATGACGTCCTTCAGGAATATCTGGTCGTGTGACGTCAATTTCAGCGCTACATATTGCGGAGAAATGAATCAACGATACGTTCTTCTCACCCCGAAGCGACTGTTTAATGTCCCGAACAAGTTCGAACGATTGCCCCCTTAGATGCGGCATTGTATATGGAACTCTGAAGATAAAGGTCGCTGGTCATTTTTCTTTTGTTGTGCCGGCTCGATCGGCCCGAAAAAAAAAAAGAAACTGTTTGTCTGTTACGCACTGGTTGCAGACGAGATACCGCGCGCCATCTCCCTTTATCGTCTGCAAACCAACCGGAAACGCTCAAACGGCTGCCCGTGCCCTCTTTCCCACGTTTTCGTCTATTCATTTATCCGTCTCCATTGCTCCGATATAGGTCCGGCTGTTTACAGCTTCAAAAATTGGCCTCCTCGCAAGAAAAATAAATAAATAATAATAAATAACTGCGTTTTTTTTTTTTTTTTTTTTTTTTTTTTAGCGGCGACTCTCTCCGCATGTTCAATTGAAACTCTGGTATGGCAGCCAGAAAGCAAATGACACGAGAGCGGGTCGACGAGCGTCACGGAGACCGCGCCGCTCCTATCGTCGACGTTTTATGAGACTTCCGTGACCGACCCGGACGGGGGACACTTTATTTTTCCTTCCTTTGCATGGTCCCCCCACGTCAAAATCTTGTCGTGACCGACCGGGCTCCGACCGCTCCCCTGCTCCCTGCTTTGGTTAGGGAGCCGAGATGTAAAGAGAGCGATCAACCCGGACCACGGAGAGATTTTGCAACAGACCATACCCATAGACCATTCCTGTCTACAGGAATGGTCTCTTGCAATGGGGCCTACTCTAGGGCCCCCAAATTCTCATAGGCGGTTTACGGAAAGACTCATCGATGAAGTCTTCGTCAACGCTGTTGTCGCCTGACAACATCTCTCACAGGACCGCTGGTGTACTTCTTGAGAGACCAGGAAGGTGACATGGAAATTCGTATTCAAGTACAACTTTTCTTGTGTCGCTTCAGCCCTACTCTTACGTACGACAAGGGTGGCGTTTGTTGTTTCAGGCACCAGCTTGTTTCTGAGTTTGGATTTCACTGTGTTAAGCTGACTAAAACGTCCTCTCTGCTTCGGCATTCGAGTTGGACAGCACCAGCGACGACATGGCCAATCCGGCCAACTCGGCGAGCGGTTTTTTCACCACAGGCATCTTTATAGGAAGGAGTGAACTTGTATTTGTTCGAGTTCATGAAGGTGATTTTCGCTCCACTGGGAACCTCATACGCCTTTCTCGCACCCTAGCTTCATCAGCGAGAGATAACCAGTCGGTCTTCATGTTGTCAACGTACGTTTCAGACCAACTAGCTTGGGGTCAAAGTGGTCTTTAAGTCTGAACGTCAGAACGTCCATCTGCTCTCTGGGAATTCCGACCTTTCTAACCAAGCTTGAAAGGGAGAGCAATGTCATAATGTCTTTGAGCAGCTTTGTTTTATCCACATATTTCGCCTCAAATCACGGATTTGTTTTTTCTGTTGAATTTCAGCGGGGGAGGATGACTCCCGGTCGCTCGTTGGGTCAGTCTCGAATTTCTGCGCTTTTTAGAGGGCACGGAAATTGTGTTTTTAGGGATAATTTCGAGTTGGTGCACCGCGTAAGGCATTCGCCAGAAATCCGTTATGTATGAAAATGGTTTGATCAAGAAATCCACTAGCCGCTAGACTAATCTTTTTTTACGTCAAAAAAAAAAAAAAAAAAGATTTAGCGGAAAATTTGTCATATTGGCATCACTGCATCTCAGACCGTTGAGATGCGAAATACGTAGCGCCTCTCATCGTCTTTTGGACACACTACGGCGATCCGATGTACGGCGCGCGAGAGAGTACAACACAAATAGAAGGAGCTGTCAATGTTTGTTCGGAATTTTGGGATGACTGTTTCAGAACGCAAGAGAAGCAAGACTACAACACAGACAGAGTACGTGTCGGCTTTGTGATGTGTTTGCTCTGTTTTCTTTGTGCGTTTTGAGCTCGCAGATTGTACGTGGAGTGCGAGCAAAGATAATGTCTGCTAGAGTGCCTTCATGTGCGCTTCGCATAGAGTGATGCCAACTGCCTGTTTCCCTTTCCCACACCCTCTTCCACCGCCATTTTGTTTCTCGCATTGTTTCCCCGTGCGCCGGAAAGTGGCCTTTGTGTCCATCGGTAATCCCATCCGAGGGGGAAAATGCTAATCCTCCCTCCGTGGGTTCCACAACGCTGCTCCGAACTTCTGAGATAAGGTGCTTGTTTCCGGATTATCGCCGAGGAACAAAATGGCTGCTGGTTTGTCGGCGAGTGGTATTACAAAGGGTGGCATCACCCTAGCAAAGCGCACATGAAGGCTCCCTAATGTCTGCCCTTCCCTCCCCCTCTCCCCTCCCGAACGTTGTGGATGGATGGATGGATGTTAAACCCTTCGTAACGGGCGGTCGCTTGCGCCACCTAGCCTGACTCTAAAATAACAAACTGGGATTTTTTGGAAAGACACGATTAGTTTCGACTTCCGCTGGCACGGAAAAAGCAATACCGTTTATCCTCGCTCGATAGTAGTTTCTCTTTTTGCGCCGCCAGTGCGCACGCGTTGTGGCGTTCTGTGGAGAGGAGGAAAGCGGGCGGCGAGGCGAAGACGCTTACAGACGATCGACGACGCTTACGGCGCCTCCTCGCAGACTTGTGTTAACCGCGTGACCCCCCGATCGAGCAGTTGGAAAGACTCTGAAATCTAGGAGCTTTGGTCGGCGGCGAGAACGATGTCCTCCACTCTTCGGGGGGGGTTGCGTGTTTAACGTGTTTTATCGATTCTGTGGTGCCCGAGCGTGTGTCAGCAGCACCCAACGCAAAAACCGCCCCAAGTTTTCTGATGTCGTAAGGAAACAATTCACGCGCCGCAAAAAGAGAAACTACTATCGAGCGAGGATAAACGGTATTGCTTTTTCCGTGCCAGCGGAAATCGAAACTAATCGTGTCTTTATTGTTTTATTTTTGGCGGCCCGTTTGCTCGCTGGTTTAGGTTAGGAAAAGAAGGCTCCGGGTTTTGATGAAAGATGTGAAACTTGTTAAATAGCAATGTCTTAAACTTAATGGGTTTTCTTTTTTTCTTTTTTTTTTAGAGAGGGAAAGAGAAATTTGGGTTCGGCAATATTTTTTTTTATGATTATGTTGAAGCGGAGATTTTGGGCTTGGTGTTCAACCAAGTATCCGTCAAGGTCAGAGCAGACGCTCCTACTGGAATAAACGCGCGCCTGGTTACAATGAAAAAAAAAATATTTATTTATTTATTTATTTATTTATTTATTTATTTATTAAGGGGAGGGGGGAGGGGGGTTGGAGTTGCGCCGTTTGGACGGTGGAGACGCTGTCGGCTGAGGCAACTCGGGGGCGCGCCTATAGGACTTTACCTGGTTGATCACGTCGCAGCATTCGCCTTGCTGTGTGTCCTCACACATTATATACGGTATATAATGTATATATTTTACACCGTGGTTCAGCCTAAACGAAATACGAATAATTTTTGCACTGAATCTGCTCAGAATCGCGCACACCTTGTGCAGCGTTCGTGACGCACCGCCGTATCCGCTATGGTCACGAGCAAACTGGAATAACCACCAGCTGATTAGTGATGTCCAGTGTTCACCCTCGTGGACATTGGTTTTGAACTTGTGAGAAACAAGCCAGCAATGATGACGCGAAGAACGGCTGTCCCCGTCGGGGGACGTTACATGTAGCGCCATCTTGAGGATGTAATAGACTTGGTGGCAATCGGTACGAGCACGTTCTACCGACAACGGGCAGAAAAAAAAAAAAAATAAATAAAAAGAAACGATTCTACTTATGATTTGTATTTTTCCCGAGCCAGTTATGTTTCCTGAGCCAAGTGGGCATTGCTAGAATCCGCCGGTACCTTATTTGATGAAAACAAACCGCCCATGTGTCATTTGATGAATTTTGATGACAATGTCACTGCGCGTGGACACAAGTTTCAAACTGCTGCTACTTTTTCTTCTTTTTTTTTTTTTTTTGGGGGGGGGGGGGGAGGGGGAAGGGGAGGGGGGGGGAGTGTTTAATATTAGTATGTTGATATTTTCGTAACAGCCTTGGCTTTGATTGCAGAATAAATAACGGGTGGTTATTTTCTGCGTCTCTGCCATCTCTAAAGTCAGTTTCACGTTTGAGGAAATTTCTCAAGCTTGGGTCCCCATATCCGCGGAAGTCGATCTTTAGTGTAGGTACTTTGACAGGCCGCGTCATTAAAACATTGTATTTCTTGTTTTGCCTTTGAAAGGACCAAGCAGTTTGCAGAAACTCCATAATAAGGATAGTTTATGGCTATAAGCCGTAGATTTTCCTGTGTTTATTTATAAAAAAAAATCGACGGTTGTTTTACGTGTTCTTTTTTTTTTTAATATTGGTGCATTTCGGTGTTTTGTTTCAGAAGGGCGCTAAACACAGCGAGTATTGGCGGAAAAATCTCATCAAGCTCTTAACTGTTCAAGTCTAAAAGCGAGGGTTCCGACAAAAACACCCCATCTAAAGAAAAAAAAATTAAAATTTAAAAAAAAATCAAAGTTAGCATTTTTTGGTTTTAAAATCGATTATCGTACTTTTTTAAACTTGTTTTGTGTTTATTTATTTATTTTTTTTTACATTGGCGAATGATTATCAGTATTTTTCGGTCAAAACTGGGAAGTCCACAAATAAAGATAATCCATTGATACATTTCTTTCGGATCTCGGGAGAACCCCTGTCTACTCATGTATTCCATTGTTGTTGTTTTTTTTTTTTTTTTTTGTTTCTTAACTATCCTAGATGTATTTTTCTTTTAATTTAGCGGTTGTATATGTCATTTATACATGGCGTCTATTTCGGAATGGCCGGGCAGGAATAGCCGGAATGAACAATGCGGTAGGTTGTTGCACGTACGGAAGTGGGAAGCGAATGGCCGCGTGTCGAGCCCAGCTCTCCCTAGTTCACTTCCTCTCTGCATATGGCGCGAAAGTGCACTAACGCCCTACCACCTGTTTCGGCGCCAGCCGGTCTCGCAAAGAGGAAAATACCGAAGCCAGCAGCGGGGTGAATTGCTGTTCGCGCACGCGTCAAAACCAATGCGATGGACTAACCAACTATCTCAAAACACTTTTTTTTTTAACGTTGGGAGTGTATTATTGACATCTTTTCCTCGCGTGTTTTTGAACCTATATACTGTCACTGGTTCCTAAACCGAAGGTTTTGCAGTATCTGCGAGAAGCGAGATCAAAGTTATGTACGCAGGATTTATCGGAAATGAGAACGTATTATACATTGCGAGAATTGTTGGGAGCCCACGATGAAATAATGACGATTAACTTAAAATAAAACTACAAACCCAATTTCCTTTTTTTTTTTGCGAAGTTAATATATAGCTATACAATGTTGCTCCTTGCCTTTTTTTTTTTTTTTTTTTCAAAGTGAAGGTTTTTGGTGGGAACGGTTATGGAGTGACGCCAGCTGTAGGCCGGGATTCACTGTTTCTGCTGTAGAATGTATTCCTAACTGACGAGAAGAGGCTTGATGGTGGGAAATGAACGCCGTGAAACTCGCTGCAGCACTCGCGCAGCAGCGCGGGACAAAATCCTAGCACACTCTGTTTTCTAGACTGTCTGATCGACCTCCAAGCCTGTCTGCCAGTGACGAGTATGCTTAAGTGATGCTTTTGGCATTACCTTTCATCTGCCGATTTCAAAATAAATATCCCGAGTTTCGGGATACTAAATAGTATTCTGGGAAGGGTAAAGGCCGGATTTTCAAAATATGGTTGGAGTAGTTCAATAGTAGCTATTCTTCAACTCCGTTTTTTTTTTTGTGTGTGTGTGTGTGTGTGTGTGTGTGTGTGTGTGTGTGTGTGTGTGTGTGTGTGTGTGTGTGTGTGTGTGTGTGTTTTATGGTGCCTGGACGTTAATATGACCAAGTATGGCCAATGTGGCACGCAGTGCTTGATTACCAGTAGTCGCTAGAACACCTTCCAACGGTTATCGACTGCAACATGAGTCCGTCTAAACCAGGGGTCTCAAAAACGCGGCCTGCGGGCCGCATGCGGCCCGCGACTCTCTGGGAAGCGGCCCGCAAGTGACCCGTGGCTGCAAGCTCCCGTTCATATACTCCTCGAGCAGTTGGTACGCCATAAATAATGAGATTTCCCCTCCACATAGCTTTTAACATATGGGGCACTAATCTGCTGTTCTTTACACCAAGAATTGTTTTGTCTCGTATTTTCTATAATTCTGATATATATATATATATATATATATATAGCAGGGATGGGCAGTATTTCAAATACTTTGTGTGTTTTGCATTTGTATTTAACTACAAATTGGGTAATATATTTGATGTGTGTATTTAAATACTAAAACATGGGTATTTCAAGTACAATTGTAATGAAATACAATTTTATGGGCAAAAATACATCCCTCAAATTTATTGTCACTGTCCAGAGCAGTAAGAAAACTATGCTCTGCACCGAATGCAGTGTCTCTCAATCAAGCACAAGCGGTCAGTGACTTTGTGATTACGGTGCTAGTCCAGGGCAAGAATAGTGACGAAATCGACGTTCACAGGCAGACTGGGTAAATGAGTGTCTGTGACAACTTGGGATGCTTTCCAGCCTGATTTCCATTCATATTTTTGCCTGGAACCTTCTAAATGCGCGTGTCGTCCAGATTTTCGTAATTGATGCGAGTTGCAAGAATAGAAAATTATCTTGCTAGTGCTGCGCGTTGGTTGTCTCGGTTCTTTGTTGGTCTATACCAAAATGTAATCGACAAAAACAGCTGCTTGAAGCTCTACTTTTTTCACCTATTACGTCCAAGCTGATTACATTTTTTGGGATTATATTTTTATTACGTTACTAGAGCCTCGCACACTAACTCCCGAGTGTGCGATGCAAAATTAAAGTGAGATACCCAGAAACCCGTTGCAGGTGCCCTGAAGTCGCTGAAGCAAATATTGAGGAATGTATTTGGAAAAGTATTTGGAGGAGATCAAATACATTCGGTTGTATTTGTATCTTGTATTTAAATGCTTTTCTTGAAATGTAATTAGATTTGTAATTAAATGCGTTTCTGACGAAGTATTTTGTATTTGTATTTCGATACATATTTGCATGTATTTTGCCCATCCCTGAATACACATCGCCAGGAAAGCAAAAACTACCGAATGAAAAAAATTTTTTTTTTTCGATACATGTTAAACACGGATAATTCCCAAGTGAATTTAGCGACCGAGTAGCGATTCTATGCTTGGTTTCTAGTTATATTTTGCGTGTCGCTGAAAGACTCGGCCTGCTTTCGAACGTGAATAACATCGCTGTTTTCATTTTGTTTTTCGCCCGAAAATAAGTAACCCCCCTCCCCTTCTGCCCTATGTTGGCCCTCGACATTTCGGGAGTGAGTGATCTGACCCACAAACTAAAATGAGTTTGAAACCTCTAATCTAAACGGTTTTTTTTTTTTTTTTTTTTTTTTTACTTTGAACAAAATAAAGGCAACATGTTTTTTCGCTAATTTGGAATTACCGGTTGTCAAGGGGCCGTCAGACATAGTTTGAAAAATATCGAGAATGATTTTGTTTTTATTGACGCTCAAACGTAGCAAAATGTCGATACTTTATTTTAATTCCGGGCACTATGTTTAAAAACACAAAAATCGAACGCTTTTTTTTATGTAAACGGAGTTGGAAATATAATGCACAAAAAGTTTCAGCTCAAAAGCGTAAACTTTAAATGGCTTAAGAAATCGACAAAAAATGTCTCAATATGAAAGAGTTGCTCGAGAGGCGAAGTTGTCCCAAATAATTCAAACTTAATAATCCCCTTTGCGTTCATTATACTGTATACGTAAAAATGTTGACGGTGTATAACGTATTTTAACTTTATTTATTTATTTTATTCTTGGAGTTTTCAAATTTGCTCAGCGCGCAAGTGGGAAAGTTGTATTCATCTCCTCTCAGATGCGATATTTTTTTTCTTTCTGGCGAAAACCAACGAGTGTTTTGTAGGAGGAATGTTTGTCCCGTTGTGTGGACATGTTTTGCTATCTGATATAAAAATGTAGTTGAAAACAAAATAAATAGAGATGACACCCATGACTGCCCTTATCTAAACACAGCCAGTTAGGAATGATTCGAGGGAAGCCAAAATCCAGATCCAGTTCATCTCGGCTTGCAAACAATGCAAATCCCTCCCCCCCCCCCCCCCCCCCCCCCCTTCCCCCACCCCACTTATAATGAGGCCGGGCTAGGTTGGGGCCATCAATAAGAACTAGGGTTCTTTGCATTTGTGATTTGGGGTTTCTTTCTTCCAATGCAGGGTTTTTCTCCGCGGTGTACTTGGGGTTTACTTTCCCCGCAGGTTCGTGTTTCTTCGTTTGTTTTGTTAATGGTTTGTGTGGGGGAAAAAAATCCTCGTTTATTTTGGAGCGTCTGTTGAAGAAAACAAAACACGGGATTTCCTAACGTTCGGAGAACTTGAAAATTATTCCGATACGGAAGAATGGCCTTGTTCACTGCGGGCTTTGTTCTGGATTGACGGAAAATGGAGCCGTAGATAAAAGGTTTTCTTCCCCTGAAGCTTGGATGGTTTTTCTCTTAATCAAGGGCCGCTCCAATTTCTAGGTTTTTCTGGATTTCTGGATTTTGATCAAATAAAGTCGGAGGTTACTCTTCGAGGTGTATATTTACCTGCCGAAAACGATGAACCGTAATCATAGCGTCTGGTTGCACCGTTTGCACGTCGCGTTTAGTTACTCCATGATTTTTTTTAATTGTTTTTTTATCAGATTTCTAACTTCGTGTTAATAATAAGATGTCTAGCATCTAGACAAAAAAAAAATGCAAACCTGCAATTTTGTGGAATCTAGAAACGTGATTATCGCTCATTATCGTAAGCATAATGATGGCTAATTACGGTTTCCCTCATTACTACCTATTAAGTTGTCCCGGAATACCTCATTTGGTTAGGTATGACGGGCGTACTGCTAATTTGGTTTATGCTTCTCTTGTGCGCGGACCATCTGTTTGCATTTTATTTTTAAGATGGCGGCTTCGTTTTATCGCCTGGACTGGATGCCATCGAGATGTTTGGGTGGCGCCCCCTTATGGCAGCGCGATCCAAACCAACGCTTCTTTTTGCGCCTGTAGGTCGTGCGGCTGCGGATGTGACGTATTTTCGTGACGTCGCGCCGCTTCTTCGCTCCTTCCGGGCGCGCACAAGAAAGTTGGTTGATTTCAACTTCTTTCTCAAAGCGCACAAAAACGCGCGGTGACGTAGTAGGGCGCTCCTGTGTCCCGGCCAATCGGTGGAGGGCAAGCTCCGCGTTTCTCGCCGTCTGGCTGCCCTCTCCTCCCCCCCCTTTTATTCTCTTCCAACATGACAACGCGATCTCTCTCTCTCTCTCTCTTTCTCTCGCCGTCTGGCCGGCCAGTCTGTTCAGTCTGTCGCAGTTGCACTTTGCTTGTGCGCTCGTGCCTGCGTGCGCGCGTGCGCGCTCGCCCGAAGTTTCGCCCGTCCAAACCAAAGCGCACGGTTCTGACTCAGAAAACGCGCCCGGAAACAGCAAAAACGCCACGAAATGCGTCACATCCGCAGCCGCACGACCTACAGGTGCAAAAAGAAGCGTTGGTTTGGATCGCGCTTTATGGCTCCCCAACCTGGCGTCACTACCGGGATTTACCTCGCTGTGACGTCACGATTTGAGATCATGGTAACTCATCACCAGTTGCCAGTGGTGTATGTAAAAAATCTCCGTGGAAAGCTTAGCGTCACTGCATTCTTAAACACTAACCCCCCCCCCCCCCCCCCAAAAAAAAAAAAAAAAAGAAAAAAAGTTAGGCGATTTTTTACGTGTTAGACGGACTACCCAATCAATATTTTGCTACAGCGTTACGTATATTTTTAATAAAGTAGAAAAACACAACTGCTCGAAACCGAAACTGGACTGGGGAGGAAGAAGAAATATAGAGGAAGAGAGTGTTCATTGTCGGAAGTCACGTTGCTTTGTAACTTTTTACTATTTTTAATGAACATATTTGCAGCCTTTAGGAGCCACAAAAAAAAAAAAAAAATGGGTATCGTATTTTGCTTTTTTTTTCTTTAAATATTGAGTGTGTGCCTTCGGTGACCCACGACTTTGATTACCTTTGGTGGCTGTGTCCCAAAGTGTCAACCCTGTCTCCCAGGGTTCACCGTCTCCCAGTGGGCCCGGTGTTGGAATGGCGCCGACTATAGGTTTGACCAGAGGAAAATTGGCGACTTCCTCGCCGGGGGGAAAGAGGGGCAAAAGGCGCGGTGGCGCAGGAGGAAGAGGACGAGGAGGGAGAGATGAAGTGATGTTTCTAGTTTCTTTGCCCAATCCGCCAAAGGTCACACTGGCCATAGTTGGTGCGATGCCTGGTGATAGTCCGCAGTAGTTTAGGAAGGGAGCAAATTGGCTTAGAAAGTCGAGAAAATTAATGATACAGTGGTTTCTGAGCTAGATGGCGCAGCCTACCACCACCCAGTATAAATGTTAGAGACATCAACATCCAGATGTCCAGATCCAGAATGCAAAGTTCTGTGATCACCCGTCGTACGGGAAGCCGAAGAAATCCAATCCATGTTGTTGCACTTGAGCGGAGCGACAAAAATACGCGACGTATCGTGTGCGTGTATGCATGTGTATGGGTGTGTGTGTATAAATGCTTTTTTGACCTGCAAGCTTTGCAACGTGTGTTGTCGCTCCACTGGAAATCGCGAAGAGTAAATCCTGGCTTGAATTAATCTGAGACTGGTGTGGAGAAGAAACATCAAAACGTAGAAGAGACAGAAACAAAGACAGGACGACGTCTCAAACTCAGCTGAGTTTAAGACGTCGTCCTGACTTTTTTTTGTCCCTTCTACATTTGGTTACGTCCCAATCCGGCTGAAGCCTCAATTCGGCTATTGCCTCAATTCGGCTAGAAGTTTCAATTCGGCTGGACGTTAAGGCAAGATGCAGATATAGTTAACGTCTCTCTAAAAAAAAAAAAAAAAAATGGGGCACCTTATGCTTGGATGTCTAGCTTGATCAACTTGGAACGTCCAGCCGAATTGAAACAAGGATCTAGCCGAACTGAAGCATGCAGCCGAATTGAAACTTGTAGCCAAACTGAAGATTTAGCCAAACTGAAGCGTCTAGCCGAATTGGGGATGTAGCCGAACTGGGACATCCAGCCGAATTGAAACTTCTAGCCGAATTGAGGCTTCAGCCGGATTGGGACGACACCCTACAGGTTGATGTTTCTTCTTTACCCCAGTCCCAGGTTAATTCAACATGATTAATATTCACTAGCTCGCCTGCACCCTTACGATACTTTCTATAATACTGGGTGTTTACGAAATGTAAAAATTCGGGTAGATAAAAAAAAAATCGCCGGAGCTTTCTTTTAATTTGGCCATTCGTAAAAAATCAACCAAACCGACACTTTTTTTGTTTTTTTGACGCTCACGTTGCCAATTTTTGAGCAGGCGACACAATGCAAATTAAATAAAGCGCGACGCACACATTCATTCTTTTCCTCGAGAAACTTTTTATGACTACCCCCGTGGCTTTCCGCTCTTCTTGCACGGCTATTTTTATTTATTTATTTTTTGGACGAGGTGAGAACTGAAGGGGAAGAAGCCTCCGGGGCGGTAATGGCAGCAAAAATTCGTTTTTCGTGAGCGGAGAAAAAGCCGCCGCGGCGACG
Source organism: Ixodes scapularis (assembly GCF_016920785.2). Classification (NCBI taxonomy): domain Eukaryota; kingdom Metazoa; phylum Arthropoda; class Arachnida; order Ixodida; family Ixodidae; genus Ixodes; species Ixodes scapularis. Next base: position 43,833,502 of record NW_024609836.1, on the reverse strand, counting down.
ACAAATTGGGGTCGCGTGGGTTGCATGCATCCGCCGGCGTCCGTCTGTTTACACCCCTGAGCTCACAGTGCATCCAGAGCTACGCGCCCGCCGGACCAATCAGCGGCTTCCCTTTCGTCACCTGACCCCGCTCTCTGCGTGTGCCATGCATGGAGAATAGAAGGGTAGGAGAGGGCATGACGTCGGCCGCGTAGCCTCCACAAGCCATGCTCCCTTGACGCCTCGCCTCTTTCTCATTTTCCTCCTTACCCTCCTCACTTACCATGCCAACGTGACCACATCACGTGACCACAGCTAGCTAGAATACACCACAGTCTAGCCTTCGATCTGATAAAGCCTACCGGACGGAGCGCGCGCAAGCCTGCAAGGAGTCCTCCTACAATCAACCATCCATCTCACACGTGACATGTCACGCGCAGCAATCGCCAGAGAGATCTGCGGTCACGCTGGGCACAGAATCGTTTAAACTTTTTATGACTAGGCTTCACCAATATTGCAACGTGCCCCCTCCTAGTACTTCTAACCTCCTTGGTGCCATGTCAACTGGAGCTTGATCACGTGGCGAAAGATAGGCGTGCGAGTGGTCGTACGACCACGTAGCTTCCACCGCACTGTCAGCTTAGGGGTGAAGGGAGAGAAAAAGGGGTTCGGGGAAAAAACAAAAGGAGAAAAAAGAGAAACGGAACAGCGGTGACAACAAATACGGAAACCACGTCGCAGTGGCAGGTTTTTCGGTCTGCTTGGCACTTTCGTTTCTGGTTTTGTTTTTACTTTCTCATTTTGACGCGCTGGGTTTTATTTTCATGTATTTTTCTATTTCATTTATTTTTTTACTTCCGTATTTAATAGGTACTGTTGCGCGAAAAGTCGGTCAGTTTAATAAAAAAGCTGCGAAAAAAAATAACCCCGTAGCAAATTAGAGGAAAAAACAAACAAAAAACAACGAAAGGTTATAAAATGAAGTCTTAATTTGTAGCTCGACAAAGGGAAATATAGTGTGTGTACCATGACTAGCTTCGCTGCTGTGACTGTAGTACTCTAGCTTAGATGTACCTTTTTTTTATTATTATTATCCTTTTCTATCCATCCAAATGTAGGACTCGACACGGGAGATTGCTGGAATTTTAAGTAGGTTAGATAGACAAGCTTAAAAAAAAAAATATACATATAATTCGGTTCTCTATTGTGTTTCACAAAAGACAGCATTGTGTAATGGTTGAAACTTTTGACAAACAGATTTCGGTATTTTAAGTAGGCTAGATAAACTAAAGTTTTATATCGCACGATGTACTTTCGCGAGGGACGTACTGTAACAACTTTAAACAGCTGCAGAGCTAGCTGCTAACGAAACTAACATTGCAGACATAGAAGCTGACAAAACTTGGTTGTAATTTTGCTTTTGTAATTTTGTATTTGTATATTTTATTATGCCAGGAGGAAGTAATCCAAAATACAAAGGGAGGGGGGTAGGGTGCTTTAAATCCGCTGCGAGAGCGTTCGCTCTATTCACCGATGTTTGTTTGCAAACAAGCTCACTACCACCCCCTATCGGCGGACCCCTGTGCGCTTCCGGTTTTCCTCTTCTTTTCCATTTGTCTCTCCACCTTTAGTTATTTTCACTATTTTGTACAGTGCACTAATGTTCTTACAAACATACTACAGAAACTTCTTTGAAGGAAACTCTCCTTATCCGACCGCTGTGCGTTGCTGAAGAATGAATAAACACACTACCGGAAGTCTACCGGGGCACCAAATACTGTGGCGCCCTCGTGGTATCAACTCCCACCGAATGTGGTGATTGCGATGTGCTGTTTCTATAGTTAATCTTGCTGGTATAGTGACGCAACCAAAACTAGTAACAAGAGAGCGCCATAATGACAGCTCCTTCCTATGGACTGCGTTCCACTAGCAGTGAAATCTGATTCTTTTTTGTGATTTGGAGTTGTTATGTCTCGATGTTTCTAAGTTATTAGAGATAATGAATCAGACATAGCAACACAGCTTCCATGTCCCACGTGGTGTGTCCCAGTGGGAGCGTACAGCCTTGTGCAGTCGGGAGAAACATTTATTAACCGGAGAACGTAGGTGGCGCCAGTAGCTTACATATCGAGAGTATTCTATGGTATGTCTGTTTGTCACGCCCAACGAGGTAGAGGGCCTTAGAGCGATAAACTGGTATCCCGTTCACCAGGAAAAAGTAACCCGCTGCTGCCGCCATGTTGTACAATTTTGACCACTATACACGTGACCGTACCAAATCTGATGCTTTTGCGCAAAACTTGGCGTATTGCTAAGTTTTGCTGGTATTGCGATCGGTATAAAAGCAAGATAAACTTTTTTTCCGTACTGTTAGCCCCAGAGGCCGGTGCCTAGCTCCGATAAAGACCCAAAATACAGCACCGCTGCTGACGGCATCTAGCGGAGGCATTGCGAAGATGTCCGACTTTTTGTCGTAAAAGCACATGTTGTACTTAAAACAAAACGAAACATAACATATCTCGTCGGTACTGTTAATAAAAATCAATAAGCAATTATCTGTGTGCAGTACTTTGCTGTACATCTAGACGTGAAACTGTTAGGTCGCGTGTCTAATGGTGTGAAAGGTGCAACATGGCGGCGGCCGGTTGGGGGTCATTTTCAGCTGCCAGATTAACGCTCTAAACCCCAAACCCCGCTACCTCGTTGGTCGCGCCAGTTGTGAAGTTTGATACTGGTGATACTACTGGCTCTACTTGGAACTTTACGTCGTCGTCGTCACGCCATTTTCTTCCGTCACGTTTATTTTAATTTTTAATTAGTCCTCGCTTAGCGCTGGTATTGATTACTCTCCCTTCTCCGACGGGCGCGCCCACGTGAATTTACAAACAAAAATATTAGACGCGAGATATTTTCCCGGAATGCAAAAAGAAGAAAAAAGAAAAACAGTCGTCGCCACGCTAGGGTGTATTACTCCGGCCACGCCCGTTTGTGTTGAGCGTCGGTTGCCGCGCGGTGGCGTGACCGACGTTAGCGTGACTCTGGGGAGCCAAGATTTAAGAGATGGAGCAACTCAAATCCTGGGGGAGCGTTTGCAATTTAATGGCGGACGCTTGCCCTCGCATATTGGTCGCGAGTGCGCGTGCCTTCGGGGTGAGGAGGAGGCACTTTCCATTGATATCCATCCACCCATCCAGCTTTCCTAAACCACGTGACTCCTCCGATCGAGCACTTGAAAACACGGTGATTTAGGCGCACTGGCGTTGACTGCAGGCGTGGGTCGCTTGACACGGCGGGGTCACGTGTCGTCGGCGGGGTTCGCGGGGAGGGAAGAAAAGGGGAAGCGGGAGCGAAGGGAGGTTGACTCTGCTTTCCCCAGAAGTTTTTGTTGTGTTTGTTTCGAGGATACACAGCTGCATAGAGGTTGCGTGTGACGGTCGCGTGCCTTATAAATGGGCGACCCGATAGGCATGGGCTCTTGCCACGCTAATGTCTGGTCGAAGGAGATTACTTTCGTGGGTTTGGTGGCCCAAAAGGGGTTGATGAATGGCAGCTTGATCCCTTTCCTATTGGAGTGATGTGTGTAACTTATTGCATATTTTTCTAGGTGAAATATATATAAACTGTTCTTACTATTTTGGGGCAGTGCATTTGTTTCCTCCTTGGTTTGTTTCTGCTTAAAAATCAACCGAAGTATGGGCCTTTTCCATTTACTCTCGTCCCCAGCCACGTGGTTCTGATTCTGGTTTGGGTATGGGCGAGGAAGAAAAGAACATTTCGACCTCGAAGAGGTTAAAAAAAGAACAAAGAAAAAAAAAAGAACTACAGGCGACAAAAATGATGAACGAGTTACATTTACTTTTTAAACGTGAGCACATTCTAATCACATTTCGAGATCAAAATTATGTTTTTGCCCATACTGAAAGTTTCGCTGTTCAAGGTGGCAACACCCTTGAAAAATATGCCTATAGGTTTCTGCATCCCTTTAGTTCTCTGCCATACTGGAAAAACAGTTATTATGATGTACACTAGAGGCTCAACTAGCACTATACACGGCGACAACTTTTCTTGGCAATGCAGTGGAAGGTACAGGCACGCGTTCTCTTTCTCATTTTGAGCGCTGAATAAAGCTGTGTGCAGGCTCTCCTCCTCTCCCTGGAAATGCCAAGAAAAACTGTCCCTGAGTATAATGTGATGTGACTTTGTGAAGGCAAATTGAAGCACACAGCAACCAGTCTACTTTCGTGGTGCTCCGGTGCATTCCTTTGGGAGAAATGCACATGCATTTTGTATTTTCGTTGGAAAATAACATGGAACACACTGGTTATTTGGGCCGTACCGAATAGTATGTAACTTTATTAACATTGTAAAAGTGTAATTGCTTTAGTTAGTGCATTTTTCTTCATCAGTGAACGATGTTTAACTTCGCCGTATTTCAGGCCCAAACTTCTGTTCCCTTGCAGGTGGGTAAAAGCAAGTGATAATTCTAAGCAAAATAACAATCCAAAGGAATATAGAGTGTGTTTAAGGCTTGCCAGCATTTAGGTGACAGGACTGGCATATTGCTAATATGCCAGTCCTGTCACTCTGTGAAAATGATCCTGTCTTGCATCTTTACAAGCAGTTAAAAACATCCAAAACGTAAAGAATTAAATATGTGGCCTATGAAAGATCTCTTCTTTTATTTTCTATGCCGGGCAGCTTTTATCAGGCACTTGTTTTCAAACATTTTAAGCTTGCGGGTGATGTTTTGAATGTAGAACAGGACATGCAGTTTCGCACAGACATAGCCTCCTATATACTGACCGAGCCGGGCAGATCGCCATGAGAAGCGGCCGCCGATAGGGAAAAGGTGGAGCGGCAGACAACGGATGAGAGGAGAGCCACGTGACTGGCGCCCAGCTGTGGCGAGACGCCGAAACACTTCTTCTTCTGAACAAACAAGTGTATTTCGGGTCCTCGCCACTGCAAAAGCTGTGCGCCGACGTCCAGGCTTCCCGAGGAATGGCTCTTTGATGCTCTGTGCTATCGGATTCTCGCGCTCCAAATCTGCGACCGGGCACTCTGTCTCCGTCATCGAACTGCCAGGCTTTGTGAGTAGAGAGGAGGCCATAGCGGAGAGCAGATAGCATAAAGCACTACTCACTTATTGAAAATCTGAATATATTACGTGGACTTCAATTTATTTTGATCGCACATGCACAGGGAGTTACTGATTCACTTTTACTACATATTTCTTACTGTTTTTCTTTTACTTTTACTACATATTCCTGGTTTTTCATATATTCTTCGTTCGTTTGGCACGTTATTTCCCACGCTGAAAAGCGCCGACGTTGTGTTCAAGCTAACAGTGTCCGACAGTGCACATAGATACATGTATGAAGCCGTTTTAGCTCCATTTTTACTGCAAAATTCCAGAGGACCAATTATTTTGTCTGCATGACTGAGGAATGTTCCAATCTACCTAGTATATAAAAATTATTTAGGATATTTCCTCTTATAATTAAATCAAATCAGTTTATTCCTACAACCATCGAGGAATACATTTGTCTGGGGGGTGCCACAAAAGGCATCGGCATGCCTGCCAAAAATTTGACTCACGGAGGACGAAAACTACTTGATCATGAGAGATAAAAAAAAAAATCTCATAAGCATTAGAAAACATTGTATAGAAAGACAAAAACCAAGGAACTAAAACCAGATTGTCCCCCACGTTAGACAAAAAACAATGACGCATATAAATTTTTATGCCTGCACAAACACAGCAAACAATGGGGCCACACACTACAACATAGTACAGCCATCCATACAAAAAGATTTCTTTAAGCCTGCAAAGAAATGCTGCAGAAAAAAAAAGCCACACGTGCACGAAAAAAAATTGTTACTTTTGAAGCGATAATAGATAAACATTTGTGCTTTTCTTTATTTAACCCATTCGTTATTGTCCGTGTCGCACGCTGCCGGACTGTCTGTACCGCTCGTTTTTCTCCTAAAACAGGGCCACATTAGGTGTGACTGTTTTGCTTGTATAATCAGCTTTTAAGTAAAACTCAAAGCAGAAAACAAGAAAACATGTTTATTTACATGTAGATTCTTCCTCGTATGAAAGATCTTGAAGCACTGCATCTTCGGTCGCTTAGGCGTTGCACAGCAAGTACACTCTTGTCGTTATTTGAACTCAGAACTGCTGTCAGAATCGTTCCCATCGTCAACAGAAGGCTGCGAAAACTCGCTGTTCTCACCAGATGTCTCATCATCGCCACTGTCGAATAGGATATCTATGATTTTATCGTCAGAAAGGCCACACCGTACAGTGGACGCTGCCATCTTCTCCATGGAGGGAGCGATCGAGTAGGAAAGACTACACACAAAAGAACAAGCTCGAACAAACACAGCGAAGAGAACGACCCTCGCCATCATTTGGTAATGTATCTAACTACACTACAGCAAGTCTACATAGCGTGCCATCTATGAGCAGCTCTTGAAAAAAACTAAAATTCACGCAACTTGGCAAATCGCCGGCTTTGGCAATATGGCCCCTGACGGGGCCATATTGCCAAAGCCGGCGATTTGGCCCAGAGATTCACCAGCTTTGGTAGCGAATGGGTTACAGCTTGTATAGACATGCCTTCCTGAATAAGTGATTTGTGATGAGGGTGGTCATTCAGAAGTACAGGTATTTTATGATATAAATTTTGTATGCCATATGCCAGAGCACACGGAGAAATTTCACTCACTTTTTTCCATAGAACTGCATTCCGGAAGTCGATTTTCGACTGGTGGCTGTCTGCTTCAGTATGCGACAGCACACTAGCACCAGTTGAACCTCTAGCAGCCACGTAGCCGGGGGGGCGGGGGGCGGGGCGGCGGGGGCGGGGCGGTTATGGGGCCTGCTTCTCCCCCCCCCCCCCCCCCCCCCCCCCCCCCCCCCCCCCGAAAATCTTCTATTCTGCTGAGGCCTCCTCTCCCCCCTTCCCCTCATACAGCATTTTGCCATGGGCAAGCCCCCCCCCCCCCAAACAAAATCCTGGCTACATGCCTGGCCTCTAGCATACATTATAATAACTCTATGGAAAATAAACAGCAAAAAACTAGGAGAGGAGGACATGGTCTTCCTTATGCTCTTTCAACATTTTTGACGCTTTGCTCAGAGAATAGGAAATTCAATTACGGAGAGGAGCAAAGGGATGTGGGCAAGGATGAAGTTAGGGGAGACTAAAAACTGAGGAAAAGGTAGGAGGGAGAGTCTAGGCAGGGGAGGAGCAAGCAGGAAATTGAACTACGGAGAAAGGAGGACTAGATATGCAAGGAGAAAGTGGGCTGGGATATAGAGGGAATTACTGTCTATGGAGGAGGGGAGTAGGAGGGACCGAAGGTGGAACGGAACAGGGAATTGCTGTCCAGGGAGACGAGGGGAGAAGGGGGAAGTGAGCAGCGATGCAGGGAATTACTGTCTAGGGAGAAAACGGGAGAAGGAGGAAGGGAGCAGGGTTGCTGGGAATTAGTCTAGGGAGAAAAAAGGAGACAATGTCGGAAGATAAAGTGAGCAGGGGTGCAGGGAATTATTCCTTGTAAACAGAAAATGCGAAGGTGGTGTTAAATACAGAAAAATTCAGACTTTATTATTTTTACTTTGGCTAACTGGTACTTTGGATAAACTCCTTCGTTTCATAAATCGTGGGGCAGATTTCAATATACCTTTCCATGCTTTAGTATTTTTTTGTTTTCAAAGGAAACGTGGATGAGGTTTTTATTTCTCTTTTTCTCAACTGCAATGCAACGAGTCATGTGTCATTAACCCTTTGACTTCCAAACTTTCTTCCCCAGTGTGCACACAATGTTTTTTTTTTTTTTTTTTTTTCCTGCATGCCACATGCAAATTGCAGTCCCACTAACAATGTTAATTAATGTCTACATGCCTCCAACCTAAGACAGTCCTTCCCGTGCTGTACGTTTTTCAACACGGTACGATGCACAATGGTACCTCGACCTCACAACTTGAAGGCACTTTTTAGAGCTTGCCTTACTCGGGATTTTCTTTATTTAGAACTGTAACTTCATCGTTTTCACAGTTGTTGGATTCAGAGCTCAATAGTAATTTATAGATCTCCATATTTGCTATGAAGCGCGAAGCTGAGCGGCAAAGATTCATTATTCTGGAACAGTGAAGGAGCAAATTTTAACAAAAGTTGTGCAAAGGAAAAGGTTTACTTGCTGAAAGCAGGGGATACTAGAAGACAAAAAATGAATCCATGAAATGAGTATACTTGAGCGTGGCACGGGAACGGAAAGTCTTCTTATGATACAAACGAAAACAAGATTGCTTGGCGACTAGGTAATCCATTTTGTCAGTTGCTCAACAGATTTGGAGTGGAAGACGCACGAATAGGGCAAAGAAGCCTAACAAGTGGCGAGATAAAAAAAAGAAAGAAAATGGAACCTGCAGCCATTATCTATATATTTCCTTTGCTTTCAGATTCGATTAGTAATAAACGAAATGCAACTCTAGGACAGGGCTGTCTGTGCCAGCAAAAACCATCCCACTCTGCTGCAACGATGAGGGAAGTACTTGTCATGTCAGATTAATTTGTTGACTGAGACAAATGCAACATGAAACAGTGACTCCATCTCAGTAGTGTTAAAATAAGGATCCCTAACCACAGTATGGTCAAGCAAGTGGCAGGCATTACTGTGTTTAAAGAAATGCTACTCCTCCCCTCTTTCCCCCAACAAAAAAAAAAAATGTTATAGGACAAATACGATATATAAGACAACTATGTATTAATTCGGGCTCTAATTAACCAACTACTTAAAACAAAAAATGTTTGCTTTATGTCGTCATCCTGCAGAGAAACCTCAGAAGAAAGAGTAGGAGTTGACCTGAACATGATCCTCGACTGGTGGTTTTTATGCAGAAAAAAGAAAGATTTTGAGCCCCTCAAACACTTTTGAGTAATCTGCTCGTCATAGATTAATTTCCGCAAAACATTCCGCAATTATGTACACCTTGTAAATGTCCTCCTAAAAGTCGGGGGTGGTGGACTCTTAAAAACCTTTGCACTTCATCTCTATTGCTTCGTTTCGCCATGTGTCGAAGCATAGCCTGTGCTAAGGTCGGTGACAGGTTAGAGTTCAGTGGAAGTTCCACCCACCCCTTTCCACTTCAGCAGAGCGAACACAGCAGAGAAGCTCGGCTCCTCCCCAGCGTTCATTTTGCTAAAGTGCAAAGGGGCGGGTGGAGCTTTCATCAAACTCTAACCTGTCATTGACTATAGTAGTGACGAGCAAGCCAAACTGCTCCAAATGTGCAACGTCATTGCGTCTGTCCTCTTTTTTAATGTGCGTTACTGCCTTTCAGTCCAACCAAATGCAGAAAGTGCAGTGTGACTTTGCGATTTTAGTCTGTGTGTGTAGATGGCTTGCATTGACGTCACATGAAGCCTTGCCTTTAAGCGTCCACTTCCTGCAGCACACATTTCGCCGCGCCAAATTTGTTTGTCTCCACGAGTAGGAATGATTACCAGTGTTGTGCGATGACGTCGTGGGCAAGCCATGTGTGTGCCTTAGACTGCATTCTGACTTTGAAGTGAAGCTAAACTTGTCCTTTCCCCATGTCCTCCCATGCAGGAATGGACCGACTGAGGCGTAGCCTACGGGACAGCCTGCGCCGCGGGCGGAGGGAGCATGTGCCGGAGTGCAGCAAGCCCCACCAGTGGCAAGCAGACGAGGCGGCCGTCCGGGCAGGAAGCTGCACCTTCCCCGTCAAGTACCTCGGATGCGTCGAGGTCTTTGAGTCCAGGGGAATGCAGGTAATGCTGCTACCGCTGTCAGAGTTACCCGCTCTCTGTTAGGCTTCGCTTGATGTAGCCGTGCAGCAAACGTCCACAAGTCTAGCACCTGTCTGGCTCGGTCACACTTGTCTTGATTGGGCATGTCCTTATCGGAAAAATAATTGGGGTTGTGTGAATATTTATACAGCGTATAGTTGATCAGCCTTATCAGACTTCCTCATTATGTTTCCTCATCAGACCTGCCCTCATCTGACCCGTCACCATCAGACTCGTCACAGTCAGACCCATCATCTTCAGACATGTCCTCATCATCAGACATGTCCTTGTCAGGTTTCCATCATCAGACCGGCCACTGTCAGATTTTATCGTCAGACAGGTCTTTGTAAGGCTAGGTCAGGCAAGTTATTATGAGACCTCTCGTCGTTGGGCCTGTCTTCTCAGACCCATCATCAGACTCATTTTTATCAGTTTGGTCCAGACATGACCGACCGCTTTACGCTCCTTGCGTTCACTATGACAGTTCGTGCGGACCTCCGTTTCCATAGCTACCATCTGATCGTAAATTCCTAAATGATCGTAATGCAGTTGGTCTGAACCAGTCTCTATGATTGCTCAGTGTAGATCAATTGCCTCATTTCTTTTTCCTCCTCTATCTTGTCCTCTAATCAAACTTTGAGAAGAGAGCACAGAAACATTTTTGGAATGTTTTGTTAATTTTTTAGATTTTCTTATGCTTGCTGACTAAAGTTAAAGGGACCATGAAACGATTTTGAAATCAAACTTCATTCACCACACGTCGTAAAAGGTGTGAAAAAAAAAGCTATCTGCCTTTTTACTGCGATGCATCCGCAGAACTGCAGCACGTCGGCTAAATCCACGTCGCCTATTGGGCAGAGGTCGGCATTTTAGGTCGCCCTCACTCACCCTCACACTTGCCTAAGCCCCTCACTCCCCCTCACCCTCACAGCTATACTCACCTTCAGCCATCACTCACCCCATCTTCACAGTCGCACTCACCTTCAGCCCTTCACTCACCCTTACGCCCCTCACGCACCCGTGGCCCTCACGCACTCACTGCCCTCACGCCCCTCACGCACTCATACCCCTTACGCACTCATGGCCCTCTTGCCACTCACTGCCCTCACGCCCCTCACTCACTCATTGCCCTCACACACTCACCGCCCTCACAGCCCTAACACACTCATAGCCCTCACGCCCGTCACGCACTCACTGCCCTCACGCACTCATACCTCTCACACCCCTCACGCACTCATGGCCCTCGTGCCACTCAAGCGCGCTTGAGATGGGGCAATTTCGCCCAGAAATTTGACGTCGCCACACCAGCAACACGGACCGCCCGCGTTCAGACACAGAAACCAATTACTGTAATTTGCCATCATCATCATAAAATTTTATTTTTCTTGCACTATTTCGACACACAATTACACACTATAAACATGTTTTTATGCATTTAAATCTCGTTGAGAATACTAATGCATCTTTCCAAAACAGTTTATTTCCAAAAACGATCAATTTCAAACCAGAACCAAGTCATTTGTTGTCATCATCACCGGCACAAGGTGTCACGTGAAAATATTGCATCCTTAATTGGATGCAGCCGCTTCAAACGTCTTCGAATTGCTCCGAGTTGCTCGCTTGTTTCGAGTCGGACCTGATCTCAGCAATTCGTGTTGATCTAGGGAAAGCTACGGAACAACCCATCAACAACACCAAAATTGCTGAGAAAGTTGCTCCATCTGAAGGGGGCCTCACGCACTCACCGCCTTTACGGCCCTCACACCCCTGATGCCCCTCACGCACTCATGCCACTCACACACTCACCACCCCCACGCACTCATGGCCCTCACACCCCTCACGCACCCACCGCTTTCATGGCCCTCATACCCCTCATGCACTCATAACCCTCACGCCACTCACCGCCCTCACGCCCCTCACGCACTCATGGCCCTCACACCCCTCACACACTCACGGCCCTCACTCAACCTCACACTCTTGAATTTTCCTGGCTTAGAAACTCACTCACCCTCATCTCACCTGTGAAGATAAGGGTAAGTGAGGGCCCTCATGAGTGAGGTTTGCCGAGGCATGCTATTGGTAAGAGCCTACCTCACCAGCACCGCGATCATAAACAATAAATAGCCAGCAAATGTTTCCTAAAGGTTTTGTTAAATAATATTCAGATTCACATTTTGTAGTATAATTAGAGATGTGACAAAAATAGCCGAATTTGATAATACTCACAGCCAAGCGCCATCTATCGTGTGGTAAACGAAGCAAGAGAAAGACCCGACTGCGCCTGTGCAGTCAACTCACGACCGTCGTCTGCTGAAAGGGTTTGCTTCTGGTCGCGCTTTCTTCGCAGAGCAGACTTTCGTTTTCTGGCTGCTCGAGTAGTGTTTACATTGTTTGTGATTAATCGCTCGGTGGCTATGCCAAAAGTCTGCAGTGTACCGAAGTGCCCGAACTACAGTTTCTGCAGCAATGAGATGTGCTGATTCAGAAAATATGTCGGTAACATCAGTGCCATCAGCGCAGTAAAACCTACCGGCACACTGCCAACTCGCCGCCGCTAACGCTCCCATTCTCCTACTGCCGAGAAAACTTCCAGTTCAATGCCAGCGGACGTCACTACCGTCAAAATTATGCTGCAACTTGTTTTGCGGTCAGTTGGAGAGAAAGAAAAAGTCAATATTTCATTAATTTTTGTGTTAAAGTTAATAAACCGAAACGAAAACGGATGCCTGTTTGGCATTCAGTGAACATTGAAGGTTTAATATATAAGTTATTTGGCAAAAGTAAAAAGGTAATTTCATGGTCCCTTTAAGTCGTAAAAGAAAAAAGTCGAAACCTTTTCAGTGCATGTATAATAATTATAGTAGTAAAGTTTTATGTTACTTAAAAGAGGCATATACAGATTTGCTAACCCATGAAAGCAAAGTTGTTTGTACACTGGACCAGGGAACCAACTGAACACTGTACATAATTTACAATACTATATATGAAGTCAATAGAAGCAATACAAACCCTGGAACAATAGAGCGACAACAGTTAAATTGCATAGTGATGAATGCGAGAACATATGACAACATTCGCATATATTCTCGTTGATCACTACTATTGTGTAGATTCGTGATTTGTTAAATTTAGTGGGAAAATTTTCAGTTATGACAAAATTGAACTCCACTGATGGGTTCATGAGAAATTAAATAAAGCAATCATTAAATGATTGTTAACTCGTGTTGAAGGGTTTGAACAGTTCGTCGCTTGACAATAAACAATTCGGCTGCTAAACATTTTTTGTTGTTTTCTTTTAACATTATATTACATAATTTGATGTCACATAATACTGTTTTGTACTCTAATTAATTTCGGAAGGTGGTGGAAAATGTCTGTGTGCACTATAATAGTCTCAGCAGCTCCTTGGGTTTTGCTGTAATACTAATTAACAAAATACAGGAACCTTCTCTTTTTTTATTACATCTTTTGAATTATTTTGAATGTGTAACCAGAAAAATTAAAACAACCCACCTTCTTTTTGTTTTTCGACTATTTTATTAAGGGAGATTTGCCATAGCCATAGAGTTTTCTGTAAAATTTGCCATAGCGGTTTTCAAATGGGTAACAGGGAGAAGAAAGGTGAGAACCGCACTGGTTCTCACACGTTTGGTCCGAGCTCATTTCTTTTGGCAAACGTACAGCTCCGCAGCGAACAATGGACTAGCCGATGTCATTATATGCCCTTTTATAAAGTGAATGCCATCCATCAGCCGCTGCATTAACTATCCAAGCCTGCCATAGTTTGATCACATACTCCAAGCATCCATTGAACATGAGGGCTGCATCAGCAATCGGCGTAAAATCGGTTCAGCTCTTATCGAAAAAACAAGTGGTGTGATAGAATTTGGCTGCAACCGATCCAACCATGCACTTAAGCCCAAGAAATGGCGACCGCCGATGTTGCTCGATGGGGCTTTGAAAAGGGTTTATTCTGATGGGCAGAGGTGTGCCAGAAAGCTGTCCAAACCTCTATGCTTCCAACCAGAGCTCGACTCTTCGATGCGCAAGAAGCTGATAAACTTGCTCATCGCATTGGACGACGTCTTGGCTTGTCTTGACTTCTGCCGACAAAGCTGCGCTTGCTCGCCACATTGTACGGTGGCTCGACTTGCCTTGACTCCTGCCGACGGTGCCACGCTCGTTCGCCGCACTGGACGACGTCTCGACTTCTCCTGACTCGTGCCGGCTTTGCAGGTGTGCGAGGAAGCCCTGAAGGTGCTGCGCAACTCGAGGCGTCGCCCCGTGCGCGGTACCCTGCACGTGACGGGGGACGGGCTGCGGGTGGTGGACGACGGCACCAGGGGGCTCCTGGTGGACCAGACCATCGAGAAGGTGTCGTTCTGCGCCCCCGACCGCAACCACGACCGGGGCTTCTCGTACATCTGCAGGGACGGCACCACCCGGCGCTGGATGTGCCACGGCTTCCTGGCTGTCAGGGACTCGGTGGGGGTCTGCTTCACCTTTTTTCACTCACCCCCGCCCTCTGTCGTCCGTGCCTTCACCTGCATGCTCTCTTCGGGGCATGCCGGGGCGTCTATCCGAGACGACGTTTAGAGCGCTCGAAGGGAAGGAAGAGTACTCCTTTCCGGATGTTGGTCACGCTGATGACGTTCGGTGTTTGTTTGCACAATGTCACCAACATTTTGAAAGGTTCACCGTGACGTCATCAGCATGATGGGCGTCGCATAAAAACTTGGCAAAGTCACGTTGCACAATGCCACGGCATTAGGTGACATTGTGACATACAACCATGATGTCGCATAAAATCGCACTACGTGACCAGAGGTCGTGTTCCGTGGTCAAGCATGTCACGTAACACAGTGACTTAAAGTGGCACCTTGACATCATCGGAGATATTTAAATGCTCTAGATTTAAATTGCCTTTAATATATACTGTAAAATCCTGAGAGATAGTCCACCTAATATCAAGAGCAGATCGGCTGAAAGTATGGATTAAGCCAACTTTCGGTGTACAATCGAAAATATTAAAAAAAAATGTGTTATTTTTAGTTTGTGTCCTTTCCATGCTTGTTATGGTGGCGACTGGCCTTGAAGCAAAGATGACTGTGTTTACATGAACATAATGTGACCACAAATAAGACGCTAGTACAGGTTTTGATGTCTGGGCTGTGAATTAACAAGTGCAAATGGCTGCATCTATATCAGTTTGGGGGGGGGGGGGGGGGGGGGGTCAAAAAGAAAAAAAAAGTTATTCTTATTATAACGTGAGCCGAGGCCGCGTAAATTTACTGCGCTAAAAAGGGCGGGGGCGGGGCGGGGCGACAGTGGGCAGGGCAGAAGTGGAAAGGCAATGGAAATCGAAGAAATGTCAGTTTATGTTTTGACTGGATTCGCCCTCACTGCTCAGGTCCTTCCGTCTGAATCCACTTCAGCAGCAGGCAAGTATGCAGCGGCACAGGGCTGCTTGTCTGGTAGTTTATTTTGTCTTCTGCGGGCAGCCCACAAACAAAGCAAGGCACCAAGCTGTAGCACCAACACACAAACACCAGGCCACTCTGGAGCAGAAACTAAAAAATGTGCAGGCAGAAAAAAAAAAAAAAAAAGACTGGTGGACCCAGTACCACGGTCACACTCATTCTTGTTCTGGTCCCTCGGTATAAACAAACCACCTTGTGTTGCACGTAAAAACCAGCTTTAGTCTTGGCTTGGCTTGAATTGGCCAGTGCCCGCATTCCCCCGTGGAATGCTGCATTTCTGTGGCCCGCCCTCGTTGTACAAACACAAAAGCTATAAAAATGCTTAGCTAATAATTCCCTCCCACAACCCCCTTTTTTTTCACCCGATCTCCTGCATTGAGCAAAAGGGATGGCTTTCTCTAGACTCGGGCGCCTTGTGGCTGAACTGGATTTCAAATATAACGCAAAATGTGTTTTAAAGTATCTAATTAAAAAAAACAATTTGTGTTATATTCGTGCAAATACTTATTTCCCAGTCAGCAACATTCGCTTATATCCAGCCGCAGCAAACTAGCCGGATTTACGCCGAGGCCATCATTGATCCCAGCACTACTATTACTAGGAATGGGCTATCTTTCGGTGTTTAAAAAAATATAGCAAATCGAGCCAAAAATGGGGGTGGGCTCTTTCTGGGGTGGGTGGGGCATATCGAGATTTTGATACCAAAAAAACAAACAATTCCCTTCTTTTTTTTTTTTTTTTTTTAATACTGCAGCATTTTTCAGCTGGTGACGACCTTCAGCGTTGATTGTATACAAGAATATGGCTCAAGTGTTCTTACTCTAGGTGTTCGCAAACTTTGATCTCAAGGAACCCTCGTCTGCCTCGAAGGGCAGTGCCCCTGGTCTCGGCATTGCTGCAATAAAGCAGTACAGGAGGCTACTGCCCTCATAAGCAATAATGTACATACTGTGGTGTGCTTGGCTTATAGTTAAGCACCAATGAGTGGCTCAGATCTGCTAATACAGTGCTTACACTTGGAGAGCACTTTACTTAAGGGAGAGGCCAAGTTCTTGGGAACCCTCAATAACTGGGGTTTTAAGGGTGGTTATAGTCCGTTGCAACCTAAGAACGAAGGGTGAGGGTAAGACGGGCCGGGGAGGAGGAAGCAGACGGAACGCTGGAGAAGAGAGGGGGAACTTCCTTCACTCTTTAGCGTTCAGTCTGCTTCCTCCTCCCCAGCCCATCTTACCCTCGCCCTTCGTTCTTAGGTGGCAACGGACTATAGGAACCTCAAGGGATCTAAGAACCCAAGCTCTAGAGCATAGCCCTCCTAGGGGCTTTAGGGAGTGCCCGTGGGCGTACCCCCTGAGTGGCGCCGTCCAATGCCATGCCCGCAGGGCGAGCGGCTCAGCCACGCGGTGGGCTGTGCGTTTGCGGTGTGCCTGGAGCGCAAGCAGAAGCGTGACAAGGAGAGCGTGCTGATGAACTTTGACCCCAAGACCTCGAGCTTCACCCGGACAGGCTCCTTCCGGCAGGGCTCCATCACCGACAGTCTGCCCCAGGACCCACAGGAGGCCAAGCCATCCGGTGAGTCGCCCCGGAAGTCCTTTCCGGCGCTCGCCGAGCGACGGGGGTGGCCGCCATTCATCTTCGTTGCACTACGGTGCCTGAATTGTGTCCCTGACTGGCGCGCTTACCGCGTCCCGAAGTGTGGCTCTCAATTTCTGCCCGACGAAGTCGTAGGAGTGTTGCGTCGACGATGGCTGCGACCCTGGCGATGTGGCAGACGCCCGCTCTGCTGCAGGTTGCGCTCCGGCTCGACGGTTCGCAGAAGCTTCGGCGACCCACGGTTGGGACGCCGCGACGACAGCGCCGCTCGCAATCTTTTGTCCTTTTTTTTTTCCAGCTTTTACGCTTTTAGTTGGTTCCAATTAGGAACTTGGTGAACGTTGTCGAAAACCACTAAATCAAGCAATATTGGAATGTCTTAGAGCAATATAAAAACACGGTGGACTGCTAAGGTTACCACTCGTACAGCAGGTGAAAGGCTACTGATGCAATAACATGCCCTAGCAGTTTTTAGTCTCTTATAATTCACGTTTTCTCAGCCCTAGCCTTGAGCCTGTTACACGAGTGTTTTTAGCACACTACTGCGCTTCCCTTGTGCTCAAAAGTCTTTTCGAAAAGTTACTGATTAGTAATTTTCGGTGACACTCAGAAAGTTTTTAATTGAAACCGTATGTTTATTTTCAATAATTCAAAAGTTAATTGCAAGATTTTAGTTCATTGTTTGACTTACTGTGACGATTAGACCCCTGCATTGAATCCCCCTGGTCCGTATAACTCTCCTGCTCAGACCACATTAGTATAGCTTTAACGGCTTTTTCAAAAACAAATCTGTAAAGCATAAAAAAAAAAAAGAAAGCACCTTGTACATACTCGTTTGTTCACCTTACTGACACCTAGGCCAGTTTGCTCCTCTCGCGGCTGCGGCCACGGTTGCGGCCAACAGGGATTTTTACGTCAAGTGACCAGCTCCATGGGGACATGGGAAGTACCTAGCATCCCTGCCTAATGGCAGAGAAATTTGTGTCACTTAAAGGGCAACTCCGCTCAATTCCGAAAAATTTAGGCTAACATGTGATTCAAATTCACAAAGCGCTACTAAACAACTCTACGTCTTCGGATTCGCGAAATGTGGAATATTATTTGTGTAATCCTAATTTAAACATCAGCTGATACCGAAACCGAAACTTCGGTTGCGTCAGGCAACATTGGTCTCGGGTCGTCTGAGTCATGGCCACGTTACGTCGAACCACGTGGTCTTGTGACGTTCGGGAGGGAGCGATAAACAGGACACGCGACGCGCGGGCAGGTCGCTTCGCATGGCGTGGACGGCGATGGCCCGGGAAAGAGGGGGAAGGGGAGAAGACGAAAGAGGAGAAGGGGAGCGCATCTGCATTACGGTGATCACGTGAACGCCCGGTCAGCCAACACCGGGAGGAGAAGCTCATGACGTCATCGTTCAATTTCGCTATGAGAAGTAAAAACGAACAAAACGTGAGAATGACGTAGTCATGCCTCTGACGTAGTGGCTCAATGTCGGCTGCTCCGACTGCGTGGCATTGACTGCGCTGATGATTGCGCCTCGCGCCGCACGCTAGAGTTGGCAGATTTCGGCGACTTGGCTCGCTTGAAGGTTTGCTGGCCAGTTTATTAAATATATAAACGGAATTATACTCCGTTTCAAACATAGCGTGCAACGTAGTCAAAGCTAGCGCGCCGGTTTGCACAGCCGACCGCGACTACGTTCGCTCCACAGAATAGTGCGGCCCCTGAAAAAAAAAAAAAAAAAAGTCGAAAAGTGTACGTCTTTGTCGCTAGTAACTAATAGTGGCGTTATGATTTCGAGGGAACACCATTCTTTTCCAATAAAAAGGAAAAGATAATGTAAACTACTCCAAATTATTTTCCGTTTTCGTACGTGCGGCACTCGCACTCGCTTCGGGTTTTCGGGTTGTGCGGCTGCCCCTGCCTCGCCGGTCTCGAGAAGATGGCGTCTTACGCGGAAATGCTTTCTTTTCCTGCTCGGATATTTTCGAAGATTCGTTGTGTGAAGATCTCGCAAAAGTGCAAGCAGGTGATTGCCAACGTGTACGCGAGTTCAAGAACGTGTTTCCCGGAGACGTCGGTCCGTGAGGTCCTGGAGACGGTCAGTAACGACACCGGAGTGTCTGGCAAGGTGGCGTCCCCGAAGGGAAGACCTCGCAACGTGAAAGTTCCGAGCACGCGGACAGTGTTGTGAACTGCCACCTGTTATTTCTGGTGTTGAAATCGGCCTTATGGCTTCAAAGTGAAACAAGCCTCAAGAAGGAACTGTGTCGGTGATGAATTGTGCCTACGGCTCCGTCTGCTTGCGGGACCTTACAGCAGGCGGTGCCCGTGATTGCATTCCGAAGCGTCTGGGTTCTTCTGCCTGCGGGCCGTAACCTTGGTCGGCTCCGTCTGCCTGAGGCACCTTAACCTTGGTTGGCTAAGTAAACGACGCACATGCCCGTGCCTGTATTCCGAGGCCCCTGCTTTCCTCGAAAAGGAAACAACATTCGATCCTGATCTCGAGTGCCGTGTGTTGTGTACGCGTCTATTGTGAATCACCCCCGGTTCATGGGGGCGCCGGCACCAGAGCACCGAGATACTGCCGTCTGGATGACTTCTTCCATACACCGGCGAGTATTCCGATTCTGAAGGAAACTTCCATGGAGTTGCATCACGTGAGGGAATGCCAAGCCGTCTGACCAATGGCAGTGCGGTCCCCTAATCACAGTATTCGTGATATAAAGGACCGTCCACCACACTCTCAAGGTACTCTCTGATTTTCACGCTACCATGTAAATAAACGGCTTTAAATAGAGACGCCCTGGATCTCGACCATTCTTCCGGTTTGACGAGGCCGGCGCAAGTTCAAGCGGAACACCTGCCCCTAGTCTACCTTCTTATCAATAAAAATCGACAAAAAAAGAGGAATTGAAATATGCACTTCCGCAATACGCACAATCTTGCACAAAAAATAGGTCGAGGAAAAAAAATAAAATAAAAAAACCTTTGCGCCCTAAGTGGATTCGAACCACCGCCACCGAGACGTCGGCATCACCAGAGCAGTGCCTTGTACCGCTCGTCCACGAAATCTCGCGGAGTAACACATTTTTTTGTGTTTTTTCATGCGCACTACTTCAGTAGCTTTCCCAGCGTTGCACGCGATGTTTGAAACGGAGTATAGGTTGTAATAATTGACATGGGGTCTTCTTATATGATACTGAAGAGGGCTACATAGTTTTCTAAATATCAAAAATGAAGCGGAGTTGCCCTTTAAAGCACAAAAGTTTGATTTTACTCGCATAAACTGACCACAGAGGGTTACAGTTCCAGTCCTATTAACCGCAGCCTTACACTTCAAGAGCGGCAGGTAAATGGGAGCCGAAAGAAATGAGAAACCACGCGAGGCAAAAGCAGTCGTGCTCTATTTGTGTACCTGCGCCAGCAATGCTGCTCGCCGTGTGCGCAGCCGTTGCGGCGTGAAATTTCGGGGTTCAAATTGTGCCACAAATTAACTTTTTCTTTTTTCTTTGTGGAAGTTTTTAATGTTTTAATTGACACAACTACAGTGTGTCTTTGTACTAAATAGGCGCTTCCTCTTATTGAAAAGGGTCACAGCAAGCCCTTTTTATCTTTAAAACAGATGAAATCGTAGTTGCTGGGCAAAGGATGCTTGTTTCGGCCCCTTTAGTACGCAAGTCGTACCAATGCTGTTGTCTTGGCTTCCTTTTAATGAATATTATGAAACATTTGTATTTGCGCTTTGATTTAGCTTGATCTCTTCCTTTTTTTTTTTTTCTCTTTTGTGTGTGGATTTAACAGGTGGGACAAACAAAAATTTGCAGTGAGCAAGTCGTCATAAGGATGTTATCCCTACGACAACTTGAAAATGAAAGCACAAGCGCCGATCCCGGTGATAGCGAACCTCCGAAGACAGCACGCTTTCTGACGACGCACTTTTGGCGCCGTTAATCTCGCGGCATGTCCCATCCTTGTTCTTCACTGCTGCTCGGGCGAGTGTGTCCTGCTCTCCCGCTGAGTCTGCGCCGCGCGTGCGCCTCTGTTGATTCTGGCACAAGTAACACCATCTCGTGGTCCAGTGGCAAACTGCCGAAGTGTTTTCGCTCAAGGACTGAATGATGATACGTATAAGGCTTTCACCTTAAAACAATGCACGGTGCAGTCGCACAAAGGGATAATTTCTAAAAGGGATCACGGTTAAAAAGTAGGGCACACATGCAAAAAATCATTTTATATAAAAAAAAGGAGAAAAGTTTAGCTGTGGCTCAATTCGAACCTGGAACTTTCACGCCGCTGTGACAAGTCCTGGCCTTGTTACCACTTGACCATAGCAGAGTCTGGACGCTGCGTCGCTGGCACGGATATATAAATGTAACGCCACTGCTTTTGTCTCGCGTGATTCCTTTTTCAGTTTGGCTGATGTTGACCTTTCCCGGCCGCAACTTCACCTGCTCCTTTTAAAATATAAGGCTGCGGTTACTTGGACTCGGATTGCAAGCCTCTGTGGTCAGTTTCCGCAAGCAAAGTCAAACTTTTGTGCTCGAAGCGACGCGGGCTTCTCTGCCTTTAGGCACGGACGCTAGGTGCTCGCATGTCCCCATGCAGCTGACCACGTTTAAAATCCCACTTGGCCGCAGCCGCGAGATGAGAAAACCAGCCTGGGAGTCGCCTGTGGTTAAAGAAAGGCGTGTAGATCAGCGGCCATGAGAATTTTCATCACCTGTGGGGGTGAAAGGCCCCCACCAAAATACTGCCCTATTGTAGTTTGTGAAGAGATTGAAATTTATCATTACCGTAATATCCTGAACGATCGCCCACCTTTAACGAGAGATAATGAAGAAAAAAAGGCAGTGGGTGGGCGAATCTTGCAGATTCGCCCACCCGCCGCCTTTTTGAAAGAATGTTTTACTTTTGCTAAGTCCGTTGCTTGCATACACCCAATGAACACCGCTGATCGGCCTACATCATGAACGCTTGTTCCGTGAAAGCACATTTCTAAAACTGCTATGTTCCCTTCGTTAGGCTCCCTAGGCTTTGCTGATCTGTAAATTAAAAAAAAAGGATGAAGCAAAAAAAAAAGTCAACAAGAAAATAGAAAAAGCAACCAGGTGCAAGCGAGCGAGCGGGGTAAGAACGATGCTGAGGAAGCGGGAAATCCATTGATTGGATTGGCAATGTTCCGGTATAGGGCCGCCCTGTCAATCTCAAGAAGCAGGCTAGCAAGCTGTTGTGCAACTGTCGTGTTTCGTGCATGCATGCCTGTTTCAGAGAGATCTAAAACAAGGTCCGCCCAGATATCCTCGGTTCTTCGGAATTGTAATTTTTGGAGGACTTGCGAGCTATCGGGATTTTCTTTAACATAGACGTTTTGACATAAAAGGGGAGTGGTCCAAAATTTGAGGGTGGGCGTACGTTCAGGATATTACGCTAGTCGATTACATCCACACAGAAGAAAACCGCAACGGCACATCCAGTCGGCAGCCGAGAGAACTCTCACATTTACCAGGGATCAAAATCATACCTCCAAACAAGCCTGCTGATCTCTGCGGGCATCTGAACTGGCAGGTGAAATAGCCCCAAAGGGAACATTTAGGTTACCTAGCGTTCCAGCTGATTCTTCTTAGCAGACATAAAAGCCTTGTGTGTCACTTTCTTTAATTCTTGTTTAACACAACCCTCCTCAGTAATACGAATGCGGATGATTTCACTTGATTTCAAGCCTCTTCCCCCTTGTACTGTGCGAAGTGAAGAGGGGGTTCCGACAACCATTAAGCTCAAACACTAGGTACTCTTAGTTTCTCGTTCCCTCAGAGCCAGTCACGTGACCTAAAAATGCCTTCTGCGGGTGAGATGGTTGCAGCGTCCAGCAAACCGGTCCTGGTGACGATTCAGGGCACTGAACCGTCGAGGTCCGGTTGCCCGTGGAAGCCAGTCGCCGTGATGCTCACGTGCGTGTTGTCTCGTGTCGTGCAGAGGCCCCCCCGGTGAAGTCCGTGGTGAACCCGTACGCGATAGAGCGGCCGCACGCGACGGTCTCGATGCTGCAGAGGCAGGGTTCCTTTCGGGGCTTTGGCAGCCTGAGCCAGACGTCGCCCTTCAAGAGACAGCTGTCCCTGCGGCTCAACGAGCTGCCCTCCAACATCGAGCGACAGCGAGCCATGTCCCTCGACGCCTCGGGAGACCTGCCCTCCCGCCACAACGGCTTCTCTGGTGAGGGCCTACTTTTTAGGGAAACTTCGCGGTGTTTGGGGGACTTGCAAGGGTCTTCTGCTGTCGAGGTCCTTGGAACTCCCTGGAACGCTGAGGGAAGGACGCACGAAGAATCGTTGGGCAGGTGCAAATACAAGCATGACAGTACTTATTGTTGCTCTATCGCTTCCCTGATTCGGCAAAGGCCTTTTCTTATCTTTCAGGCAAACTTGGAGGAACTTTGGACATGGGAGGGATGTTTTAAAAGCGTTCAGTGATCTTTTCATTTCCGGGGGACTCAAAAATTGAATGATCCTTGAAACTTCCTGGAACAATAAAGGGAAGTTTTGTTTAGAGAAACGTGGGGAATTATTGGGGAGGTAGAGATCCGACGGGCTTCTCTGGTTTTCTAGAAAAACTTGGGGAGAGTAGGGTAAATTCTAGAGAGGACTGATGTTTGGGGGACTTTCAAGGATCTATCAATGTCTAAGAGATTTTGAAGTTTAATGAATTCCTTAGAACTCGCTGAAGCAGTAAGGAGATCTTTTTCACGAAAAATGGGAAATTGTTAAGGAAGTAGGGATCACAATGGCTTTTTCATTGGTTAGGGGAATGCCTTTCTTTTTTTTTCTTTTAGAAAGACTTTTGGACACAGCAGGGAGACTTTTAGCAAAAGCTTTCACGTTTCAGTGACCTTCAAGAATCTCAATATCCAAGAGACCCAAAAATTCGAAGAACCCTAGAATTCCCAAAGATAAAAGTGAAAACAGCTTTGTAGGGAAACATGAGCAATTGTTGACATAGGGATCACAAAATCTTTTTCTGGTTAGGAAAGGACTTTGTTCAATCTTTCAGGGAAACTTGAGGAGTTTCAGATAACATGAAGAATTCTAAGAAAGCTTTGATTCTTAGGGACTTTCAAGGATCTTTCACTGTCCAAGAAACTCATAAATTTAATGAACTTTAAAACTTCCCAAGCAGCGAGGGGACGGCTTCTTTAGGGAAACCTATGAAATTGTAGTGGATATAGGGATAATTCTAGGGAACTATGAGGAAATAATGTCATTGGGGAACTTGTGAGGTTTTAGGAAAACTCATGAACTGATTGGGTGAGACGGGGAGCATTGCAGGATTCCTTATGTTTGTCTTGGGGGAAATGGCCTTGAAGTAGGGAAATTCTATGGAAAACAATTGTATTGAAAGAATTTAGACTTTTTTTTTATTGTTAAGGTTAGTTTTGTTTGAGTTCTTTGTAGAGCAGGCGTTTGCAAACTTTTTGATCTTGAGGAACTCTGACCTACCGTAGAATACCGCACATCCGCCCATTCCACATTAAGCGCCCATTCCCAAATTTCTAATATCTAAGAAAACATGCACAGGTGATCGATATGTAAAACTGATGACTGGACAAGCACCCATCCCCCATTTTTTCGTGATTATCTCTAAATTTTGAGTGGGCGCTTGTCCGGTATTTTACGGTACTTTGACTGATAACCGAGGAGTTCCTCCTGGTCTCGGCATTAATACAGTAAAGCAGTTCAGAGGCCTACAGACCTTGTAAACAATAACATACATTCTATGGAGTTTGTGGCTCATATTTATGCATCGATGGGTTTGTTTAGACCTGCTAAAATAGTGCCCAAACCGGGAAAGCACTTTACTTAGGAGCAGGGTTGGCTGAGGGAGCCTGAGGAACTTTTGAAACAGGGATGGGCAGTAGTATTGCTATATACAAGTATTTAAAATACATATTTAAAACACTTAGAGTATTTTGTATTTCGTATTTAATTACTGTATGGGTAATGCACTTATGGCTGTATTGAAATGCTCAAATATTGAGTATTTCAAATACTGGCCAAATGCAATTTTGGGCTCTGTTCTTTGCAATCGAATCCAATATTACGCCCTGTTCATGATGGGGGTCACACGCAAAGAGCACTCAGCTTGCCGCTTTTTACTTATAATAAACATGGAGGAGTGGTTGCAATGATTGACCTGTTGGTTAACCGATTTTGTATGTTTGACATCACATTAACGCATGTTGTTTGAAAAGAATCTATTGCTTCAGTGAGCCTTTAAGGTTAAACTGTGTGGGCAACCTGGCGATTCCAAGCGGTTGGCCCAGGCTGCCCCTCCGACAATCATAAGTGGTCATCTTGACCACGAGGGGGCCAAGGGCAACTGGCCACGCGAGCGGCGCTCCGCCGCTGATAAAAGGCCGTCGCAGCGGATGCGCTGGGGCGGTTGGGATCGCGGCGCAGGCGATAGCGGTCATTAAATGTTTACGTGTTGTTGAACCGGTGTGCTGTGTCATTCTCCGAGACGGGTAGCAGCAAGGGAAATCCCACAACTCGTAGTGAATACATTGTGTTTCTTAGTGTTTTACCTGCCTATCTTGACAAGCAAATTTAATTTCTAGAGCTCTTTCTTTTGAGCATTTGGTTCTTGGTATATATGGACTCCATTCTTCATATGAGCAGACTTTTTTTTTTTTTTTTAACTTGGGTTTACGTTTAAGATGTTGAACAATGGGAACAAAATGTATTTTTGGAAGTATTAAAGATTATCAAGCACACTTGTATTTGTATATTGCATTTTTATACTTTTCTAAAAACTAATTGGATTTGTCAAATACATTGTTGTCAAATTATTTTGTATTTGTATGTTGACACATTTTTTAAAGTATTTTTCCCATCCCTGCCTTGAGGGTACTCTGGGGAACCCATGCCGTAGAGGAAAGGATATGTCTGGGAGGAAATAACAGAGGTTTCTAGGGAAGCTCGTGAACTTGTTGGGTGAGAGGGGGAGGACTGCAGAATTCATTGTGGTTGTCTGGGGATTTCTGGGGGAGGTAGGGAAAATTCTGTGAAACATCTTGATGTGTGTAAGGCCCGCTCCAGACAAGGCAATTTCTCCCAGCAACTTGATGTCGCAACACCAGCAATGTGGGCTGCCCACATTCACACACATGACTGGGGAAACCGGGAAATATCGGGGAAATTTTAATTACAGGGAAAAATCAGGGAATTGTCAGGGATATTCTCAAAAAGCAAGCCCAGTCAGAAAAAAACAAGCCGGAAACGCCATCGAGTGCCCTCCACGAAGACTTGAGGACTTGGGGGCAGAAAAGTAGGCAAGAAATTATTTTTAGAGGGGAGCGTGGGCTCTGCTCATCTGAGGTAGACTGTGCTACCCAATGCAAAGGGAACAGCCGACAAATCAAGTCCAAGCTTTGGATTGGATTGGATTGAGGGCATCACACTAGGCTCGATTCAGTTAGAGCTACAAGATATATTAACAAATGGGAAAGCCGCAGACCTCAATCCAATCCAAGCATGAAGCCGAAAGTACCTGAAAGTGTGCATCTGGTGGCCATGTACGATGCTGCCATTCGGTTATTGACGTGTGTGGTTAAACGTCGTGTTTTCATTGTGTTTCCGGAAGTTGCCTCCCCAGGTGGCGGGTTCGAATCCCAACCGAGGTGCCCGCAATATGACGGAGGCTTATTGCAGAGAAGGCGCCGTGAAACCGAGCTTTCAGTTGCACGTCAAAATATCCCCAGGTGATCCAAATTAATCCTCAGTCCTCCGCCGGGGCGTGCCAGATGCCCGTCGTAGGTTTGGCACGTGAAACCCCTAAATTTGACTTGGAAGTGGCCTATTCACTGAAATTGTCGGTGACAAGAAAGTGCTCGTTTAATCCGGACTGGACGAACCCGGATATTTTGGAATATGCAAGTTGGATTAAGCCCGTGCAAAATGATGCTCACAGTGTTCAATGCTCAAACCCTTGTGTTGTAATGGTCTTATATATTTAACCGCCTCTACAGTGGTCACGAAATTTCAGCTGAAGTTGTCAGGGAAAAACTGGAAACGTCAAGGAATTTCAAAATAATATTTTGCTTGACACCCTGTTCAATTTGCCATCGTCATCATTTAATTTTATTAATGTGAAAGCATTAAAGGAGCTGAGTAACAATTTCAGTGTTTTGATTAAATAATTTGGGAGTTGGTGTCTCGACTTTTCTGAAGTACAGAACACAAAAACCGCTTTTGCCTGCATGTCCTCGTTTCTGTTTTAAAAAATGACAAAGATTTAGGTTTTCAGCACCTCTCAACTCCTTCACCATCTTTCGAGTCGCGTGCGCCGTGACAAGAAAGGGAAACGCGCAGGGTTCCGGTGAAGCTCTCTCTCTAGAGCCATCAGTGAGCAGCGAGAACTCACCCGCTCGCGACCACGTGCGCACGTGCTTGCGCAGCACGATCTGCATGTCAAAAGGAGCAAAGTCTCGTCCTGGTCCGGCCATCCCTGTCCGGCTCTGCCTCCGTCACCTCCTGCTTGTGGTGGCTGTTCGCAGTAGCAGATAGACCTGATGGTTTCGTTGACCTCGGATAGATGGCGCCACTAAAACTGCGTATAATAAAAGTTTTGTCGATGATATCAGGTTTTTGACACATTTATATTTATGTTGGAACGACAAGATTTATAGAAAAGTTAGCTTTTATCGAGCAGGTATTTGCACGACGTCCCATCTTTTTACAAGTCAAGTCCCCCATTGACGTCGTGTTGTGTGGTTCTCATTGCCGCCGCTCGCAGCTGCAGGTCGGGAAATATTCTAATTTTTGCCTCGCGATTACACAGCGGAATCGCAACATTTTGAAGGAAGATGTTTTCTGTCCTTTGTTACAAGATAAACAATGTCAAAAGTAGAAGATGCAAATTCTTTCAACATTAAAATCATTGCACAGCTCCTTCAACTGTTTCATGGAGCGAAGCTGGCAAACGGCACCTAAATTTCCATTGACTGCGACGTGTCATGTGGCCCCATAACAATGGCGTCATGGTTGCCAAAGAGCCAGCCGAACTGCTGGCGGTGCAGCGCAGAGTGTAAACACATGAAAAATTTCTCGGGGAGGTTCCTGTAAATAAAATAAATGAATGGCTTTGAAAAGAAGATTTCATATATTTCGGACTGGATAGGAATGGAACCCGGGCCTCTAGGGTGCGAGACGAGCACTCTTCCCGGATGTCACGGTGACTCTACGGTTCCGGCTCACTAAATCTGTCTAGTGTGTGCGTATTGCTTTCGCATTTTCAAACGTAAGCAGTCTTAGGTGTCTCTGCTGAGTTCTTTTCTTGCACTAGTTTGACACACAGTTACGCGCTACAAACAGGTTTCTATATCTTTAAATGGCGTTGAGAATATACTAACTCATCTTTCTGAAACGGTTTATTTCCAAAAAAGATTAATTTCAAACCAGAACCAAGTCTTTAGTTGTCATCATCACCGGCACGGGGTTTCACATGAAAATATTGCTTCCCTGATTGGCCGCTGCTGCTTCAAACATGTTCGAGTTGCTCCGAGTGGCTCGCTTGTTTCGAGCCGGGCTTGGTCTCAACAATTCGTGTCAATCTAGGGAAAGCTAGGGAAAATCCCGTCAGGAACCCCAAGATTGCTGACAAAGTTGCCCCGTCTGGGGGCGAGCTTTAGGGAATTGGGGCTTTTTTTTCTTGGCAATAGAGAGGAAAAAAACTGACGTAGAGGAAACGGGGAGCTTTCAAGGAAAACTTGTGAACTTGTTGTGCGAGTCTGAGAACAGGCCCGACGGCTGCCTTCTGCCATGCAGTGCCCCCGATCCCCGAGTCCTCTCCCGTGAGCGAGAAGCCCAGCAGCATCAGCGCCATGTGCCAGCAGCTGAGCCAGGAGCTGAGCATGCTGACGAGCACCTCGGACGACCCCTTCCACCAGGAGCCCAGCCAGCCCAAGCTGGCGTCCGACAAGGCCCCACGAGGTGACACCCCTTCCTTCCTTTGCTCCCTTTAGTGAGGGTGGTGAGGGTCGACCATGTGCGCTGCTGTTCCTCCTCCCCCATGGCGAGGAGGGTCTTCTGCCTTGCAGAATCTCGGGTCTGGTCGTTGGCCTTTAACCCATTCCTTGCAGTGTCTAGGCCAGGGGTTCTCAAACTGGGTTCCAGGGAACACAGGGGTTCCACGAGCTAGTCTCATGGGGTCCGCGAACACCCAAATTGCCACCCCCCCCCCTCCTCCCAATCCCCCCCTCCCCCTCCCCCGCCGGAGGCTGCGCGGCAGGACCATGTAAAGCGTTTTCATCTTACTTTGTACTGACATCGCGATTGATATGGTGGGGATATATGGGAAGCAACACAAGCGAAATTGCCTAAACTTGTGCATCTGTTGCTTCTCGGTCGGCAAATATAGAGGAGGGGGGGGGGGGGGAGAGGAGCAGTGTTCTGTGGCAGTTTTTGAGGCTTCCTGGGGTTCCGTGAGACCAAAAAGTTTGAGAACCCCTGGTCTAGGCCATCGGTCGCATACGATAGATGCAGGGGAGGTCCAGCTGTGCAGCTTGAGCCGTTGCGGTAAATTCCCGCTTACGTGCGCCTTGCTGCGCCCAAGGAGAAAAATCACGCCAAACTGCGCCAGTTAATTTATCGGCGGACAGACTGGTTCTTTGGAAGAGTTTTCGTTTTCGTCCAGCAACTGTCAGAATCCAGCGGGGTTTGTACATCCCAATCCAACCCAGGTTTCTGGCCCCGCAGCACTGATTTTTTCGACGGCCCTGACTTGACGCAGTTTAGTTAGTTTTAGTGGCATTTCGAAGTTTACTGGTAAAAATTAACAAAAGCAGGTTTTCTTTTTCTTTTTTTTCATCTTAGTGTTTAGAATTGTGCTTGTGCATGGTTTTCATTTTGTTAGCGTGGGCTGTCGGTACTGTTTTTTTATGGATAGTTGCCTTTTTTTTTATTTTCGTGTAAAATAATGTGAACCCTTGATCGACCTACTCATTGACATCTCTGCATTATGAAACCCAGAATATTTCTATTGGTTAAACTTTGTGTGCTAAATTGGATCTTTGGGCGGCTAGATTGCGACCACGGCGGAAGTAAAGCACAGCAAATCGAACGTTGGATGATGTTTATGCGGTGAGAAGCCGTCGGGAAGCGCCGTCGTAAATAAAATGTTTCTCATAAAGCCTGTTGTCTAGGAGTTATGAGGTCCAGAAAATGCTGGTTTTTGTGTCGCTGAGAAAACTTTGTATATTGCCAATTGACCTCTTTATTATCCAGAGGATTAAATTTGTATCTTACATCAACTTCTCAATTTTAGTAGCTAACCTTTGTCCACTAATGGAAACAAAACACAAATTTTACAAATTTCATGGCACAGCTTCACAGCCGTCGAAAGGCAGTTCGGCTTGTACAATATAACTGTGTCACTAATAGGGAACTGCGCCGAATTTTTGTGCTGTTCCAAGATGTGAATTTTCTCTGATACAAAGGTGCCTCAAAACGAGATTTTTTTTCTGCTCCAAAATTTGCTCCAAGCTCAAAACTGGCTGGACCACCCCTGCAGATAGATGGTTTCCGTGCGCCATCAAAAACTCGGATTTGCTGCTTCGGAAGACTTGCGGAACGCATTGTGTTATCACGTATGTGACCGGGGAACTGCAGTTTTGATTGTTACGTGGTTTCGTGCTTCCTTGCAAGGTGGAGATCTACCAGAAAAAAGATCCACAACGTAGCAGTGGCGCTTGCCAAATGTGGCATCCTCGCATAGGGTAGTGCAACGTTAATCATGCAGTTTGATTCCGTTTGCCGTTTGGTTTTTCTAGGAAGACGGCTAGCTGTGGAGGACGGTAGACATAGGATCACCTGACGTTAGAACTCGCAGCTATGTTTAACCTCACCGGCTCAAAACATTGATGAGTGCGCGTCGGTGAGCGTCGCTCTCACTTTCCAACTTCCCCTCAGGACGGGGCACGTATTTTACATGTGCCGTAAGCCGTCAAAATGCAGAAAAAGAGAAACTACAAGCCGCATTGGGAGAAAACTATCGAAAGGATGAGAATGGCAGGGAGGCGCTTCAGTTGTCCCGTTTCCAGCGTCAGCTTCCTACTATTGATAACAGTCAAAGCACGGTGCAAGTTCCAGAGGTGTGTCGCTTTGCTTTCTTAAAAGCCTTTTAACAGCTCGTTCCCAGTTTGTCTCTATGCTTAAATCCACTATTACACCAATTGCAACTGGGGTCCCACAATAGATCAGTACTGGGACCCATACTTTTCTCATTATATGTCAATGACCTTTCTAGATAAACTAATTAACTGCTCACAAATATGAATGCGTGCTGATGACTCAGTTCTTTCGTATTCTTACCAGTCATTCGATTACATAAAAAATGTAATTAATGAAGATCTGACCTGCGTTCAGGAACGGTGCGATTCTAACAAATTTACACTCAAGCATAAAAAGGACAAAGTATGTGATATTTGACTCTAATAATAATAAAAAAAAACTTATCAAGTATGACAACTCTGAAATTTATATTAATAATTGTGTTATTAAGCAAGTAAATACATTCAAATATCTGGGAGTAATATTGAACAGCCACCTAAACTGGCAACAGCACATAACTTACACCTGTCAAAAATGAATGTACACATGTTACATATTGCTAAATGCTCGGCAGTGTTTCGACATCCGCACCCTAAAAATAATTTACTTTTCAATATTTAGAAGTCTCCTCACACGTTGTACAGAAGCTTGGGGTATGACTTACCATAGTTACCTCGTACTAATGATCAATTTACAGGAAAGGGTGGTTAGAATAATAACCCACTCATATTACAGACTTGTGCATTGTATTCGACCAACTTCGCATTCTTAAAGGGGCCCTGCAAGGACTTTTTTACTAGTTTTTAATTTGCACCGAACCTGAGCGCACTGAACGTAGTAATTTAGTGCAACTTTCCTTTTCTCGAAATTTCCTTTATTTTAAAAGTTATAGGCAAATTAAAATTACAAAAACAAGCAAAAAATAACTTTCCTTGGTTGCTTGAGAGTGGCCGTGAACTAGAGGAGGGGTGGTGAGCTTATCAAGCGCTCGCGGCTGCCGCACTTTGTGTCGACGGCGCGAGAGGGCGCCACTAAAGCATTTTCTGGATAGGCTGTATGCAGCGGGCAGCCAGAGCGGCTCTCACTGCATTCGCTGCACGATTAAATACTAATTCGGCATGACACTTCATTGGCCACAAACAACAGCAAATACGGGGTAAAGATCAGTTCAGAATGGGAGCCACCTTGCGCCGCCATACCGCGAAACGGCCAAACCGCAAGACAAAGCTCCTCGCTGAAGGCCTTCAGAACGCTCGGAGCTGGTCGGATCCTCCTGTCCATACGACCGCAGCGCTGCCGCGTACATCCGGGACCTTACAGTGTCGGCGCCTGATCCCACTACTTTTTTCTAGCACAGTGTAGACCGCATATAACGTATGTCGCGGGAGTCGCGAAAATCCGCACTATAAGCGGTACCGCGTTATAACCAAAACATAAATTTTTCAGGCCAAAACACATGCCATGAGACAACTTACCTTTGTAAAAGAATTTATTTTATGTTAGACGAAGAGGAGTCTTTATTGCACCAGACTAGTACACTTCTCTTTTAAGTGTGTCAATTTTGAAAGAAATGAGCGACTTTTGCCTGGCGCAGCCTTTTAACGGCGTCGCGGGTTGCGGACGGACGTTGCGAGCAATCAGGATTGCTAACCCTAATCACTTTTCTCCGGTGATGAAGACACGTGAAAATTCGCATCCTTTATACGGTACGCGCCAGTAATACCTTCAACTTGAGCACATGCATGAAATGCTCCAAATAAGAAATCCGGGCGATGTTCGAAAACACAAATGCTTAGAAAGCCCCACCGTAGTCGAAGTAAACAAACACGCCTACACGGCCCTTTCTGCCGTCTTGAGAGTGCCGCCACGACATCGCCGCACGAGTAGGTGGATCTTCCCTTCTAGTACGTGCTGGGTTATCATAGCAGCACACAACGAAAATTCACAGTCAAGGATAGTGCTTTTACGCGGAACGATCGCAACCGACGCCATGTTTGCGGATCGAAGCCGACCCGCGACCGGCATGCAACGCGCGCGAACACTTCTCCTCGACTTGCGATTTGTCTGTCGTTGCGGTTGTTTCCAACGCCAACGCAGCGGAGGGACGCACGCACGTGAACGACACGTGCGTGCATCCCTCCGTTGCTATGGCAACTGAAGCCTCTCTCTTCGCTTCTCTCCGCTTCTTAAAGCCACAACTTCGAGTGCTTCGAGCAACCTCCTTGCCTCGCGAGTGCCGCTTGCGGCTAGCCAGGCTAGCGCCGTTATCTAGTGTCGCACAGGGAAGCATGCTGGCAGCGCCGGTCAATCGGCGCGCTGTTCCAGAAACCGCACTATAACCGGTATTTCCCTTCGTGCGCCTGCATTTTAAGCGGTATGTAATTACATGGAGTTCTATGGGAGGCGAACCGGTGGTTTAAAAAAGCCGCTTTATACCCGGTCCTGCACTATAAGCGGTTACATTGTAAGTGGTCTATGCTGTATGCGCCGCCTTTTCCACCGCTTGGTGGAAGGTATGTCGACGGGTCATTTCTTGTTTCCGTACTTTATAAACTGCATTCGTTTCTTTTCTGATCTAAAATACTGAACAAAAACTACTTTTATAAATAATTGAAACAGTTCGCACCACTTATATTTTTTATTTCGACTAAAAATAAGCTTTTAGCGGCTCTGACCAGTAGTAAGCCCAGGACCAAAGACATCACATTTTGCGCGCTTTCGGTACCGCGGGTCGCCCGTTATCGGTGGAGGATGTATCCGCGTCGTCCGGTTAAAATAGGACGCACTGATATTTAGTTACTCTCTCCGTGCCCGCTGGCTTGCCCGAACCCCAAGAGACATGGAAACCACAAAAAAGGTAGACGCTTAAATATGATTGCAGGGCCCCTTTAAGGGCCCGTTCACACTCTTGCAACCAGACCGGTTTTTAAGCCTTTAGCGATCTCTTAGGACCAGCTCTGCTGCAGTGCATCCGGTTCTAAGATGTCGCAAAAGGCTTAAAAACCGGTCTGGTCTCTCTCGGTCTTACTCGGTCGCAGATGTGTGAACGGCGCTTTACATTCCGGGAAAAAGATAAAACGCAACATTGCTACGATGTTCCAAAGACTTTTAACCGATAACGACCCCCTTCCAGTAACAACACTTATTAAAAGTGCCCGTCTAGCTACACGCCATTCATCTGGGCAGTTTAATCTTCCAACATGTTATAATGTATACTGGGAAAGACCATAACCCAATTTTGCTGCACAAAAATATTTGGAAATTTTAGTTAAGCTTTAAAACACTACCTTCTCCTTTCTTGAATCACCTTCACCCTCATAGCCTAGCCATCCTCTCAGTTGAATAAAATTTCTATTGCTCCTATGATTATGCAAGTGTTTGGTATATTCTTGTTTGTAGTATTTCTGTATAGATTCTTACTAACCTGAGTTGCTCATTGTGCTCCTCAGACGCCTTATTGTCATGAACCCAAACTAGCAAATCGTTTTCTCAGTAAAATCTGTTTGTACCTTGAATATAATAAAAAATAACTGAATTGAAGGCAATGAGTGCTTGCCAGAGGCCGGACCTGCAAAGCAGACACCCTGTCGTTTTCAGCGACTCTAGTATAAATTCATTGTGTGATATGGTCACTATTTTTATGGTGCCGCAGATTATTAGCTTAAAAGTAGTCATTGAAGGTCCGTGTTCCGTGAAAGTTGCACGATTGGGGTTTCACCGTACCCAGTTGTTGCTTCCGTTCACATCTGTCGCTTTTCATTTCCGTTCTTGAAGGTGCACTCGCTTCTTTCAGGCAACCCCTGGGCTGACGCATCGCGCGCCGACGCCTGGCTGGCATCCCTGCCCACGCGGCCCAGCCCCGTGCCCCACGAAGGCGGGCCCGCACCCCCGCCCCTGGCCCCGCCCCGCCGCACCCCAGCCGCTGCCCCGCACCCGCGCAGCCAATCGGTGGGCGGCACCGAGTCGCTGCCCTCGCCTCAACGCACGGCGCTCTTCGAATGGGCCAGGCAGCAAAAGACCACGGCAGTACAAGACGCCAATGCCGCCGTCGCCGCGGCGGCGACGACAACGACGAACTACGGCGACCCCTTCGACGCGGAGTGGGCGTCGCTGCCGTTGCAAAAAGGGGGCGGTCCCACCGGCTCCGCCCCCACGGCCGCGAGCGCCGTGGCTACAAACCCGTTCGTGGCGCCAAACTCGGTGAAGGCGTTCGAGGTTCACTTGTAGGAGCCGCACAACAGTTTGACCCGTTGAGAACGGTTGTCGGAGAGGTGCTCTTGTGGAGTGAGAGGAGGTCGAGAGGGGGTGGGGGGGACATGTCGTCGAATGGAGTTGGACTCTCCGTCGGTTGCAAGAGCAGAAGCTGCACAACCCCCCGACGTGGGGAGGCAAAAGGGCAGGGCTCCATATTTCGACGACGGAAGACGGCAGCCTCCGGGACGCTCGTACAACGAACGAGCGTCCTCGAAGGCACGTTCTTAGAAAAATCTGATCCCGCGAACGGCCATGTCGAGAAGCGACCGATCGCAGTCGAGAAAACGATCCACTCTGGGCCGTCTCGGCGGCAGACGTCGTCATCGTCTCTAGGCCGTATCCAAGAGATCGTCATCGCAGAAACGCCGTCTGCACCGATTGCCATTGGAGGGGAGTCTCCTTCGGCAATTAAAAACGGGGGAGGGGGTGGGGGTAGACTCCCCTAAGCGCCTGTCGACGTGCCTGGCATGTTTGGGGATCGAATGGTCTCTCCACGAAACCAAACCATCCACCGTCCTGGGGTCTGTTATGGGACGTCGAAAAACGCCCGCACCGTTTTGCGAAGATGGAGGGGCAACGAAACAGGACTACGCTTTTGTACATAAGCTCTTTCGCATTTCCGTCGTTCGGTCCGAGATCTGTCGCCCGCCGGCGAAAGTCGTCTCGCCGCCAGTCGCCATCCGAAGAGGTTTCTGTCCCGACGGTGGCGTGTTTTTGTTAGGATCGGCTACGGAGGCTCTCCAAGAAGTTGTTTGACGCTCCGTTGGTTTCGTCGCGGCGAAGGCAGCATCGTCGGTGTTGCCTTTGTGCGCTTCGTACTTCGCTTCTGTTGGACGACGAAGCAACTTTTGCCATTCCAGCGGGGCTTTTTTGCCGCTTTGCCCACGTCTCGTTTCGTTCCCTGGACTTGCGTATCTTTTCTCGTCGTTTCATAACGATCGGCGGCTTTCTTGGCCCCCTCATCGTTTCCCTCCCTCCCCCCTCCCCCTTTTTCTGGGTTCGTGTAAGAATATTTATGTCTATTTTTACTTTGTTTTGAGAAGCCAAGATGGAGCCGAACCGTGTCCTTCACAAGCTAGAGAAAAATTACAAAAGGAAAAACAAAAATAGGCCGATATTCCAATTGCATGGTGGTGCTTTCCGTTTGCGTGGTGTCGAACGTCGGCAAGCGTCTTCGTCTCCCGGTGTGCTTCTTTCCTTTTCTTTTCGCGGTTACTTTTATTTTGAATTTTAGCTCGCACAAGCATCGTTCATTGGCGGGATAGCGAAATTTTCGGGTGATACATGAGACGCGGAAGATTTCATGTGTCTCCTGTCCCCTCCCCTCCGCCCCTCCCCCCCCCTCCCAATCATCTGTCGATTCATACAAATCGACTTTTGGGCAGTTCTAAGTTTCGCTGCAAACGTTTCTTTCGTTTCATTCCATCATCCGTCGATTAGCGGCAGTCTCGTCGTTTGTTGGCTCCTGTCACGCAGTGTCGAAGCTGTAGGTACAGACTCGTTTCCCCACCTCTCTTTTGTCTAGGGAATATCCTTCCCTATAAAAGTCTAATAGGTGAGCTACAAAAGAAAAAAAAAAATGTGGAGAGATGTACAAAGACTTTAAACTGTGGTTGACTTTTATTTCGTGCTTTCTGCTTCAGCAAGCATAGTAGGGAACAGCAGGGAAAGAACACTTTTGCTTTAGGTAAAGCCTGTTTTTTGTGTGTGTGCGTGATTGTCTCGTTTTTGCTAGTGCGACCTGTTTTGTGTTTTCACCTGCCAACTTTACCTTTTTGTTGTGCACTGTCTGTTTAATTAATGCTGAAATCATTGATACTGGTGTACTTGCAAGTTATGTAATAAATGAGTATGACAGTGATAAGTTATACTACGGGCGTCTTGTGGACTTTCTTCTCAGCAGACAGCCGTTTGTTAAGATGGTAGTGTCAATTAGTGTCGTGCTTATTTA
This sequence comes from Ixodes scapularis, assembly GCF_016920785.2. Taxonomy (NCBI): domain Eukaryota; kingdom Metazoa; phylum Arthropoda; class Arachnida; order Ixodida; family Ixodidae; genus Ixodes; species Ixodes scapularis. The sequence continues at coordinate 43,796,319 of NW_024609836.1, read as the reverse complement.
TTCCTTTTACCATCGGGATCAATAAGCATCATCAAGCTTGGTCAAAGGACATAACTAGGATTCCGTGTTTTCGGAGTTTATTTTTCGTGAAATTTGGAGGGTGTTTTTCGAAGATTGTGTTTTTTCCGAAATTTTTGAGTTTATCGGAGTTTATTTTTGTTTGATTTCCAATCCTCCGAAATTCGGAGTTTAACTTTGCGGTGTTTCCTATTCAAAATAAATTATTAAATCAATAATATCCAAGTGTAAATGTATGCTAGATAAAAAATAAATAAAACACGCTTGTATCAATTATTATTTCTTCAGCTGTATTTGGCGTTCGGTGCCATTGCCATTGCCAATCATAATTTGTCCCGCAACAAAAGTTGCGCAGTAGTGTTGTAGTGATGTGATAGCTGCTCCAATTGCGCCAAACTGCTCCAAGTGGCTAACCCTTCTACATCCTGCTACATTTTGCCAAAATATGGGTAATATGTGCCAAGCCTGCGCAAAAAAAAAAAAAAACAGTTTTGGTCGCCTTTCAAAACTAAACCGAGTTCCGTAATTAAGCATGCGTGTGTTATGTGGCGCAAGCGGCCGCCCGACACAAAGTATACCTTGGAGGCACGTAGCCAGGATTTTGATTCGGGGGGGGGGGGGGGGGGGGGGGGCCGCCCATGACAAAATGCTGTGTGAGGGAGAGGGGAAGAGGAGATCTTAGCAAAATGGACTATTTTAAGGAGCTGCCCCCTTCCCGTGGCTTCATGCCTGGTACCCTGCATCAAATGTCCGTTCAGTCTTGCATGGTTTTCCCGCCACTTTGCGTTTTCGTCGTCTTGGGGTGTTGTCTCGCGCCTTTGCTTGAAATATTTTCAACGATAGACGCGGGGGTGTGCGGACACTCCGACGCTAGCGTGCCGGGTACCAGCTATGCCGTCATGCTGTGATACGAAAGCACGTGTTTTTGCGCGGCAGGAGTTATTTTGTGAGCTGAAGCACTCGCTCCTGAAAGCAATGGTTGTGGGAAAACTATATTTGGTCCCCGCCTTCTAGTCACCGTGGTAGCGCGACGACGGGTGTTGCCGTCTCCATGTCGCTGCAGATACGGAGCTTTCTAAATTGAAACTAAGTACCGCCACATGTTCCTCAAAATTCCTGTTCTTGTGTAAATCATACGTTACTACAAAAATCCCTCTTTAACTCAAAGACTGCTATGTCCAAGCATTAATTACGTAGGCTTCTCTCGGTGGGCTTTTTTTTGAGACGGACCCCGGTACGTGAACAATCTGCCACGAAAGAAAGTTGGTGAAGAGAAGTGAGCTTAAGCAAAGAAAGCAATGTCTGCATGCTGAACCCGCACAGCGTGCTTGTTTGTCTCGAGTTCAGTCGTTGCACAAAGCGCTCCATTAACGTTTTGATCCTGGCTCGCGATGTCTTGCATCGGTGCGCTCAGGTTCTTTTTTTATGTGTGTTTAGCTTGTACCTTGTTCGCCGACCTGGGAAGCACGCGCCGCTGAGCTGTTTTTTTTGTTTTTTTTTGTCGTATGCTCGACAGTTACATTTTGCATTCAATTTTGGGAATCAGTTGGTGACGATGCGGAGTGGCATAGTTTCAATCGAATAGCCGTTGTCTCCGCTCGTGCAACTGCAAGCCTGCCGAGGTTGCCCTCACGTGCATGCAATCATGATTGCACGACAGAGGCACCAGCCGGGACGCTTGCGATCCATTGTTGTACGTTTGCTTACTTTTGACGAAAATCTGGCGCGTCGGGAATCGGTAAAACGGTGGCAAGCAATTTTTCGAAATTGCTCAGCTACGCCTACAGCACTGTACACTTGTGGGATGCCTCAGCAGTAAAAACACTGGCAGCGAGCTCCGTTGCAACATGTCACATCAGAACAGAACACTAGAAAAAGTACATTCGTTTGTGGAGCCCTTAAAACAAATGTTTTTGTTTTTCTAATAATATCAGCTCCAAAAGCCACTTTTGCTGCTCTAAAACACTGTTTCGGTTGCTCCAAAGGCCATATTTGCTGCTCCAGAACGCTGTTTTGGCTGCTCCGAAAGATGCTCCCCAATGGCTGAGGCCAATCACATCACTGGTGTTGCTTCGATCAATGTCTATACCTTAAAATCAAACTCCTGGAGGTAATCGCTGGGAAGCTTATATTCATTCCATCGCATTTCATCAACCTACTGCCCACGTGAGGTGAAGTGGTAAAAGATGTAATAAAGAAGTTTAGCTGCCCCTCTTCTTCATTTTATGTAATCTCATGGTCTGTGGCTTTCATTCTTACAAAAACACAACCTCTCCTTCCTCTGAAGCACAAATAGTATGGCCCAAACTGGAAACTACAACAGTGGCTTTTGTCGTGACCCGAAAGTACAATGACCTGTTGTCCTGAATAAACCTTGCGAAAGCTCGCGCTGCAGAACCCAGGGATCCTGGGTTGGATCCACACTCCCGCCTGTTTCGACCTGGAGAAGTATTGTACCGGTGTGCGGTCGTGTGTCGCTACTGCGTGGTGCCCTTGTTAAAGACCCCAGGTTAGTGGTTGTACTGCACTGGCTGAATTGCTCATCTACAGCTGGGAGAAAAGTTGCCTGTTGAGGCAGACGTAGTTGAGGCTGTATGAGCATACTACACACAATCCAATTTCTTTTTTTGTTTTTAATTAATTTTGACGAGATAAGCAGTAAGACCCCTTTCGGCAATGGTCTATGACTGGAAAGGTAACTGTGGTGGCATTTTTCCAGGACCATTGACCTTGTGCGCTGGTAGAACACTATTGTAAAATACCGTCTTTTTCCTTTTATTTATTTTTTTTAAGGGGGGAGGAGGGGGAGGCATTGGCACATTAAAATTTGCAATTCATGGGATAAATCCGAATTGACCAAAATTTTACTGGCGGGTGTTTTTTGGAGTTGGAGTTGTTCGGATTTATCCGAAAACACAGAACTCTTGATATAACAAATTGGATACACCTACGATTAAGGTTCCATTCTGCCCCCAAGTCTACCTACGGCAGTGTACAAAAATGTATCCAAGGTATGACAGCGTAGTGGGGGAGGAAGCGGGTTGGCTACATTTGGGGGTGGGCTGCATTTTTTTCCAAAATGTGGCCCACCCTACAACATGGGAGTATTCACTGGCGGCCATTGCTGTGTTCGCAACCGCTGGGTGCATGCTGAAGGTGAGCTTCCACAGTTCTGCAACGTGCCTTCACACCACTAAGATTGCCGATCTTAGTAGCCTATTATGAGTTTGTTCTGGGCATGTACTCTAAACATCGCCCTCAAATGTGGCAACCACTGAATACCCATTGTATTTATGCGTGACCCCCGCTTCCCAAGTCGAGATCTGAGGCCCCCACCCCCTCCCCCCAAACAACTCTGGCTGTGCCACTGCCAGGGTGCATAACTACAGTATTTCCAAACATACCTGTAGTCAGTTCTAGGTTAAGAATGCACTAGATGCTCCGCCTTCAGTGCAAGCTTTTTGCTTTTGATAACAGTTTGTTAAACCGTGCAGAAGGCAACATGCAGTTGCTGAAGGGGGAGCTTATACCGAATTCTTAACCTGTCACTGATATAGGTATTGTCTCTCTTTCTGTTTCAATGCAAAATTGTTTTGCTCTATGAATAGATTTTTTTATAAATGAAATTTTCTTGGTAATTATTATGTGACTCTTGACCCAGAACGGGAAAGAAAGCTCCATACCTCAGGCGATTCATATGAGGAATGTAAGCCAAGCCCCATGTCATAGAAATTTTTAAATCTTGTCACAAAAGCATTTGACCTTTGGAAGCAATGTCTGGTGGCTTTGCTCACCGCACCAGACAATGCATGTTAAGAGGCTCCCAGTCTCTTGATTGAAAGTGGTGTATACTGAGGGGTCCGCTTGCCTCAACCAAGACACTGCATACCAGCAAAATTTCAGTCGTTGCTCTCCATCTTGCAATAGGAAGAGATTGATGGATTGAAGACCTCTTTTTAATATGTTAAGAAGAGTAGAGATTCATACGAAATCTCTGCAGTGCAGTGTCCTGGAACAATAGTGCCGTTAAGTGCCATCCTGCCCATGTACTTGCCTGTTCCTTGGCTTTCAAGTTGGCTAGGGGCTTTTCTAAACTCACACCCTTACCTTCCACACACTGGACTGCACGATCTTTGCTGTGGAACCTTGGGTGCGTTTGCTACACCACATGCACTGCAGCATATCCACCCAAGGCTCCAACGGTGCAGGTGGAAGAAGCAACGGCTTCGCTTAAGCAGACATCAAGCATCCCAGATGTGCAACCGTTCCGTGCGGGTCTTTCGTTAGTTCATTACAGTCCAGAGCAGTTTTTGGGATCAATGGCAGAGCGTGATAACGCACCACAGCTTTGGGCACGTGGACCAAAAGCTTACATTGGGGATCCTGAGTTCAATCCCAACCCCTGCCCATTTCGATGTGGACGGACATTGTAGTCTTGCACCAGTGGTACTGCACTGGCTAAATTTCTCGTGTACTGTGGACACAACCAGAAGCCCCATTGAGGTCAACTAACTTCCTGCCCCTCTAAACCTACGGGCATGATTATTTTTAAACAATCTCGCGCATGGCGGCTGAAGCGTGAAGGTAAGGAGCGAGATCCCGAGGGCATGCTCTCCGAGACAAACACAGGCAGGGCTAGAGCCACTGGAGTTTCCCAATGTGCCACGTTCCAAAAGACCAGTGGATGCTGGAAATAGTGCTTACCGAGTAACCGCGAGTCGCACGCGACGACCAGATGATGCCTCGAGACACCTTGTTCATAGAGCAACATACCCCGGGCGGTGAGGCCAGGAATTGTTAAACATGAAATATGTTGTATGGCTGGCCCTTACCAGCTTCAGGCAACACTTTCCTAACGGAAGACCGTCGCACAAGTGGTGTCAGCGTTCAGCCGGAACTCTTGTCCAGCTAAACAGCCTCCCATAAGTAAAGAAGAGCATGCCTGGATAACTGCCCTTCTTTTTGTCACAAGGGTGTTTGGGTCGAACCGCACAATGGTGCAAAGGCAACAAAAGCCCTTTTATACCGAGGGAAACGCACCTGGACCTCTGCTTGTAGAGAATCAACCTCATTGCTGCATTATGGCGTACAAATCTTGCCAACTTTTGTGCCTTTTATCCTCCACTTCTCCAGTTTATACCTCTTCTAAATCCCCCCAATAATCCCCAGCACAGTGTCGCAAACCGAAACAATCGCGCAATTAACCTTTGTCTTCCCGTTCTATCCTTCCTTCCCAGCAGTACGACCTCGTTATCTGGGAGTCGTTGATCGGGCATGCTCACTAATATGGCGGGAGAGTTTGGAGGATGCGAGGCGGAAAGACGGCGAGCAAATGCTTCGGAGGAAATGAGCAGACGCCAAAAGCGGGATCAAAGCCGCCGGGGTTCGCGACCGCAAGCTTTTTATTCCACTCGTGTTTGAGTGCTAGTTGTGGTGGGAGTTTCTGGGAGACGCCACGTACACAGTCTTCACACCATCGAGGCATAAAGTGCACATTGTATCCAACTGTGCAACACTGTTTATGAATGCACTTGCAACTTCCAGTGTTGCGAGTGGAACATGTTGGGACATCTCTTTATACGAGAAACGGACGAAGCGGTATTCGCAACTCGAGCCCGCCACTTGCCCTCTCACGAACGAACAAAGCACCAGAGTGGGGACAGCAGCGGAGATGGTGGCAGGGACTATCGGACTTGGTGCAACTGTTACCGCATGGTTCTGGTCGGATGCGTTCGTGCATCGTGCCGTTTTAACGGAAAAAGCGAGTGCGCCAAATAAAAAATTGTGTTCCGCTTGCAATTTTTAAAAATCAACATGCTAATTTTTCTAAACGCACATCATCACCTTTGTTACTTTTAATATGCTTCTGTCCTGACCACTTCGTATTTTCAGCCAAATAAATTAATTCTAGCACACTAGGCAGCGTCGTCAAGCAGGCTCACAAGAAATCCTGGAGAATCTATTGTCTTTTCCGCCATCTTGGAACTACTGCTGTCTATGCACCTTTTCCACAAGGAAGCAGCCATCTTTAATGTCGTCACTTCTGGTATGCGTTAAAACATTGTTTTGATCTCTCCACGCCGCTGGAAGGGGTTCACGAAACATGTGCGATTGTCATTCTTGTTTCGCTCGCCTATATTTTTCGCATACTCCAGGTTGAAATGTTATTATTCTGTACCACATGCCAAATATGGAATACGCGTGACTGAGAACTAAAGTAAATGAAAAATGCCTATAGGGCATTGGAGATATGAATTCTGCCAAAGCAGACAGTATGGCGAAAAGTGCCGGCAGCATCATCACAGCATGTGTACAGAGGAATTTATGTTGGCTACTCTGCTAAAGGTGCTGGTCGTTCATTGGCGACATTCACATAGTGGAATATCAGTGATCCGCTGAATTGGTAGCGCTCTTCATCGTTTGTCGTGTTGCCGGTAGCTCGTGCTTTGTGGCGCCGACAGTGCAGACCTGCCACCTTTCGCATGTTGGAGCCAAGAAAGTCCGTCGACGCACAGTGCTCTGAATGCAGGCTGCTACAAAAAAACAGTAATCGTGGCCACTGGCAATTTTCTAACACACTTGCAACCGAGTAGGATCGACTGAGACAATACCGGTTTTTAAAGGGGTTTTGCGACGTCTTAGGACAGGATGCGCTGCTGCGGAGCTAGTTCCAAGACGTCGCAGGAGGCTTTAAAACCGGTCTTGTCTCGGTTGCAAGTCTGTGAACAGGGCTTTGCTTAGCAGACAGATCACTGTCCCAGGCTGCAGTGTCGAGAAGACCGGCGCATTTTTCTTCTCAGATATCAGTGTTTCACAAATACACCTATATGTGTGACATTTGAAAATATATTTACAGCAAATCGCCTCAACGCCGTGAAAGAATGTAGGGCAACTCTGTAACTAACGGCCACTCCAGCGGCCAGCCGGCTCACAGACTCGCTCAAACCGCAAATACAGCGTAGCATACAATAAACGCGTTTATGCGGCACACCGCAAAAGGAGTGACAAATATCAAACGTTCACCAACATGTGAATACACTTCGTTGACAGCCCCCTTTTTTTTTTATGCTTCCGAGACTGGCTAAAACTGAACATTTTTGTCAACACATTCGATGGTGTGCGAAATCGCTCGAGTTTCCAAAAGACCCAATTTCGTTTTGCCGACGGACAAAAAACAAAATCTGCCCTTGTCGTGTCAGTGGAACGACACCACTTAACAGACATGCAATGTTTCGCGTGCACGGCAAATTAAGTAACCAGAAATAACGTTTTCAGCCGCTCGTCTTCAGCAACCGACACACGCTCCCCCGAAACCTTGGACCTACTGGATGTGGCTGAAAACGTCCGATCCGATCGCCGAATTCACCGCGCGCACACGAAGCGTGTCGCTCGACTCTGTGGACAATTTTGCCTCAACGCACACACAAACTTGCAGAACCTATAGCGCCAAAACAACAGCGCAACAACAACGGTATCACGCGAAATGAATCCCGTTTGAGTTGAAGAGATGCAGCAACGCTAGAAAGTCGTCCGTGTCCATTGTACGCGCCCTCTTGTCAGCAAACCCGGCGCCGTTCAGCAGCTCCTCCACCTTGTCCTTCATGCTGAAGTCCTCGGGCAGCATCTCGTTCTGCACGGAGCAGTGGACCCTGTAGTTCTTCTCCAGCATCGCCAAGACAGCCGTCTGCTTGAACTCGGCGCCGAGCGTTTTGTTCTTGCGCACGAAGCAGACTCGAAGCAGTCCGTCCCACTCCACGAAGTTGATGGCCGGCGGCGGATTGCGCGGTTCCAGCCTCACAACGCTCGATTCCACCTTGGGCGGAGGCCTGAAGTTGTTCTTGCCCACCTTCATCAGCATGTCGACGCGCGCCAAAAGCTGCGTGTTCACGGACAAGCGACAGTACAACTTATCGCCAGGTTTAGCGACCAACCGCTGCGCAAACTCGCGTTGAAACATGAGCGTGGCGCACCGGAAGAAGGGACGGTGGAGCAGGAGTTTAAACACGAACGGCGACGAGATTTGGTAGGGAAGGTTAGCGACGCATATGTCGAAGAAAGGTAGCTCGGATTTGAGCACGTCGCCCACCAGAATCTGAAGCTTGCTCTGCATATGGGTGCCTTGGACTCGTTTCTGGAGTTCGGCGACGAGGCGGGTGTCTACCTCGCAGGCGACCACTTTCTTGGCCTTTTCGAGCAGTTTGACAGTCATGTTGCCCGTGCCGGGACCCACTTCGAGGACTACATCTGTGGGTCGGATGGCCGATTTCTCGATCATGCTGTTGATCACCAGCGGGTTCTTCAGGATGTGCTGCCCGAGCTCGGTGCGAAACGCGATGTTCTGCCGCTGTACCTCCTCGTGGGGTCGAGTCCGTTGTGTTTTTACCTTCGGCATGGCGGTCACAAAAACTTTTCGCGCACTTTATGGAAATTTTTTAAGATTTCACGTTGTTTTGGAGCACAAAACTGACAACTTCACGTTGTAACGCCAGATCCACACGTGCAATCACTGCAATGTTTCTTGACACTGTTGAATAAGCCGTACGTTTCCAACCGCACGCTCGAATTACACGTCCGATAAAATCAGAAACCGCCTGACCAGTATTTGTTTATACCAAAAATTTGATTTTTAGTTCATTGTGATTTTTATTTATGATAAATGGAACACATTACTATTTATTAAATATTTTTACCACAATAAATACGAAGCGGCGGCTCTTGCGTGACGAAGTTCGCTTTCTTTAAAATGGCCGCGCCCAGTGCTTTGTGAAGAAACTGCAGAAATGAAAGGCATCAAAAGGTTTCTGAGCCTTTTATCCAAGAACGTGAGTATTTTTCGCGCTTATAACATTATTTTGAGCTTTCCAAGTTGCCAATTTATGCATTATTATTCTAATTTGTAGCCTGGTTGCTCAATTAACTCAGTGCGCAGCTTCGTGTCTGAAAGGTCGTCTGCAGAGCGAGAATTCCCGTCCGCTAAGTCGTCTGCTAAACGCGACTTCTGCATTTACACTACGTGTTCACACTAGAATGGCCTATTGCAGAACAAAACGGCATCCGTGAGAGTCAACAAGTCGCAAGACGTGGTCAGACCGCAAGATGTAGCACGTCTGTCCAGCGTCGCCACGCTCGTGTCGCCGCCTGATCCCGTGTCCAATCTGAGGCACGTGAAACTTCGTGTCCCAGAAAACGAGTCCCCTGCAGAAGCGCAGTTCAGGATGCAATACGCCGCTGTCCAGGATTGGAACCAGGAGTACTGGACAAAACACAACACTGACTTTCACAGGGTATGTTACCCTTAGAGCCGATACTTTAAGCGTAGCATATTCAAGAGCTCTAGTTCCCCGAATAGATCCTTTCCAAAAGTCCATCAAGCAAGACTGGTGGTCGCCATTTCTTTGGCACAAAGCATATGATTGGTATGGTGGCTTGATTGGATCCGAGTTCATACTTTCATACCGAACACCAGAACAATATGTGCCTAAACAATGGCGGTCTCGCATAACTGGCGCAGCATCTACTAGGTGGCGCACAGTTTTGAAAAGGATCTATGCTTAAATGGTAAAACAAAATGGCTAGGTGGCGTAAGCCACCGCCCGATCCAAAGGGCTCAGCCGGATTCATCCATCGATCTATTACCGATTTCCCATTGATAAAAGAGAGACAGTGCTATTAAAAATGCATTTATATATTTGTGATTTGATTGTAAGTTTTAGCACATTGTACACGCAGAAGAAAGATGAGTTCACTCGAAGAAAGTTGGAGGAGTACAGCAGGCAAGGTATCAAGAAAGAAAATGTACCAGCTGAAGAGATGGCAGAGTTTTACCGAACTTTCTTAAATGACAACCACCAGAAGCATATGCAGTACAACTGGTAAGCGTTTCATTACTGCTTAACGTTTTCTTGTTACTTTTTTTTTTTATGCTGCACTTATTTATGTTTTTTGCCACCCACCGCAGGACTTGGTACAAGAAAAACTTCGGTCTCCTGTGGCCTGCAATCAAAAGCAATTGGGCATACTACAGCAGGGAATTTCAAAATGGTGTCTTTCAAAAGATTCCTTAGGTGTATAGAAATAAATGTAACTAGTCTTCCAAGTTTTGAATCAAGGCCTGTGTTTCTTTATTGACCTTCAAGTGCGAGTTCAAACCCAAGTCGCGCCTCGTAATTCTAGACACACCAGCCAGATGGCGACACCAGCCCGAAGAGAGTAATATGAAGTACACAAAAGGACACGTTTCACGCGAAATGGGATGTAATATCTAAACATCGAGCATGTATCAATTTATCTATTTTATAACCGTCAATTATGGCGCCCCTCCAATCACTCATTTCTGGATAATTAAATAAAATATCCAGCACTTTAACACAATTCCGCTGCTGGCCTTCTAGCTTCATCTTCTGGCATTCTGGTTTATCAGTCAGCAGTTACACTGATTTCTAGAGATCAGTGGTCAGTTACCTCAACTAGCTAACGCTCTTTTAGTTGCCTTTTTTTTTTTTTTCTTTCTTTGTTTTTCGCGGATGCCTGCCAAGAAAATTTGCGGCAGATGCTTTAAATTTGTTACTTCTTTCTCATCGGCAAACTCAGTGGGCAAACTGCCCAGACTAGCCAGCTGGATGGATGGATGCTAATGGCTGTACCCTATGCTAGAAATGAAGAAACAAAAATATGATTTTTTTCTTCGCCTATTTGCTTACCCTCTGCAATTTCGTAACTATCACCAGGCGCAGCCCTGGATTAAGGGGGGCGCTAAGGAGGCTGGAGCCCAGGGCCACGCCTGAAGAAAGCTGGGGTAGGTGGGCTCGTCACTCGGCTCTCGGGGCGCGACCGCAGGGGGACCCTCGCTCGGTTAGCCCTTTCTACTCGTAGGGTGCGAAAGACCTCCCAGAAAAGAGACATTTTTCTCTTTTCTTGCGTGTTTGTTGCTGGCGTCACCAGCGCGTCCAAAGTACTGGTGGCATCAATTTCCTGTCGGCTTCTTGAAGGCTTTTTCCTCTACAGGGTCATTTTCCTTTTTACGGTGCCGACCATACTTCGTTTCATCTCGTGTTGAACCACAACGGAATAAGGCGAGCCCACCTATATATCGACACCCTGATATATATATATATATATCAGGGTGTCGAACCGGAACCGAACCGGTAATTTTTCCGGAACTGAACCCGAACCCGAACCGTTATATTGTTATCGCGATGAACCCGAACCGGAACTGAACCGGAAAAAAAATAACGGTTACCGGCTCATGTCAAAACGGTTCGGCCACGCGCTGTTGACAATGAATGTGCTATCAATGCCATTTGTTTTTTAAGTGCCGTCAACTGACACACACGTCGCTTACATATTTTTCTTCTCCACTCAGTCTTAGGAATATAAACGCTACATCCATGAATCTTGACAAACGCTGCATCCATGAATCTTGACATAGGAACCAGTATTGCGCTGGTCGCGGCTTGCACGGAAGAATTGGAAGGCTGTGCAAAAAGAAAAAAAAATCGCGTCGCGGGATTTCATTTTCCTACAATCTCGTAAATCCTAAATGTTGCTGTGTGCTCATTTCATAACACGTTTCTAGAACGCGCGAGTTCTTGAAGCTTGCTTCCATCGGAATAAGAAAAGAAAAGGCTGTGGAGTTTGATAATAATGCATCCGGTTTCGGCACTTAGAAGCTAAGATATTTGTGAGACAGCGAACTCTTCAATTTTAATATTTATCCTATCACGTCCTTCTGGCGTTGCGTTCGGTGAAGTGTTTTTCATATTCCGTATCTTGTTTAATGAAAACTTCAGGGTCTAATTTGAGTTACCGAAGGCTAGTTCAAATAAAGAAAGCTGTATTTTCTCCCAACTGTTCCTTCAATTGCTTACACGCCGAGGTGGCGGGATAGTTAGCAAGTTCTACTTGTAAGTGGGTTTGTAAGGAGGTCGCGGATTTTACAGCTACTGCGTCGGACCCAATTAGATGAAGTCCGAATGCGTAAACGTCGGTGAGGTAACCTTTGAGTGCACATAAAGAAACCATTCCTGGTAGAAATCCCTGAGCCTTACACTACGATGTATCCCGTTTCGTGATTTCAGATGTTTTATTTGTAATTTATTTTGATGTTGCAATTTGTCATTTATAATTTCCAAACCGGTTCGCGAACCGGTTCAGCGCCCCGAACCGGTTTGCGAACCGGTTCGCGGATCGAATTAATCGAACCGGAACTGAACCGGAACAAAATAAATTTACCTGAACCTGAACCTGAACCGTAACCGAACCCGTATTTTTTTTTCGGTTAGACACACTGATATATATATATATATATATATTTTTTTTTTAGGGGATTTAGCTTTTTTTTCTTTGACTGCTTTCCCGCGTCATTCCTCAACCTGAAGTTTCCTACCACATGCAGCGATTGTTTTGCATCATTTGATTTTTGTCAGCTTGCAAAATATGTTTTGTCATAGCTATTTTAAAGCGCACAAAAACAGGATAGTGAACTTAGCGCTGACGTCGACTATGACGCAGCCTTGCCTTTATTCCATTGTACTGTCGAAGACGATGAAATAAAGCAAGGTCGGATGTTTTGCATGTTTTTATTTCTGAAAGACGTCACTTTGCCTATTCATATATTTATTTTATTTAGTTATTGCTTGCGCGAATTTACATAATATCTTCTAGCAGTTTGAGTTTTCGTGTTTTATAAACTTCATTTCATAATTATAATATAGATCAGGGATTAGCGATTTTGACTAATCATCTTATCACAATTTACTTTTTGAGTTCCTAAAAATCACGCCCGATCTTTTTTTTTTTTTTGCGTACTTTGTGCAAGCCATGGAAGAAAATAAACGGCGTTTTGATAGGTCATTTCGTTTTATGGTTGAGTCACAATATTAACCCGGAGCCTGTGGCTCCGAGGCAAAGCGCCGGCCTACAGACCGGTGGGTTCGGATTCCGGAAGTGACGGGTTCGAATTCCGCCCGAGGTACCTGCATCCTGATGGAGGCTTATTCCGGAGAAGGCGCCTTGATACCGACATTTGGTTTGCACTTCGAAAGGTCCCCAAGGTAGTCAAAATGAATCCTATGATCGGCTCTCCATTAGAGTTTTGATAAAATTCTTGGCGTTTTTTGCAAGTACCGTCAATTGTTTTGAGAACGCGCAAGACACGCGTCATGAGCATAGGCCGGCATTTGAGCCGATCTCACTCACACTCAAGATTACCGCCGTTTCTCTCATCAAATCGCAATCACACTCACAATCCCGATTTATTCGGTCATCACAGACATTCACCATCACGATCCAACGGGAAACTAAAAATCCCCTTTAGTCGCAGTCACGATTTATTCAACACAGGGTGATCCCACACACTCACTTTCGTGATTAAACACAAAACCAAAACTCACTCTCATATAAAAATCACGATTTATTCAAAACAAGTTCCATCTCACACACACACACAAACAAACACACTGGCCATCACGATTAAACACGAAACCAAAATTCACTCACCCTTATCATCGCGGTCATCAGGCTCTCAGCTCATCTCATCACACTCAAGGCCACAGCTCATCACACTCACGCTCATAAGTTCTTGAAACTCGCACTCACACTCACGAGTTCTCAGAAGCTCATCAAGGTCATCACACTCACGCTCATAAGTTCTTGAAACTCGCACCCACACTCACGAGTTCTCAGAATTCACGCTCGCACTCAGTCACGACTTCCCGAAACTAACGCTCGCAGTCGCACTCATGAGTTCTCAAAACTCACACTCACTCACAATTTTCCGAGACTTACGGCCTCACTCACGCTCACCTCATATCTAACGATGAGTGTGAGTGGATGTGAGTGATCGCACTCATGAGTGAGGAATGCCGAGATATGGTCACGATCGAGTGCTCTGCCGATATTCTCTTCCGAGGGCCGCTCATTTCGCCGCCATTTGCTTCCAATGGCCGAACGAGTCACGGGCCTCGTGCACTGGCGCAATTCACGCTGCATGCAAGACAAATGGAAACACGTCAAGGGGCCTTACTTTCCATGACACGCCAAACACTCACTATGACGTCTTAAAAAGGGATTCATTCTGCTTTCATTGGCGGAAACAAGAATAATGTTCAATCTGTCAATGCTGACGGTGCTGGCTTGAGCATCCGATAGCTCCAGATTCCTGCTATTTTTCTTTTTTTTTTTTTTTTGTTACAAGCGTTATAGAACATATCGTTTGCCACTAATGATAAGTAGCCAGAATCACGTCACGGCGAGGAAAATCATGGTCGTGACGTGATGCAGAGGACCCATAACAGTGAGCCACCATGCCATTGTTAGTCGGTGTCATTTTAACTGTTTCTGTGTATGACGTGTGGTTCGTTCACTTTCCGGAGCAACAAACATGCAGGCGCCAGGGAGAACGCATGGCTCCATTGAAACGATCATAAAGATGTTTTTTCCTAAGGGAGCTTTATGGCCGGCAGCGAATCAGGCCGAGATCCTCCACACGTGGCCTGTGCTCGCGGTTCAAGAGCGCGGGCTGATTCGCCGATTACACAGGGACCTATGTCAACGGTATCTTTGTGCTGCCCGTGGGAATGCGGCCAGCATATAGGTATTTGTAACATAGGCCCTTTTGAAATCGGCGAATCAGTCCGCGCTCCTGTGCCGCGAGCACAAGACACACGCGGACGATCGTGAATTGACCCGCCGCCAACCGTTAAGTATGTTAGCTAAAGGTACCTTTATGATCGCGCGAATATTTAATTATGAGCCTTTACTGATTTCTTACTCGTTCGTCTTCCACGAACGAGTTTCTTTTTTGTTATTAATACTAGGCTGTATCTGAAATAATGTTTAGCTTTTTTTTTTTTTTGTAAATCAAATCAAATCAAGTCCCTGTGCCGCCATATGAAGCTCGCCTTAGGGCCCTCAGGTGGCAGAGCCTCTGCCACCGCCGGACAGTGGCTCGGGTTGGGCTTCTTTGTAGGTTGCTCGACGGGTCCATGAGTGATACCCACCTCCACTCATGCATCAGGATCGGGAAGCGATCCGGGCAGCCAGAACTCCTGCACGCCCGAACAGTGCGCCACTCGTACTCCGTACTCCCCGCCGCCCTCAGAGACTTTCTTGCGGCCCCCCTGTCGATTCGATCTCCACTCCCCAACAACTGTGACGAGTCCGCTGCCTTGCGCCGTGCATTCTCACGATCAAAGCACCTAAAATGAATCTACGCCATGACCATTGTTCGGTTTCACTTCGTTTTTATTCGTTCTCTGTTGTTGTTGTTGTTTGTTTTGTTATTTCATGCCCCGGGTGGTTGGCTGACAGGCACACTAGTGTACGGGCCTCGCCTTTCTGTCTTCGCCTCGCAAGCCACCCGGGGTTACATTACTCTTGCAAATAAAGATTATTATTATTATTATTGTTATTATTATTATTATTATTGCTAATACTCGTGCACTGGCTAGTATTATGCTTAAAAATGTATCTTATTTTCTGCGGAGATGTGTATAATGTTTCTTTTTTTTTTTTTTATCCACCAGCGTACCAGCACCAAGACCTCGGGCTTGTTCCTGGGCACTGTAAAATAAACATTGATTGATTATTATTATTATTATTATTATTAATAAATAAACCGCGGAATTTTGACAAGGCCTATTTCAGTGACTTATTATATTCTCATCGATGAAAGACTTATGCACGGACGCGGCACGTGGGCTAAGCGAATTTTTGATCACATTTCACTATCTAAGATAAAATGCAATTTCTTTTTTTTTTTTACATACATTTTACAAAACGGGGGGGGGGGGGGGGGGGGGGGGGGGGACAGAAAACAAGCCTCCAAAATGTGGCTTGACTGGGTCTGCACACCCAACTCCCCCCCCCCCCCCCCCTTTTTTTTCCCACAAATACACGCACGCGCGCCAGAATTAGCTCGAAATAGTTCGTAAAAATTATATAATTGAGGCTTTGACATAGCAAGCACAAGACAGAAAATATGTGCTCAAATATACAGTAAACACACGTAGGAAGTAATAACAATCGTCTGTTTATGTTGTTATATTGCGTGGTAGGTGCAAGTTAATATGTATACTGAGTTTTAGATTACAAAACCGTTTATTAAGCAGATGGCAGAAGAAATATATCGGGACTATTTTCTCTTAGAAGACAATCCCCCATTTCCTGCCCATCGCTAAAACTTGACCAATGGAAATGCTGCACCTCGCGGTGAATGCGAACGTTATTATTGCAACACTTTTTTAAGCTTGTTGTAAATTCGAGTTTGAAAAAAAAAATGTAAACTGATTGTGGTGCGAGAAACATAGTCCGCAATTATCGCTCCAAAACCAGCGAACTATGTTTTCTCCCCGCAAGCTTGTTGCTATGGGGTGATGCGTCGGCGGGTCGGCTCGTCTGCTTCCCGGGGCGTCTGCAGGCGTGCGTTTGCGGGACACGTGTTTCTTCTTCCCGTGGATCCCGACCCCGAGGCCAGCTTTGCGATCCTTCCACGTCAACGAGGCAAACGTTTCCTTGTCATCTGTGGAATGCGACTGCGTATTGCAGTAGCAGCGCGACGGTGCGGTGCGACGAACGACGACTGCCGAGCACAAAGTCCGGGCTCCTTGACGACGGTCCGCGCGTGTTCGAGAGATTCCTCCGCGGGTCGGCGGTCGGCCGCGTTGGTGACGCGCAGTGACGCCGGAATCTTTCGCTTGCTATTGGCTGACGCGTAAAGAGATGCCCCTCCCCTTTTCCGGGGTCATCTCAGAAAGGGGGGCGTGCCGGGGACTTTGATAGCAATTTTAATAGGGAAATCCGCCGCGCATGACCGTAATTTTATGATTTTTAGGATCCTTAGGGCCTGTAGATTGAGTTACCGCCATAAATAGACCATCGCAGAACGCTCCGGAGGGCCCCTTTAAGAGAATTAAATAAGGATGCTATTACCGTGCTTTAATGTGTGGAAGCGAAGTTTCGACACAGCTTAACCTCCCATTAGCACGTGTTTTGAAACAAGCCGCTAAAAAGTACATCTTTCGCTGCCACCCCTAAGAATGCAGTAGATACTAGCTCTGCCTCCAGCACGTGTTAAAAAGGGTTAACAAGGGCAGAAAGGCTTTGTGTTAACAATTCAGAAGTGCTAACAAAAACAGAAAGTGTATACATGTGTTAACAAAGGTAGAAATCCCTAGAAATGGAGGAATAGTGTGCACAAATATTTATTTATATATAACCGTACGAGTCTTGAATTGTGGGTGATGAAACAGATTTATAAAGCTGTACAATATTTTTGCTTCGCCTTCGCTGGCTTGGTCTCGCGTTCACATTAATAGCTGCTTTTGCATCAAGAAAAAAAGGGAAAAAAAAAACAAAACAGGTCGACTCTACATCGTGCATTGGAAAATAAATTGCAATTTCAGAAACAAATATGGTAAACTTTGTGAAAATATTATAGGGGCCCACTTCAATGGTTGTAAATAGGTTCGCGCCAGTGGCGTAGCCAGGGGAGGCTTATGGGGCTTCGGCCCCCTTCCCCTTCCCGTTCCGCCCCCCGAAACCCAACCGATCCTATAACATACACTTGCAATTTGACCCCCCCCCCCCCCTTTTTCTGCGCACCCCAGGTCATGGACATCCAAGCCACCTCAGCCCCCCTTCCCCCCCCCCCCCCCCCCTCAAAAAAAAAAAAAAAAAAAATCCTGAATAGACCATTGATTCACGCCGTGCGAGAACGTCGGCCGCATGTTTCTTCACGTTGTCACCGATTCATATTGTCAAAAGCTGCGTGTAATACAATAACAAATAAAAATAAAGGTGAACAATTGTTCACGTATGCACCTTGCTCCCGCAGGAATCGAATGCTCCTTGATGCTTACCTTACAAAGCAGAACACAATTGTGCGTTGATATTCCGCCTCTCGTACGAAGCGTGGCAGCTTGTTTGCAAGGGTTCCAAGCCTATAGGGTTGGTTTCGTTTTCCCGCCGCTACCAATTTGCCTGGCGTAGTTTTTGTCGCACTAGTAGATGGCGCTGTACATTTCGTTTTCAGATAAGATCGAACAACCATGTCAGGTAACCATTTTTAATTTTCATGAAAAAGAAATAAATATTTTGCTGACTTTATGCCCAGAAGCAAAAAAAACCAATCCTTGTTTTGAAAAACAAAAAAAAAAAGTTTTTGCGAGAAAATGTGTAAGCACCATCTCAGTCACGTGCGCGTTTTACGTATCGCGCGATGTTGGCATTTTGGGCGGCTTCCCCCTTCCAAAAAAACGGTTCTGGTACGGGTGTAGAAATATTTACTGACAACTTAGGCATAGGAAGGAATGACAAAAAAGTATTAATCACTTACTATTAGGGTTGTTACTTTGAGAAACAAAATCGCAAATATGGCACATCGCGCAATAAAGCTCTGGATTAAAGATTTTGTTTCTCTGTATCTATAAAAGCTAAGGTCTTCAAAATTTGCTAGTGTGTTACCCTGTCTATAGTTCATCTTTGAATCCACTTCGCTGACGTGTACTCGTTGCTCAGCAGCTCGTGTAGTTGGTATTTGTTCTTAAAGTGGTTTGCTGCACCATCACTGACGTAGGTCACATGAGCACACCCAAATTGAATTTCACGATTCTCCAAACCGTTGTCATATCAATTAAGTTTCAAACAATCTCATTCAAATTTTTTGTGTGTTTTGCGTTTTGCGGCAAAACACGGCAGCAGATCTATTGGCGCTCACAGGGGGCGCAGGTTCAGGTTCTGGTGAGCCCTACCTCCTGTTACCACCGAGGTTGTAGGCTGATCTGTTCGCAAAGTCGCTCCGGTCGCTTACTTTACGTCGCGCAGACCGAGACGCTACACGCCGGCTGTTGAAACAGGCACCGCGAAGCATGTTACAGGGTGTGCCTCTTGATCGATACGGCCCATGGGAATTTTTGGGTTGGTTATACGAAAATGTATTAGGAATTTTCCCTTCAAAACTTCCGTCCACCTCTGTGCTGTCAGCTCGTCTTTTCCAGACCACCCCGTGCCATTTTTACGCTATTTAATTATAAAAAAAAAATTGTGAAGAATGGCTATGTGCTCGTGCCATTTATGGCAACTGCGTTAGCGTCAATTTGACCATGTTTTAGAACGGCGAGTTGGGCTAGTTGGTTGTACACGCTTGAAGTGAGGCGCCAAAACAACGAGGACACAAGGAGAGAAGGAGACATGGACGAGGCGCTCACACTTATAAGTACCGCCAACCATTGTTGTGGAAACGCGCAAGACACGTGCCACCAGCGGGCGCTCCACCGCCATTCGCTTCCAAGGGCCGCTCATTTAACTGTGAACGAATGTGTGACAGACAGGCGTGACAGACGCTTTAGACGTATTATCGCCCGTTTCTCGAGTAGGGACCTATTCGTGTGTCACCTTAACGACCTCTATCATCGCACTATCTCCCCCCTTTCACTTTTTCCCCGGCAGATATCTGATTGGCGTGCTTCCGCATCCGCGGCCAAATAGTTAGCCAAACTACCTCGTTCCCGTTTTATACAACACATCTCTCCACCCCTCAGCGCTGCGCCGTCATTTGCTTCCAAGGGCCGCTCGAGACAGGGGCCTCGTGCACTGGCGCTTTTGACGCTACTTGCAAGACAAACGCAAACGCATCGAGGATCTGTACATGCATATCGTCTATTGTGTTGTTTTCATATTTTTAGACCGCCCTGAAATTAATCTACCTCAAAGGACTAATTAAGTTGACTCACAGCTGTCGTTGAGAAATTTATAAAGTACAGCACAGCCACTAACCTCCATGGGGTCTTTTACCTGCATCACACAATAGCGGTACACGACGTCACGTCGGTACACAATGCTTATTCAGGTCGGAAGGGGCAGGGGCAGGGGTTGAATCCAGAATCCCTGGGTTCTGCAGCACGAGCTTTCACTCCACGCGCTCAGAGCTACGGTACGTTGACACATGCGAAACAAAAGTGTCGCTTGCTGTGACAGCTAAATGGAAACGTGAACAGCCTCACATAAGAACAATTCAAGTGGCTTCTTTTCCTTTTTTTTTTTTTGCGCCCAGTAAGCAGGAGTTACGATCGTTCACCTTATTTTAACAATAGTTATTATTTTGTGACCTCGGATTTCATAACTTTTGCTTGCTCTTCAGCATTTATTTCGTGTATAAAATCTAACGAATCCAGCACAGTTCGGACGCTTGGTCAAGTTTTCTTCTGGACAAGAGAGGTTTATCCGGTCAACATGAAGGTTTGCCTGGCTGCAGCGCTCATAATATGTGCCTTAGGTAATATGCCCCTTTCAAGTATATTATGCATCGAGACTTCTAGCCCGCCCAACTCCCGCTCTTGTGTTTTACGCCGAACTCTATAGCTTTCTTTTGCTTCCAACCGGCTCGTTCGGGTCACAAAGCTATGGAGTAAGCTTTGATTATCTTCGCTGGATTGTTTCCGTAATGCCTGAAGCCTGATTCACATGGGGCGATTTTACTTGCGATTTCGCAGTTGCGACGGTCCTCGTGTGGAAAAGAAAAAAAGCCTGGGAGAAGCTGTGGTGCCCGACGTCGCAACTGCAAAGTCGCAAGCAGAAAGCGTACCACGGGAATCGGGCTTTTAGAATGGCAAATACGCTGATATCGTGTTTGGTGCTATACTAGACAGTTTTAGTATAGCGTTGCTGGCTCTTACGTACGCAATACGCAATAGTATAGCGTACGCTAAAAATGACCTGCCCGGACCGAATTTAGTTGTGCGTTGCGTTTTCGAGTGAACACCGCGAATTATCTTGGTTAAATTTGCTAGACCCGTAGAATTGCGCGTTCTATATCGCAACCATGCACCTGGAAAGAAATATTCAAAATGGAAACGTGTCCAATTATTTTATTTCAAATTAACCCAAGCCGCAGCTGCCTCGTCAAGCGCAATTTTCTGCGGGGTACAGAGGCTATATACGAGTACAAGGGCGTAGCCAAATTCGATCACGGAGCCTCCGTCAGTCGTCCCGTGGAAACGGCAGCTTTTATTAGTGCTATCGAGGAATGAAATTCATGACCTACTGATGTCCAGTGCATAGCGAGAACTTCGGCGATGAACTGTGCGAATAGGCTTAGCGTTGAGCAGATCGCAGCGTAGACGCACACTTTGAGTGCAAGGCGAACATTTTCACTGTGCACTCCTTCAGCTGCAGGGCGATCTGATTCGACCGCGGTAGGTCCCAGAAAGAATTGCCGAGCTGAACACCACGCAATTTCAACGTAACACAGAACTTCGAAAACACCACGTCGCCACTTGCTGCGCCAGTCGGGGGTATACCGCCATCTTGAAACTGGCGCTCTCGTTGGGTCCGAGACTCTCTCGAGAGCGTCCCGCAACGCCCGCTAGCCTGCGCTAGCCCGCCACGCCAAATCCCCAGCGTTGCGTGCGTACGCAATACGCTAGCCCTTCTATTGCGTTCTGCGCATGCGCACTCACGACCCGCAATTTCCTTGCGTACGCAAAGCTATAGCGTACGGTCCACAAAACTGTCTACTAACGTCGTGGAGAGTACCTGCGCCAAA
Organism: Ixodes scapularis; assembly: GCF_016920785.2. Taxonomy (NCBI): domain Eukaryota; kingdom Metazoa; phylum Arthropoda; class Arachnida; order Ixodida; family Ixodidae; genus Ixodes; species Ixodes scapularis. The sequence goes on along the minus strand of NW_024609836.1, from coordinate 43,774,760 downwards.
ACTAACTTTCGTTTCGGGCTTAAGACGTAAGCTTTAATGAGCAGTGTGGGTAGGAGAGTCTATAGACCAAAACGCCGCTCTGACGTCACGCCTCTGCGGTGGCGCTGTTGTCGCCACGGCGCATGCGCAGAAACTTCTCCTCACGCGAATCTGGTTTTTGCGTGAGCGCAGTGGCCGTACCTGATGTGGGTCTTTTGTGTCAACAGCGTGTCGGTCTATAGACGCTTTACACACGTGCCAAAATACAGCCGCCATTGCTGACCTTCTCTTGTTTTTCCGAGATACCGAGCCACTGAAATTAGTGTGGACGAGCCTCCACAAAGGCCAATGCTGGGGAGAAAGACAGAATAAAATCTAGAATGGCAATGACCTAGCATGCTATGGTAATAATGAAGTGAAGTAAACGTAATAAGGGGAAACAAAAACTGAAGGTCAGTTATGGCGGCGCCCATGCACAGCTGCTGCAAAGCGTCTATACAATGTCCCTTGCAGACATAACATAACATATTCGCAGACAGCTTGAAAAACGCGCAATGGGCGTGCCTATAATATGTTTACGCTTTTCCCGATTGGTTGTTCGGTGTTCTTATGTTGCCGCTGTCTCATTGGCCGCGGAGCCATATTGAAATGCGCAAAGCCAGTACATGGTACAAAAGACAGTCCGCAGACATGGCATGTATAACGTAAACATGCTTAGAACATGACTGAAGCCTGTCCGCGGATAACCATGCAATCCTGCCACGTTTTTAAAGCGATCGCTTTAAAAACGTGGTGAATGTGCATATCGAGAGAGATCAATTAACCTACAGAAGAGCATCAAAGGAAGAAAACTCAGGCTGGTCGGAAGTGTTTTGTATATTTGAGAGCCTGCGTGTGCTTGAAGCGTTTCTCGTTTTTATTAAATTTCCGACACTCCTGGTATTTTAAGATATCAATTGTTATGTCGTTTACATTCCAGGATGCCTTGCTGCGTTTCCGGCTGAAGGGAACAACGAACTTGTACTCCACAGAGTCCGTGAGTGTTCTTCCGAAAGAATTTTACTCGTATCTGAATTGAAATGGCTTTTAGTAGGGCTAAGAAATTGATCGATCAAACTACCGATTAATCAATGAATGCTTTAATCGCGAGTAGTTTTAACCGGTAAAAAGTTGACGAAACAAAATAAAGTAAAAATTTAACGCTTCCGCTACTTGGACGTGGGCGAGTACAGCTGTATGAAGGGCAAAATGTGAAATTTTAACCTAAAGTAAATTGTAAGGGAGACATTTCAACTCCGGTCATGTGCCGACTGTTACACGTCCCTGCCTCCTCAACGCCGTGCGAGTGTCCCCTTTTGAGCGCAGCAGGCTATTGTGAATAATAAAAGGAAGTAGCTCTTGGGGGGCCGGAAAATATCAACGAACCTCTTTGTTGCATGCAGGTGAATAATTTGTGAGAGTGAGTGTTTTTGCACTGTTCTCAACTGCACATCGAGGTTGATTTATAATCAAAATTGTATACTGCACCGTTTATCACATGTTGATCAGAAAGGTGTTATATATATGTATATATATACAGGGTGTTTCACGAAAGGTGGACAAATTCGATATTGCGAAAACTACGCGTCGCAACAACCACAAAAAAAAAGGCTTGTGTCGGTTTGGTCCTGGGCCAGGGGCCTCATTAGGAACATTATTAAAGTCCGGGATAAATAGATTGTTAATTATTTTTGCTTAATTAACTTTTTTTAATATTGTGTTTAAGGGCATAGTTTCAAATTAGAAAATCTCAGCATCATCAAAAAACACTAAATCAACAAATTGCAGAACGATAGAAGGCACGCGAAGCGTTTTACGGCTTTCTAAAAAACCACACAAAATCGACAGTTTTTAGGTTCGGTTTGCTATCGGAGCGCATCTCGGCCCCGACGGCCGCGCTCCCCGTGGAGAAACAATGCAACTAGTTTTTGCTGCGTCGCGCGACGACAGCGCAGCAGAGGCTGGTTGAACTATTTCTCCACAGGGCGCGCTGCTGCCGGGGCCGAGATGCGCTCCGACTCCGAGTAAAAGAAAAAAAGAGTAGAAGAACCTGGAGTAAAAGAGAAATTGTGTGTACGTTCATACAGCCTGAAGTTCGTCTGCTTCAACGGGCGACGAGTCTTCCAGCTGTAGATGAGCAATTTCGCCAGTGCAGTACAAACGCTAGTCTGGGGTCTTTCACGTGCATCACGCAGTAGTGAAACACGACCGCACGCCGGTACGATGCTCATCCGGATCGAAACGGGCAGGGGTGAGGATAGTGATCTGGAGCCGATTATACGCGGCCAATATTTTTAACAGCCACGCGTTGTGGTCGGCAAAGTCCAGGGCGCGCGCTGATTTCCACGCATAGTATAGAAGTTCGGCTCTTTCCGTCATCCCATCGATTTTGCACGAGCCACTACCAAGACGCATGTCGAGGCATTGACTCGCACGATCCAAAATCAAATGCCTACGCAGTCTTCGTGTCCACTGCATGAGCAGCATTGAAATATCGCCACAGCGGGGATCGCATATCTTGATGACGCACTCCTGGGGATCGCATTGTTGGCATTGTTTCCACAGCTCCGCCATCGAGTTTTGCGAAGGAGAGACTGAAAGAAAAGGTTCGCTTTTACCCTTGGAATTCCACCGCGACGAAGAAGCTTCTTGGTCAATGGCGTTGCGTTCAAGTTTTTTTTGTTTTTTTTTGGCCCCACCAAGCAGTGCCAGCAAGCTGGTGTAAAGTGGGAAGCGTTCCAAACCTAACATCGTTGCACGGCCCCTTTAGAGGGGCGGTGCAGCAATTTTTGTACTCTGCGCGAATACTGCTTAGAACGAATCCCTCGGAGGTTTATGGCCAGTGCACTGGCCATAAACCTCCGAGGGTTTTTCTCCCCTCGCAATAGACGTCGCACAAAAAATCAAAGAAAACCCAGCAGCGTTCACCGTCTCAACTCGAAGCCAGAACAAGCGGCCACGTAATATGGAGTGGTTTATCTGCCGCCAATGTTGATCATAGCCAAGCGCTGAGGTTGGCAAAGCACAGGACACGCGCTGAGTTCCAGACATTGTTATGGCGCTGAGTTCCAGACATTGTCGTCGTTGCAGCGATTGGACACGGGGAACTATACCGAATGCTTGTCGAGCTATTGATTATCACGAGCTCATATCGAGTGTTCACGCATTGCTCGGATTCAGTCTATCAGCCGCAGGTTAGCGCACACCAGCTCGGTGCACGTGGAGCGAAAGCTCGCGCTGTGGTACCCAGGATCCTGGATTCAATACCCACCCCCGCCCCGTTTCGATCTGGATGAGCACCGTACCGGCGTGCAATCGTGTATCACTACTGCGTGGTGCACGTTAAAGACCCCAGGCTAGCGGTTGCCCTGCATGCACTGGCTAAATTGCTCATCTACGGCTGAGAGACTCGAAGCCCCTTGAGGCAGACCGGGTTCTAGGCTGAACAAGCATACACACAACCCAATTTGTTTCTATGAGCCGGATCCCAATATCGTCACTGGGCGACTATGCCGACACCGGGACCACCACGCTACGTCATTAAGTTTTCCGTAGGAACTACTGAAAAAAAAAAAGACGCTTTTTGATTCTTGAAATTACGCCGCAACAAAGAGGTTTTTTGGTCATCGGCATTGCGTGCGAGTGTACTTGAGCCCCACGACCAGTAAATTTGTGTAAAGTGAAAAACATTCCAATTGAATATCATTGTACCGCTCCTTTAAACTCCCCCCCCCCCCCCCCCCCCCCCCCATCTTCGTCCTACCCTCTTCATTTAACTATACTACAACGGACTATATACGCTGAAACATAGATCACCGTGCTTCTTCGGTTGAAAAAATTGAAAAAAAAAATTGATTTTAGTTTTTTTTTCTCAATTTGAAAAGTTTAGTTCTTTCTGCACATTTTCCATTGTCCCAGTGTTTTTAGAAAGCTATATTTCGGGCTGAAAATCACTTCTTCCGAAAGCAAGTAGCAGGTGACCACGCCTCCTTTTGGGATACACTCCCTGTTTATCGATGAATTCTCCAACAAAACAAAATCAACACAAGACCTAAAAGCTTGCCCAGTAACAGATAATCTCAAAAAATTATTTCGCAACTATTGCATAGCTTTTTTTCAACCAAGACAATCACGAGACGCTGTGCACGTTTTTCGTACCGTGTGAATGAATTGAATTGAATTGAATGTACCGTGTGTACATTCAATCGTTTCTGTTTTCTTAACGACAAAATGGCGCCATTGAATGCTGTTCCTTTATTCAATGGTGGCAGCATTGCAGAAGCCAATGTTTTGAAGTTTTGTGGATGGAACCCTGTTTGGAAAGCCATCAAGTGGCTGAGGGAAGTTGACGTCACTCTAATATACTTTACGGACGAAGCGACATGGCAGGTCACAAAAGAGGCCCGGCAAGCAAGGCGATAAGCCTAAAGGCGACGACATGACTTTAGCAATGCCTTTCAAGCTGGCGGCTATTGAAAAAATGACTCTGAGGCTGGTGGTGCCAATAGAAATTCGTTATTTACCAGTTTTTTTACTTTAAACTCAATTATCTCAAAACAGTGTTTTTTAGTACATAGGTACCATTTTCTCCTTAACCTGACATTATAGAGGGTTGATTTTTTATTTATACCACATGCATGGATGTTCAAAAATACTGAACTAAAATTAAAAATGTGCACCTAGCAGTTTTTGAGTTACGAAGTTTTTAATAGATGAAAACAACTAAAATTTCAGTACTAGAATAAAAAAATATAAAAAAAACTTATTTTAGATTGGTTCAAATAATTCTAGTTCAGTGGATAAAACACAATATTTCGAACAAAATGATATTTACATGACAGGAATACTCCTAATAGTCACCGAGAAAAATGTTCCTCAACATGGCCTCAAATGCATGGGGAGTATAGGACTTACCCTGTGCCCTTAAAGAGACTTTGGTTCAAACTCGACTTGGGATAACGGAAAGCTGGGGTCTCAATCATTGAGCGCTTTGACAGTTTGAGAGATACTAATGAAAATAAAACTACAGGCGCGGAAAACACGCAGATCGTGCGTTTGAGCTAATATCGTCCCGGTGCGTGCAATACACGTATACGTTTTTTCTAGCTCCTTTGTTTAAACGGTAGCGCAATTAAGGATGCTATTCAGGTTTGTACGTTGACGTAGATATAGTTGCTAGACAGGGTCAACTCGCCAACTGCAGGGTTCACGTACAGTCACATTGCGCGAAAAAAAAAAAAACTTTAGGTACACTAAGTTATGATAAGAATAGACTTTAAATTAAAAAAAAAATGTTGATGCAAGAAAAATAAAAAAATTCAATGTGTTTTTTGATTCAGGGGAGTACGATATTAGTTAACTTTCGTCAAGAGTGCCTCTGGCCATGGAAACTTTTCACAGCCGTTTTAACTGGCTAAGGCCGAATGAGCAACACGGTCATGAAGGTAATATCATGTGCACCTCTCCTCTCTCTCTCCAGGTCGAGGGTTCTTTTGCCCATACAATGGCTATTGTGATCGTCACTGCCGCAATAAACTCGGCCGCCGTGGAGGTTACTGTGGAGGACGCTGGAAGCTGACGTGCATCTGCGTTTACGGCTAAGACACAACTCTGGGCACCAAAGTGTAATCCGTAAAACATAATGAAGACGTTATTGACATGAGTTCTGCGTCTTTGGGGTCACTCGGCTGGACTCTGCCTGAGACAAAATGAGACAAAAAAAAAAAAAAAAAAAGGATTTACAGTTGTCTTGTTAATACGGACATCGTTAATAGGAATATCCCGCTGTAAAGGCAACATATTTTTGGAGACGAACTTGGTAAATGCGTGTACCTTTGCGTCGTTATTATACGGAGAGCTCACATTACGGACGTTTTCTTTTCTTCTTTTTTTCTTTCTTGGGGTTGGCTGTGGGGAGGGAGGTGGGAGGTGGAAACGGGCGTGTGTATAGATCTTTTCAGCCTCAGCGGCATGGGCGCTGCCATCTTGGAATCACGTGACGCGGCCGTCATCACTCTAAAAAAAGTGTGTGCGTCTACTTTCCCGCACAACACTCGGAGAGCCAATCAGAGCAACTTACAGAGCCAGCTGAGCGAATGACAATGCCGAAACATATGTTTAGATCAAAAAACGCAGTCTGAGTTGTGACATTAAGCAATGCAAGCGTGACGTTTTGCATTGCTTAATGTCATAACTCAGACTGCGCTTTTTGGTCTAAACATATGTTTGGACATTGTCATTCGCTGAGCTGGCTCCGTAAGATGAGCTGATTGGCTCTCCGAGTGTTGTGCGGGAAAGTGAACGCACAGACTTTTTTTAGGGTGTAGGGCGGGTTCAGCTCGTCGCTCCGCTCTCCCCTACAGCCGCGCCTTTGCGAAGGCGTTGTATCCGTGTTTTTCGTCGCGCTTTGCCACGATCTTTTGCCTTGCTTCGTGAAGTGTCGTCTCATACTTATGTTTACTAGCTAACGGCATGCCATCAGTATGTGCACGACTTTTGCACTTGATTTTATAACACGTTTTGACTATTTGCGCAGACTTGGGAAGTATTCCGTTCATTTTTAAAGTAATCTTGTAATTGCCGCGTTACTTTTTGCAGCGGTAATTTCTGATGTAATTTTGTTAAAAAATCTTGGTAACAGATTACTCTAATTATTTGTAGCTTTTTTTTAAAAACCTCTGAATATACTACAGAAGCTAGAGCAATATGAGCAGGCAATTCAGAAGCATAAAGATAACAAGTTCAGCGAGATAGAAAACATCGTGAAGACGAGAATATGCGAAAAGAAAACACGATTTCCTGTATGACCGGTCACTAGAACCTCTATAAAAACGAGCATGGGCATATACAAATATGCGGAAAAACAGAGATCAAAAAGACAACGCCGAGTGAGCGTTGCCTTCTCGATCTCGTAGCGGAGGTAGACACTGCTACTGAGCATGCGAACCGCTAGCTTTGTCTGCAGGATTCAAGGGATCATTTCCAGTCGCCCTAAGCTAGCCGGTGTATGTTGCAGCTTCCGCTGCCATGTCAGCTTACAGGCGAACGGTCGTGCACCTACATTCTCCCCATTAAATACAATTATTTTTTTTTTACAAGGTGCTGCAGAATTTTGTTGTAAGCATCAAAATTGTTTCTCTTGTTTTTCTCGATAAGCATACTGGCAAAGTAACGTGAAAGTAATTTGTAACGTAAAGAGAAAAGTAATCCCTTAATTTTCAGCGAAAGTAATTTGTAACGGTAATCCAGTATATTTGAGGCTCGGTAATTTGTAATTGTAATCCATTCCATTTTTGAAGTAACGGGCACTCTGTATTCGCACCGCCGGCGTACCGGATACAGGAAATGAATCAGCGTAAGCACTAGCGCCATGTGAGTATATGGAGGACTCTAAGAGACGAGGGTTGAGAGGCCAATTATTTATGACAGGGCACATTTGCCTAAGTGGTAGTGGCTAAGTGATTGTTGGGCAATAAGAAGCGCAAGGTATATTTATGATGACGCATTTATGGTCTTAAAGAAAGCAAATAGTCATGGTAAAAAGCCACTATGTCTGTTTCTTGAAAGCATCGTGCTCTGCCTTCGTAAGAAATACAAAACAGTTGCTTTCTATTATATGGGGGAATCATTTTTGCGTTATAAGCATTCCCTTGATCCGTTTGTTTACGAATTTATACATAGTATATATTGTGCTCGGTCTCATGGCTGGAGCCAATCAATTTTCTTAAGATATCCAATTCAATTAATTTATTTAGACACAAATGGTGGGGCTCACCGGGTGAAACACGTGTCAAAGACAGCTTGTGAGTGCCTGACAAAAGCGCCCGAGGCACGCAACATGTGACGCCGAAAGGAAGTCGTCTGCATGAAAGTCACTTGAGTGCAGCGTTGTCCATGCCGGATTTAATCTCGACGCCGCTGAAAGTAAAAAGCGTACATGTTCAAACCAATAAATATCTGTCTACCCAAATCCAATTTTATCCACCCAGGAGTTTATGTTAAATTTTCGTGACTGGATGTTTGTGAATTAATCAATAATCAATTTTTGCATTACGATAATGTTGCATGACTTTTATTGATACAAATTTCTTGTTTCCTGTATTTTTAGGTTTTACTCCATGTATGTTTAGTGCACCACACTGTAAACCGAGAGGTTGTTTGTGGGCACGAGAAAAATAAAACAATTTATTATTATTATTATTATTATTATTATAAAGCTGCGTCTGGCATCAAGCTTGCTGGAGGTCACTTACTTCTGCCATTTAATTTTATTTAGGAAACCACACGGGAGGCAGACGTCAGACTTCAATTGGCGGGTTTGTCCCCTATCTCGTGTGCTCAATACGTTGTAAAAAAATGTTTGTATACCAAATGGTTTGCTCAGGTCAACATTGTGAACTGCTGCTAATGAATACCCTACCAGGGACATCTGCTGCTATTGAATACTCTATACCTGGGACATCTCTCGAGTACTTAATTAACTGATTTAAAGAAACCGCTGGAGACCATATCGCTTCTTTTCTCCATTCCATTCGTCATTACAGGGGGTTTCCCGGTCGGCAATTTACATACAACGTTGCTGTCCTCGGTAACCGAACAGTACGGCCGTATACACATCCGTAATCCTCCTCTTGAATCACTTGAGTCGTTTCGCTCCCGAACCTAGCCGAACGAAGAACGTTATCAGATGAAGGTGTTCCTAAACCCCCCACCCCCAATTTTTTTTAGGCTCGTAACTTTGCGTCGTAGTTCTCAAGGTGACCCATTACCATGCACTGTACATAGGGAGCCTTCATGTGCGCTTTGAAGCGCACATGAAGGCACCCTACACTGTACCATTGGCTCTGTACCACAGGGGGTACATTGATATCGCAGAACTAAGCGAAAGCGAGATAACAAACCAACAGACGGGCTTAACCCGCTGAAACCGAAACCAAGCAAATGGACTTCTTCCAAAACCGACGCGCCCCATCGCGGCGAAATACCACGCAGTGCACTCTGGGAACTAGTTGGCCGCTCAGTTTCGGTTTCGACTGAGCAGCTTCATCTCATGCTTTCACGCCGGGACCGAACGCGCTGCTTGCGTTTTCGATTATCTGACTTTTCACGAACGTACAATACACTCATTCTCGAGCGATACAAAACGAAGACCGGGGCACTTTTCTTGGTTCCCGAAACACCGGATATTATGAGTGCGTATGCACACGTAGTAAGACGTGGCTTAGTCACCTCACCCCACGAGTGCATCTTTGAGTTCAATTTCAATAATCCCGTCTAGTACGAGTGAACTAGAAATGAAATTTGTTCATCTGGATTCTTTCACCTATTTTGTTTGCCAAACGTCCACTTCTTGTTACTTCATTGGGCAAAAAGCAAGCCGCATTCTCACAGGAGTATCAAAGTTGAGCCCAGCGTTGACGCATGAACTTTTAAGGAAACGCAATAAATTCGACTTCACTACTGCACAAAAGTTACTATGATGTCTTCCTCGTGTCATCATATATCTCCCACTCAAATTTTATGCTAATAAAATATTAAGTTTTCGCAAACGCTGAGATCGGCTAGCTACGACGGAAGCCCTAACAAGCGTCCCCTACTCCTCGCTAAGCCTTTTTGGATGAGCTTTTAATGACGCCCAAGATCTGTGCCTGAACGGTGTGTTTGAAATTATCTCGACATACTCAGGCAAGAAGAAAGCAAACACATAACAAATACTATGGCCATTAGCAGCCGTCAAACGCGCTTTGAATAATTTAGTTCGTTTGGCGCACCGCATAGGGGTTCATGCCCGTCCGGCGCACTCCCGGCGAACGGTGCGACATTCTTCACAGAAGTTCTCGACTTTTGCTTTTTAAAAACGGTCTGTATGTGCGAATGTGCCTATATGATTGCAGGATAACTTTATGCGCATACGCCATGTTGAACATTACTGGAATGCAAGCGGGTGGGGACCTCACTTCGTGCAGTGCTGCGGGTCAGTACAGATAAGAGATAAGAAGTGTGTTAAAATTGAGCTTTTCAATGGCGCCTCCGAGTTTTACCTCGCGTACTCAGGCGTATTAAGAAAAACAGTAATTGCAAAAAGGGATATTTCGTCTATGGACGCACAAAACAAACAAACTTCCTGATCAACAACACTAATGTAAAGGCGCGAGCTCGATGTATGCATACTTATTGGTTGCTAGAACTTGTTGATTCGTAAACAAGCAAGATCCCCGAGCTTCGCAGCGTCGAGATTCCCAGCACTGGTTCGTCTACATACCTCGATTGGAACGCTAACAGAAAGGCTCAAGTACAAAAATACAACAAGCATAAGTTAAGAGAAGCTATACGTCTCGGGCTTGTCTAAAGCTTCGAGGTCTGGTTTAGAGACCACAAATGACGCTCTCGGGACCAGAAAACATGAGATAACTGCCGTTAATAGTCCACGCTCTGTGTATAATCTCTTGTCGACGTGTCGATCGAAACCGAAACCATGCCACCCTCCTCCCTGGCTGGCCAATTAGTTCCCAGAGTGCAACGCGCGCCGTGTTGCATGTAGGGCTTTATGGAAGTAGTCTATTGAAGCCACGTACCTTATGGCGCCGCGTGTGTCAGCGCCCTCTGTCCACAGGTCAGGTGACTACTGAGATGAAAAGGTAGAGAGTTTTAGTGGATCGTTCCAATGACTCCGATAACGGTACCCATTATCTTCGCGTCCGCCGTCTATGCGCCCACATCGTATATCCTTTGTCGGATATCGTTATCTGGGTTATCGGTGGTACCTGTACGATCTACTAGAACCTCCATTATTCGTTAAATACCAATTATCCTCGAAAAAATAATCCCCCGCCGTGTTTGGCAAAATCGAAGAAGACCGAGAAACCCCAAATTGGAGTTGTCCTCGAATATAAACAAAAAAGAAGCATAACTAAAAGAAGCCTTCATCTACTGCTTTGTTTTGTGTGTAACCGACACACTGCCCGCACTGAAGTATCCGGGAGGCCGCCGCTTTATTCCGGAACCACGCCCCCTTATCTCGATTCCTCCTTTAATCTGCTCACGCTTACGTTCCCCGAAGGTTGGGAAATCTGGTGAACGTGCCATGTTTTATTCAAATTAAGCCCCTATAAGAGCCAATTTTTCAATGTCAAAAATTGGCACCGCGAAACACCTAATCTGTATGAAAAAAAAAAAAGGACCCGCAAAATATTATATTCAAAACGTGGAACCGTATTTACGAATTATTCTACACTCAGTGATTGCGTTCTTCTATTTAAGATAGCATCGGCCCTAATCCAAAATGGTAAGTTTGCTCGAAGCAAGTTTCTTTTACGAAATAGCAGCTTAATCTGCCTCGTATGAATGAACTAAAGTCACTGGATCCTCGTATGGTCGCCATTTTGGTCCATGAAATGAGCAATTTCTCCTTGACCCCTCCGTTCTTGGTGAACCGGTCTAAATTCGCTGGTGACGGGTAGCTTTATGGAGACGTTTCTTGTATACCGAGGTTTCGCTATCCACACACCGGCGAAACAAGCGTACAGAGCGCGACACTGTTAGCGCGAACAAGCGATCGCCGGTTTTTCTTGTTTTTCTCTTTGAAACCAAGGGATGTCATCCAAGTTTTTATTGTTACGGAAAGAGCTCATTTAGTCCTATAATGTAAGCGACAACATTTCGTGCTCGCTAATACTATTTAGAAGTAAAATGCGAAAATGCGCCGATGTCGTGTTCGCGCTAACAGTGTCCCGATGTGTACATCTTCGTACCACTTTTGTCGCGTAAAAATGGGGCCTTTACACTTGGCTCGGTTATTCCAAATAAAGATTTATGAAACAACTGGCATAAAGTTATATATTAGAATACACATAAGAAATTACACTTTGGGGGAAATAGGAAGCGTGCGCATCTAATTCAAGCCCCGACCAGGGCGCCCCTAGCGGCAAACGGGTCCATTGCATCGGGGAGCTTCTGCCAGTCGCTGCGTTGGTTGTGCGTGGTAGTCGGTTAGCGCAGTAATTTCTGAGATGGCTATTCCACACCAAGAAAGCCGCAACAATTGCTGCGTGGTCGGCTGCAACAGTACGTCGAAGATCGCGCACGGCACGAAGTACTACATCGTATACCTTCGAAGCCGTACAAGGCGGCGTACTGCGCGACCTGGGTGCGACTTGTGCGTCCATACAGGTTAGTGGCGTTTCTTACCTTCCAGTTCGCGCTTTGTTTAAGCTGCTGACGAATAATACAATTAACTTTTTTTCTATTCTAGCAACGATGGAACAGCATCACCACCGACGGCAAACTCTAAAGTATGCGGCAAATACTTCACCGGAATCGAGAAGCGGAATGCGGTCGCCCACCTAAGCCTACCCTTGGATGTTTCCATCAGCCTACAGGAAGATAGTAGTGGGAATCGCGGAACGGCGCGAAAAAAATCGCCCAGTTATTGTCAAGCTGATTCAGAAATAAAGGTACATGATTACCACAGTCCACTCAACGCCAACTACATTTTTTGCGGGCGCGCTTAATTTTGTTAGCGGAGTACGGCACTCCGTGACATCCACTTGTCCGTCGAAACGGACCTCCTTCACGTCGTACACGCGGCCAGATTCAAGGAGTTTTCCCTTCTTCATGTTGGTACCACGGAAGAAGCTTTCTGGATTCGTAACCGCCTTAAACCCTGTCGTAAATCACCCCGGGAACACTGTCCGCTGTGCTGCTCATCGCCATTGCTTCCCCCCGATGATTCTGCACCGGCTACCGAAGAAGCTTTCCGGATTCGTAATCGCCCACTGTCCTCTGTGGCGTTCGTTGCTATTACTTCCCGATGATTCTGCGCCTACAGCACCGGCTACCGAAGGAACTTTCCGAATTCGGAACTGCCTTAAATTCCTTCGTAATCACGACGGGGACACTGCCCGCCGTGCTGTTCGTCGCCATTGCTCCCCGATGCTCCTGCGGCGGCTACCGCTAGGTCGCGGCGAACAATAGGCGACTGCCGCGACACGGCCGGCTTGCTCGCTTCCTATACTTCGATCTCTGGCGACTTCCCCTGCCGGCCTCCTCGACCACACCGTCAGCGGGTGCCCCGACCACAGCCAAATTCGACAAACAAGGATCCACAAAAAGGCGGGCGAGACGAACACCTCCACAGCCGTAAGGGGCCTCACGTTTGCGAGTAAAGGCCCGTTCACACTCTTGCGACCTCTTAAAACTTGCTTAAAACTGGGTGCCTTGAAACTTCCTACAACCAGAGAAAACACTGGCGCCATATATTGGGTAGCAGTGTAAACTTGGCGGTCCGGCATATTTTCTATTTCTCTCGCGCATTATCCTTTCTTTCTTGGCTCCAAAAACTTTTGTCAATGTTATAAACGAGCCTTTCTTATAGGTATTACGCACATTTGACCTCGGAAATCCCGTGAAACCTTCGCTCTTGTGAAATGCAGTTCCAGGGTCACCGCATAGGTGGCGCCAGAATGCCAGTGTGTTTGTCCTAAGAAATTTTAACAGAGCCAAGTCCTCTGCGGGCCCTTGGCGGCTGCTTATATCGGATTCAGCAGCATTCTGGAGCCCTCCAGTCCACCAATCAGAAAGTTTTGGAAGGACCAATCAAGACGGGTTCTCTTAGCACCAATCAAATGGCTCGAAGCCGAAAGCAAACATCAGCCGGACAAAACCAAGCGCATACACAAGACAACCACATCTCGGACGAAGTTCAAACGATCCGTTAAAACACGACAAAGCACTTACGAAGGGAGAGAAGTTATACACGGAGGAAAACCACCTCCGAAGTAAAAGACGTACTTGCTTATAATGCCGGTCTAAAAAATGAAAGCCGTTTACAACTCCCTGTAACGCCGAATCAGAGCGCAGCTCTTGAGAAGGAGGAGAGAAGGGTGCTGGGGGGGTCAGTTGACCTCGGAAAGGGGGGCGGGTCGTGACCTCGGGGAGTCACGTGACTTGGGAGATCACGTGACCTCGGGGGGGGGGGGGGGGGGGGTCACGTGACCTGGGGGTCACGTGACGATGACGTCATCATCATTGATGACGTCACCATTGACGTAACTGATGACGTCATCGTCATCCGCATCGTCATCATCACTGATGACGTCATCGGCATCCGCATCGTCATCATCATTTGACGGAAAAAATAAACATTATTATTATCACAGATGACGTCATCGGCATCCGCATCGTCATCATCACTGATGACGTCATCGTCACGTGACCCCCAAGGTCACGTGACCCCCCTCCCCTAGGTCCTCCCGAAGGAACCCGAGGTCCTCCCGAGGTCCTCCCGAAGGAACCCGAGGTCCTTCCGAGGTCCTCCCGAAGAAACCCGAGGTCCTCCCGAGGTCCTCCTGAAGGAACCCGAGGTCCTCCCGAGGTCCTCCCGAAGGAACCCGAGGTCCTTCGAGAGGACCTCGGGGGGGGGGGGGGGGGGGGGGGGGCTTTCGGGAAAATTTACCTATAATGCACCGCGCGGTTACGCCGACGGCGACGGCGACGGCGACGCCACTCAAGCAGGAAACGGGCGCCTAAGAGCCGCGCTCTAAAATCGTCAAGAAATGAAAAACTGCCATATGAAAAGATTCCTTTTCAGCGCCTGTTGAGCAATAGAGAGTTATGCGACACGGCAAGGACGGTGTGCTTGCTCTTGTTGTATTGAATACTCCTTACTTTGATGTTTTAAACGGCATCCAAAATTAGCATTGCACTAAAAAAAAAAAAGAAAGATGTTTACAATCCTGTGTAACGCCGAATTAGAACGCAGCTCTTAAGAAGGAGGAAGGTACGAAGAAGAGGTGATGCCCCTCCTCTCCTGCTCCTCTCTCATTCAGCAAAAAAATGTTCCCCAAATTTCCCGCTAAATTTAGCGAAAAAAATGAAAGCCGTTTACAACTCCCTGTAACACCGAATTAGAGCGCAGCTCTTGAGGAGGAGGAGGGGAAGAGTACTGAGGTTCACGTGTTTTCGGGGGGGGGGGGTCAAGTGAATTCGATGGGGGGGTGGTCACGTGACCTTGGTGGGGTCACATGACCCCCTCCCCAAGGTCACGTGACCTGGGGGTGTCACGTGACCACGGGGGTCATGTGACCTCGGGGGGTCACGTGACCCCCAGAGAAATTTTTCCGCTAGATTTAGCGGGGAAGTTTTTTCGCTAAATTTAGCGGAGAAATTTTTTCCGCTAGATTTAGCGGGGAAATTTTTCCGCTAAATTTAGCGGGGAAATTTTTTCCGCTAGATTTAGCGGGGAAATTTTTCCGCTAGATTTAGCGGGGAAATGTTTCAGCTAAATTTGGCGGGGAAATTTTTCCGCTAGATTTAGTGGGGAAGTTTTTTCCGCTAAATTTATCGGGGAAATTTTTCCGCTAGATTTAGCGGGGAAGTTCTTCCGCTAGATTTAGCGGGGAAATTTTTCCGCTAAATTTAGCGGGGAAATTTTTTCCGCTAGATTTATCGGGGAAATTTTTCCGCTAGATATAGCGGGGAAGTTTTTTCCGCTAGATTTAGCGGGGAAATTTTTCCGCTAGATTTAGCGGGGAAATTTACCCATAATGCACCGCGCGGTTACGCCGACGGCGACGGCGACGCCGACGCCGACGCCGCTGAAGCCGGAAATGGGCGCCTAAGAGCTGCGCTCTAAAATTCGCGCCAAAATTTAGCGGGAAACCTGTTTAGCTAAATTTAGCGGGGAAATTTTCCCGCTAACTTTAACGGGGTCATTTTTTTGTCTAAATTTAGTGGGGAACTTTTCCAATAAATTTAGCGGGAAAATTTTTCCGCTAAACTTAGCAGGGAAGCTTTTCTGTTAAATCTAGCGGGTAAAGGTTTCTGCTGAATTTAGCGGGGAAATTTACCCATAATGCAACGCGCGGTGACGTCACGTGTGACGTCATTATGGGAAACGTCCCATAATGCAAAGCGCGGTTACGCCGACGCCCACGGCGACGCCGCTCAAGCCGGAAACGGGCGCCTATGAGCTGCGCTGTGAAAACTAAAGTTGGCAAAATTGTGCGCTTATAAATAGACGTCGTCATTTTGGGTCGCCCTCGCTCACCCTCACAGCCACACTAATCTACGCCCCTCACTCACCATCACCCTCACATCTCCGCTCACCCTCAGCCCTTATAACTCACCCTCATCCTCACATTCACGCTCACCTTCAGCCCTTCACTCACCCTCACTGGAGCTCACGGCCCTCACGCCCCTCACGCACTCAGCGCCCTCACGGCAATCACGCACTCATGACCCTCATGCCCCTCACGCACTCACCGCCTTCACGCACTCATACCCCTCACGCACTTACAGTTCTCACAGCCCTCAAAGCTCCCATGGTCCTCACCACCCTCACGGTCCTCACTCGCCCTCACGCTCATGAATATTTTTTTAGTTCAGAAACTCACTCACCCTGACCTCACCTGCGAAGGTGAGGGTGAGTGAGGGTGAGTGAAGGCCCTCATGAGTGAGGTTTGCCGGGGTAGGCTTATGAAAAGCAGAAAACACAAGGTTCCTTCTCAGAACACCTCCGGGATGTTTCTGGGACAGTAGGCTGCTTTGCAAAGTAAAACACCATTGCTGTTTGTTTTATGTCCAAAAATAGCCAAATATTCCCCCTCCCCCTTCCCCCCCCGTCGATCGCCCAGGACCTATCAGGGGCGGGCCAGGCCGGCGCCCGAGCGAGCGAAGAAGCGAGGAAAGAGCGACCGATGAGCGAAAAAAGAAAAAAGCAGGGTGACGTCGTGACGTCACTCCGGCCACTAGAACGGGTACAGCCGTTAACACCTATGTGCCCTCGGGACGCTCTTTCTGCGCTGAAGCGTAGGGTTCTTGTTTCCGCCGCCTCAATACATGGCGTTACAATCGCCGCCTCTACTGCCGCGGGCCGCCCTTATTTGCCCCTAGACGGCGCAAGTTGTTCTGTCGCGTCCTAGGCGGCCGGTTCGCCGCCGCTCGCTTCGCCCCCCCCCCCCCCCCCCCCCTTTCCCCCCCTCCCCCAAGTATGCTTGTCTGATTTTATTTGGTTGCTGTCTGCTTCAATTTGCAGCAGCACACTAGCGCCAGTTGAACCTCTAGCGTGCATTATAATAACTCTATGGTAGGAGGCAAAGAGCACGTTCACTTTTCATATATACTTTAGTATTTACACAGATCTCGTACATACAACAGAAGATAAATACAGATAATAAAATTTGCGGAACAATAGAACGAAGACCACCAGAAAACG
The DNA here is from genome assembly GCF_016920785.2 of Ixodes scapularis. NCBI lineage: Eukaryota > Metazoa > Arthropoda > Arachnida > Ixodida > Ixodidae > Ixodes > Ixodes scapularis. Next base: position 43,757,530 of record NW_024609836.1, on the reverse strand, counting down.
TAAGAGCACACTTAAAGAAATGTACATTTATAAAATATATCGCACCACCGCAGTTTTGATCAGCAGAAACCTACGTGTTTTCTGGAGACAATTTTTAGATGACCTGCTACACGGTTTCTGTGCTTTCCTATCAGTAAAATGACGTTTTTGCAGATCTCTTCTTTTTAAAGGCGTAAATGCTCCAGAACATCTGAAAGAACTTCTAGCATATTGCTGGTCAGAGAAGGTTTTCCGACCGTTCTGCCATGAAAGCGCAAACAAAGATTCTTCATCACATCATCCTAGTATACCAGATTGAGAATGCACGCCAAAAAGCACTGTCCAAGGTTGCCCCACAAGAGTAAGGCTAGGGTCTGTGGGCACAAAGAAAGCACCAAAAATGCCTGTGTCGTCCTGTGCGCTTAGCACCTGGTACGGTTCGATCTGCTTACTAATTTCGAGACCAACGTCGCTCCTACATAAAAAATAAAAAAAAAAAAATAAAAAAACGAAAACAAACGTGGACGGCAGCTTAAGTGCTCTGTTCACGCGGTTTCTGCCGCACGAGACTGGAAATTGCAACTAGGATCGCACAACATGAAATGGGCTTGAAACGAAACCGACGAAAAACGAAACTTTACCTCTCGCTTCGGAACTCCTTTGGGAATAAAAAGAACGACAAGGACTTTCGACTTGCTGGAGTTCCCGCACCATTTCGCAGCGCAGTAGCGCCAAGGCATCCTGTTCCGAAAGCACTAGAACTTTCGAAGTCAAATTAACGCGCACTGAGCGAACACCACGTTTTCCGCAGAACACTCCAAGCAGATCATCGCGCTCATCGGATGCCGGCGACCATTGCGCCGGTTGCGCCGTTGCCGCGGTTGCCACAGACGGCGGCGCCCGGCGGCCCGGCGGCAATGTCGATCGTAGCGCCATATTTGGAGGGGGTGGAAACAAGAATCCTACCCTTGAGCGCAGAAAGAGAGCCCCAAGGTAACATGGATGTTAACGGCTGTACCCGTCCTAATGGCCGGAGTGGGTTATCAACAAATTTGACGTCATCGTGACGTCACCTTGACTCTGGGCGGCGTCTACCGAGGTTTCCTCGAACGCCGCTGGCTGCGTTAGCCTGGGCGGGCTATCTCTCTCTCACACTTGTGGGCAAACTGGGGATCCCAAGCTTTGGACCAAGTGGCCCGCAGCCAAATCGTCCACAATCATTAACACCGCGAGGGGGCCAAGTACATTTGGCCACGCGAGCTGCGCTTCGCCCCTAACCGCCGGATTCACAAACCTCACTCGAACTACACTCAAACTTAAGGGCCCTCCACTTCCTCGAGGAAAGCGCGAGGGCCGGCGCTGGCCAATCACGAGGACGGATCCGCCGTCGCAATTGGCCAGCGCCGGCCCTCGCGCCTTCCTTGAGGAAGTGGAGGGGCCCTTAAGTTTGAGTGTAGTTTGAGTGAGGTTTCTGAATTCGGCGGTAAGAAAAGGCCGTCGCAGCGGATATGCGATGGTCTTGGGATCGCGGCGCGGGCGATGAAAGTGAATAAATGACTACGTGGTGTCGAACCAGTGCGTCGTGTCGCTCTCCGAGACGGGTAGCAGCGAGGAAATTCCCACACACTCGAATGACTTTGAGACCCTGGTATTAGCGGCGAGATGTTTCGGTGGCGCCCTCGTTGGGTTACCTTTCGTGACGTCATTACCTCGTGAACAACAAGTTCGATGGTGTTTTTAATGGGCATGGTGGAAGCCTGAAATCATAGCGCTCTCAAAGCAACACTGCCAGCACCGTCGAAATCGCAGTTCTTACATTCCTCTTATTTCCGTTAATGAGACATCCTTTGCTGACGTCATAGTTAGCATTCGGCCAATTGTGGTGGGCCGACCACAGCGACGCTTTCGATCGCTCACGTCGCCAATAGACAGTTACAACCGTAACGCCGCGACTGGTGCCCCCTGTACGCAAACACGTGCATTGTCCGCTTGAGCGTAGCTTTAGCTTGCATATGCCTGGGCTTGTCCGCATGAGCAGAGACATAGCGGTGCCAAGTCGCCCCGCTTGCAATCGTCTATTGGTGACGTGATCGATCGAAAGCGTCGCTGATATCGGTTCCACGATTGGCCGAATGCCAACTATGACGTCAGCAAAGGATTCCTCATGGACGGAAATAAGAGTAGCGTAAGACCTTCAATTTCGACGGTGTTGGCAGTGTTGGTCTCAGAGCGCAGTTATGTCAAGCTTCCACCATGTTCATGACAAACACCATCGAACTTGTTATTCGCATGGTAATGACGTCACGAAAGGGAACAATAGGTGGGCGCCAGCAAAACATCTTGCCGCCAATAGGTAAGGAAAGGAAATAATTTATGCCCCGACCAGGGTGTCCCTAGTGGCAGGCAGATCATTTTGATCGGTAGGTCCTTTTTAGCCGCGGCGCTCAGGTGACGAAGGGCGCTGTGGGGCAGAGCGCGGCCACCTGACGGTTGACAGAGGCCTGACGGTCGCAGCAAAGATGCTTTATTCGGCATGAAAACTGTCGTATTCTTTCGTATTCTTCGTGTGTTTTGTCAGCTCGGTTGTGAGAAATAATAAGTTTTATCCTCTCTCACACCCCTGTAAAAAAGCTTGACTTGCGCGAGCGGCAGAAGCATATTCAAAGCGCAAATGTGGTTTGGTAGCGGTCAGTTATTTACAGAGTCTTGCTTCTTTATTTACTAATGCGAAATCCTGTCCCATGGAGCGAGCCGCAGTCATCGTTAAAGCCGCGCCAAACGGCACCTTAAATCCTTTCTCCAAGTGAAGTCAGCTCCCAGCTATGAAACCACCCGAAAAGCCTAGCCAAACGGCCCCTAGTTTCCCCGATCAATAATAATTCGGGTTGTGGGGATATTTTTACAGCGTATAGTTGGTCAGCGATTTCAGAGATGCGACGAGTCACTCGCTATAGATGAGAAATTTAGCCAGTGCAGTACAACCGATAGCCTGGGGTCTTTAACGTGCACCACGCAGCAGTGATACGCGACCGCACGCTCATCCAGATCGAAACAGGCAGGCGTTGGAATGGAACCCAGGATCTCTGGGTTCTGCAGCGCGAACTTTCGCTCCACGTGCTGCGAGCTGGTGTGTGCTGTGTGTGCTATCCCACTCGGCCATCGATCCCCCCTTTCCCCGATCCCAAAGGAGCGGAGTAAAGCTGATGGATTTCGGCTAACGTCCCACTAGCTGGCGCTCGTCGACGAGGCTCCCATTGGCCGCTGCACATCAGTTTCAACGACCGCCACCCCATGGCGTTGCGTGTCCGCGAAGCAGCGGCTCCACCGCTCCACGCCCAAGGTCAGCGCGCCGGAGACAGCGCGCTCGCTCGACCGTCGACGCATGTCGCAGAAGAAAGAGGGGAGCGGAAGAACGGCATGCATGCTTTCGCATCCACAACTCATAAGAAGTGCCTACGTGTACCCCGAGCCCTTTTTTTTTTGTCAGTTTTCTGTTATGGGAGACTAATTGCATATTTCACCTTTCATGCCAGCATTAGGAAAGCGAAATTTGGGTATGATATGATATACAATGCCTTCCTCTCCACTCTAGTGTCAAAGGTCTTTTAATTAGTTTTGTGACAGCTGTACGTTTTGAAGGCCTTTAAATACCTAGTTTTCGTTCTGATGTTAGAACATCCTTTTCATGTAACCTGGATTAATAAAAGCGAGCTTTTCTGGACTTCTGCATACTCAGCCAAAGCTTATAGACCAGGAAATGTCTGAATTGATTTCATCTAGTGAACATGCATCATATGAAAATAAACGCCAAGAATGGCAAGATAAATGGAGCAATTCCAACCACTGTCTTTATTGAAGAGCAATCTGACGGCGGAGAAATTTGTTTTTTCTGACATCTCACACAGGTCACACAATTTTCTTAGACCTTTTTTTTTTTTTTTGAGCCCCCCCCCCCCCCCCCCCCTCTTCTGGAATCAGACGATCGTATTCCCTAAAAGGGAGGCGTCGCTCGACGCCCAAGTCAAGGAGTGTTTCTCTTTACATGCACTGTAACGCACGTTGCGCCCCGGCACAAAACACCAGCACTCTCTCTTTTTCTTCGCCATATTTGACATCGTTGTGAGTCTCGTGCCTCTGCGGCACAATTAACAGCCACAAAATATTGTATCGTTTCACACACAACGTAAAATTTAAAAAAAAAAAAAAAAAAAGCCAACGCGTTCCGAGCTAACCTCGCTAAACGCTGCCTGAAAAAGCAAAACAAATTTGGGTGTTTATACAACGTATAGGCTAGTCTGCCTCAACGCGCTACATGTCTCCCAGCTGTAGATGCGAAATTTAGCCAGTGCAGTACGACTGTTAGCGCAGTAGTAATACACGACCGCACGCCGGTATGCTCATCCAGGTCGAAACGCGTGTATACGCTTTTGAAAGAGAAGAGACCTCGTGCTCTATGCTTTCTGTAAACTCAGTTTTGCCAGTGACATTTGCATAAATCATTTGTTTACGTGACTATTTCGGGCACACTGACCTGATGTGATAGCAGAAATTAAAATGACACCACCCGGCCAACGTGCTCGCATCTTTGATAGAACAAGAGAGCAAGTACACTGCGTTTACGTTGCTCAATTAGATCATGGATTAACCAAGATCAACCTGTCTCTAAATAACGATCATTTAATTTGGTAGTTCTTGTTTTCCTGTCGATTTCTATAGCAACACTTGTTTTTTAATGTTGAGATTTAAGGCGAGAATCTCGAGCTGGTTGCTTTATCTTGAGCAGTTGCTCCTGCTCGTCGAAAGTTCGCCAAAAATGATGCATCCTTAAAAAAAAAAAAAAAAAAAAGAAGACGGGTTTGCAGTTTAGTAGTGGAATTCTCGTACATTACTGTGATGATAAGATCGTTGACACTCGCTGTTCCGCTGCTGTTGACGACGCCCGGGGATGCCGCTTTCGCCCACGTTGCGCCTCTTTTTCGTAGTTGATCCAAGGATCCATGCTTCGAGTATAACTGGTTTATTATGCGTTGTATTTACACAATATTTACAATATAGGCAAAAGTGCAGTTCATTCTTCAAACTCCGCGGTCGCTGCAATGCTCAAATATAACTCTCTCTCAACCTCTCATCGGCTCCCTCGACTCATTCTCAGTATCTCAAATCTCTCTTGATGTTTCTCAATCAAATAGGGTGACCACCTTCCTGATCGTCAAATGCGGGACACGCTGACCGGGGGAGGGGGTTACAACTGCGGCATCTAAGAAAGATACATTGGAGGAAATGTATTACCACGCAAACCACTAAATGTGGCTGAAAGCATATTATACACTTGCACACTGTATTGCTGCCATTAAGCTCAAATAACTTTCACACTAATGTTAATGAAAAGTAAGCTATTAAATGTGTCTAAGTTTAAAACATCAAAATTGACTGCAACAAAGCTCAATGCATCAAAAGTAAAGAAGAAACAGTAAACCTTTTTTTGGCTCAATGTTTCCTGTCGGTATACTTTTACCAACATACTCTTACTCAAATTTAGAACCCTATGTTTTTATTAAAACTTGGGTTTGGGCTAGTTGGCCCACACTTAATTAAAAGGACAAAAGCACGAACAAAACGAGGACAGTAATAAGGCGGAGAACTGGGCCAGCTGGTTGACGTTATACATGTCCGGTCGTGTTTGTTCCTCTTCGTAGTCCGTGTTTTCTGAACTGTTTTCCCCATCACGTAAAGCGAAGACATTGAAGACACGAAGACGACGGGACAGGCGCTACCTCTTCACTAAAAAATAGTTCACATCAACCCTTTCGCATTGACACAGTTTAATTTGAAAATAATTGCAATAATTTATATTCCATACTTTGGCTAGCAATTTTCCCTTGCAGTGCTTTTCCACCAGGGGGAGAGGCACAACAGCAGATGCGCGTCGATCTCCTGCAAGAACGACGGTCGCTTCCCGCAATGCTAGGTTAGTAAATAGAGCACCATCGCAATTTATACCAGAGGCCTCCACGCTTCTCCGCGCCCCTTTGTTCGGCAGTGCCATGAGATAAACTCTGAATTTTACGACAGCGTGAAATGCGGGATATTTTGAACATTTCTGGATTATCTTGCGGGACGCGGGACACGAGCCCCCAATGCGGGACAGTCCCGCGAGTCGCGGGACGGGTGGTCACCCTACAATCAAACCCCCCGGTCGACTCTCCTACAAACTCCTGTCTCTGGCCTCTTCGGCCCCTGCCTCTCCTCCTCTCACATTCCCGTCTTTTCTTCCCGGCGCCGGATAGGCACAACTCCGGATGGAGACTGACAAAAACAAACGGAAGTCGTGCGTCTCTGTTTGACGTCACACAGCGTTCCGTAACCTACCCAATTTCAATTCCAACCACCCTGCCGCTACAGTTCCCACCTATATATGCTCTTTTATCTTCATCAACGGCATTCGTTTCGTCGCGCCTTGCGGTCCCGGGGGACAAACGTTACGTGAGAGCATTTCCGCCAGAGCGGCCTCGAGACCAAAAGCAGACAAAGAAAACAGACGCCGTAATTATATGCCGAGAACCGACTCGACCGGGCCTCGGGGGAGACACAAGAAACAGAAACTGTTCGCTCCCAAAAGACAACCCGAAAATGCCGCATTCGCGGTCTTGGCAAAAGAGGAAGTTTATTCGGATTTAGAAAGAAACAAGCTGTCACAAGACTCACTTCCGACATCGGCTGCTAAGCAAGTGTGACGCAAAACGTCGCCATCCTCAGTATTCGCAACTCCAACGCCCTATAGATGGCGGGGCGGTAGTTCCAAGATGGCGCAATAAACGAATAGATTTTCCATGCGCCTGCTTGCTGGCGTTGGTCAGTGTGCTTAAATTAATTTATTTGGCTACAAATGCGAAGCGGTCAGGGCAGGCGCGAATCACAGGTGACGGCGATTTTGACGTGCGTCAAAAAAACCTACATGTTTTTTTTTTTTTTTTTTTTTTTTTTTAGAAGTTGCGGAAACAGCGCAGAGTTTCCGACGCAGCGTGTTTTGGGAGCCGGTCACATCTTTGTGTGTGGTAAAATATTGTTGTGAACGAAAACATCGAGGTGTTTGCGCTGTGCCTGGCCACCGGTGCTCAAGAACGTGAGCCGCGCATGGTGACCTTCAAGCTCCGGTAGATATCTCTGTGTCGTACGCTCACCGCTCGCTGCACACCGTCATCCACACGTACGACAGCGCGAAGTGGAGGGGCGTACACGGCGAAGTGCGGATCCCGAGGTACGACAGCGCGAAGGGACGGCATACACGACGACCGTACAGATATCGCTCTTACTTCTTCGCACATTGTGGACGAAAAAAATCACTTTTTTTGTCGTTTGCTCGCACACTGTTTTTTTTTTTTTTTTTTTTTAACAGCATTTGCGTTATAAAAAGAACGCAAATCCACATGTTTAAGCGGCACATACGATGTCGGAAGGTCCAAGACTTCAGTGTAAATCCAGCCCGCAAAACTCTGGCGCGGGAACGTGCGGGATCCGGTAGTGACGTCGCCTATGACGCCAAAGGTTACGTTTTTCTGGTTCCTAGAAACGAATGAAAAAAAAAAAAAAAAAAGAGTTGAATATGTTGAACTTGTTGAGACGCGGACGAGGCCGGATATCGCAGTAGCCGATCAGAAGAATGCGGTCCACTCTCGAAATCACTCAAAAATTCCACCCAAAGAGGGCCTTTCCTCCCTTTCCCGCCCGTGGAGACTAATGTGCGTTTTTGCCTTTCCCGCTCATTATATGCCGCCAACCCTCAACCAATTTAACACAAACAGTCGCCGGGGTTCGCCAAAAAATGCGATTGGACACGAGCCACTACCTGAATGCATGTCGAGGCACCGATTATCACGAGCCCAAATCGAATGCCCACACATGGCTCTTGCCCGTACCGTGCGAGCCGCATTTAAATATCGTCACAGAGCGGGGATCAGAAAGTTTGACGACGAAATCTTCAGTGTACCGCATCGCTGAGAACGCCAACAATGTGATTCCCGCTGCTTCGTCATCGAGTCTCGCCAGGGAGACGCGTCCCCTGTTGTCCTTGAAGCTTCGATCCATGGTCAGTGGCGTCGAGTGCGAGCGTACTTGGGTCCTCAAACATTCACGGTCCTCGCCGCGGACATGACGACGTGATTATCAGCAGAAACGCTTCAGTCATGTTCTAAGCATGTTTGCGTCGTGCATGCTATATTTGCAGACTGTATTTTGTTCGTTGTACTAGCTGTGCGAGCGCAGGGCGTGGAAAGTCCCGCGCATCTCATTATTGCTCCGCAGCCAATGAGACTGTGGCACTATTAGAACGCCCAATAACTAATCGGGAAAAGCGTAAACATATTAGGCCACGCCCTTCTGCGTTTCTTAGGTTGTCCGCGATTATATTATACTATATCCGCGACGGACACTGTTTACCCACACTGCTAATTAAAAGTTACATCTAAAGTTATGATTACAGTGAAAGGAAATGTGGAAAATACAAAAAAAAAATAATATTAAAATCTCATTCAGAGAACAATGCAAAAAAAAAGCGAATGGAAGATAAAACTCTCCATGAAAATACACAAGCACAGATGACGTTAAAAGGATGGTGAAGCGAAATTTAGATGTCAGAAAACAATGCAGGAGCTGTAGGCGGTACGCTACAATCCCTACAACACAACTCGTAAGGTGATATCTGGACGGCCGTATTTTTGGAAGAAGAGGTCAAGGCCGACGAGGCGCGTGACGTCAACATATCTCGTTTTCTCCTCTCTTCGCTTCGCTTCCTCAAGGCAGGGAGGCGTAGAAGACGCGAGGCCGTTCCCTTTCCTTCTCAACTCTTCTCGGAGAAACTGCTCGTCACCATATATGTCAAATGCGCCTCCTCTTTTTTTAGAAAAATACGGTCATCCGTTTAAGATATCGCTGTATAAGTGATGTTTTGGTGTTTGTAGCATCCCGTTGCACGCTTTTGCCGCCGTGTTTTGTGGAATCCAGACTTCGGTTCAGCATCCCTTTAAATGGAACAACAGCAGCCACAATTTTATTTAATTCACGAAACTGCCAGCCAAGTAAAAGGCCACGGCTGAAGTACGCACTACAAGTAGAACACATGCTGAGTACATAACAAAATTAATCACAGAATGAAAAAGGAGATAAATGGCACGGAGATACACCATCAGCTTTACTGACAGGTGAAATCACTTTTACAGATCCTAAAATACTTCTAAAGCCCTTATTCCTTGTAGTGCTGTGACTGATATGGTACATGACTAAATTAATTGTACGAACCTCAAGATATGTAACATTGAGTTCCTTGATGAGAAGGGTCTGCAGGGATCCGACTTCAGATGCATACTCAAGATAAGGATGTTCAAGTGTGATAATGCTGCAAGTTTGACTCGCTGTGTATGCTAAAGAATCCATCAGCTTGTTCATTATGTCTCACACGAACTTGAAGTCCTGGAGATGCCACTGAAGTGTGAATTCTGCAGGCAAAAGCTACCCCAATTCCCCAGTACCACATTGAAATCATGGTAACCACAAGACAGATGAATCTTAAAAAAAAAACTTCCTCGAGAGTGCCTTTACTCCATGCAGTCCCCTTCACAGTGTACTTTTCGAGACCCTTAAGTTTATCTGTAGCGAGAAAGAGCTTAAGTTCAAATTTTAAATTGTTCTCTTTACGTTGCAACTGATACTCCTTTCATTGCGCCAATATACGTTTTTTCTTTTTTTTTTTTGCATTGAACATAGTTGTTTTTGTAGCTCTTTCTTGTTCATCAGTACACCAGAAAGACTGTCATCCTGATGATACTGCCTGATGCCAAGGGTGTGCCTGAAGAAGAAAGAAAACTATCATTATTTCGTCTTGTTAAGTGGCTGACAGTGAGACAATAAGCTCGGATGTAATTAACAGTGTGTAACTGTCTGCATTACTCCGGGAAATAGACGGGAGTCGAAAATGAAAACTCATCAGCAGTTTCTGTTCGTGCGGCAATCGGTCCAGGACAAGCTGGGAAAGCAATGGTCTACAGGGCGCTGCTTAGACCTTACGGAGCCATGGGACGGCACACACTTCTAGAATGAATAAATGAACAGAAAAACAGTCGTTGTATAGATGCGCCTTGTTTGACCTGGAAACAGTATCATTGTGCTAAACACACCAGCGGCTGGGGTTGCCGAACCAGATTGCTCTGGGGAAGCTGGGGAAGTTAGGTTCTGTACAGCACCGCTTGAGACTTACTGGGGGGCCTCATGAGGACACACTTGCCTACAATCAACAAAGACGGCACAGTGGTAGGTGTGCCTCGGTTGACCACGAAAAAGTATCGGACTGCGAAACTAACTAGGAGCTACGGTTGCTGCAGCAGTTTGTCCGGGGGATTTTTCAGTACTATTGGCATTGCCTTGTGATGTACTGTTCAGGCTTTGCTGGGGGTGCCTTGGGAACTTTTGGGAGCCAACTAAAACAAATAAATAGAACTGCATTTGGCACATTGATACTTTAGTCCCATGTTGTTGTAAAAAAAAAAAACTATCTCCAAACTCCGGTTTAAACAAATCTTTTTCGTGTAAGGCTTGTCAAATTATGAGGCGCTGGAGGAAACTAGCCTTCTGCGTTAAGTCCTTATTTCGTTCCTCCCATTGAAAAGAATGCGGGGAGGGCCTCATCACGCACCTCGTATCGCTGCGCCGCAGTGTTCTTCCGCAGCATAAAGGCCGTCTGCTTTCATCGCCGTCACCATGGCAACGAACGCCGATTTTCCGAACGCCGTCTAGTTTTGTAATGAGCACGCTCTCCGGTGTCAACACACTCCCCTGTGAAACATGCGCCGTCCGGATAGGTCATTCGGCGTTCGTTGCCATGTTGACGGCGATGAAAGCAGACGGCCTTTTTGCTGCGGAAGAATACTGCGGCGCATCGACACGAGCTTCGTGCTGAGGCTCTTCCCGCATGCTTTTCAATGGGCAGAACGCGAACAAAAAGAGTTCGAAATAAGGACTTAACGCAGAAGTCTGGTTTTCTCCAGCGCCCCATAATTTGACAAGTCTTACACGAAAAGCGCGTTTTTTTGTTGTTTTTTTGGCCATCCCGCACCCCGTTTTGTTTATCCGTAACATGGGTCTAAAGTATCGAACTGCCCACAGCCGAACCACGTCGCAATAAAAACAACCGCGCAGGAAGGGGAGCAGCAATGCCAACGGCACGTGCCGTTCCCGGGTGATGAATGGGAGGGGGGCGAGATATAGTGGCGTGTCCTATTCTCGAACCCATGTGCTATATATATGTAGTATATACGCAATATAATTTTGGTTGCGCCATCATCATCAACGCAGCTAAGCGCGTCGTGAATCAATTTGTCTCTGCCTCTTCGTTCATATCTTACCACGTGATATTTCTTTTTTCTTTTTTTTTCTTTTTTTTTTTTGCAAGGGACGTTATGTGGTCTATTTTGGGGCCGGTCCGAGCGTCGTTACCAGACACAGTTGAACGTGGTTATTTTTAGAGGAAACAGCTCAGCCGTCCTCGCGCCGTACGGCTATAGCGCGGATCTTCGCCCTGTTTTCGTTAATATCTTTGTTGTTTTTCTTGTCGATGCGTCATGCATGCTCTCATCTTATTTTTAATGCGAAGGCATTTCTGAGCGAACCCTATGCACTTTCGCTTTCGTGGCCCCGTTTGTAAACAACAAAGCGAGCGGCAGGCAATTGTAATAGTGCGTACCTGCTTCAATCAGGCGTACAGGTGGTAATACGCCCAGCAAATGTGATATGATATATTAACTTCTGAACAGTGAATAGAGCTACTGAGTTACCCGGACCAGGCGGATTTTTTCGGCCGCGCACGTCACCTAGCTGTGTTTTAGAGATTTATGTTTGTCCTTTGTCCCTCTTGTTCCCCTTCTCCGGGGATTATTTTCGTCATTCTTGTCCAGCTCGCTTGCATTCAATTGCATTATAATCACAACTACTACAATTCCCCATTGCCGCGTGCCCTGCCGAGCGAGCGCGTGGCCGAATGGTTACCGCGCTTGGCTCTCGCGCGGAAGCTCCGGGTTCGATTGGAGGGAGTGGACTCCTCTTTTGTTTATTCTTTCAACTTGAGATTCTCGTAAGATCGAGAACCTTGTCGTCTGATCGAGTTACGAATGTTCTGCGCGCCGAACGTTGTACGCCGAATTTTCCAGAAACCCACGCGGGTACAAAAGGTAGAGTGGCGGTCTGGAGTCAGTCTCGCCCCAACGCTCGATCCTGCTGTTTCGCCGACATCTACGCCTGCGACGCTAGCCTTTCTCTATTGTTTTTTATGGCACAAGTTGGCCCCATTAAACGTTTAGTTTCTTCAGTTATTCGCCGCCTCATCATTTGTTATTCGTGACAAAATCCTGCTCCCTATAGTAGGACAGCATAAAATAGCCCTGCGACACTTTTTTTCGTCTTGTTTTGTGTTGTTGCGTGTAAACAAACATTTCTGGGAAACCAGATTTGCGCAGCTGTATAATTGTCGTTGTCACTGACGTCGATACAAATTACGCAATGCGGAAGTATCTTCAAAAGTAATTGAGTTACATTTCTAAGTATTTGTACTCTACTCAAGATACTTTACAGTGAATGTAACTTGAGTAGTATCTTGAATACTTTATGAAGCAGGCATTTAGTAACTTACCTTAAATACTTCTTTCGAGTATTTTGTCCAACACTGGTGGTAATGATGAAGCGAAGTAAACAAAATAAGAGTGAACAGATACTGAAGGTTGGTTATGGCGGCTCCCATGCACAGCTGCTCAGTCGTCACTTGGGTCAGCGGCACCCACGGCGGAGACCCGCCCCGACCCCCCCCCCCCCCCCCTCCCCAAGCAGCTCAGCGCTGCACCCACGCCGGTCCGCCCCCTACCCCCTACCCCTACCCCCTAACCCCCCCCCCCCCCCCCCCCCCCCCCCTCCAAGTGATGCCACTGCAGCTGCTGCAGATCGTGTATATCCCACACACCTGTGCCTTTTTCCTGCCCGTCTGCAGCGTAGAACTATGTGAAATGTAGTAATGTTGGTTAATGAGGATCAGTGCGTCAATCACTGATCTCTATGACAATTGGCTGAATCACGCATCCCCGCCTTTTTTGTTACACCGCAACTGCGTCCACCAAAAGTCCCGAATCGGCCATCTTGGGCCTGCGCTGCGTGCTTGCTCGCCGTCATTCGCCGTAGAAGTTTTCGAAACCCTTGTGTAAACGGTCGTGGCTGCCACCTAACCCCTTTGAATTTTTTTTTTTTTTTTTTCAAATTACAGCATTGCAGGAAAAAGTCCCAACTCGTCGAACGCAAGTCACGCAGTCAGGCGGCGTGATCGAAGGGCATGACTTGGCACGCCGAAGTGCTGCACCATGCCTTGGCGCGCTTAGATAGCAATCAAGAATCGACACTGTAGGGATGGCCGAAGGGGCTTAGCCGAAAGAGCTCGGGGAATTGGCGGCGCGGTCACCCGAAGCGTCCTTCGGAGGCGCCCGATGTCTTGTCTTTCCCTTTGGCGGCAAGCGGAGGCCAGCTCCCGAAAGTGGAAGCAGATTTCCCCGCGTGGCAAGTAAACAAACCTCTGTTCGCGGGTGGTCGCCCTTGCCGCCGAGGTAATTGGGGAGGCGACCTTGTCGGGGCCATGTCGGCGACTTCGGGGGAGAGAGGGAGGTCCGGCCTCCCTTCGGAATGTCGGTGGCCTTTCTATGATTGGTGAAGGACCCGCTGGCACTGGGGCCAATAGAATTGTATAATCGTCCTGATTGGACAGGCCCTGTGTCAGCGGGGAGTTTTCTCGTCCGCGCTGGCGAGGAAACATTGAGTTTGAACAAGCCCGCGCGCGGAGCAAGTTATCTCCCGCGGTCCGCCGGTCCGCGCAGCTTTGTCGCGAGCGACAAACAGTTTCTTTGAGCCTCACCGTGCGCGGTGGGCACTTTGCGCCGAGGCGCGGTATTTTTGGTATCTCTACTGCCGTGAGCGGACAGTAGAGGTTTGTAACCGAGTTTGCTGTTGACGTTGTAATACATTTGCTTTTATTAACTGTTGCTCCCGACTTTGAGCGTCTTTCCTCGAGGCTCCACCACCACCAACGAGCAAGAAGCAACCATCCAGCGCGGCAGTCCACGATCGCCCGGCCCTGACCTACGACTTCTAGGAAGGACCGGGACAAAACAACCTGGTGACCCTCAGGGAGGGACGCATTCTTTACTGACACCGTGTGGATGTGTTAACTATTCGGGAACCTTCACACGCGAATGTACCGCGTGTGAAGGTGTATGGTCAGGGGCTCCGGAAGTGTATCTGATGTGTGGGGGCGACGTCTGGGGGCTCATGTCGCATCGGGTACTTCACCTCTCTCTCTCTTCATAAATATATACAGTGAAAACCTTAGAACGAACCCACGTACAGCCAATTATTGTCGATGTCGAACTCATTGAAAATTTAAATAAAAATGCATGCAAAAAGTAGTTTTTATAACGAACAACATATTGTCTATATCAAACCTTTTCCCCCGGGAAGGCTTCCAAAAACGCACGAACAATCCTTCTAACCTGTCCCCCCCCCCCCTCCCCCCCCCCCCCAAAAAAAAAAAAGTAGGAAAGAAAGAAAATTTTAAAAACTCCAGGCGCGAACAAAATTCAGCGAAGAGAGGCGATTCAAAAGGGGAGAAAGCTAAAAAAAAAGCACTCTTCATGCACGCACAAAAAAAAAAAAAAAAAAAAAAAGTTTTGTTTTAAAGCGGTTGCCCACGAAGCGAACCGATTCAGAAAAAGAGATAAGCCAAAAAAAAAAAAAAAAAAAAAAACCTGCAAGCATGAAAAAAAAAAAAATCTTTCCAGCGCTTTGTTACAAGGTGGACGCGAAGCGATGAGAAAGGCCTTACAACGAACGTATCGTGGAAGTTCTTTGTAAATGGTTTTTGTTATATCGAACTACTTGCTATATCTAACTGATCATAGTGTTTCCTGCTGTTCGTTATAAACGGGTTTGACTGTATACCAACGACAACTGACGAAGCACAGTGCAGAGAAATGAAGGCTGCATTCTGATAGAATCTTCGGAGATTGATTAGTGAGAGCGAACATATTGGACAAACAATGAATGACAACTTCAAACGAACGGGTGAACAAGGAGGCTTCCAAGGAAAGATTATGTCACCCCAACTACGGATTAGCCTGTGGCACCTCGTCGCCTATGGAGTGTAGCTTCAACATGCAACAGCCTCACGGGTAATAAGGGGGGGGGGGGGTCGAATTTGTTTCCCCCCCCCCCCCCCCCGCTTAGAACGTAGAGGGGCATTTTCCGGAGCCCCTGTGTATAACTTATGTGCCTCTTGAGCAGCGTTTTACTTTACTTTGACGACAATATTTGTAACTTGTGGCACTCGCCGGCCAGAAACGAGTGGAGGTGGAAAGGGAAGGGGGAGCAGTGGTGGTGGTGATCGTTTTTTTGCCTTCCAGACATTTATAACAACCAAAAAAGGGAACGCAAATCTTTCTTTACGTGCTTTCTTTGGAAGAACAATTTCATTAACTCATACTCAATCTGGGACCAACTCTCCTTGTGGAATGGAGCCACCAAAAAGGTGAAAGCAAATTCTGCTACTCAAGCATTGTCGATGCTTTGTAAGAAATAGACCGAACAAAATTGGAATGTTTATATTGCATTTGGAAAAAGTAAGGCACAACAGCTATTACCTTGACAAGGTGTTCAGGTAAAGCTCGAAGAGTGTTGGTATGGCATCTGCTTTCAAGCGCGTAGTCTCCACATTTCCATCAAAGCACTTCTTTTCACTGATGGTTCGAAGAAACCAGACATCCCTTGGATGTCTCCTCTGATGTTGTTTACCCGTTGACAATAAATTTGAGGCCGACTTCGTGGAAACCCTGAACCGACACAAATATGCTTACAGGTCGCACTCCAGTGACACGATATTCCCCAGGCAATGTGATATCTTCCAGAAGGCACGTCTTCTTTTTGTTGCGATAAGAATTACAGAATGCCGTGCACAACACGTCGTCATGACTGATAAGAGGTCGACCGTTACTTTTAAACCTCCGTTTGTCGCACTTGACAGCGTGTTTGAACGCTGTCAACAGACGGCACTCGAGTCTCGACCATATGCCTGGGCCGCGTTCCGAGAATCTTTCGATCCATACCGTGGCGTTCGAAAAGGGACCTCCCGTCCAGCGCTGCTCCAGGACGTTGCTCTCTTTGTTGCCATGTGAACTAAGTAGTGTTCGAACATAGCTCGGTCGTTGATGGTGCATAAGAAGCAACCACTGATTTGTTTTCTCTACAAATATCAATCACTGATAAGTGATAGCAACTCGCCAGAAGAGCTGGACGATTCCGGACTCCGCGACCGATATGTATACGCAGCAAAGACATCTACGCGCGACACGGCGTCGCGTGCCAAAGACACAGAGAGACGCGCAGCGCTTCGGCGTGCCAAGGCATGTCCTTCGATCACGCCGCCTGACCGCACCAGTTGACGTCAGAACCGCGTGTTGGTGCACGAAACAAATGCAAGTCGGATAACAATCCAAGATAGTCGAACCGCAACGACCGCGGCCTCTTCGTGGGATCCGCCGTTATGAGAGTTATTTGCTCGAATTGTTGAAGCAGCGAGATTTTAATCTCGGCTGTGCTTGACATCTGGAAGTTCCGAGTGTAAATGCGCCGGAGGGCGTCGTTTTGTCGTCTTGCTATGCAGGGATCTAAATTATCGTGATTAAACCTATTTCCCCCAAGAACCGCCGTAAAAAATAAGTCCTGCCCCCCCAGGAATGTTCATAATTTCCGCATTCCTGCGTTGAATTAAGATGTATTAGGTACATCATAGATTAGCTTTATGTTATTTTATCCACACGTACACGTATTGTATTGTAAAAACGTTTATTATGATGCCGTATTCTGGCCTGAAGGCCTCAGAGTAGGCGTACACGTTTCAAAAGTCAAAATTATCTCTTCTTTCTTTGACAACCAAGTCTCGTGAGAATTACTTCGCGCAGTGAATAAATAATGCGCAAAACGTCCTTTTTCCCCCTCGATGTTACAGTGAGTATAGCTGTCCTCTGCATAAAACAAAAACAAAAAACTATTTCTCTCTTTCTATTTTTTATTGTTATTATTATTGCATGGTGTCTGCCTAAGAATTCAGTTGCTGTTGCGTCTCCATATGCCTCCCACCGTAGCCCCCCCCCCCCCCCCCCCCCCCCCCCTTACACTCAAAAAGCCTGGCAGTTCGACGACGGGGCCATAGAGTGCCCGTCCGCCATTTCGGGGCTCTGACTCATAAGAACTCTATGCGATTTCTCACGAATAAAGAAGACAAAGAAGTAACGCCATTTTGCGTAATCGCGAAATCTGCTGGTTTACAGGGTAACAAGCTCCGCCTATTGGCAAAACGTTCTCAGTATAAACGGCTCTGAGCGAACGTAGGGAGCCTACATACTATGTAGGCTCCCTAAGCGAACGTGGACGCCAGCGCACAGCTTTTGCAGGGGCGAGGACCCGCAACACACTTGTTCGCTCGGGAGAAGTGTGTTTCGGCGTCTCGCCGCAGCGGGGCGCCAGTCACGTGCGTGGCTCTCCTCATTTGTTGTATGCCACTCCAGCTTTGTGATCTCGGCGGCCACTTCTGGTGGCGATCTGCCAGGCTTTGTCAGTATATAGGAGGATATATGCTGCCGCCGGGCTTTGGTTGCACGTGCGATGAAGTGATACCAAAGGCAGAAAGCTCCCGCTCGAGGTGGAGCAGCATCCGGTGTGTTACTATGAGCATCGCTAAGGGTAATAACAACATGATACCACTATCGTTACCACAACCCTTACTACAAACTAATGTTATGCGAATCATCGGCTGCTTCGTGTTGTCCGCTTGCGCGATATGCGCGCTCCATTTCACGTCACCGTAGGAAGTAAACAAATCGCTCTAAAAATAAAATAAACAAATAAAAACTAGATCAACTTTGGGTCGGGGCACCCGTCCCGAAGAGGAGGCCCGTTTAAAAACAAAAGACGCGATCGCAATATTCGGATAACATCGGGAAGAACAAGAAAGCCGAAGAGCTGCAGCGTGCCTGGATTTGAGAGTTGTTTCTCTCAACGGCTCGATAGGGCTCACGTGGTTCGTGGAACGTGTTAGCAACACAAGCTGCGAAGATGGGACGAACGCCTCGATCGTCTACTGCTGGCAAACCCCAACTCAAAGACAAGGCCAGCGCCTCCAATCCCCCCCCCCCCCCCCCTTTTCCTCCCCCCATTACGTCATCACTCGTGGATCTATGCGGCATCGCCCAGCTTGCGCCAGCGTCGCTGCCGGCGCGTGCAGCGTCTCATGGCGACGTGACGCTAACACATAGGGTGACCACCCGTCCCGCGACTCGCGGGACTGTCCCACATTGTAGGCTCGTGTTCCGCGTCCCGCAGGAAATTCCCACATCTTCAAAATGTCCCGGATTTCATACTGTCGTAAAATTCACTCTGCAACTGATGGTGCTGCCGGACAACGGGGCACGGGAAGCGCGAAGGTCGCTGGTAATCGTGAGAATCGCAATGGTACGGCGCTTTGTATCCAAGAATTGCGAGAAGTGACCGTCGTTCTTGCAGGAGAACCGACGCGCATGCTCCGTTGTACCTCCCCCCTTGGTGCCAAAATATTGAAAGAAAAATTGCTCGCCAAGGTTTAAATATATAAAATGTTTTAATTATTTTCAAAT
The DNA here is from genome assembly GCF_016920785.2 of Ixodes scapularis. Classification (NCBI taxonomy): domain Eukaryota; kingdom Metazoa; phylum Arthropoda; class Arachnida; order Ixodida; family Ixodidae; genus Ixodes; species Ixodes scapularis. The sequence continues at coordinate 43,738,811 of NW_024609836.1, read as the reverse complement.
CGCTGTGTAAAAACGAAAGGATTGCTGTGGATTATTATTATTATTTTTTGTGAAGACAGCTATTTAAGGCAAAAAGCCTGCAACTCACTACGGCCGAAAAAGAACATAATGTTAAAAAAGTGTGTTGGACCATGTTGATAAAGTAAGCGTTGACAGGAAACAATAACCCGAAAAAGATTTATTGTTTCTTAATTTCATTTGATGGCTTGAGTCCTGCTGCAGTTGATGTTGATGCTTCGAACTTCAACACATTTAATAACGTATCTGGCATAAAAATATATTACTATATATTATATATATAGTGATATATTAATAGTGATATATGGTGATTTTGTGTATCACTATGCAAAATTATGTTAGCCTAATTGCTGCAATACAATTTGCAGGTGTATAAACAGCACATGATATTAAATGTGTTAACGGAGCCTCGGTTCACAGTGTGCGTGTTCATAAATACCCCCCCCCCCCCCCTTCCCCCCTTTGCGTGTCCCGCATTTCACTAGCAGGAAGGTGGTCACTCTACTAACACACGTTGACACCAAGACGGACTAGTGTGTCGCTTTGCGGTACTAATCTCTAGTGATGGGCCGAACTTTTGCCGAATCGAAAATTCGGCGCCGAATCTTGGGACCCGGCAAAGCCGAATTTTTACCGACCTTTTTTAAAGATTTGGCAAATGGATGGATGAATGGATGTTAATGGCTATACCCTTTGTAACGGGCGGTAGCTTGCGCCACCTAGCCTAATTCTAACATATGATTACTCCTGCCTTTCTAAGACCAATTTTCTCCCCCTAACTATCACCAGTCAGTGTGGGATATCACCAGGATTACCTCCGGGGAAAAAAAATCTAAAAACATCGCCCCCCCACCCCGGCGAGGGAGTCGCCAATTTTCCCATGGTCAAACCTTGTCGGCGTTACCCCAGCACCAGACCCACTGGGAGACAGTGTTGAGATTTTGGGCCGCCGCCACGCGGGATAGAGTCCAATTTTTCCTCTGTCCCGCCTGTCCCCGGCTGTGCTAGCTAGTTGTGCATCATTCAATTTTCCCTTATAATTTCCACCAATCATCTGATTGCCTCTTTGTAGCTGTAACCCGTCCTTCTGTCGTCGCCAGCAAAACCCAGAGCCCCGGCCAAATCTGTTACTCTTCAGGGAGGGCAGGGCGAAGCCCTGTGCACTTCAAAACCAAGTGCTCTAGTGTCTGACTTCTGAAATTTAGCACGTCGTCGTCCTCAAGGCTCTCGTTCTCGCCTCGAACAGCAAACAAACTTCCCAATGAATTGTCAAACATATTTTCCTTTCTTCTGTCCTGTTTTTGTGACCTGTATATTGATAGACCTGATCTTTCTTGCATTCTTACCTCCCGCATTTTCCTTTCTGCCTCTTTCACTCCCTTCTTTACTGAAGTAGTCTGCTGAGCCCCATCACTACTGTGAAGGTATTTAAGTGTAAGCTTTCGGGTTCGGTTTGTCCATTTTTTTTTTAACTTTTCATGTATAAATACTTGAATACCTTCCGTACCCACCGCGTACCATCCATTTCGGTCAATGTTTGTCTACCCCAACGATTCAGAGACGCAGCAATTCGGCGTGCCAAAGAAGCTTTGATCAAGCCGCGAGACCGGCGAGACTTGTGTTTGACGAGTTGCGCCTTTTTCCTGCGGTGCTGCGCTTTCGTAAAAATCTCCACGTGCTCTCAAAGGCAATTCTCACTGTTTACAAAAAGTTTCGACAAACTTCTTCGGCGAATGACGACGAATGAGCAGAAAACGTGCCTTCAGCACGCTGCCGCCCAGCCTCCGCAACGCTCCAAAAGGTCGATTTCCCGTGTCCCAAGATGGCCGTCCGGTGGCCGCACTTGCGCTGCAGCGACCAGGTGGGGATGCGGGATCCAATGAATTGTCATAGAGATCAGTGCTTTGCGGAGACTCTCGTTGAGCTTTCGCATGTTTGCCGCTTGGGGACGGGTAGGGGATCACAAATAATGACGTCATGGCCGGGCCTTGTCTTCTAGGCGGCACGCGGAGCGCAAGTTTGTCTGCTTCTTTTGCAGGTGTTGTGGTGACGTCAGTGTACCGAGCCCTGATGATTGGAATTTGGAAGGATAGTGGGTAGACCTCAAAGCAGCCTGCTTTGAGGTCTACCCACTATCCTTCAATCAGAGCCAATCAGAACTCGGCTTTCGGACGTCACCACAACCTCTGCAAAATAAGCAGACGGACTTGCGCTCCTCCTTGCAAGCGCTCTCCGTAGACCGAGTTGGTCACTCTCTTAAATCTGGGCTCTCTGCCGAAGAGCGGCGGCGGCCTCTTGGCAGGAAGGAGCACTGGCGATCGAGAAGACTCCTTCTGCTGACCTGGTTTTCCTGCTCGTCGACTTCGACGATGGACCGCGCGGCACGCTACGACCCGTCGGAGCCACAGGCCAATGCAGTGTCACGTGACCTTCACGCCTGTGCGGCGGCGTTGATGTCAGTGCGGCGCGCCTGCGCAGACGCTTCACTTGAATCTGGTTCCTGCGCACGCGCGCAGTGCCCAAACGCGAACTCGTTTGGGAAACGGATCGTTGATCTGTAGTCGCGTGACATTTTGACGGCGTTGGATTGGCTGGGATCGCTCGCAGCCTTCACTGCGGTCCAACGTGTGACGAAACGGAGCACAGACGAAGAAACAGTGCCGGCAAAGCCACCACTACAGCCGGTCGGTACTAAATTTCCTTGCCGCCGCTTTGTTCATTTAATTTATTTCTTTTTTATTCTTCTCGCTCTGGACACCTCTCGATTACAAATTCTCTTGACTGTTCTTTATGTGTTTTATGTTTCCTTTATTATTATTATTTTTTTTTTATCGCTGCGAATAACGATTTAGAGATAGGGGCTCCCGATCGGCTCGCGTTCCCTATAGAACCTGCAAGGTAAGTCAGTAGTTGTATTGTAGATCATCTCTTTGAAGCATCGATTTCAGGAGCTCCCTTTCTCTCTAAGAGATGCTGCATTGTGATTTCGGGTAACTTTATGGGCGGCGTAATCACTACGGCAGAGACGGTCGATCTGCTTTTATAGTCTATTGATACGTGAGCAGTGCCGTAAAGATGTACGTAAAAGACCCCACCACAGATCGCACGGTGAAACGATCCCCGACGGGTTTCTTCACAATGTCGCAGACTGGATATATTACACGCGTGCATATATCCTACCAGTTCTTTACCGTCAATCTGTGCAGGGATTCGCTTCTGATATAGGTTTGCGCAACGTTATTGTCGCCGCTATACACCGACACACTGTTTATAAACAAGCCCACGTCTGCCCACGTCTGCCCACACCGGCTGTGGGCAATTCGCGTGCGCAGTGCCGACATAAAGAGCTCTATGGCCGCCGCCATTTTGCGACTCGAGCGACCCCTATCAGCCAGAAATTTCTGTCATCCGACTGAGCTGTGGAAACTCGGTCGGCGCGATTCCCCACCTGCATTGTGCATTCGGAGTTCGCCGGCTTTTCTTGAAAGTTTTTACTTCATTTGCCTGTTCAGGACGCATACCCTTTGTGTGTTATCTACCACTATGAAAACCAGGGAATACCAGGGCTCGCAGCCTTCGCAGGAAAACAAACGAAGAGAGCGCGAACGTCAAGCAGCCCGCGGCGCGGGCTGTTCGACGTTCTTCAAGGGGTATTTACATTGAGATAATCTCCGAAAAGCCTTCTCAGCTACTTCGCGAAAAATAGCTGATAGGGTCAGACGCGTTTGTTCATCTGCTTTGGTGCCGTGCAAAAAACAAAACAAAAAAAAAATATATATATATATATGCAGCTCTCTTCAAAACGTGCCCTAAAACAAGCCGGATTCCTTCCTATCGTCGTGCTGTCGTCGACACCGTATATTGGATAAGCTGTGCTATTTTTATTCGAGACTTTTCTCAAATCCTGTTCGGATAAGCCGGCACCGTGAGGTACCTACAATATATGTTTCTCGATTGATGAGACTCGTTGAATTCCACGTTGTGAGTGGGTAATATCCATGCATTTCGGCTATCCTGTGTGGTCAAATAATTTCGACAATTAATACCTTTGCAGATGGACACGAAGGAGTGTATCGTTAACGAGAAAAGAGTCAAAGTACAGGCTAGCTGGTGGAAGTCAACCATTTCGTCGTTTACCCTGAGACTGGGTTTTTTTTTGAAGAGCAGAAGTAAGTTACTTCTGCTCTTCAAAAAAAAAAAACCAGTCTCAGGGTAAACGACGAAATGAGTGTATCGTGCCGTAAAAAATCGACAGAAAATGAAATAAACATTCCAGTTGTATTTGTTCAGTCGCGTACGGACTCACCAAAAACAGCTTTCATTTGTTTGTTTTTCTTTTCGAATATAGTACAGTGTTTTCTTAAAGACCTCGATGCATTTTATTTGCCACCAGTACACAAAATAAAAAAATAAAACACGGAAATTCAGCCGCCTCTAGCGTCCGGAATTGCGCCTTCGCAGGCTGCCACAGCCCACTGACGAGGAAACCCACAGCCCAGCGCAGTCGGGCAACACTTTCTTCAGCAGGTGCGCATAGCCAATGAGGTAGTTACAACATGGGAAGCAGAAACTACACAACCCGCAGCAATAAAAAGGGCTCAGGCAGGGCTGCCTGCTGTCATCTCTGCTCTTCATGGTATATCTCAGTGAAATGGAAACGAAATTAAAGCAGATCAACTTAGGTTTTGATACGAGTTATATGGAAGGAAGCAGAAATGTAGTACAGGTCTGCTGTATGCGGACGACATAGTACTTATGGCAGGTAACCAGGATGCGTTACAAGTACTAGCTGGAATATGTGGAGAGGAACGGGACACCTCGGGCATGAGTTGTAGTAGTGACAAGTCTGGAGTAATTGTGTTTAACGACGAAAAGAGGGAACCCCTTAGGATACAAGACATTGTAATAGACCATGTAGGAAAATACAAGTATCTGGGAGTCAGGCTCAAAGAGGGAATATCCAAAGGGACATGAGGAGAATATAATTAGAAAAGAGAAAAAGAAATGCATCTATTATGACGCTCAAGGCGCTATGGAACTAGAATAGATATGAAGTAGTCAGAGGTATATGGAAAGGAGTGATGATACCAGGACTGTCTTTTGGCAATGGGGTACTGTGCATGAAATCAGAGGCTCAATAAGCATTAGAAATTCGACAAAGCGTAGGCAGATTGGCGCTGGGAGCACATGGAAAGACATCGAATAAAGAAGTACAAGGCGACATGGGCTAGTCGTCTTTTGAAAGCAAGGAGGCAATTAGTAATTTTAAAATTTGAAAAAAAAAAGGGTTAACCGAAATGGATAATACACGGTGAGTGTCGTGATAATTCGGATTGACCACACACAGAGCGACAGAACAGCACCAGCGAGCTGGGTTAAGCACGCGCCCCCAACTGCCTGCCCCCTCTCGGGGTTTTATTGAAACGCATAAACGTGATTATTACCACATCCCCCTTTCTCTACAATGGGCTTGAAACTAGTTTCTGAATCTCTGGGGCCGAATGATTCGTCGCCCAGCTCTAGTGAGAGTGTAGGGCTCCTCTTGTGCCGGAGTCGATGACAGATTCTTCCGGAACGAAAGCCGTAGCTGGACCTCCCTCTGGGTCGAGTACCTGTTCCGATGTCGGAGTAGATTCTTCCGGACCGAGAGCCATAGGTGGACCTCCCTCTGGATCGAGTACCTGTTCCGATGTCGGTTCTTTGTCCTTAACGCACGGGGTCTGGACATTCTCGCCTGGATTGATCATTTGTTCGCATATCGTTTCTTCGTCTCCATTGTATCCTTGGGCCTGCCTTCTTTTCTCTTCCTTATCTTTTCTTCGGAAATCCGCGTGGTTTGGCATTTTAGGGGTTAACATGGATGGCAACATAGGCAAAGTTGTACGTAGTTGCCGTCCCATGAGTAGTTGAGTTGGACTATATCCGCAGGGGCCTGGTGTAGTTCTGTAGATCAGAAGTGCCAGCTCTGGGTCTTCTGCCTTTTTCAGGATGTCTTTGGCAACTTTTACCATGCGTTCTGCTTCCCCGTTACTCTTGGGATAGTGTGGGCTGCTTTTTATGTGGCGAATCTGGTACTTTCTTGTGAATTCGTCAAAACTCTTGGACGCGAACTGCGGTCCGTTGTCTGACCTGAACACCTCCGGTATCCCATGGCGGGCAAACACAGACTTTAGGTCCGCCACAATCGCTTCCGATGTTGTTTGCTTCAGCAGACACACTTCTATAAATCTGGAGTAGTAATCTACAACTACAAGGTAGTGCTTGCCGTTCAATTCAAAGAGGTCGACTGCAACACGTTGCCATGGATAGTCGGGGAGCTCCGATGCTATCATAGGTTCCACTTTTGGGATGCGCTCTTGGATGCAGCTTGTGCAGTTGGTAACCACTTCTTGCAACTGAGTGCTGAGTCTTGGCCACCACACTGACATTCTTGCTCGTTCTCTGCACTTGGACACTCCTTGGTGCCCTGCATGTAATTGGCACAGCACTTTCTTACTCAATAACTTCGGGATTACTAGCCGATTGTCTTTCACGAGGAGGTCGCTCTGTACCGTGAGGCTGTCTTTATTCCTGAAGTAAGGAGCGATCTCAGGTGGGATGTCCGTCTTGTGGGGCCAGCCCTTTGCACAGTACTCTCTTAACTTGCAACATACAGGATCTTGACTCTGAGCAGTGCGTATTTCGTCCAGATAGTGACTCGTAGCTGGCAGGAAGCTTGTCACAAGCTGGACGTACGCCTCTAACTCCTCTTCCATCTTCTCAGGGGGCTCTACTGGGGATCTCGAGAGAGCATCTGCCGTCCATAAATCCTTCCCGGGTACATGTTCTATGGAGTAGCTGAAACGCATGAGTCTGAGCTTGAACCTCTGGATTCTTGCAGGAATGGTATTCAACTCTCGGTCACCCAATAACGCAATTAGGGGTTTGTGGTCCGTTTGCACATGAAACTTGGTTCCTATCAGGAACTTTTCAAAGCGTTCGCATGCCCAAGTGACCGCATAAGCCTCCTTTTCTATTTGCGCGTACCTTCCTTCCGTCTCACTCAGTCCTTTGGATGCAAAAGCGACCGGGCTCACCAGTCCTTGTCGATCCTTCTGCAACAGCACTGCGCCTAGCCCATACGCCGAGGCGTCTGCCGACACTATCAGCTGCTGTCGGGGATCATAGAGTGTCAGCGTTGTAGCTTCCGTGATGTCTCGCTTCACCTGGTCGAATGCTCCTTGCTGCTGGGCGTCCCAGTTCCATTCTGCGTCCTTTCTGAGAAGATCTCGGATGGGTTTTAGCTTCTCCGACAAGTTGGGTATAAATAGGGTGTGCATTTTCCGGTTTTAACCGAAAAACACCGATAAACATCCGTCGGTGACAAAAATATAAAATCGGTTAAAACCGAAAAACACCGGTGGTTGGATATTTTCGCCCTGGTTAAAACCGAAAAACACCGGTCGTTGCTAGTTTCCGACCTAGCGAAACCCTTTCCCCGTAGAGGTTCGTCAAACGTGTTTTCTCGTGGATCCTGCATTCTTCCAGTGTTTATACATGGCTTGCAGGTGGCGTCAGTCCGCCCTCCTTTCTGGGGGTCAAAAGCGTCTAGTTAACGCATTGGAAGCCAAGCTCTCATACGCCATTCCCCTATTGTGTCTCCCATGGCCCCCTTTTGTGGAAAAAGTAACACAGTGCAGGGTAGGCTCTTACGTGCCTTTTCCACATTGTGTATGGCCAAGTGATGTCGGTGCAAGCCATGTATTCAAAGGTTGCTGTGGTTCCTGGAAGACACTGCCAACGTCCGTGTCGTACAGGAGCGTGCGTTTTCATAATTGCGGGTTGCGAACCGCAAGGAACGTGCTGCCGTGACGGCAGCACGTGCCTTGCGTGTAGATGCAAGCATGAAAGTGTGCTTGCATCTACTATAATAATTAAGTGTGAGAAATAGTTGCTTCCTAGAGAAGAAGTGTTTGAACTATGTGAATAAAATTGGAACTCTCTGTCTGTGACCAATCGCTTTTTTTTCACCGATAATCACCGTTTTTAGCCTCGTCGTGAGACGTTCTACCGAAATACACCGGTGTTTTGAAAATAAACAAACACCGAAAAACATCCGCCGATTTTTCTCACAAATAAACACCGGAAAGTACACACCCTAGGTATAAACCGTCCAACCTGGTTAGCCATGCCGATAAACTGACGAACTTTAGTAACGGTGTCCGGTGCCCGGAAGTCCATGATTGCCTTCACTCTTTCGGGGTCTGGCTGGATTCCTTCCGCACTCAGGATGTGTCCCAAGAACTTCAAAGATGTTTTTGCGAACTCGCACTTGTCGTTAAGTGTGATTCCCGCAGCATTCAGTCTCGAAAGGACCTCCTCCAGCCTCTCGTCGTGTTCTTTGAGATCTCTTCCCGTGATCAAAATGTCATCCATGTGACACAACACTCCAGGTATCGCCTCAAGAACTTGATTCATACGTCTTTGGAAGTGCTCAGGCGCCGAGGAGATGCCAAAGGGGAGCCTTTGGAAACAGAACCTGCCAAAAGGGGTTATAAAAGTTGTGAGCAGCTGTGAGTCTTCAGCCAATTTCACTTGCCAGAAACCCGCTTTGGCATCCAACTTCGAAAAAACCTTTGCGCTAGCGAGACGCCCCAGTGTTTCTTCTACCGACGGGAGCACAAGCTTCTCCCTTTCGATGCACTTGTTGAGGTTTGTCAGGTCAACACAGATCCTGACTTCCCCACTTGATTTGGGGATCACCACCATAGCTGAGCACCAGGGAGTCGGCTCTACGACTTTCCTAATAATGCCGTCTTTCTCCATCTCCGTCAGCTGAGCCTTGACCTTATCCAACAAAGCCAAGGGCACTCTCCATGACGTGGTTACTGACACTGGGCTTGCACCTGCCTCGAGCTTGATGTGGTAGTCACCTTTCATTTCCCCGAGACCCTTGAACATTCCTGGGAACTTTTCTTTGTACTTGGCACCTGGGTCTACTGTAACCGCTTGCAGCAGCTGTACAATCTTTAGACCCGTACTCGCAAGACGGCCCAACAGAGGTTCTTCCAGCCCTTGGATAACATACATCTCATCTCGGACGCTGTTGTTTCCACAGCTTAGGGTGGCTTGAACCTTTCCCAACACCTCCAGTGGCTGTCCGCCGGCACCGTAGAGTTTCACTGCAGTGGGTCGTACTGCACTCACATCTCTAACAGCCCTCAGTGGCACCGCATTTACATCTGCCCCGGTGTCAATCTTGAAAGTGATTGGCTTTCCATTGACGCTGAGCTCTTTTCTCCATGCTGATGCACTGCTACCCTCCTCGAGTGCGCCCAGTGACCATCTTTTCAGTAAAGGTTCATTCTTTTCTCTGGTGACTTCTCGTAGAGTTTTCTTGTAGCACATCTTTTGCCAGTGGCCTTTCTTGCCACATGAGTGACATTTGGACGTGGATGCCGGGCAGTTGCTCTTTTCATGAAAGCTTTATCCGCCGCACTTCCCGCAACCGTGTAGCGGGCTCTTCCACCCCGCAGTCTCGTTTGTTTGGTCTCCGGAACTGGAGCGGCCTTTACTCGACGTTTTCCGGAGGGCGTCGACAGACAGTTCTTCTGCTGGGTTCTCCTGGCGCACGACAGCCTTCTGCCTTCGTACGGCTTCCTTTTGTCTCGCCTTTTGTAACGCCTTCTCCAGGGTGAGTTCGGGATCAGTTTGTAACGTTTCTGACAGCTTCCCGTCCTGTAAGCCGACCACCAGGCGGTCGCGCACCAATTCTTCTTTGAGTGCTCCGTACCCGCAGTGGGCCACCAGTCTGTGTAGGGCCGTTACGAAGGCCTCGACGGTCTCGCCAGGTTCTTGCTTGCGTTGATGAAACCTCGCTCGCTCGTAAATAACGTTTCTTTTTCCGATGCAATGATTTTGGAATACTTCCAGCACCTTTTCGAAGTCCACTTTGTCTTCTTCCGTCAGCGTTGCTGCGGCGAGTATGTCCTCGGCATCTCCCCCTAGGCAGTAGATTAGAGCGTCTACTTGAGCTGCTCCTTCTTCCTCCATGAGTCGCGAGACCCTTCTGGACCTGAGGAAACGACTGGACCAGGCCGTCCACTCCTCTGGGCGTTGAAAATCGAACGCCGTCGGTGGCACGAAACCGAAGGCTGGCCTGGTTTCCCGATGCTCGCCCGCCGCCATCTTGACCGGTTGCGGTTAAGTGTTCGCAGCTAGGCTTAGCTCTTTGCCTCTGACGTACCCGGACTACCCGACCGTTTTCTTTCTTCCTGGTCGGACGCCTCTTCTGCTGTGACCGCCGCTCGTCACGCCTGCCCTTTTCACTGCTGTGGCCGCTCGCACCCCACTTCTGACACCATGTCGTGATAATTCGGATTCACCACACAGAGAGAGACAGAACAGCACCAGCGAGCTGGGTTAAGCACGCGCCCCCAACTGCCTGCCCCCTCTCGGGGTTTTATTGAAACGCATAAACGTGATTATTACCACAGTGAGCACGGAAGGTACGGTATTCACGTATTTATGCATTAAAAACTTAAACACAAAATGGACAAACCGAACCCGAAAGCTTAGATTTAAATGCCTGTACACTAGTGATAAGGCCGAGGAGACTACTGCAGTGGAAAAGGGAGTGAAAAAGGCAGAAGGAAAAATGTGGGAGGGAAGAATGCAGGAAAAATCAGCTATAGCAGTGTACAGGTCACAAAAACAGGGCACAAGAAAGGAAAATGTCTGACATTTCTCTGTGAAGTTCTTTACTGTTTGAGGCGGGAACGGGAGTTTTGAGGACGAGGACATATAGGGCTAAATTTCAGGACACAGACACTTTATGTGCTGCCTGTCATAATAACAGCGAGACACTCGAGCACTTGATTTTGAAGTGCACGGGGCTTCGCCCTGCCCTCCGTGAAGGGTTAAGGTAGCAATTTGGGCCAGTTGGTCCATAAGCGCCTAAAAAGCGCAAAAAAAAAACAACAAAAGAACACAAGGACGAGGAAATAGACAGGCAAGAGCGCACTCGCAACTGGTTTTTATTTGTGAAACAATACATATAGCATCGAACTAACACATACTCTCTCCTAAGTTGTGTGATTCCGTAACAAGAAGGAATACCCATTCACCGATAAGAAAAGGGGCGTATCACTTGTGCATCTTTCTCCCGTTGCCTGGATTTCGAAAGGCTCATGCAGACCTTTAGAAACCCTATCCGGGTATCTAGCCAGAAACCTGGTGTCGCCAAATGACACGGCACATGAGCAACGACGGCAGTGAGTGGCAAGATGTCCCGATGGAGTGGCTTTCGTTGCCGCGGCGTGTTCCCGTGCACGATCATTGAAACACCTTCCCGACTGGCCGAAATAAGACGAGCCACATGACATTAGAATTTCGTAGATTTTGTGCGGTGCCTGGTATCACAGCGGTCTTTCGATACAATGGGATTGTTGATCGTACTGCACAGCCGCCACAGCTTACTGGGAGCAGTGAACACCACAGGCACATCGTAGCGCGAGGCAACTTTCTTCAGATTATGCGTGACTGTGTGTGTTATGCGTGACTGTGCGTGAACACCGGCCTCGTCGTATTCCTGTCGCGGGGCTGCCTCTGTAATCTTTTCGTCTTCTTTACCAGGCTCTCTGCCACCTATCAGAGTGCCCTGGGGGAAACCCGCACTCTTGAACCTCGCAACCTGTTTATCAAAACTTCCTTGTGCACTATGCTTGCAGGATTTTTTAAGGGCCGCCTCTAGACAGATGGAGGCCATAATTCTTAATGGGCCAGAGCTATGCGGGAGAATGGCCTTTTTTGACCTTGGCTGGTACGTCCAGCAAATGTGGTCCCTCTGGAGACTTAACCGAAGATACAACTGCAACTGTCCCTCCCTTGGCTCCTCGTGCGTAAAGTTTAGGCCACTGCCACGTGTCCTAAACCACTTCCAACACTTCCTTCACTTCACATTCTAGTGCGTCAGGGTGATTAATCTGAATGAGAAAGTCATCTACAAATCTGAATATTTTGAACCTGCTAGAGACCCATATAGTTTCTCTAAGATGGCTTTTCCGCACGCACTGAGAAAAATCCAGAGTTCCAGAGTTCCTGTGGGGTTAATGTTGACCATTTCTTGAGCTTCTCACATATTACTTAAAGCATGCATTTGCTTCTTTTGAGAGAGATACGTACAAAAGTGGGGAATTTGTATTCGCGCATGTGTTGAAGACGCGTTTTTAGGCACCGTACTTGAGATAACTAATCGTTTCAACCTATGGTGCGATATCGGCCAGTGACCAAGCTAAAATTATATTTCGACATTGAAAAAAAAAATCAGTCTGCGTTGTGGCATTGAGCATGGTAAAACGTCATCCACACAGTGGCAGTGTGCATGACGTTTCGCCATGTTCAATGCCACAAAACAGACTGATCTTGTTTTGTTTTTCCTGGGTTTTAACATGCTACCAGCTTTGTCAATGGTCGAGCACCCCCTCCTTAGATTACAGCGATTGGCTGTCCCGAGTACTTTGCAGGAAAGTAGACGCTCTAGATTTCTTAGAATGTATCTTTTGACACGTGGCTACTTGCAAACATGTACTATATTGAATAATTTATCCAGCGATGGCTATGTGGTATTGTCATATTGAAGAAGAGATTTTCCAGCAATTGATATGTTTGAATGTAATATGCTTTATAATATAAACAATAGTAACACTCTATTATAGCCGTCGCTGGATAATCTATCTCATTATGCATGGAAGCTATATATAATGGGAGAGTTTATCCCATTATGTATAGAGTGTATATATTTAAAAATGTTTCGCTACTTTTCTGCCTGCCAAGCTGACAAAAGTAGGGGACAGGGGTCCTTCAAGCTGCATCATTGCAGCTTTTTCTCCTGTCCATGTATCCCCATTTTGTACTCTGGCTGTAAAATAAATTGACTTAAAAAATGAAAATTGGGGGGATCGCTTAAACGGCGATGGCTATGGTACGTACAATATAATGAGAAAGTTTATCCAGCGATGGCTTCGGAGTCCGGAGGGGACATCGCAATTGTGAAAGCACCAGAGATTACCTCGTGTCAACACTAATACCTCATGTCAGCCCTGAAAGTGAGGTTTTAATCAGAGGAAAATGACTTCACCATCGAAGAGAAGGGAAATCTTAATAAAAAAATTGGGACGTCATAATCAAGAAGAAATGACGTTATAGTAAAAAAAAAAATTCATAAAAAAGTGATGGCGCAGAGGAACGTTAAGTCAGGTTAAAACAAAAAGCGTTGTAATGGCGAAACCGAGTGCCCGCTGCGACAGCAGCAGCTAGAGAGTCACGGGAGCTTCAAAACATTCGGAAATCGACGGCTGAAAAGTCACATCCGGTGGTCAAATTTGGCGTTCAACGTTTTGGCACCTCTGTGTGGACAGGTGCACAACGCGGCTGCGTGGAGGGTTGTGCTCAGATACCGCAAGGTTCGCAGGCATATCTTGACGCGCTCATCTGCATAGCCGCGTTCGGTAAAGAAGTACGGTCGCAGCGTTTTGTCCAGAAAAAAAGTGTCTTCCGGAATGCACTGCCCCCGGGCTCAATACGCCTCGCAAGTGGGCTCATTTTCGTCTTCTGCGCATGAGAAAGGAAGTACCGGTGACGTCAGAACGCCGAGCCCTGATTGGCTGATCGCGACCCCCCATCTCAGCGTCGTCTGCTCCTTTGCAACGTCGTCTGCTCGCAACATCGCCTGCGTCTTTACGAGCGAGCTCGACTTCGCCTTTCAGAGAGGGCAGACGAAATAACTCGAGCGGTACGTTGTTTTTCTCTAACAACTAGCAGATGCACATCAAGGAGGGAAGTCAAAGGACTCACTGGCGAGGTGTCCCGAGGTTTGTTTGCTAACAACCGAGAGTGAGCGTGTCAGTGTCCGCAAGTTCCCTCCCAAATACTTTTTCCCTCCTTTCGTGTGCGGCGAGACCCCTCATTCTTTAACGGCGTCGGCGGGTTGGCGCAGTTAACGTCGTCTGCTTTGCGTCTGCTAGTCAAAGCGATGGCTGCTTCACCTTTCCTGCGTCTGTCGGAGATTCACCGCTTTTTCACCGGCGAGAGTCACCGTTGCCTCGGGAAACAAGGAGATAACAAGAGGAAGAAATTGACCTCTTAATCTAAAACTGAGGTCAGCGATCAAGGTATAATACGGGAAGGGTTCACAAGGGTCGCGCGGGCATATTCCATTCAGCACACCAGCCGGTCGTGGGCAGACGGTCGCCGAGTCGCGGAGTGCCTGCTAGGCCTAACTGCCGTGCTCGCTTGGTCGCGTTCGGTGGAATCGTGGCCGCTGGTGCTTTTCCCGGGTGTCTGTGGATCCAGCGTTCTTGTTCGTCCTGGTCTGTTTCAAGTACTTTTTACTTTTTTCTTGCTGCTTGAAGTCGGGACGCACGAGAAGCGCACGTAGAAAAATAAACGTCCGTGGGTCGTCGCGACCGCGGCACTGTCGGCCATGCTGATTTGATCGTAAGAAGTGCGTAAGACAGCTTCGGAGCTGTCGTAGGATTTCGTCGTAACCTGCGCAAAACTTACAAAAATTTCGTTTCGTGAATACGTATTTGTTCTTAAGTTATGTCTTACGCACATTTTTGGCGTAAGATCGTCGCCTGCACTTCCGAAAGTCTCAGGAAAGGTGAGACAGACGCAGACAACGTTGCGAGCAGACGACATTGCAAAGGAGCAGACGACGCTCAGATAGGGGGTCGCGATCAGCCAATCAGAGCTCGGCGTTCTGACGTCACCGCTACCCCCTGCGCAGGAAGCAGACGAACTTGCCCTCCGCATACCCACCCACCGACAAACCCGTTGGGTATGGCTCACGTATTTTGTGTTTGAGTGAGATCTGCTGTGTTATATTGTGTTGCAACCACTCATAGCTTGGAACGCTGGCGCCATCTAACGATTACCCCTGGGACACTTCTAATCTGAGTATATAAAACGTAATATTCATCGCGTGCTTGAAACAGTTATAATTGAGGAGTTTCAGCGAATATAGGGGGCGCTCCGATCGATCCAACATGGCGGACAAGAGGGGGATAGATTTGCGACGCCCGTAGACCGGTAGCGTAAAAATGAAACAAAGCGTGTCGTTCTCTGTTTGTTGCCGTGTGCGAGACGATCATCGTTTCAACCAAGACCTACCGTGATGCTACAGATGAAGTGTTCAACCCAGTCGAAGGCAAGAAATCTAGCCATAGTCAAAATATGTGTGCAAGTGTTCGACGTGAGCTCGCACGCTGGTGCACCAAGTGGAAACGAATGTACGCGGGTCCAAAGAAAGGTACATATCAACAATGTTCGCGCTTTGAAACTATGACGCATACTTTATCTAAAAATAAACTTATCGATCTGCGGCTACAAACATTTTCGTTGACGTTGCTTAGATGATGTGCGGTTTGGGAGACATCCCAGGCCGCACTGATGATGTCTCCCGCATAGGAGACGAAACGTCTGATAAATTGTTGGTATTGTTATGCAAGTCCGAGGTATTTATTTTTTTAACTTAATTGTGCTAAAAAGCGGTTGGATGGAAAGTATGACAACTACAGTATACAAGGGACGATTGAGGTCTTTATCCTGCGTTCTACGTATCGAAACATCGGTATCCTTGGTGTTATATTGCGATCAGCTGGTCGCCGATCGTCCCGTTTTTACGTATAATGTAAACAAGCCCCGGAAGCGCAAATCTCATTTCGATGTGCTTTTGAACCCCTACAAGTACAAGCCTCGTTTTGGCTCTTGTGGAAAGCTTTATTCTAATAGCAATAGTCTTATCGGTCAGTCGAGTTGTATGTGCCACGGTGATATCTGCTGTGTGTGTGATCTGCTGACAAACAAGTCTGTATTAAGTGCGAGGAGAACAACGGTAAAGCTTTTTTAACTGTTTTCTTTTTACAGAACAGAGCATAGCTTCTAAAACAAGAGCAACCTAAGCTGATATTTGAGTGTGCTCAAGAATGAATGGCAAAAGGTGCCTATGCTAAGTGGTAGATGTACGCAGTTGATTTTCTGTTTGCCTCTGCATTGTAAATTGGAAGAAATGTATCAGCAGAAGACACGTGTCCTTTTGAAAATGTATTTTAATAGGGCAAAAATAGGTTTTCATACAGAACCAAAGAGTTCGCAACACCATTTAATGCGAGGTCTCAACGGTTACATCATCTAAGCAACGCCAACGAAAATGTTTGTAGCCGCAGACCGATAAATTTAGGTTTAGATGAGTATGCGTCATAGTTTCAGCCTCAAACACGCAACATTATTGATATGTACCTTTCTTGATGACAACTGCACCAACGTGAGAGAGCCCATGTCGTCGAACACTTGCACACATGTCTTGACTATGGTATGGCAAGATTTCTTGCTTGAAGTGAAGATCATCTCACTACGACTAGCTACTACCACCCGCCGCAGCGATGCAGGCGTCGAAGGGGCGCAACGCAGTCAGTCGCCGTCACCAGACGCCGCCCAGGCGCTTCATTTGTACATGGCACAGAGTGTTATTTTCTGTGCTTGTGTGTGCTCAGTGGCTGGATATGGGCCTCAAGAGCAGTTCTTCAGGCTCCATAGCGTTCGCCGAAGAACTTACGAAGAAACTGCAACCCAGGAAAAAAAGCACGAAGATGCAACACACCAGCTCGGCAGACTATGCACTGGGCGCAGAAATCCGGCCCTGCGGATTATACACCAAATGCAAACTATCTAAACAAAACAAAAACATTTTTAGGCTCAAATTGACTTCTGCGGACTGTACGCCTGGATACTGGTGCCTTCTATTATGCATTGTATATTCACTGCTGTTTGTTGTGGCTCGAGACTGCCTTCCTGTAATGATGCAGAGGAGTCCACTGAACCTTGAAATAAAGATATTTAAGCACATCTAGATGCAATGTCCCTTGAAGCCAGAAGGTCAGGGAAAAGGTGTGCCATTACCTAATTTTCCAACAGCACACCAATGGTCACGATCAAAACTCACCGAGTCAATGGGCAGCTTTCCACCACAATATTTATTGCCATGTAATCACTAATTTGGTCCATTAAAAATCTTGAGGCTGTAGCCTATAGCACATCCATTCTGGATCTGCAAAGCTTATGCTGTAGACATGCATCATCACATGAGCATGTTTCTTATCAATCTTAAACGTAAAAGGCTAGTTATGCAACGAAACTCCCACATCATCACATTTTTAGCAAATTGAATGGTCCCACCTGTCACACTGCTAGCTTTGGAAGTAAACCAATTCACAATACCACCAGTGGCATACATCGTGCCAAGCATTAGTGCCACATGTGGCACAAAAATGTCTTAACTATAGGGAAGCAAACTTAATCGATCGTGTTGATTAAAGCACTTAAGTACGGGAGAAATTATCAATCAAAGGTCACCCGAAAGGGAAGTTTTCTCGCTGAACGAATATGACTTTTTATTGGGCGTTCCGCAATGCAAGGCCGAAGACATTCACTCCGTGATCGGTACAGAAGCATTTGCTTAGCAGTCGGTCGTGCGTGCTAAAAACAACAACAAAAACACAGGTGGATTAGAAACGCGATAGATTCGCCTTTGCACGGAGTACTTACACTCAAAATCGTGTCAACATAAAGCGACTATGGCCCACCTTGCTAGCAGCAATCTTAAAATTTATCCGTGTAGTCGCACCCGTGCAGCAACCGAAAGCGTTGCTGCAAGCCCCTCCGCCGTCAACTTTTGAGTCGCTGTTGAGTCCGAAGAACTGCTCTAAGAGGCCCGTATCCAGCCACTGAGCACATACACAAGCACAGGAAATAATACTCGGTTCCAAGTACAAGCGAAGAACCCGGGGCGGAAAGCCCTGAATGCCAAACGACCGGCGACGGCGACTGACTGCGTAGTACACAGGTTGCGCTCCTTCGACGCCTGCATCGCTGCGGCGGGTGGTCGTAGCTAGTCGTAGCAGACCGTGTCACCTCTGTTGCTCGTACCGGAACACTAGAGCCGCGTAATATTCTTGCTGCCGAAGTTTATAAGCCTACGTTCGCGGCCAACGCATTAAAACAAAGCCAACGCCCAGCTGGCCCAGCGAACCTATCCCCCTCGTTCTCTTTCGGCGACCGGCCGCCAGGGCGGTGACACCGTCGCTGAAACTCCTCAATAATGACAGACCGCTTCTCACAGATAGCGCGTATACAGTTCATCTCGCAAGCACTGCAAAACCTTCAGGCTATAATAGTTCAACGCATATCCGAAACCTGCAGGGTTTCCAGTCAGGGCCGGATTAAGTGATTTCGGGGGGCCCTGGGCTAATGCAGGCCAGGGCCCCGAAATCTGAGATCCTAATGATGATGATGATGATGATACTAATGACGACGGCAATTATGATGATCATGTTGGTCAAAAATAAAAAGTTCCAGTAAAAGAAAAAAAAACTTTATCATAAGATCTATGCTTCGAATGCCTAATTAACACTAGAATAAAATTTCTGACTACACAATATATGCAATCAGTATCAATCAGAACACAATCTTACCTGGTCTTTTTTTTTTTTTTTTATACATTTCAAGGGAATTAAAATCCATAGTAAAACCGTCACTTTTTGTCGTCGCTCATACATCCCTCAAAAATGGGTTCGCTTTCCTGCAGAGCTGACCCAGGCGGGAAGAACTCGGTGAATTACGAGTTCAAAAATATGCAGACATAAAAATAAAGTCTTTGATGTGACATGAAGCCTGACGTTTCACATGCTTGCAAGTGCCACGTCGCTGATCGCAGCCATTGGCTTTCCCAGTGTTCTGTAGGAAAGTAAAAGCACGGGCACCTTTACGAGTGAGGAAAAAGCGGGAACCAAAAGTGTTTACCACAGACGTTTCAAATGCAGTCCAAATGGAAGCAACTCACAAAGCACAGGAATACAAACAGACATTACATTAAAGCGGGACCTTCCAACTCTTCAAGCTTGGAAATTCATATATTGTTTCATCGGAAAACATCTCAAACGAAATGTCCCTTCGGTAGGCATGATGGCGAGATAATTCAACTTTACTTTGCCGAGAGTGGAACGAAGGCAATATTATTTGAAAAGGATCGTTTGTTTTCGCAGTCTGATACGGGGATATATTCTAAGATCAATGGAAAGGTTTCGAAAATCGCGTTCAGTGTCTCTCTCCTGCAACATTTTCAAAAGTCCTCGCGAGCACTTTTGTGTTCGCAAGTGCAACTCTGTAGATAATGTGAGAACTGAAGGACTTCAGCTGAAAAGGTCGGCTCAAGGTCGTCCTTGTATATCTCCGCTAGCCTATCAGTTTGCTTGATTAGTTCGTCGTCGCTTCGATTGTCCGAAAGAAGCGTTAGAAAGCGAAGTTTTCGGTTGAGCTCAGATTGTCAAGAATTACGTATAGACGTATCTATCGCGAACCTTTTGCTGCCGCGAGTCCTGTCATCCGCCTCCCCTGTTGTGAATTGCCCCGAAGGATCTAGAGTTTGTTTACATTGATAACACTGCATTACGCTCAGTGCCTTAGCCCCACTGTTGTACGAAACGGCGTTCCTGGTACGCGTTCCTTTCAGGAGAAATGAAGGAACGCCGCCGTTCCATTTTGCATCGATGGAACTGGAACGGGAACTCGTTACATTTTTAATGAAACGGAAAAAGGTACGGCGTTCCTTTTTCTTCTTCCAGTGGGGTAATTTTTTTTTTCTAAGTGGGAAATGTTAAAAGTTTAAAAACAACATCTTTACGAAGAGCAGAATCTCGTTAACTTTTTGGTTACTTATCTGAGGGTCTATTTTGTGTGGTCCTCGCTTGGTAACAGTCGGGTGCAGAAGAGCTAGTGGACATCGATTCTTTTTTCAGTGCCCGAGACTGCGGCACAAAAAGCAAAACTTTTAGTCGAAGTAAAAGCTAAAGTTGAGGCTTGGGCGAGTTGGTACATACTTCGGAAATTAAAAACAGCGCGGAAAGACGAGGACCAGACAAAGAAGTGACACGGACGAAGGAAAAGACAGAGAAAGAAGAACGTTTCAAACTCAGCTACTTTCTTTGCTTCCACGAACCCTCATACACTCAGAAATCTAAGGCCGACTACAGCCATCACTGAACTTCCACAAAAAGACCTACACTTACAACAAAAAACAGGTTACGAGACATCCAGCGCACCCTTATCTCCCCTTATATCCCGAACATGGGCCACTTAAAATATACAAAAAAATTAACCTTTATTCATACTCCCCTTGTCCCCCACCTTCAAACTGAACAGCAAATCCAACCTTCAAAAAGAAGAACTTCTATTTTTCAAGACTGACCTTCCAAAAGCAGACTGACCTTCCTTTCAAGACCGACCTTCCTCTCCTTCACGTGCTCGTCTTGTGGTTAGCAG
The DNA here is from genome assembly GCF_016920785.2 of Ixodes scapularis. Taxonomy (NCBI): domain Eukaryota; kingdom Metazoa; phylum Arthropoda; class Arachnida; order Ixodida; family Ixodidae; genus Ixodes; species Ixodes scapularis. The sequence continues at coordinate 43,718,438 of NW_024609836.1, read as the reverse complement.
CATCGAGAAGCGACTGCTGTTAAGTTTGAACAAGAGACTTTGTTAGATTGAAACGTGTGAGGTTGTAAAGTGCTCGTGCGATGTGAGGTCACAGTACATTTGGCTCGTCCGAATCGCCCGCCACAAACTTGAATATGGCAAAAAGCTGAGATTTTTGAAGCTGAATATATCAACAAATGAAACCCTGCTTCCGTTTGTTTTCTTCTTCTGATGCCCTTCCATCACGGCATTCAAATTCGTATGTTCCCATTTGATAGGAGAGATTAAAAAAAAACTTTCCTCGATCTAATTTAATATGGTAATCATCAAAATACAAATGTAACGTATATGTAACGATAAGTTACATTTTCTAAACTGTAACAGGAAAGGGTTCCTTTTTCACATATGGAACTTGTAACGGGAAAGCGTTCTAAAAGTCAGAAGGAACGAGGAACGATATTTCGTTCCTTTTTCTAAGGAACGTGTTCAACACTGCTTAGCCCTCTCTTCGAAGGCTTCAAATTTAGGCCGGAGGGAATTCACGAAGCCGTCAAAAAAGTTCAACAAGTCAACAGCTCTTGAGATGTCTAAACCAGGTCTCTCAAGTAAGACAGTGATCTTGTCAAACCGCTCCAGAATATCATTCCACAGTGTTGCCATTAACGCGGTTTCAAGCTTCGACAACTTCTTGAGAAGGGACTGCGCTTCAGTGGTACGCTCAATTTCCTCCACAATTTACTACCATCTGTGTTAAAAAATAATCCGCGTCAATTCTGGAATGCATTGTCCCACCAGGATCGCCCCCCTCATTGAAAACTCTAGACGAAACTCTGATCGAGGAATCTTTATGTGCTACAATGTTCAAGGAAGTGTTTATTAGGTCTTTTTCTAGCACCCCTATCAGTGCAAACTCAAGCTATCATGTTGACTCCTTCCCGTTAATAGACCCTGTCATCATTTCTCTCGATGGTGTTCTACGGCGACTGGAATAGATGCGATTAATATTTCTTAAAGCTACAAATCACTACTCTTCCGGAATCCTTGCCCATATTTTTCAGCAATCACTTGAGATTTCATTGGTACCAGCCGACTGAAGAATTGGTAAGGTTATTCTCTAGAACATATCTGGTAATAAGCACGTTCTTATTAATTGTAGACCCATCTCACTAACCAGTGGTCTCTGTAAATTTTTGAACACATAATCTATACGCCACTCGTTAACTTTCTAGAATCCAATTCATTTTTTTTCACCAGCTTGACAAAGATTCAGGAAATATTTCTCTTGTGAAATGCAACTTTCGTCTACCACCAGCGACTTTTATTCTGCATTTGATCAGGAATCTCAGGTGGACTGCATATTTCTTGACTTTTCCAAAGCATTTGATAAGGTATCGCACCTACTTTTATTGCTTAACATCGACTCTGACGTGTTTAACCATGACTAGTATCATTTTTAACGAATCGGTCACAATTTGTAACGGCTAACGGTGCTAACTCCTCCTCTGCACTCGTCTCTTCCGGAGTACCTCAGGGGCCCAGTTTAGGACTACTACTCTTTTTAATATATATTAATGATTTGCATGTGGTGGTTCTTCTTCAATCAAACTTTTTGCTGACGTCTGTGCTATTTGTCAAGTAATATCTAATGACCCTGACGCACAAAAACGACAACATGACCTAGATTCTATACTGTTAACTCTGGTCAATGGAGCTCAATATTAATAAATGTAAAATAACGCGCATAACACGTAAAGCCAGCTTCAATTTTGCTTATAATATCAATAACACACCCCTAGAACTTGTAAACTCATACAAGTATCTGGGTGTTATTTTAAGTGCTGAGCTTTCCTGGAACTTCATATTAACTATGTGACTGACAACGCCAATGGCCAATCGAATGCTTGGTTTTCTCAAACGTAACTTTTATCTCGCCCCATCATCATTAAAACTATTCCTTTATAAAACACTAGCTAGGTCCAAGCTAGAGCATGCAGCTTCCATCTGGGATCCCTCTACACTCTAGCTATCTCGTTGATTCACTTGAAGGTATTCAGATTAGAGCTGCAGGCTTCATAATGGCCAATTATAACCGCACCGCCAGCGCAACATCAATGAAACTGTTACTCCCAAGCCTCGCACATCGTCGCACAGTCTCTCATATTTGTCTTTTTCGTAAAATATATTATTATATTCTTCAGCTTAAATCACAACTAACCATACCCCCCCCCCCTCTCCTACTTTGTTTCAGCACGCCTTGATCATCGTCACAAAGTCGGTGTCTTATTTTGCCACTCTAACGTTTATTAGGACTTTTTTTATTCCCAGGACTTCCAAAGACTGGAAACGCTTACCCGCATCGCTCACATCAATTAATAACCACGCACTTTTTGTACATCTATATTGTACATCCAATTTCATGTTCCCTGTTCTTTAAGTATTGAATGTTTTGTTCTATTTGTATCATTATTACTATTGTTTCCTCTCCCCTTTGTAATGCCTTGTGCCCTGAGGGTAAAATAAATAAATAAATAAATACAAAAATCACAGGTCTCATTTTTGTCGTTCATCATGAATTCTGGACTCGTTTGAAATTATCTACAAATTCTCTGCGGGAATCGGCGTGCCTTGACTATCTAGTGTCAGACAGACATTTCGGGACAAAGGGATTTTGTCCTTGTTCAAGGCTGTTCATAAAATATCTCCAGCGCTTTGGCGAGGCAGGAAAGGACACGTGCAGCTTCTGAGTTAGGCTGAAAAACTTCACTGCCTCTACACAGCAATCTACACTGCAAGCACTTACTAGACTTAAAAAATGACCCGAGCAAGAAACATAAACAGCTAGAATTTTTCTTTTTAATCTGGGTTTGGAGATTTTTGTACTTCTCCGACATGTTACTGGCATTGTCATAAGACTGACCCCTGCAGTTATGAATTGAAATGACGTTCGCGTCGAGGAGAGAGAGCACTGTGGCAGCCAGGCACTGACCCGTGTGCGATTCAATTAGAATTAATCCAATAAACCTTTCATGAACAATACCCATTAAACAATATCGAAGCACAACGGACAGATGGTCAACATGGGCAATGTCGGGAGTAGAATCAACAATCAACGAGTATTTTGGCACGTTGTACCTCCTTGACAATTCGCTTTCGTACAATATGTGCCATAAAGTCAATGAACTCATCACCATTGAACTATGAGAGATACGACGGGTCACCCCACCCCTGTTGCCATGGCGGGCAATGTGATACCTCGGAAAGGGGTCGAATTCCGCAATCACTTCAAGTATGCCTAAGAATTTACCACTTCTAGGTTATCCGAACACTTCTTCGCTTCTTCTCAATGGCAATCCTCGCTTAGCTAGGAAGCTAACGACTGCCACGACTCGCTTCAATGTACTTCTTTCCAATAAGCGCTCTGGGTTAACGAGTGCCGAACTAACTCTTTGCCTATTCTGGCACAAACGGTAGAGATAGTCACACAACGACGGCATTCCGGTGGTCTACGCTGTCTGCATGAGCTCTTGGTTTTCCTTCCGCCCTTATCCCGTCGCAAATCCCATGAGATGCAAAAAGACTGACACCGTAACAGCGAAAGTTTCCACGTGAAACAAAACACAAACCCTTTCGACTGCGAGTATACATATCATAAGCCAGTGTCGCTCAAACCCTTCCCCATTAGCAGCCTTTCTTACAAAAATTTGAGGAGGTAGGTATCGATTCTGACTCGTGTACTGTACCTTGGAGGTACGAAAATGTTCCGATCGATTTCGAAAGTATTGCGGTCCCTTCTGGATACACTGAGTTCGAAATTTGTTGGATACAGCGGCAGGCCACTTAGCTGGATCACTTTCAACAATGATGGGTCCTACCTCGAGGGGCTGTGGAGACAATTCTAGGCGCTCATGGAATTCGGTGGAGTATGATGCTAGGGTTCCTGAGGCACTCCCGCTTCCATGGTGAGCAACCGGCTCCGGTACAGTTACGTGCAGGGCTGAGGAACACCGTTGAGGACTCGGTTGGAGTGGCTCCTTCAGGTTGTTTTCCATGGGAATGGCGGGTTGCTGGCTGCTCCGTGACAGACGCCCACACGCACCATTGAGCGGACAGGATGGAGTAGACGGGACAGAATATTCGCTAGTTCCTGTGCCCTGATGGATGGATTGTGCCCGGTGGTCAGTATGTAGGCTTTCTGGTGATCCGAATTGTAGAGTTTCCTTTACGAATACCTTGGGACAACTGGTTAAATACTGCGTCAACTTTGGCAGGTTTTTAGAGCGCAGCTCTTAGGGGCCTGTTCCCGGCTTGAGCGGCGTCGGCGTCGCCGTAACCAAGGTCACCCCGAGGTCACGCGCCCCCCAAGGTCATCCCAAGGTCACGTGACCCCCAAGGTCACCTGACCCCTCCCCCAGGGTCACGTGACCCCCCCCCCCAAGTCACGTGACACCCCCAGGGTCACGTGACACCCCCCGCCGAGGTCACGTGACCTCCCCGATGACGTCATCGTCACTGATGACGTCACCGGCATCCGCATCGTCATCATCACTGATGACGTCATCAGTGATGTCACTGATGACCTCACCGGCATCCGCATCGTCATCCGTCACTGATGACGTGACCGGCATCCGCATCGTCATTGTTATCATCACGGATGACGTCATCAGTGACGTCACTGATGACGTCACCGACATCCGCATCGTCATCGTCATCATTGCTGATGACGCCATCGGAGTCCGCATCGTCATCGTCACTGATGACGTCATCAGTGACGTCACTGATGACATTGTCGGCGGTGTTCTATAAACGGCGGAGGAAAAATGCAGGCGTCCGAACCAGAGCTTTGGCTAGAGTCCTCTTTATTTTCCTGGCTCCCAAGCCACGAGCGCTGGCAGAGGCTGGCGCTCGTGAGAACGAGCATTGCGAGCCTGGCGCATCTGTCTCTGTCACTATAGGATCCCCCCCCTAGTTGCGCGGAGCAAAAGTTGTGGTTGTGCTCCACGTAACGATCTTTTTGGAACCAGGTTGTTGGCGGGTGTTGGTGACTTGGGTAGTTGTTCTGGACAGTTCAAGCGGGAAAACGACAGGATTTGTCACGGAGGAAGCTAAATAGGCAGGTTTCACGCGGTCCAGCGTGACCACATCGTGACGTCTGTTGATGTTGACCGTGATGGTTTTTTCTGTTCGAGAAAGAACTTCATACGGTCCGTCGTATGGTGGCGTGAGGGGTGCTCGTACAGCATCTCTTCGCACGAATACGTGTGTACAGGTGTGGAGGTCGTCGCTGATGAAAATCTGCCGTGAAGTCTGTTGTCTGGGTGGCACTGGCCGCAGGGAGGAAGAGAAATTTCTCATCTCTTGAAGATAGGACGGGATGTCAGGATCTTCCGATGGTACATGTGTGAGAAATTCTGCAGGCAACCTAAGCGTAGCGCCATAGACCAGCTCGGCGGAGGTGCAAGCGATGTCTGTTTTGAAGGTAGAACGGATTCCCAGGAGGACGAGAGGAAGGTGGCTAACCCAGTGAGCACGATCTTCTTTCGTCATCAGTGCTGCCTTGAGTTGGCGATGGAGCCGTTCAACCATACCATTCGATGAAGGGTGGTATGCAGTGGTGTGTACGTGGCGTACGCCCAAGATCTTGGTGAGGACTGTGAAAAATTTGCATTGAAACGGTCGGCCACGGTCGGTGGTGATGGTGGACGGACAGCCAAACCGCGCGATCCATGTAGATAGGAAAGTGTGGGCGACTGTCTCCGCTGTTATGTCGGTGAGTGGAACCGCTTCCGGCCATCGCGTAAACCTGTCCACACATGTCAAAACGTATCGGAAACCGCTTGACGATGGTAGAGGTCCCACAATATCAATGTGGACGTGATCAAATCTGGCATCTGGAGGTCGAAATGCATGCAGCGGTGTCTTCGTGTGTCGAAGTACTTTGGAACGTTGACATTTGCTGCATGTTTTGGTCCATCGACGGATGTCAGCATTAATCCGGGGCCAGATGTATCGTGCCGTAACGAGGCGTTGCGTTGCACGAATGCCCGGATGACTAAGATCATGAATGGGATGGAATATGGCTTGTCGAAATCGTTCGGGTATGTATGGTCTAGGTGTGCCGGTTGACACGTCGCAGATAAGCTCGCAGTTGGCGAGTGGCAGTGTGACGGGTTGGAGCTGCAGAGAGGTAGAGGACGCTCGTAGCTTTTGCAGCTCGGAGTCTTCCTGTTGTGCGGAGGCCAGTTCCGAAAAACTGACAACAGGAGGTGATGACACACCGTCAATGCGTGAGAGTGCGTCTGCTGGCGTGTTGTCCGTTCCGGCGACATGGCGTAGATCAGTGGTATACTCAGAGATGTACGAGAGGTGTCGAATTTCTCTGGCGGAGTAGGAATTGTGATTTCCCACGAATGCATAAATCAGGGGCTTATGGTCAGTTAGCACGTGAAAAACTCGGCCTTCCAAGAAATACCGGAAGTGCCGAATGGTCGCATAAATTGCGAAGAGCTCGCGTCCAAACGTGCTGTAGCGTGTCTCCGCAGGTTTGAGTTTCTGTGAGAAAAATCCTAGCGGCTTCCGCCCATTTTCGCCGTACTGCTGTAAGACAGCGCCGACAGCAACATCGGACCCGTCTACCATGACACGCGTCGGGGCGTTTGACATAGGATGCACGAGTAGTGTGGCATCGGCAAGGGCTTGCTTGGCCGCGGTGAAAGCCTCCACTGCGCTGGTGGTCCATGATAGTTGTGCCGAGGACTTGCTCCTCGGAGCTCGGAGCAAGTCTGTGAGAGGCTGAATGATTTGTGCGCAATGTGAGATGAAGCGCCGATGAAAATTAATGAGGCCCAGAAATTCCCGCAGCTTACGTAGAGATTTGGGTTGTGGGAAGTCTCGTATGGCTTCCACTTAGATTGGAGAGGTTCGATGCCATCGGGAGTGATGCGGTGCCCTAAAAAGTCCAGTGCCGTAGTACCAAAGGTACACTTCGCCACATTGATTGTAAGCCCGTAATCGCGGAGGCGTTCGAAGAGCGGGCGCAGATGTGTTGTGTGCTCCTCGTGGGATTTGCTCGCGATCAACAAGTCATCCGCGTAGGCAAATACAAAAGGCAGTCCATGAAGAACTTCGTGGACGAATCTCTGAAAGGTTTGCGCGACGTTTCTCAATCCGAAAGGCATGCGAACGTACTCGAAGAGGCCAAATGGTGTTGTGATGGCTGTCTTCGGAATATCTCCAGGCTCGATCGGGATGTGGTGAAACGCCTTCACCATGTCGATTTTGCTAAATATAGAGGTTCCTGCCAGGTGTTCGGCGAAGTCGTGTATGTGAGGCAGTGGGTAGCGATCGGGTTGTGTATGGGTGTTTAGCGCCCTGTAATCACCGCACGGCCTCCAGTCCCCTGGGTCTTTCTTAGGAACCATGTGGAGTGGTGATGCCCAAGAGCTGTTGGATGGTCGAATTATGCCTAGTTCTAGCATATGCTCGAACTCTCGTCGTGCTACTTGCAGGCGTTCGCCAGACAGACGACGAGGGCGAGCAAAAACGGGAGGGCCGGAAGTGACGATGTGGTGTGTCACTGCATGCGGTGGCGGCTCTGCCATGTTGGAGGACTTCGTGATTTCAGGAAATTCTTTAAGAATGTCTGAGAATCTTGAAGGAGGCAGGATGTTCCGGATGCAAATGGGAGGTAGTGTTGTGGACACGCCGTTGACAGCCAGATGAGTCTTCCTGTCAATAAGGCGTCGATGATGCATGCTGACGTCCAGATCGAAGTGTGAAAGAAAATCTGAGCCTAAGATGGGGTAGGTCACGTCAGCAATGATGAAAATCCATCGAAAGATCTTACGAAGCCCGAAGTCCAGGGTCAGAGATTATTTGCCATATGTTGGAATGTTTGAGCCGTTCGCCGCGACGAGATGCGAACCGGGCAATGGGCGTCGCCTCTCTGCATGTGTAGGTGGAATTACGCACATTTCAGCTCCTGTGTCGACGAGGAAACGGCGGCCCGTTATTCGGTCTGTGACGAAAAACAGACGGCTTGTTGTTGGCCCGACGTCACTTGCCGCCTCTAGTGACGGGCCGGAGCGTTTCCCTGCCATTCGCACGGCTGTTGGCACTTACGTGCGTCGCTACCGAATTTCTGGTGGTACCAGCAGAGGACGTCAGTCCGTCGTTGTGAAGGACTGCGACGTCGAGAGGATCTACTTCTCCGACGACGTCTCGAGTCGCTTCTCTTTGTGCCGAGTGCTGCGACGGCGGTTGTCAGGGCGTCGATGCGGGCTTCAAGGGCTCGCATGGCGGAACACTGATGAGCGTTATCCGTGACGCTTGACAGGGCGGGCGCAGCATACTCCGCGACGCGGTCAGCCATCTCGGCAAGGCGATCGAGTGGAAGATCGGTGGTTGGTGCAAGCGTCATGCGAATGCCTTGTGGCAAGCGCTGGAGAAACAACTCCCGTAGAATCGGATTGTTGGTGTCCGAAGCTTGCTCACCTAACAGCTGGCGCATGCGACGAAGTAGCTGAGAGGGTCGATGGTCGCCCAGCTCCTCTGTGTTCAGGAGCTGCTGTAGCCTTGAAGCCTCTGACTCCGTCTTCCTAGCGAGGATCGTCCGCTTGATGTAGTCGTAGGCGTCGTCGGGAGGGGGAGACGCCAGTACGTCGTCCAGCTCATCAGCCACCTCTGGGGGAAGAGCAGAAACCACATGGTAGTAGCGGGCGGTCTGGCTTGTGATGTGCCGCAGGTGGAATTGTGCTTCCACTTGGGAAAACCAGGCCCGAGGGTTTTTCGCCCAGAAGGCTGGAAGGCGGAGGTGGACGGTGGAGAGAGCTCCGTCGCCGTTGGAAGAGGTGCCAGCAGCACTCTGGTTCATGTTGGTCGGACGTCCGGGTCACCAATTTGTCGGCGGTGTTCTATAAACGCCGGAGGAAAAATGCAGGCGTCCGAACCAGAGCTTTGGCTAGAGTCCTCCTCTTTATTTTCCTGGCTCCCAAGCCACGAGCGCTGACAGAGGCTGGCGCTCGTGAGAACCAGCATTGCGAGCCTGGCGCATCTGTCTCTGTCACTATAACATCATCAGCATCGTCACGTGACCCCCGAAGGTCACGTGACCCCCCCCCCCCCCAGTACCCTTCCCTCCTCCTCCTCAAGAGCTGCGCTCTAATTCGGTGTTACAGGGAGTTGTAAACGGCTTCTACTTTTCCCCCCTTTTCTTCTTTCCTCGGATTCGCTTTTCTCTTAAGGCCCGTTCACGCACTTCGACTCTGTAAAACCGAGTGCCTTGAAACCTCTTAAAATATCTTAGGACAAGAGAACACACTGTCACGCAGGCGCCATCGATGCGGTGACCCTGGAACTGCATTTCACTAGAGCGAAGGTGTTGCGGGATTTCCAAGGTCACATGCGCGTGATACATGTGAGAAATGGTCGTTTATAACGTTGACAAAAGTTTTCCGAGCCAAGGAAGAAAGCATGATGCGCGAGAGAAATGAAAAATTATGCGGGACCGCCAAGTTTTCACTGCCACCCATTAGATGGCGCCAGTTGTCCTCTCGTCGTAGGAGACAGAGCGTTGAAAATCCCGTCCCGTTCACCATCAAAAACAGGTGTTTGCAGGCATTACTCTACGCTACTTCGTCCACCCCTAGCCTGACAGTGCGGAGGAAACTACGTGCTCGTTGGATCAGTGAAACGTTAAGCTTAAGCCACGTGATCACGCTCTTACTCATACCCACACGCAGAGAGGTGATAAAATGGAGGCGGCTGACCTGCAAGGAGAGCGCGTAGCTCCCATCGCACTGTCAGCTTAGGGGAAAACGAGGCATGGTACGCACCAGCCTGAGTAGGTCCGAGCAAAATCACAACTTTTTTCTCTTTCTCTCTCTCTCTTTTCTAAGAGAAATAAAAAATCCCTTGTTCGTAAAACAGAAACAAAAAAAGTTTCCGTTTTTTTTTTCGCTCAAAGCCGTTTTTAAAAAAAAGCAAAGCACCCTGAGGGTCAGCCACCCTTCAAAGCAGTCGGGTCTGTGTGTACCACCCCGATGATTTTACCGTGCCGAAGAGGAATTAGGAAAAGAAGCTCGGCGCGGAGAGCGTGCTTTCGGTTTCACTTGCAGTGCCATTATCTTTGCTGTGCCTCTCTTCTCGAATGCTGCTGAAATAATTCCCACGCTATTTTAATGCATTTTTTCTTTAAATTTTGCTTTGTAGGAGCCCCCTTAGCCCGTACCTTAATCCAGCCCTACTACCAGTGCGCCGATGTGCTCTCCTGTCGTAAGCAATCACAAGAAGTTGCAGCACAACGCAGTAGGTCGCACTGAAACGCAAACGCGGAACGGGTCTGGTCGCGATTCTTCTCCGAAGATATTCAGTGCGCGATGGTATATACGCAGCTGTCCTACAGTTTCTTGTTTTCTTTCCGTGTGTGTAGTACGTGTCTTTATTGCTTAGTAAGGTTCTCACTTTTGGTATATTTTTATCCCGAGTTTCCTTCGCTGACGCGTTCACGCATAAATCTCGTCGTCGTCCACTTTTTTTCCGCGATAAAGGAGGTCGCGGCCTCGAAAACAAAAACAAAAAAACGTCTGACCCACGAGCGACCGCGGACGAGCTGCCGCCGTTTCCTCCAAAGGACCGTCTGAAAAAAAACTGATATCTCCAGATGGACCTACTAAAAAGTCCGTTATGATCAGTATGCAGACGACTTAACAAAAATTGTTTAAAAAACCATACGCACATTTTGAATTGTTTTAGACTCTCGCGGGTGTTAAAAGGGTGCCAGATCGACTTTGGCCACCAATACCGCCAAGAAGGCAATGCGTTTCCCCCCACACGTCATCACTAGCAGATACCCGCAGCGCCGCCTCAACGGCCCCCCTTATGATCAGTATGCAGACGACTTAACAAAAATTGTTTAAAAAACCATACGCACATTTTGAATTGTTTTACACTCTCGCGGGTGTTAAAAGGGTGCCAGATCGACTTTGGCCACCAATTCCGCCAAGAAGGCAATGCGTTTCCCCCCACACGTCATCACTAGCAGATACCCGCAGCGCCGCCTCAACGGCCCCCCTTATGATCAGTATGCAGACGACTTAACAAAAATTGTTTAAAAAACCATACGCACATTTTGAATTGTTTTACACTCTCGCGGGTGTTAAAAGGGTGCCAGATCGACTTTGGCCACCAATTCCGCCAAGAAGGCAATGCGTTTCCCCCCACACGTCATCACTAGCAGATACCCGCAGCGCCGCCTCAACGGCCCCCCTTATGATCAGTATGCAGACGACTTAACAAAAATTGTTTAAAAAACCATACGCACATTTTGAATTGTTTTACACTCTCGCGGGTGTTAAAAGGGTGCCAGATCGACTTTGGCCACCAATACCGCCAAGAAGGCAATGCGTTTCCCCCCACACGTCATCACTAGCAGATACCCGCAGCGCCGCCTCAACGGCCCCCCTTATGATCAGTATGCAGACGACTTAACAAAAATTGTTTAAAAAACCATACGCACATTTTGAATTGTTTTACACTCTCGCGGGTGTTAAAAGGGTGCCAGATCGACTTTGGCCACCAATACCGCCAAGAAGGCAATGCGTTTCCCCCCACACGTCATCACTAGCAGATACCCGCAGCGCCGCCTCAACGGCCCCCCTTATGATCAGTATGCAGACGACTTAACAAAAATTGTTTAAAAAACCATACGCACATTTTGAATTGTTTTACACTCTCGCGGGTGTTAAAAGGGTGCCAGATCGACTTTGGCCACCAATACCGCCAAGAAGGCAATGCGTTTCCCCCCACACGTCATCACTAGCAGATACCCGCAGCGCCGCCTCAACGGCCCCCCTTATGATCAGTATGCAGACGACTTAACAAAAATTGTTTAAAAAACCATACGCACATTTTGAATTGTTTTACACTCTCGCGGGTGTTAAAAGGGTGCCAGATCGACTTTGGTCACCAATACCGCCAAGAAGGCAATGCGTTTCCCCCCACACGTCATCACTAGCAGATACCCGCAGCGCCGCCTCAACGGCCCCCCTTATGATCAGTATGCAGACGACTTAACAAAAATTGTTTAAAAAACCATACGCACATTTTGAATTGTTTTACACTCTCGCGGGTGTTAAAAGGGTGCCAGATCGACTTTGGCCACCAATTCCGCCAAGAAGGCAATGCGTTTCCCCCCACACGTCATCACTAGCAGATACCCGCAGCGCCGCCTCAACGGCCCCCCTTATGATCAGTATGCAGACGACTTAACAAAAATTGTTTAAAAAACCACACGCACATTTTGAATTGTTTTACACTCTCGCGGGTGTTAAAAGGGTGCCAGATCGACTTTGGCCACCAATTCCGCCAAGAAGGCAATGCGTTTCCCCCCACACGTCATCACTAGCAGATACCCGCAGCGCCGCCTCAACGGCCCCCCTTATGATCAGTATGCAGACGACTTAACAAAAATTGTTTAAAAAACCATACGCACATTTTGAATTGTTTTACACTCTCGCGGGTGTTAAAAGGGTGCCAGATCGACTTTGGCCACCAATACCGCCAAGAAGGCAATGCGTTTCCCCCCACACGTCATCACTAGCAGATACCCGCAGCGCCGCCTCAACGGCCCCCCTTATGATCAGTATGCAGACGACTTAACAAAAACTGTTTAAAAAACCATACGCACATTTTGAATTGTTTTACACTCTCGCGGGTGTTAAAAGGGTGCCAGATCGACTTTGGCCACCAATACCGCCAAGAAGGCAATGCGTTTCCCCCCACACGTCATCACTAGCAGATACCCGCAGCGCCGCCTCAACGGCCCCCCTTATGATCAGTATGCAGACGACTTAACAAAAATTGTTTAAAAAAACCTACACACATTTTGAATTGGTTTACACTCTCGCGGGTGTTAAAAGGGTGCCAGATCGACTTTGGCCACCAATTCCGCCAAGAAGGCAATGCGTTTCCCCCCACACGTCATAACTAGCAGATACCCGCAGCGCCGCCTCAACGGCCCCCCTTATGATCAGTATGCAGACGACTTAACAAAAATTGTTTAAAAAAACCTACATACATTTTGAATTGTTTTACACTCTCGCGGGTGTTAAAAGGGTGCCAGATCGACTTTGGCCACCAATTCCGCCAAGAAGGCAATGCGTTTCCCCCCACACGTCATCACTAGCAGATACCCGCAGCGCCGCCTCAACGGCCTCCCTTATGATCAGTATGCAGACGACTTAACAAAAATTGTTTAAAAAACCATACGCACATTTTGAATTGTTTTACACTCTCGCGGGTGTTAAAAGGGTGCCAGATCGACTTTGGCCACCAATACCGCCAAGAAGGCAATGCGTTTCCCCCCACACGTCATCACTAGCAGATACCCGCAGCGCCGCCTCAACGGCCCCCCTTATGATCAGTATGCAGACGACTTAACAAAAATTGTTTAAAAAACCATACGCACATTTTGAATTGTTTTACACTCTCGCGGGTGTTAAAAGGGTGCCAGATCGACTTTGGCCACCAATACCGCCAAGAAGGCAATGCGTTTCCCCCCACACGTCATCACTAGCAGATACCCGCAGCGCCGCCTCAACGGCCCCCCTTATGATCAGTATGCAGACGACTTAACAAAAATTGTTTAAAAAACCATACGCACATTTTGAATTGTTTTACACTCTCGCGGGTGTTAAAAGGGTGCCAGATCGACTTTGGCCACCAATACCGCCAAGAAGGCAATGCGTTTCCCCCCACACGTCATCACTAGCAGATACCCGCAGCGCCGCCTCAACGGCCCCCCTTATGATCAGTATGCAGACGACTTAACAAAAATTGTTTAAAAAACCATACGCACATTTTGAATTGTTTTACACTCTCGCGGGTGTTAAAAGGGTGCCAGATCGACTTTGGCCACCAATACCGCCAAGAAGGCAATGCGTTTCCCCCCACACGTCATCACTAGCAGATACCCGCAGCGCCGCCTCAACGGCCCCCCTTATGATCAGTATGCAGACGACTTAACAAAAGTTGTTTAAAAAACCATACGCACATTTTGAATTGTTTTACACTCTCGCGGGTGTTAAAAGGGTGCCAGATCGACTTTGGCCACCAATTCCGCCAAGAAGGCAATGCGTTTCCCCCCACACGTCATCACTAGCAGATACCCGCAGCGCCGCCTCAACGGCCCCCCTTATGATCAGTATGCAGACGACTTAACAAAAATTGTTTAAAAAACCATACGCACATTTTGAATTGTTTTACACTCTCGCGGGTGTTAAAAGGGTGCCAGATCGACTTTGGCCACCAATACCGCCAAGAAGGCAATGCGTTTCCCCCCACACGTCATCACTAGCAGATACCCGCAGCGCCGCCTCAACGGCCCCCCTTATGATCAGTATGCAGACGACTTAACAAAAATTGTTTAAAAAAACCTACACGCATTTTGAATTGGTTTACACTCTCGCGGGTGTTAAAAGGGTGCCAGATCGACTTTGGCCACCAATACCGCCAAGAAGGCAATGCGTTTCCCCCCACACGTCATCACTAGCAGATACCCGCAGCGCCGCCTCAACGGCCCCCCTTATGATCAGTATGCAGACGACTTAACAAAAATTGTTTAAAAAACCATACGCACATTTTGAATTGTTTTACACTCTCGCGGGTGTTAAAAGGGTGCCAGATCGACTTTGGCCACCAATACCGCCAAGAAGGCAATGCGTTTCCCCCCACACGTCATCACTAGCAGATACCCGCAGCGCCGCCTCAACGGCCCCCCTTATGATCAGTATGCAGACGACTTAACAAAAATTGTTTAAAAAACCATACGCACATGTTTAATTGTTTTACACTCTCGCGGGTGTTAAAAGGGTGCCAGATCGACTTTGGCCACCAATACCGCCAAGAAGGCAATGCGTTTCCCCCCACACGTCATCACTAGCAGATACCCGCAGCGCCGCCTCAACGGCCCCCCTTATGATCAGTATGCAGACGACTTAACAAAAATTGTTTAAAAAACCATACGCACATTTTGAATTGTTTTACACTCTCGCGGGTGTTAAAAGGGTGCCAGATCGACTTTGGCCACCAATACCGCCAAGAAGGCAATGCGTTTCCCCCCACACGTCATCACTAGCAGATACCCGCAGCGCCGCCTCAACGGCCCCCCTTATGATCAGTATGCAGACGACTTAACAAAAAATGTTTAAAAAAACCTACACGCATTTTGAATTGGTTTACACTCTCGCGGGTGTTAAAAGGGTGCCAGATCGACTTTGGCCACCAATACCGCCAAGAAGGCAATGCGTTTCCCCCCACACGTCATCACTAGCAGATACCCGCAGCGCCGCCTCAACGGCCCCCCTTATGATCAGTATGCAGACGACTTAACAAAAACTGTTTAAAAAACCATACGCACATTTTGAATTGTTTTACACTCTCGCGGGTGTTAAAAGGGTGCCAGATCGACTTTGGCCACCAATACCGCCAAGAAGGCAATGCGTTTCCCCCCACACGTCATCACTAGCAGATACCCGCAGCGCCGCCTCAACGGCCCCCCTTATGATCAGTATGCAGACGACTTAACAAAAATTGTTTAAAAAAACCTACACACATTTTGAATTGGTTTACACTCTCGCGGGTGTTAAAAGGGTGCCAGATCGACTTTGGCCACCAATTCCGCCAAGAAGGCAATGCGTTTCCCCCCACACGTCATCACTAGCAGATACCCGCAGCGCCGCCTCAACGGCCCCCCTTATGATCAGTATGCAGACGACTTAACAAAAATTGTTTAAAAAACCATACGCACATTTTGAATTGTTTTACACTCTCGCGGGTGTTAAAAGGGTGCCAGATCGACTTTGGCCACCAATTCCGCCAAGAAGGCAATGCGTTTCCCCCCACACGTCATCACTAGCAGATACCCGCAGCGCCGCCTCAACGGCCTCCCTTATGATCAGTATGCAGACGACTTAACAAAAATTGTTTAAAAAACCATACGCACATTTTGAATTGTTTTACACTCTCGCGGGTGTTAAAAGGGTGCCAGATCGACTTTGGCCACCAATACCGCCAAGAAGGCAATGCGTTTCCCCCCACACGTCATCACTAGCAGATACCCGCAGCGCCGCCTCAACGGCCCCCCTTATGATCAGTATGCAGACGACTTAACAAAAATTGTTTAAAAAACCATACGCACATTTTGAATTGTTTTACACTCTCGCGGGTGTTAAAAGGGTGCCAGATCGACTTTGGCCACCAATACCGCCAAGAAGGCAATGCGTTTCCCCCCACACGTCATCACTAGCAGATACCCGCAGCGCCGCCTCAACGGCCCCCCTTATGATCAGTATGCAGACGACTTAACAAAAATTGTTTAAAAAACCATACGCACATTTTGAATTGTTTTACACTCTCGCGGGTGTTAAAAGGGTGCCAGATCGACTTTGGCCACCAATACCGCCAAGAAGGCAATGCGTTTCCCCCCACACGTCATCACTAGCAGATACCCGCAGCGCCGCCTCAACGGCCCCCCTTATGATCAGTATGCAGACGACTTAACAAAAATTGTTTAAAAAACCATACGCACATTTTGAATTGTTTTACACTCTCGCGGGTGTTAAAAGGGTGCCAGATCGACTTTGGCCACCAATACCGCCAAGAAGGCAATGCGTTTCCCCCACGTCATCACTAGCAGATACCCGCAGCGCCGCCTCAACGGCCCCCCTTATGATCAGTATGCAGACGACTTAACAAAAGTTGTTTAAAAAACCATACGCACATTTTGAATTGTTTTACACTCTCGCGGGTGTTAAAAGGGTGCCAGATCGACTTTGGCCACCAATTCCGCCAAGAAGGCAATGCGTTTCCCCCCACACGTCATCACTAGCAGATACCCGCAGCGCCGCCTCAACGGCCCCCCTTATGATCAGTATGCAGACGACTTAACAAAAATTGTTTAAAAAACCATACGCACATTTTGAATTGTTTTACACTCTCGCGGGTGTTAAAAGGGTGCCAGATCGACTTTGGCCACCAATACCGCCAAGAAGGCAATGCGTTTCCCCCCACACGTCATCACTAGCAGATACCCGCAGCGCCGCCTCAACGGCCCCCCTTATGATCAGTATGCAGACGACTTAACAAAAATTGTTTAAAAAAACCTACACGCATTTTGAATTGGTTTACACTCTCGCGGGTGTTAAAAGGGTGCCAGATCGACTTTGGCCACCAATACCGCCAAGAAGGCAATGCGTTTCCCCCCACACGTCATCACTAGCAGATACCCGCAGCGCCGCCTCAACGGCCCCCCTTATGATCAGTATGCAGACGACTTAACAAAAATTGTTTAAAAAACCATACGCACATTTTGAATTGTTTTACACTCTCGCGGGTGTTAAAAGGGTGCCAGATCGACTTTGGCCACCAATACCGCCAAGAAGGCAATGCGTTTCCCCCCACACGTCATCACTAGCAGATACCCGCAGCGCCGCCTCAACGGCCCCCCTTATGATCAGTATGCAGACGACTTAACAAAAATTGTTTAAAAAACCATACGCACATGTTTAATTGTTTTACACTCTCGCGGGTGTTAAAAGGGTGCCAGATCGACTTTGGCCACCAATACCGCCAAGAAGGCAATGCGTTTCCCCCCACACGTCATCACTAGCAGATACCCGCAGCGCCGCCTCAACGGCCCCCCTTATGATCAGTATGCAGACGACTTAACAAAAATTGTTTAAAAAACCATACGCACATTTTGAATTGTTTTACACTCTCGCGGGTGTTAAAAGGGTGCCAGATCGACTTTGGCCACCAATACCGCCAAGAAGGCAATGCGTTTCCCCCCACACGTCATCACTAGCAGATACCCGCAGCGCCGCCTCAACGGCCCCCCTTATGATCAGTATGCAGACGACTTAACAAAAAATGTTTAAAAAAACCTACACGCATTTTGAATTGGTTTACACTCTCGCGGGTGTTAAAAGGGTGCCAGATCGACTTTGGCCACCAATACCGCCAAGAAGGCAATGCGTTTCCCCCCACACGTCATCACTAGCAGATACCCGCAGCGCCGCCTCAACGGCCCCCCTTATGATCAGTATGCAGACGACTTAACAAAAATTGTTTAAAAAACCATACGCACATTTTGAATTGTTTTACACTCTCGCGGGTGTTAAAAGGGTGCCAGATCGACTTTGGCCACCAATACCGCCAAGAAGGCAATGCGTTTCCCCCCACACGTCATCACTAGCAGATACCCGCAGCGCCGCCTCAACGGCCCCCCTTATGATCAGTATGCAGACGACTTAACAAAAATTGTTTAAAAAACCATACGCACATTTTGAATTGTTTTACACTCTCGCGGGTGTTAAAAGGGTGCCAGATCGACTTTGGCCACCAATACCGCCAAGAAGGCAATGCGTTTCCCCCCACACGTCATCACTAGCAGATACCCGCAGCGCCGCCTCAACGGCCCCCCTTATGATCAGTATGCAGACGACTTAACAAAAATTGTTTAAAAAACCATACGCACATTTTGAATTGTTTTACACTCTCGCGGGTGTTAAAAGGGTGCCAGATCGACTTTGGCCACCAATTCCGCCAAGAAGGCAATGCGTTTCCCCCCACACGTCATCACTAGCAGATACCCGCAGCGCCGCCTCAACGGCCCCCCTTATGATCAGTATGCAGACGACTTAACAAAAATTGTTTAAAAAACCATACGCACATTTTGAATTGTTTTACACTCTCGCGGGTGTTAAAAGGGTGCCAGATCGACTTTGGCCACCAATACCGCCAAGAAGGCAATGCGTTTCCCCCCACACGTCATCACTAGCAGATACCCGCAGCGCCGCCTCAACGGCCCCCCTTATGATCAGTATGCAGACGACTTAACAAAAATTGTTTAAAAAAACCTACACGCATTTTGAATTGGTTTACACTCTCGCGGGTGTTAAAAGGGTGCCAGATCGACTTTGGCCACCAATACCGCCAAGAAGGCAATGCGTTTCCCCCCACACGTCATCACTAGCAGATACCCGCAGCGCCGCCTCAACGGCCCCCCTTATGATCAGTATGCAGACGACTTAACAAAAATTGTTTAAAAAACCATACGCACATTTTGAATTGTTTTACACTCTCGCGGGTGTTAAAAGGGTGCCAGATCGACTTTGGCCACCAATACCGCCAAGAAGGCAATGCGTTTCCCCCCACACGTCATCACTAGCAGATACCCGCAGCGCCGCCTCAACGGCCCCCCTTATGATCAGTATGCAGACGACTTAACAAAAATTGTTTAAAAAACCATACGCACATTTTGAATTGTTTTACACTCTCGCGGGTGTTAAAAGGGTGCCAGATCGACTTTGGCCACCAATACCGCCAAGAAGGCAATGCGTTTCCCCCCACACGTCATCACTAGCAGATACCCGCAGCGCCGCCTCAACGGCCCCCCTTATGATCAGTATGCAGACGACTTAACAAAAATTGTTTAAAAAAACCTACACGCATTTTGAATTGGTTTACACTCTCGCGGGTGTTAAAAGGGTGCCAGATCGACTTTGGCCACCAATACCGCCAAGAAGGCAATGCGTTTCCCCCCACACGTCATCACTAGCAGATACCCGCAGCGCCGCCTCAACGGCCCCCCTTATGATCAGTATGCAGACGACTTAACAAAAATTGTTTAAAAAACCATACGCACATTTTGAATTGTTTTACACTCTCGCGGGTGTTAAAAGGGTGCCAGATCGACTTTGGCCACCAATACCGCCAAGAAGGCAATGCGTTTCCCCCCACACGTCATCACTAGCAGATACCCGCAGCGCCGCCTCAACGGCCCCCCTTATGATCAGTATGCAGACGACTTAACAAAAATTGTTTAAAAAACCATACGCACATTTTGAATTGTTTTACACTCTCGCGGGTGTTAAAAGGGTGCCAGATCGACTTTGGCCACCAATACCGCCAAGAAGGCAATGCGTTTCCCCCCACACGTCATCACTAGCAGATACCCGCAGCGCCGCCTCAACGGCCCCCCTTATGATCAGTATGCAGACGACTTAACAAAAATTGTTTAAAAAACCATACGCACATTTTGAATTGTTTTACACTCTCGCGGGTGTTAAAAGGGTGCCAGATCGACTTTGGCCACCAATACCGCCAAGAAGGCAATGCGTTTCCCCCCACACGTCATCACTAGCAGATACCCGCAGCGCCGCCTCAACGGCCCCCCTTATGATCAGTATGCAGACGACTTAACAAAAATTGTTTAAAAAAACCTACACGCATTTTGAATTGGTTTACACTCTCGCGGGTGTTAAAAGGGTGCCAGATCGACTTTGGCCACCAATACCGCCAAGAAGGCAATGCGTTTCCCCCCACACGTCATCACTAGCAGATACCCGCAGCGCCGCCTCAACGGCCCCCCTTATGATCAGTATGCAGACGACTTAACAAAAATTGTTTAAAAAACCATACGCACATTTTGAATTGTTTTACACTCTCGCGGGTGTTAAAAGGGTGCCAGATCGACTTTGGCCACCAATACCGCCAAGAAGGCAATGCGTTTCCCCCCACACGTCATCACTAGCAGATACCCGCAGCGCCGCCTCAACGGCCCCCCTTATGATCAGTATGCAGACGACTTAACAAAAATTGTTTAAAAAACCATACGCACATTTTGAATTGTTTTACACTCTCGCGGGTGTTAAAAGGGTGCCAGATCGACTTTGGCCACCAATACCGCCAAGAAGGCAATGCGTTTCCCCCCACACGTCATCACTAGCAGATACCCGCAGCGCCGCCTCAACGGCCCCCCTTATGATCAGTATGCAGACGACTTAACAAAAATTGTTTAAAAAACCATACGCACATTTTGAATTGTTTTACACTCTCGCGGGTGTTAAAAGGGTGCCAGATCGACTTTGGCCACCAATTCCGCCAAGAAGGCAATGCGTTTCCCCCCACACGTCATCACTAGCAGATACCCGCAGCGCCGCCTCAACGGCCCCCCTTATGATCAGTGTGCAGACGACTTAACAAAAATTGTTTAAAAAAACCTACACGCATTTTGAATTGGTTTACACTCTCGCGGGTGTTAAAAGGGTGCCAGATCGACTTTAGCCACCCATACCGCCAAGAAGGCAATGCGTTTCCACCCACACGTCGTCACTAGCGGATACTCGCAGTGCCGCCTCATGCAACGGCCCTCCCGACGTCCCAGCGCGCCCCTTGAAGCTCCAAAGCCGCAGCCGACGCTGCGCTGTTCAAGATTCAGCTTCTTTAGCCTGGAACCGAGCCAGCACGAGGCTATGATACATATGCACCACCAAACATAACGCGGGCAGATAAAAGTGCAATACGCCCGTCATGTTCGCGGCCGCGCCGTCGTAACACACGGATCACGTAATGGCGAACATCGAGACTAATCAAAAACAGATGAGAGAGGAAGCGCGCCTGTGTCTGAATCGCGTCATTGTTTTCAGAGCGCGCATCGTGTGGAAACTGTTACGGCACGCCCTTGACGCGCAGACCTTGACTGCTCGCCACGATCATTGCGGGTGCTTAATTCATGCAATCACGTCGCGGTTACCTGTTTGCTTTGTCGTGTTTGTTTGTACGCGAAGGCACCTTAATTCGTGCAATGGCTTCAGTTGCCTGTTGTTCGCTGGCGTTCATTGAGGATGTTTTCTTTTTGTGCGTTTTATCATGTGTATGGTATGTGCGTAAAATATACGAGATTGTCTCGAACCATTTGCCAAATTTTTTAATTGCCAAATTCACTAATAAAACTACTTATTGTTTTCTTATTTTTATTGTTCTTCTAATTATATCTCACATGCGTATGTTTTTTTTTTTTGTTTTTTGTTTTTTTTAGAAGAGTAGGTTAGGTTAGATTACTTGAGGTTAGCAATGCTCTTCTCGGTTCATTTCTTTTTTCTTTCTTTTATTGCGTGTGTTTAAGTTTGTTCACATCGTGAAAGAGAGAGATAACTGTTAAATAAACGATGTGGCTCCGCCGTCTTTTACAGCTGGCTTCCTTCGTGAAAAAGATGCGTGTAGAATACAATGAACCCATGTATAAAAAGAAAAGCGCATTGCGCAGGCACAGAGAAGGAGAGGAAGAGATACAAGATACATATGAAGTTCTGCTGCTATAAACCTTTCTAGTGCTTATCACCCGGGCGAAAAATGCTGAGTAACTGAGCTATGTACGCATGCGCGTGCACAGCTCAGCTCAGCAAGGTCCATAGACAGTCAAGGTACCAATGTGAACATAATCACTTTGTTAGTTTTGTGGCCTGATTCCCAGTAATGACGTATATTTTCCCTCCATCTACGACCCCTGACAGCTTAAAGGGGACGATTTCTTTATTAAAATCGGTGTCAAAGACCGATCACCTCGGAACTATCGCAGACGCCAGAGGGCGCCGTCAGACGAAGAGGCGTAAAAGGAAAAGGACTTTTAAAGATGCTTAGAGCTTATAGATTGAGTTATGACCATACCTAGACAACCGCAGTAAGTGGTTTAGTGCCCCTTCAACAACCCATTGTATACTTCACCTCAGTTCTTCGCGAGCTGAAAGAGTTCGTGGGGCGTCAAAGTATACCTTTCAAGAACGAATTGTTTTCAGAATGTGCGGCAACCGCAAAGTAAGTGTGTTCAGTGTGCTATCTCTACCACATCTCGACTCTTATTAACGGAGGCCTTGAATCCAGTTGACTGATTACTGCCCCCGGGGCTAGGAATGGATGTCGTCAATCGCACGGCCCCCAGCACTTTCGTCCTGGCAGCGACGAGCTCTTAGCACCATAACCTGAACCGGTTGCAACGCATACAGACGTCCGACAAAGCCGCACGTGATTATGCATGGTGGAACACACCTCGTCCTTTCCAAGATATTTGCGATTGACCCACAAGCTGGCAAGTATACATGTATACCCGGTCCGGCAGGACAGAAGTCGGCGGCGAAGCTAGAGGAGTCGCAACGCACCGTCCGTCCGTGGAGTGGTGGGCGTCCGAGGCAATCACTTTCCCTCGCCCGTGAGCCACACCTCATCTCAATCGTGACCGACCTTGGAACAGTCGCTACCCTCCGAATCCTCGGCGTCTCTCAAGTTCGTGATCATCCGTGGCAGCGGACTTCGCGTAACGAATATGGCGTCAACTAAACTAAGAGAACATAGCAGCATGGATGACGCACTACCGTAGGAGTAGAAACCTCTCATCTCGGCCAACTTCAACCAGACGTTCCGTTTTACTATTGATGGCGATTCTACTCACAAGTCACTCCTGATTGGTGAAACGTCACGCATGCGCTGCCATATGCGCTTCAATCGCTTCCATAGTCAACGGCACCAATCAAGCAGTGCCGAAAGCGCCATGTCACGGCATGCGGCGAACGCACCGTGATGTTGCACTTTTAGTCTCTGTGTTCGTGTTTGTACGTACGTCTTTTAGCCCTTGAGTGTGCTTTGTCTGACTCGTGGTGAAACGAAGCGTATAGACGTTTGCAAGCACGGCCCCAGTCAACACCCCCTGCGCGTCGCCATCTTGCCGCCATCTCGCTTCGTGATTGGTTCTTCGGCGCTTCTTATCGGCCGATGCCGTAACCTGATAGGCTGCGGAGCTATAATGAGAAGCTCGGGACCTGCGTTTCTAAAGCTGCAAGTGACTGAAGATCGCCCGACAGTCGCGCCTTGCTAAGGCGTGCCTATGGTTGCCAGACTGGCGCGTAGACAAGGATGGATGGATGGACGCTAACGGCTATAACCTTCATAACGAGCAGTAGCTTGCGCCACATAGCCTAGAAACTACAAACCAAAAGTAAGGTTCCTCCCTGTGGCCAGACTAGCTTTTGTAGCGTGACTGCTTGCAGACGCGTCTAAGGAGTCACGCGTTTTGCGTGGGTATCTAATTTGCGTTGGCCTTGTGGGAGGCCTTCGTTCATTTTCTTCTATTTCTCGATTCCACTCTACGCGTAGGCGTCCCAGCGGTTCGTGGTCTTTTCCTAAACAGATGGGTGCAAATTTCGCTGCGGAAGTCGGGGGAGGGGGGTGACTGCTCGAGTGATACACGCGCAGTTATCTTGGGAATAGACCGATCTCACTAATGTCACTGATCTCACCAGCCAGTTTGACAATTCGCCACCGTCTGGGCGCAATGCAGCGAGAGAACTTTGGCCTTTCTGCACACGCGACAACCTCGCTGGAGTTCTGCACCTGTGTTCCTCAGAGGACGGCACGAGCCCTTTCGTGCACTTCTGTCTGCCCCCCGTGGACTAAAGTTATGCCGGCGTCACTTATGCACAACACGCTTAGTGAGATTGCATGGTCTAGAGACCTTTGCCAAAATCTCCTTCTACGCGCTGCCATCTTTGTCTGTTGGGTTGTGGAACGCCTTCTGAGCAAGGGCTGTTGATTTGCATGCTGTGCGGGTTATCGGACGCGGCGCACGCGTCCACAGCTCAGTGATTCAGCACTTTTCGCACTGGTGATAAGCGATGCAAAGATCTGTAGGTGTTTTCGAGTATGGCGTCCCGACTTGCGCCCCATGCGTGCAAGCAAGTGCAGCATGCCCGTGAAGATAGCTTTGACAAGCCTGCAATAGACTCCTTTCGAAAGACTGTCCTCTGTTGGTAGCTCAGGAATCTCTACGCACTGGCGGACTAAAACCGCAACGTCACGGCACACTTTATGCTGACGAGGGTAGAAAGTTGGGTGAGTTGGTGATTCATAATGATTATAAAGCGCGATAGGACAACGGACACAGGAGACACAGACACAGCGCTACTTACAACTGAACTTTATTTCCGCTGCAGCTCGGTATATATTACCGGCAACAACACAAACAAGTTAGGAAGATATAAAATACACATCGTAAAAATTAAAAAAAAAAAAAAACATAAAAAGGCTAAAATTCCTGCATCACTCATCGGCACCCACCCGAAACTAGTCATGCTTGGTCAAGAAACTGCAATTCTTTTTCGGATAACGATAAAGAGGGTGCGCTGACACATTGCGGCCCTAATCTAGCTATTTCTCGAGCCTCGAGTATTTCCCTTGTGGTTTTGTTTGTTTTTGTTTAGTACTGTACAATCTGTGAAAATCGGAGTACAACCACAATTCCGGCAATGCACACCAAGGTGTCCTGATATGACGGCATCAACGTTGTAACGGTGCCGGTAATATATACCGAGCTGCAGCGGAAATAAAGTTCCGTTGTAAGTAGCGCTGTGTCTGTGTCTCCTTCTGTGTCCGTTGTCCTGTCGCGCTTTTTAATCATTACACTTTATGCGTTTGGTTGAATGAGATTTAGAATAAGGCGAGAACACACCCACAGAAAAAGGCGATGAGCCCATTGACGCTGCACTTTCGACACTGAATGACTCGTCGGCTCCTTGAGTGGGCCGCGCTCCGACGTTCGCTATCTTATGGGATGACTTGCACTTTCCACGATGTCAGTCGTTCCGCCATTCGCCATTGTGCAGTGGCTTCGACCAAGGACGTTTAAACAGACAGGACCCGGCATGACGTCAGCCTGAGTGAAGCCGGAAGATGCGTTTAATCCCAGACTGCCTTGCGCACCGTGCGCACCCGTTCCGAGGCCGTGGGGTAGCGCACCGGCGGTTCGTCTGCTATCTAATCTGCTCCGGCGTGTGCTTCACGAAGCTAGCTTTCGATGCGGTCGGCGTCCGCCGTGGGCGTCCACGATGCAAATGCTTTGCAGCGTGAGTGTTTATACTTAGTTCCACATTATGTGCGAGCGAAGTCAGAACTGGAAGTGCGAGCCCGTTGTTCTGTGCGCTCCTGGCTTGCATGCGCGCTCGTGCGATCTGCTGCTGCTTATTAAAAAATGCGTTGCGCACCGCCAAGTCCACCGTCGTCTAGAGCGTCTCAATTCTAGTCACTTACTTTCTGCTGGGCAACCAGGCGTTCGTTTATAATAATCTCATCCAATTCCGACCATACCGGTTTAAAAGTCTCTGTTTCAAATAACAGTGGGTGCCGCCATTACTTTCGGTGCAGAGTCGCGTTGCCACGGAAATGTCATCGCAACGCGGTTGTTTGCACCGAAATTAATGGCGGCGCCCACTCACTAGGCTTCCCATTGGTCAAGAAATGCTCGTTGCGGCTCGTGGCCACGCCTACTTCCGTTACACTTTGCTCCATGCATTGGGGATAGGGACGCCACCTCCTGCCTATTATAACCTCCTTGGGCTTCGACCGTCGAATAATCTGAACGTGACTCTCGAAAGGGGTATATTGCACGTACTTGCTCATTTGGCGGTCGCCAGATGCCCTGCTTGCAATTGTCTATAAAAGTGGTGGTTTAGTTGTGTGCAGATCGAGCTGGTACAAAGCGCCTACATGCTGTGTTACCACGGGAACAAATCCCAAATCATATCGTCTCTACAGGAATGTCTTTCAGAGTAACAAAACGATGGATGGATGCTAACGGCTGTACCCTTTATAACGGGTGGTAGCTCGCGCCACCTAGCCATTTTGGTGTTTAAAATCATTGTTGCCAGTTGCCTGAAGCTTTATTGTAAATGGCGGGAAGTTGGTTTCCGTCCTCCTGAAATGCTAAAGCAGTCCGCCACAGAGCAAAGCGATATCGCCTCAGCTTCCTCACGTCGCATCTAAGGATCAGGCAGGCGCATTTCAGGGGACTTGTCAAGCTGCACTTGTTTCAGCTTTTTACCCCAGGTACCATCTTTCTCTGCCCAGGTACCATCTTTCTCTGCGAAAGAACACAAAATTGTTTGATTGATTTTCGAATGGTGCCGATCGTTAGTCGCGCCCGCTCTGCCACTAAGAACCAAAATGGCGGCGCGCACAAGAAAATCGTGGAATGCGGTACACTCTAAGCTATTTTTCTTAATTCGAAAGAAGGTCCCTGTTAAAATCAGTTCTCGAACTAAACACTATTTAGTGTTTCTTCTTTTTTGCGCTATTTTACGTAGTATGCATGTGCACGCTGTAGAAATCTGGAAAAGCTATACTTTTCTAAAACGCACTTGGGAGGGTCAATAGGTGCATTTTACGGAGGGATCATGCTGCAGTGTCGCAGCCAGGTTGGAAAACATTAATAAATCAGATTTGTATGAGTTCAAACAGATTTATTTTATCAAAATCAGATTTAATTAATTTTGATCAAATAAATCTGATCCAAGAAATTTAATCTAGGCCTAGATCAAATCTAGATTTGATCTAGAAATTTTAAATTACTTCAGCAAAAAAAAAAGTAACTTTTTGTCTCTAGATGTATTACGAAAAAGGCTGCCAATGTAATTTTTTCTTGTTTTATCCTTTTTTTTTTATGGTACGAAATAATTGTTGGTGAAAAGCCTAAAAAAATAGATTAACAGTAAACGGGAATTATTCTCGAAATTGTCTGGAGAGAAAAAGTGTCCGATTCGGCAGAATCAAACACTTTTCGGCGAAGCGAATTGGTGCAATTTAAATCACGACTGAAATCATCGTGATTTTTATTCGCCATCCATAGTCACGGGCCACGCTGTTTTGTTAGGTCTGAACGTTTCGGAATGCAGTCAAAGGATGCATTTCAGTTCTCCTGGTCTTCCTTGACAGAAGAGCGCGGTTCGGTCTCTCTCTCTCGACAGTTGTCGGCGCTTTGTTGCGGGGCGTTACGCCAACACCACCTGTTAGCGGGGTGCGGCCGTCGATTGCGTCGACCTTGAGTCGTCGAGGCTGACTGAAAGCATGTGCTGCAGAGGGAGATCGCGCTTCTGTGCGCGCGAGTCGTTCACCGCAGACTGCGGGATGGAGGCGCTTCATTTGCATGCCGCCCAACGCTACAGGCGCAGCAGAGCCTTCATTACACGCCTGCGAAGCGCCTCTCGCTCGATCGCTGGAACCGACGTCACATACGGTTATCGAGGGGGACGACGGATTCATTTCCAAAATAATTTCTCTAAAAAAAGGAAACAAACACAACGCCCAGTCTCCGCCCAAATGTAGTGCTAGCCTAGAGGTCGGGACCATACGCCAGAGTTAAAGGGCTTGCCGTTATCTGATTAAAAAATGTTAAGCCTATTTGCGGAAGTTTTTAAATTTCCGTCACACAGCTTCGGAACTTACGAGACATGGTCTTGCACTACGCCCTTGTGAGATGATGCCCGTTGGGCACAACTTCACAACCTGTGGGGCGTTTTGTAGCACTGCACACAACTTGTGGGATGGTGACCTGCGCAAAACTTCACAACTTGTGAAACAGCGTATAGCGCAGCACACAGGTATTGAGATGGTGGTGTAGGACTCTATACACAAGTGCGTTTTGAGATGGTGGTGTAGCACTTGCACGCAACCTGTAAGTATCGAGCAGCGTTGCACACAAGGTCACAACTTTCAAAATGTTGCGGTAGTTCCCCATAGCTTGTGAGATAGTTCTGAAATGGTGGTGTAGCACTTGCACACGACCTGTAAGTATAGAGTACACTGTAAAAAATGGACCGTAAAATTTACGGTCAAATACCAGGCAGCTGATGCTGCCAAACTTGTACAGTAAAAATAACGGTGCACTGTAAATCTGGTTTACGATAAATTTAAACGGGGACCGTAGAAATCTACGGTCGGCCTTCAAATTTACGGTAAAAAGATTTACAGCGCGCCGTTATTTTTACGGTGCAATTTAAACGGCGACCGTAGATTTCTACGGTCACCGTTTAAATTTATCGTAAACCAGATTTACAGTGCACCGTTATTTTTACTGCACAATTTTGGCAGCATCAGCTGCCTGGTATTTGACCGTAAATTTTACGGTCCATTTTTATGCGACCGTAAAGTGTTGAAAACTATGATACTGGACCACGCCATTATAGTCATTTGAACAAAGTAAAACATAGAGCGTAAAAAAAAAGGTCGGCCGAGTATTTTGGGGCTGTTGTGTTGCACTGTTCAACTGACTTTAATCGCGCATATCTAAAGTAAATAAGCAGTTATGCACTGATAATTTTGTCTGCGGCGAGGTCGGCTGCTCTTGCAGCACCCGATGCATTATTATTCGTGACCGTGCTGTCAGAGAAAAGTAAAGAGATGTTATATCTATTTGCATTTCCATTTATATTCCGACATGTCAATTAACTCAAGAACCTTTTTGTTTACGTATGTTTCCTTGTTTTTTATTCGGGTTCCTCGATCAGGGTTGATCCCAACGACATCTGTAAGAACAGATATACGAAGTATTTTTTTTTTTTACAATCTCCGCTTATAATACGCGTTAAAAAATAATGAGACAATAAATACCTAAATTGGCCAGTGACTAAAGCTTTTGAAACACAGATCTTTTGAATATGCCTAAGTAGCCTGGCACTTAATCTTGCAAGTTAATAAAACTCCCCCATATGAACTTCTAAATTCACATAGACACTTTTTTACCAAACTCATACCAGGCTAAGGACCGAACAGCCATTCACCGAATTACATATTTTGTTGACTTGTAAAATGCAAATAAAGAACGAAAGGGAATATCTGCCAGTTCTCAACTATAGTCGTTTATAAAGCAACACATTATAACCTTTTACAATAGTAACTAAGGTTGCTATATAGGGAACCGCATTCAAAACTGTATAATAGATCATTGCTTTTTTTCCTCGTTCTGCGCTAATAAATTACTCTCAAATTAGTTGTCTTTATGTTAAGCAACTTGCCTATCTTGGAATATACACACTGGTATTATTATGTAACAACAATGTTCAATCGAGCCACTTTTAACAAGACCTTTACATCTTCGGGATATTGAAAATGTTTAAGTTCAGAATATATATCTCTACTGGATCCAAAGCTGCAACAGCAGCCCTTGGAACTGATTTATATTTTTGTTCTGTAAAAATTAAAAATGGAAATAAAAGCCTCGTTATTTTGAATAAACATTTTAAGTCTTTTTGAATGAAGACTAGTCGCCAGTGGCGTCGTGAGGCAGGTACAGTCATTTCTTAGAGTATATCCTAAGTTATAACAGAGACAATGCTATGAAGAAAAAATTATATTTGAATTTTTTAAACGAAAAGTACCACTCATTAAAATATCGTTTGGTAGCATGCATTCGCACACTACAAAATATATTTGAGTAAGCGAAGGACAGGGAACACGAAATAAAATAATCAGACTTGCTTTTTATTCTACAATATCTCACCATATCATGCCTCTAGCATTGATAAGAACTCTCGCTGCACAAGTTTTCATGCAAGCAATAGACATTCTAAAACAAGGAGCTCAGTCTGGAGCCAGTGCTGAAATATATGTTAGATCAGACGAAGTATACAAAGGAACAAACAAAAAAAACACACCGAATGATGCCAAGAAGCACAAAAGAGCTCAGTACCTTTGAATAAACTCCAAGGTGATGCAAATCTCTTCTGTGTACGCAATGTTGAAAACGTAGTACACGCTGAATAGTACAGCCAGTGCGTGGTCGAACATGTGAATTTCGTCCATCACAGTTATTCCATCAATTGAGATCGAGTACATGCTGGCTGAGTAGATGCTTTTCCCTAGAAAAGAAAGGATAAAACAAAGGGCGTGAAGGCAGATATAAAATGTAGGAAATTGCAGAACTATAATTGTAGTTTAAAATCATTATAAAAATATAGGCAATATTGATTACTTGGGGTTCGGAAAGTGATCAGTGAATGCTCACCATGAACTAGAATGCATGGGGAGATGGTTGGTGCATCTTGAATCATCTCAGTTACAGACTACTGGCCTTACTGACAGGCAAAATCACAAAATTCCTCCAAAACACCGGGTAAGTGGGACTCGCTGCGAGGCTCGGTAAATACCTGGCCCATAGATTTGTTTTCTAGGGGGTAATTTATTGCCTCTTTAACGGGGACATACGGAGCAAACCGGTCCTTTTGACGACAACTACGTCCTATGTACATACTCACCGTTTCCACAGAAGGAAAGTGCTTTCTCAAATATGCAGATTTCATGTGTTCTGGAAGAAAGGTGGTAGATTTCAGGTTCGTAACATCATTGTATAATGATGTTATGAACTCAATGATGTTATGAACCTCGACTGAACCAAGCACGTTTTGAAGGCTGTCAGCAAGTTTGCCGAACAGGTATTGTTTTGTACAAGAAATGCCGACGTTGAAATTCATAAATGGTTTTTTGAACTGTTGATACCGGCATAAGAAGCTTTCCGTTGAACTTCAGGCACAAAAAAAAAAAAGAAACAAGGTCGTATTTTACGGCCGTTCTGTTTTCTTCTGCCGACAGAGACATTAACACGTCGTAGTTACCATCAGGGGATTGCATCACGTTAACAGCAACGTCTTCATTAGAATCCGCACTAGTCGACTGAGTCGAAGAGTCCTCAACCTGAAGCGGGTCTACAGGCGATGCGCTGTCGCCCAAGAAACCCGTCGCTCGTAAATGCGCCCAGTTCAAATGTGTCGTGAACTATGATTTCACATGACTTGTTACAGAAAGAAAAACAGAAAGGACGGACAAGGACGGACATCTGTCCTTCCTTTCTGTTTTCTGTCCGTCCTTTCTGTTTTTCTTTCTGTAACAAGTCATCAAAACCAACGCGCTCACGTTTAACTATATGATTTCACACCTTCTGACAGTTGGAGCACGAACACGAAACCAAAATACCGTCGGTGATGTGGCCTTTTGGATGCTTTAGCAAAGCCTCCCTTGTGTGGCACTCCTTTAAGCATGCTGGCAAGGTGCATTGAAAGCTTTCCAAACTCTTCGAAGCAAACCGTACTTACCCTAGGCGTTCAAATGCCTATGTCTTCTCAAAATATGACACCTGAGAGCATCATACGTAGCAAACTGGCGACAGCATCCTTCGTCCACACACGGAAGAATTCGAGAGCTGAAAACGTGCTCATCGAATTGCGCAACCAGCAAGCGTGCTTGAACAGAAACTACAAATTCTGCAAGTAAACATCATTTAGGGTGTTATATTTATGCCACCGTTACACTATCCTTGCCAAGCAAGCAGCAGATTCATAATGAAATACCTGTCTCGAGTATCCAGTTGCCTTCCGCTCCAAATTTTCAGGTGCACAAAAATCCGGGAATTCCACGAACGAACGAGGACAAAACGGCGCGGAGACGGGCGGGAAGGCGGGAAAATGAACCGCACGTTCGCTTCTTTTACTTCCCGCGTTGTCCCAACCAACGTTGCTTTCTTTTGTCGACGCTTCTAGCTCGTCGCATTGTTGCTCTACTGTTTGCTCTTAGGTCCTTTTTTTTTTTTTTTTGCAGTTAAGGCAGTTACGTTTTGCGTTGGCGCGGACAAAGAAAGGAGGTGAAGGGGCGAGAGGACTCTCTCTGTGTTCCCGCAGCTTCCGAAGGTCAAGCGTGGTGACCAATTAGCGGTGTGCGTCTTTTCTTTCTGTTTTCTTGCTCCATAAAGTTTTGCGTTTCCCTCTCGCTCTTTCTTGCTCGTTTACAGTGCACTTTAGGTAATTCCTCTTCACGGCGTTCTTGCAGTTTTTATTAACGTATAGCGCCATAAATTTGACGGTTATTTTTTACAGTGTAGCGTTGCGCACAAGGTCACAACTTTCAAAATGTTGCGGTAGTTCCACATAGCTTATGAGATAGTTCTGAGATGGTGGTGTTGCACGTACTGAACACAATCTGTAAGCAGTGCAGCTCTGTACACAACTTCACAACTTTCGAGATGGCGCAGTAGCTCCGCACAACTTGTGAGACGGTGTATACGCTGAGCACAACTTCAGAAATGGTAAGACGGCGTAGCAGTGCACACATCTTTTCAGATGGTGGTGTATAGAACTGAGCACATGTTGTGAAATGGTAATGTAGCACTGCACTCAACCTGTAAGTATAGTGCTGCACAGCACACAAGCTGTGAGGTGGTGAAGCAGCCGTGCACAACACGTGAGATGCACTATCAAGGAATGCAATTCATAAGCTTTATTTCCAACGTATGTTGGATTTCAAGTTTCCAAATTTCAAGAACAACCCAACCTTATTGTCCAAAACATAACTATCAATTCTCAAACAAAAACAAAACGCTTAGTGGTCAATTTATTTATTTATTTATTTTATTTACAATACAGGGAAATTTCCGTTCAGCGCAAGAGAATAAACATTTGTAGCAAACGCACGAAAGACGACGAGCACCCTGGCCATGCACGAAACTGGGTATAGGCGTTCTGTAAGCATAACTATATAGGCTGCAGCGCAGACGAAGGTACCCTAAGCATAACCAGAAAACAAAACCAATTTAAAAATACGGTCGCATTTTTTTTTCTTTCGTTCTTTTTATTAAAGGAGGAACACGCTCTGCACATATCTCTCTCCCCGTGGCTGTTGTGATCGTCTGCGCGCGTGAGACGGTGCTCAGCTCCAGCCGCGCGACCTCCCCTGAATCAGGATTCCCCTACGACTTCTACGTTGCGAACGCGCTATATGCTTTATTTCTACATCGGTCATAGACCCCGTTTCACCTCGCGACGCACCGTAGCAGATGCCACGAGCCATCCAGCCGCTGTGAACATATGTCACGTGACGAAGCGCCCCGCGCCCATACTGAAGATCACGTGACACTCAAAAGGGCGCTGGATTGGCTTCTGATGGCTCGTAGCGTCCGCTGTGGCCCACCGTAAAATAAAACGGAGCCCATGAAAAAAAAAAAAAAAAAAGAAGAAGAAAACAGCGCAGAAAAAAAGAAAGAAAAGAAACGAATGAGAAAGGGAAAAGTTTCGAATGGGGCACTGCAACCCGCCATTCCAAATACAGCTCTCGCAATCGTCCTCTTTATTTCGTTATTTATTTAATCTTTCCTACGAGGAAATTGTGGTCACTTTCGGTCGCTCGCAGTATGCGGCCGAGTCGACGACTCGAATACATATGAGTGTCCTGACGCCGACCGCATTTTTATTTTTCTTCTTCTCTACAAACGCCCAAATATTCTATACTCGTAGCGTAACGTTAAAATGTAGAGAGTTGTGGTAGATCGTTCGGATTCCTCTGATACCGATTCCTGACAACGGTATCCAATGTATGCGCAGAGGCGACGGCGCGGTATCGGGTAGCGTTATCGGAGCCATCGGAACGATACGATCTACTAAAAAGTCTAATATTTACGCTACGAGTATAGTACAATACCAAGGCGTCGCATGCCGAGAGTACCGCTGAGCTCTGTTTCACCTGTTCTTCAAAGCTCCCATAGCACGTCGATACCTGCTGAAGTTTTTGGTGCGTCCATGATTTCATTTCACTCGCATCATTGATCGATTTGCCTGAAAATTGGCCCGGCGCATCAATGAACACGGCTGAAGTAGTAACCCAAGTCATAGAAATATATATATATATATATATATATTTCTTTCTAGTTTTTTACGAAGTTTTGGAATTTTTATATTTTATCGATCACGTTTCTTCAGACTGCAGGGCTCCACTGTCAGCACTGAAAACGTTAAGGTAGATGTTGTAATTTGATCTGTACTACTTTCTTTTTTATGGGTTCAAAAGAAGTTTGATGGTGTGCAATGAAGGGTCTGAAAGCACAATCTAGCGAAACGAAAGGAAAAAAAAAAAGAAAAAAAAACTATTAAAGTGCCTGCTCGACTTGAAAGTTTTACAACGTGCACGGGCAAATATGAATGTTGGTTTTGGCATTACCATCAGTCGCCCTTTTCTCGATAGCTATTTTGAATTTCGAGATCA
Organism: Ixodes scapularis; assembly: GCF_016920785.2. NCBI lineage: Eukaryota > Metazoa > Arthropoda > Arachnida > Ixodida > Ixodidae > Ixodes > Ixodes scapularis. Next base: position 43,683,782 of record NW_024609836.1, on the reverse strand, counting down.
TAAATAGCGTGCCGTGGAGAGTAAAGAGCTTGGGCATTCTAAAAACGTACTACACAAAAAAAAAAAAAAAAAAAAAAAAAAAAACTTTGATTTATTTTAGTATGGACTAGTGTTAGCCGCGCGTGCTAAAAGCGCTAGTTGCATTGAATGAAGCTGCGGCGGCTGCACGAGCGCTTGTGCAGCAAGTACTTTAGTCAAGGCAGTCAAGGCTGGCCGCTCGCGCTAGCACAGCCTTCGCGGTTAGTCCATGCTAGGCTGAGACGAAGTATAGTTAGTTCAAATAGCTCAAAAAAAAAAAAAAAAAAAACCGCCGCAGAGCCTTTCCTTTGATGCACAGGACACGTTGTTGGTACATACCCCAAGCTTTCGACCTTTCTGGCTGGAATGCTTCTCCGACGGGTGTGTTTACCGAGTCCAAAAAAAGTGGCCCCTTGATTTCCGCCCGGTCACGTCACAGAAGTGTCACGCTGTTGCCGATCGCGATCCTGGCGGCGTCACAGCAGTGGTGGTGGGTAGGGCCGACGCCTATTCTGCAGCTGGTCGCTCTCCAAGCTGTCAGTTCACGGAAGTTTCGGCAGCCATGCAGGAGTTGGGACGCCGTGACGACAGCGACACTCGCGTTCGCTTGTGCTTTTTGCCCAATGAGGTTGTTTTTGCCAGCACTTTTACGACCTTCCACTCAAAAACAAGTTGATACGCCACTGGATTTGCCGTTGTCTGATTAAAAATTGTTAAAGGGGCCCTCCGGAGCGTTCTGCGATGGTCTATTTATGGCGGTAACTCAGTCTACAGGCCCTAAGGATCCTAAAAATCATAAAATTACCGCCATGCGCGGTGGATTTCCCTATCAAAATTGCTATCAAAGTTCCCGGCACGCCCCCCTTTCTGAGATGACCCCGGAAAACGGGAGGCGTCAGCCAATAGCAAGCGAAGGATTCTGGCGTCACTGTGCGTCACCAACGCGGCCGACCGCCGACGCGCGAAGGAATCTCTCGAACACGCGCGGACCGTCGTCAAGGGGCCCAGACTTCGTGCTCGGCAGTCGTCGTTCGTCGCACTGCACCGTCGCGCTGCTACTGCAATACGCAGTCACATTCCACAGATGACGAAAAAAAGTTTGACTCGTTGACGTGGAAGGATCGCAAAGCTGGTTTCGGAACCGGGCTCCACGGGAAGAAGGAACACGTGTCCCGCAAACGCACGCCTGCAGACGCCCCGGGAAGCAGACGAGCCGACGCGCCGACGCGTCACCCCCTAGCAACAAGCTTGCGGGGAGAAAATATAGTTCGCTGGTTTTGGAGCGATAATTGCGGACTATGTTTCCCGCACCACACTCAGTTTACGTTTTTCTCAAACTCTAATTTACAACAAGCTTAAAAAGTGTTGCAATAATAACGTTCGCATTCACCGCGAGATGCAGCAATTCCATTGGTCAAGTTTCAGCGATGGGCAGGGAATGGGGGATTCTCTTCCAAGAGAAAATAGTCCCGATATATTTCTACTGGCATCTGCTTAATAAACGGTTTTGTAACCTAAAACTTTGTATACATATTAACATGCATCTACTACGCAATATAACAACATAAACAGACGATCGCAGAAAGCTCCGGAGTTTTTAAATTTCCGTCACAGCTTCGGAACTTACTCTAGCCCCAGTCAGCTATCGTGGGTCCTTTGTCTTTTTGCGAGTCTCCGCTCTGTCCTGTCCGGTTTGTCTCTTCCTTTTTTGTATCTGTTGCGCTGTTTTATTCCATTATATATAGAAGCGGTTATGCTGTACTTACTTACGTGCACAGCGTTTCGTATAATTAAGTTGTAAATTAGTTCCGCGTAATTAACTATTTGGTTAGTAAAAATAAACATATAGGGTTTCAACGAGAAACTTGCGAGGCGTGATTGAAAACCACTAAACCAGCACTAATTTCAGAAAGACTGCGCGCGGAAGCGTGGTTGTGCGTCAGAGTTATCGCTTACTCTGCATGTGCAAGGCAGGGCGAGTCGATAATGCAAATAATATAAACAAGGGGGGGGGGGGGGGGGGGGGGGGAGAGAAGAAGAAAGAAAACTGCACAGGCGCCTCGAAGTTGGGTGCGTTTTCGGAACTCAAAAGAACAAACCGCATGCACAAAATCTTTATTAAAAAAGAAAATGACAGATTTATTGCTTTTGATGATTCCCATTGAGTTTGTAATTAAAATATCTGCTGATTTTCCCTAATCAAAAAGTTAATAATGCAAATCTAATTACAAACTTCATTATCTCATACGCTATACACCTCAGTAAATGTAAGAATGTGACAAATAATACGGTACCGATCTAATTTCCGTACAACGCGTAGCTCGTACGCAAAAACAAAAAAAGAAAAAAAAAAGAAAGATCTTTCATGAAACGTTTTGTAAAAAAATATTCAAAAATATACGAAAGAGTCAGACAAAGAGGACGGATGTTTGAAAGATGTGTTTGATGTTGTTTGAAAGATGTTTGTCCTGTCCGTCCTCTTTGTCTAACTCTTTCGTATATTTTTGAATTTATTACCAACGCGCTCAATCCAAGTTAAAAAAAAAAATATATTGATTTTTTTTTTTATTTGTACGCAGTTAGTTACATTTGGTCTTCTGCACTGCGTTGATTACGGCTGTCGCCTTGTACGATTCTTGCGCATGCCAATGGTATTTGTACTAACCAACGAACTGAGTAACAAAATAAATAATTTATCTTTTCGTATATTTAGTGACCCTACTCAAAGTGGTAAATCATATTCGCGCAATTAAATAAATATTATTATTATTATTACCTCCCGCTTAAAAAGAAAAATAAATATTTTTTGGTCATATGATCGAAACAGAAAATTCCTCATTTGCAGTCTCTGAAATAAACCACTTTATCTCCATAAAAATTGAAGACTCATTTTTCTACTGCGTCATCAGTTATCTTGCCTCTAAAAAAAAAAAATAAAAAAAAAAAACAGACAGACACACACACACACACACACACGAAAACACGGATGTTTTATCAGCCAAGAAATGTCTCGGAATCGGGACGGGCATTTCCGATCCGGATCAGGATTTCGAAATCACCCCGGGCGGAAGCTACCTTCCGCTCCCAAACACAGCATTTCAGAAAAAAACAGCAACAAAAAAGTAAATCGCATTGTGAGATTGTTTCCTCCAAGCGTCGCGACGCGGCGCGCGGATCGCCGAATGCGCCGCGCATGCGCCCTACGCGCGGCGCTCTTGATGTCATCAGCGGGTCAAAATGGCGGAAGGGGACCTGAACGTCGACAGCATAATTTCCAGGCTCTTAGAAGGTGAGCAAACTTTAATACCCCGTTTTTTTCGGTTCGTACTGGTGCGATACAACCCCGCGCAGTGTCCGCAGCTTGTTTCACGCTGTGAGACGTTTTCAAAGTCCTAAAATCGTCGTTGCCGGTGTCGGTACCCCACTGCACTTGCTGTCATTGTCAGGTTCTGGGTTGGCGGTTTTCGGTTGCGGCTCCGGCAAAACTCGCCAGTGCTGCCGACTTTTGAAACGCATGGCAGCCCTCGAGCGTCACTCGCGAATGAACGACGCTTGCGTGTTTGCCCTCCGACAGGGACGCCAGCGTGCGATTAATAACCCCTTTTCGTCAGAGGTTGCTAAATCTGACTCGCCCTAGCCGATGCCTTCTCAAAAAGGCGCTGTTTGAGGAATGGCCGAATGTGTCGCGAGCCTGGGAACGTAAAGCCGCCGACGGATTCGCAGCTCTGTTACATCATTTCGAGACGCGTTCTCTTACGCACCGAACCTAATTTGGAAAAGTATAAATAGTAAAAAAGAAAGCCAAAGTGAAGGTGTCTGTCTGAAGGAAGCCCTACCGTAGCGGTGTTTCGTGCACCCGTCTCTGCTCGCCTTCCGGAGAGTGCCTCGCCTTTCCACCGTTTTTTATTTTTGTTTTTATTCCCTAAGATTTTTTTAATTGCGTTCTAGCTTCCGCGGCGTGTGCCTTTAAATGATCTCCTTTTTTGCCCGTCCGTCGAGTCGAAAAAAAATTAAACGCGGCGACGCCGCGCCGTCTGCGACGAAGTTCGATGGGTGTCGTACCGTCGTCGGAGGCTTGCTCCTCGGGTCCCGAGGTTGTTAGGCTTAGCACGTTACCGAGCGGAAAGGCTTTGCGACACGGGGAGAAGGGCTGGCTTGCGTGTGCGTCTGCCGCAGGCCCGTTGTCGAAGAGGCGGCCGGCCCGATTTGTGTGGTCTCTCTCGGCAACTTTTTGTTGGTTAGGTTACTTTCTTGCGTTCCGCTTTTCTGCGTGCCGAGTTTTTAACCTTGAGATGTGTGGCGTCACCGCCGCCCTGTGACGCACGGGCGTGTGCTTGGCATGCAGGAGACCGCTGTCTGCTAAAGTGGTTTGACTTCCACCTGGCTATTCTGGTTCGTTTATCTACTTTTAATTACTCCCGAAGGTTTTGGTCCTCTGGTGCATTTAGGAGAGGAGAAACTTTTTTCTATAACATCCGCTCTGTGTGTAAAGGAATGTAAACGTAATTCCAGCATAACACTTTGTTGTTTTGGTATCACTGTCCTACATAATCGCGATCCTTTTTTATTTTTTTTGTTTATTTTTTTTAATGTCGCGTAACAACAATGCGCACGGTCGTCGTAGCTGCTCGTTGCATGTGGTCTACCTAGTTGGTCCGCTTGAGAGGCGTCTCGACGTACAACTTGGAAAACAAATAATAAAATAAAATAACGGCAATAAAAAAGGGGTACCGACGGCGGAGACAGTCGCTTAGAAGAGACTAATGACGAATTCTGAGGTTTTGCCCTCGACTATTGTTCCTAATTGCTGAAGCTGAACGTCGCAAAATTCTATTCCGAATTTTTTTTTTTTTTTTTTTTTCTTGTTTAGGAAAGGTGCTTTTCTTTGGATCATCTTCAAAACTTTTTTTTTTCTTTTTTTAGAAAGCCTTGTTTGCCAAAACTCGTTTTGTGAGAATCTTGAAGGTTAGGTGATCCTTCCTCCTGTTTGAGAGTAGTCGAGTCCACGATGGGAGACGGATGGGTTCTTTACTCGCCCCCTACCCGGTTTTCTCCTAGGCCCTTTGTAGAAGTTTGTTGCCATTTGGCACTGTAGCTGTTGTTTGTTCCAAGTTCATGGTTGGGGAAGCCCTTTGCACTTGTCAACACTAGGAAGTGACTTAAAAGTGCAAAAAAGGACACGGGGACAAGCAGGAGAGACACACGCAAACATGGTGCTGACTCTGAATTGTTGTTTTCTTGTGTGAAAGAAATCGACAGTCGCTGGTCAACGCTGTGTTTGTGTGTGATGTTTTTTTGTTTTTTTTTCGCGGTTTTATTTTGTTTTGATTATTCACAGACTTGCCCAACAAAGGCGTGCTACGGGTAGTGACTCGTCGAGGTAGGGCTGCCAAGTAGCTTGTAATGGGGCATATATGCACGAATGGGATGTACTGGTACAAACAGGTATCGATGAAACAGGTTCACATGATTGATGTGTTACAGAGGCATGCTTGAAGCACGAATTCGTATGACTTTGGTTGTGACTGTTAATGCAAAACAGGCATTTGCCTCTTTTTTTTTCTTTTCTGGGAGATAAAAGGTGGTGGAAAGTGCCCACAAACCCAAGTGGTAAAGATTGGTGCCCGCCAATACCCTTTCGAAGTGAAGTGCAAAAAAGTTGGTACATCAGGTGTATGCTAAGAGTGCTGTCGTGCAGTGTACAAAAGTTGGATTTTTTTTGTATCGAGTTTCGGAATGTGGGAAATTGGTCTGTAATTCACTGACACGTAAGAAGCTTGAGAACGGCCTCATTCTTGGATATGGTAGTGTTGTGCATCCTCAACACTCTTTTGTGTCTGCACTCTTTTGTTAACATTGATTGAGATGATGGTTAAAACAAACTTCCACAAAAACAATGTGTTGTGAAGAAAAAAAAATTTGGGCAAACAGTTTTTTTCTTTAGTGTGTACATCGAAATCCGGATGCTCTGAAGAAAAAAGTAAAAGTAGCAAAACAGTCTTGACTTGAGAGTGTTGTGCTCTCTGTTCTTTCTTTGTCCACAGAATGGATTTTTTTGCTGTCATTGGTGTTTCATCTTTTTGACGTTGTCGGAGTCCTACTCCCTCACACTTTTAGTTTTGGGCTGTTCTCTTTGTGGTTGACACCCTCTTCTGCGTCTCCCGAAATTAGTGTGCAATATTGAAAAGTAAAGCTTGAAGGAACTAATTATTTTAATAGAATGCATCATAAACTCGAAAACCTGGAATTGCATCTAGAAAAATTAATGAATTGTCAGGGAAAGCATCAGAAAGCTGGCTGAGTTTGAGGAAAATGACAGACGAAATCAGCTGTTGTCCGAGGCATCACTCGGCGGCGTAAGCCACCATCCGAATTACCATATTAAGCAATAACGGCTCAGAGAGTTGCAGAAACCCCCAATTTCTGCATTGTCTTTGTTGGAAAAGTCAGAATTTTGAAGGAGCAATGTAAAGACATTCTTACTTGTACAAAAATCCTAAATTTCTGAAAGAAAAAAAAAAAAGCATTGAATTTTCGAATTTAGTTCCCCCGTATATATAAGACACTTGAGGCACCGTGCGTTGCCGTTGGATGCGGGTGATAAGCTTGGAGTGGGTGTGCGAGTTTGTTATCACTAGCGGCAAGTGTTGCAAGCTTCGCAGCGCTGTTGGATGCATATTTTCTTGAGCCAAATGGAATGCTCAACAAAAACTGGTTTCATTGGCCAACATTTTTTTTTTTTTATCTGATTAGAGGTTAATTGGTATCATTATTGCGAGTAATCAAGAACGGCTTCGTCAATTAGAAGACTGTATGAAGGTGCGGGGAATTAAATGGTATGCTGTAAATGGCTTTATTTTCGTGGGCTCGATGTTTCGAGAATTTTGCGAGGTGGGTTTGGGCGTATTTCGTGGTTGGGGTGGCACGCTCCATGTTTGTTATTGTAGGGTAGTATATTCGCTCTATCTACTTTTTGCGTTATTCAAATCGCTAAATTCGTGAGAACGGACCTTTCCCGGAAAATCCTGTTAGGCCTCCTGTCAATGCCTCGTTGCACCGGACGGCGCAAGGAATTTTGAGGCCCTTCCGACGTGCGTTCCATACATCCTGGAAGTGGCTCAGTTCCGTCTCCCTCACCACTTCTAGTTCAGGACATAGAAAATGGAGTGAGCACATCACAAAGTCGATACATACTCCATTATCGTCCTGCTTTCTTTGTATTCTAAAATTGCAGATTGCTAGACAAACATGAGCTGTTCCTTCTCTTTACGCATACTCCTTCGCATGCCATACATTGGATTGCCGTAGCATATCAGAACGATGATGGAGGGTGCTACATATTTCCGAAATGGTTTGTCGAGTCGTTTACAGTGCAGTGGTGCAATGAGCGTCTGTTAGGCAGCCACCCCTGCCAAAAGATCAGCATAACAAAAAGCGCTGGTGTTCAATACTTATGGGGCCCCGTAAGCAGGCACAGATTTAGAAGTCGTCTGCTGCCGAACGATCGGACAAACATGCCGGTTTGACATACATTCCTGTCACGTAAGCTATTGCTCATTTTGACAAATTGAGATTTTACCATTGCTCTTTGAATCTGTCAGTGGTCACCTTTCTGCTCGGATACTAGGGAAGAAGAAGAGTTTTGTTGTACTTGTTCAAAGCATTGTTCTTTATGGAGACGTTTGTCCAAGCATTCCAGAAGCTCCTCGGCCTCTCAAAATACTGTCAGTTGTGAGCACTCATTACGGTGCCCCCGACGAGTCACACAAGCGCACAAATCCCGAGGTATTGTACGATGCAAAACCGGAATGATTACAGCAGTAGCCTTGTGCCATGGCAGATAGCGAGCATTCGCTGTGCACTCTCCGGGTGGATTCCCGTGTCATTCGCGAAATCCAAGTGATCCCTCCGTGTGCCGCTCGTAGATCTGCAGCTGGTGGAGCACTCGCCGAGCGGCTTCTACCAATCCGTGGGAAAGTGGCGGAGCGCGTTGAGCGATCTTGGAGGATTTATTAATCTGTGCATTTTGAGCGTGTGTTTTTTTGTGTTTTTTTTTGTGTTGCAAATTAATTTTTATCTTGGTCCTGTGTAGGACCGATAGTATTTCAAACAAATTAATTTCTCTATGCCGCTCTATCTAGAGAAGTTTGATCCGTATTTATTTCCTTGCGACATTCCAGTTTCGATATTTGCATAAGAGACGTTGTCGCAACCACGAACGTGATTGCGCTGGCGACGCTCGACAGCTACGAGAATATCGGAGGGATGCAGTGATGTTACTAGCCTAGTTATAAGCTGTTCCAAGGTTGTCGAAGCAATACGACATGGTGCCGACTTGTCGACATTCTCGCCAAACAGCCAGAGTTGCAATCAAGATGTGTAAAAATTCACCTTACTCGGGGGTGTGCTTATTCTTTTGTGAAAGGGTATGTCGATCTGCCTTGTAAGCTAAGGCAGGAAATATGAGCTGTACTCGTCCAGCACGACAACTTTCGTGCTGTATGTGGAGCTGGCAAGGCGTCGAAAAATTCACTGTGGCAGTGGTGGCCGTGCGACTGCTCGGCAATATTATCACTCTAAATTGTTTCTTGTTGCATACCAAGCTTGGCCGAACATTTTGATTACTGACATTCATAAGCGCATCACTAAAGAGGCGTCAAGCTGTTCAAGAGTGGGTCACTCAAAATAAATAAATAAAAACATGCTGGGTCTTGGAGTGGTACTCCTTTGTACAAGTGCACATTTGTTATAAGAATGGTATACCTCTCCTCAAAATTTGTGTTTAACAGACACCATGTGGGTTGGATGTAGGTAGCGAATTCAGTATCCTCGCATGTACTGCTTCTAGTATGTACTCAATCGAGGCTTTTAAGTCCGTTCGAAGGTGTTTTGCAATTTTTGGCTCTAACCGGAAGCACAGCCAGGAAACGTGAAGTTTTGTGTTTGTTTTGCCCGGAAGCCTTTTTTGCAAACACAGCGTCTGCCACAGATACCCGTCTGTTTGCCTGCATTTGCGGAGGCCGTCTGGACGCAGGCAATTTCGGTATCATCCTGCTCATGGAGTGGCCACCACTCCACAAGGCTGCATTCTTGTTGTGACAAGGAATAGTGGAATCGTGCGCGAGAGTGGTCGTGGGGTTGGCAGTAGCAAAGATTCCCACGGATTTTGTACACCTTTGTTCTCTTGTGCCTTCTCTGTGTTGGCATGCTTGGGCATCTGTGATATACTGTAGCCGAAATTATAATAGAATTCCAGGTTAAACTTCTTTGTATGTGCGCACACAGAAATAAATATTTTCAAAATTTGCTAAGCTTCGACGAAGATGTACGGCGTGTCTGCGCTTATCTGCACTTGCTGCATCGGTACCGCTGCTGCAGCAAGTTTTCAGCTTTTTGGACGCCACAGATTAAACTCTCGAACACCCGATAAAAGCTCGTCTGACCTATTCGCGTGGGTGATAAGACACGTCTGCATAACCGGGCTTTAAAAGAATAGATCGTAGTCCTTCCGCGGGGCCGCCTTAATAGCTTCAAGATAATGTGCGGGATTCCCATGCGGCAAGTTAGGATCCCGCTCATGGTGCCCGCAGAGGCTTATGCGGAGCGCAAATTTGTCTGCTTCTTGCTCAGGAGTTGCGATGATGTCCGTCAGGATGCGAAGTTCTTATCGGCTGATTGAAAAAAAATAGTGGGTAAACCTCAAGGCATCTAGCATTGAGGTCTACCCACTATCCTTCCAATCGGAGCTCAGCGTCAGTCCGACGTCACTGCAACCCCTGCTCGAGAAGCACACTTGCTTTTTGCAAAGAAGGCTCCGTTTAACCGAGCTTTCAGTTGCACGGCAAGAGATCCTCTGATGGTCGGAATTGATTCTCAATGCGCTGCCGGGGTGTGCCAGGCACCCTTCGTCAGTTTGGCACGTAAAAACCCCGAATTCAACCTTTTGCATGCGTGGAATGCTTAGTGAAGTTGGTCTATTATTACCTGGAAATTTGCCTCGATGCCGAAGGGCCCGGGCACACCCATGAAGCACGGTGCACGACGGCATTTCCTAAATTTCTCATTAACAGTGATGGAAGTGCTGCACCAATTTGTGCCAATTTGCGCCATGAACGAAAGCCTGCTGCATCCTGCGTCAAAATGCCAATTTCGCTAAGAATTGCGCCGCACCCACACCGAGATGGGCTTAAAGCAAAAAAGTTAATATTTTACTATTGGTTGACTAATTTTCACGAAAGTAGAAGGAAAGAAAAATGGTACGAATATGAATTTCACAGCGTCTCTACTCACCGTATAGTTTGTTTCATCTTATGTCAGAGCACAGTCGAAGGCAGAGATACTAAAAGTGCAACTCACGGGACATTCGCTGCACTTGATTGGTTCAGCCAATAAAATTACACATACAAGGAGGGGACAAATGCCCCATTGTCCTGCTTTGAGGCTGCGAATCAACCAGCCAGAGCCGTTGATGCTGGACATCAGCCTCTCTGGCTGTTTGATCGCCAGCATTATCTCAATTTCCAGTCGATTTCGGGTACTAAGAGTCCCGGGAAAACTCTTATTAAAAAATAGCAGGATTGCCGATTGGGCTACTTTAATAAGACTAGGGATGTCGCGAACCACTCCAGGTTCGAATTCGAAACGTTTCAATATTTTGGAACCAAACAGGTTCGAATTCGAAAAGTTCGAAGTTGTCACGGTTTCTAAAAGTTTGGGTTAGAATATTTCAAATACCTTTTTACCTGAGGTTCGAGAAATTCAAAGATTTCGAACTTTCCTAATTTTAAACTCGAGATTAGAAAAATTTGAGTTTCTTGAGATCTTAATTTTTTAGATTTCAAATTTCTTTGAATCTGAAGTTCGAAATATTCGAAGATTTTGAAATTCTTTGGATGAAAAATTCGAACACTTTAACTTTTTATAGACATAAAGTTCGAAACGGCCAGGGGCGGGCAGGAGGTTGAGGCTCAGAAAAACCGTTTTTCCCCACCCCCTTACACGCTGGTAGTAATCCGATCGAACGCCGCCCGAGTGACGCTGGCATATAGTAAGTTAAGTTTGTAATAGTTCTGGAGGTTTATTTTCCCGGACGGAGGAAACACCTCACAAAAAACACAGAAGCCGACACAACTCGAGGTCGAGGAGAGTTCTGCCGTACCAGTGGCGTCGGAAGATGAAAAACTGGGGAAAAAAGGGGATGGGGGGGGGGGGGGGGGGGGGGGGGCGGAGAGGCTCCAGATCCCAGATATTTTGGACTGTTAAAGAAAACTACAAGAACATCCGCATGTTCGAGCTCATTTTAATCTGAAATTATTTACGCATATGTATAGCTACTGTCGCTCTTCACTGCACAAAAGATCGCGTAGATCAGGGGTCTCAAACATGCGGCCCGCGACTCGGTGGGACGCGGCCCGCAGGCAACCGGCTACGCGTCTTGATTCCCATGTGTCGAGCGCTAGAAATGGCACGCGCTGTATTGATCTCATTCTGCCGATTCATTTTCTCTCGAAATGTCGCTCTGCTCTTTCAACGTATTCACACAGTTTTTACTTATCTGTGTTCATTTAACCTTTCTTTTGCTTTATCTTATGGGGTGAGCTTTTTGTAATGCACAACAATTTCAGTACTCTGCTGCAAGCACGAGCTTTTTGTTGAAAAATGCATATCGGCTGTGCAAACTCTCAATCAGCAGAAGGAAGTGCCAAGAAAGAAAGCTACAAGCTCGGGAATCTCGCCTTAAAAAAAGAAAAAGAAGAAAATATCACCATTAAAAGACAAGTATGGGTGTTGTAACAGAAATCGTCAGGAAAGCAAAAGCTGCCAAATAACTTGTTGTTTTTTAGATAAATGTTCAGCTTGGTTAATTCGTGAGTAAATGGAGCAACAGAACGACTGTGTACTTGCTCTTTTGTTCTATTAAAAATGCTAGCACATTGTTATCCCATCTGATCACGTCCCAAAGTAGTCATATAAAGAAATCACATCTAAAAATTTCACTGACAAAACTGAGTTTACAAAAAGCATAGAGAACGAGGTCTGTTCAATTTTAAATCGTTTGACTCCCCCCCCCGGTCGAACGTTGGCCCACGGCCTTCCCAACGTCTGCTATCTAGCCCCCATGCTCAAAAGAGTTTGAGACCACTGGCGTAGATGGTCATTGTCGGAAACTCGTCAGAAGGCACTACTCGTCGCATGCTTAGTGGTTTAAAAGTTCAAAGCTATGTCTTTCCAACTTAAATAACTGTGCTATTGGTAAAAATTAAAAAAAAAATAATAATAAAGAAATAAATGTGAAAATAAAAAGCTGGAAAAAAAACAAACTATCAAGAACCTGCCGGGAGTGTTGTATTCTTGCATATTCAGAGTCTCAGAACTTCATAACAAGTTGCTCCTTCCAAAATGTGTACAGGCTAAAAGAAACACGTCCCAAAAACGTAAAGCAAAAAAAAAAAAAAAAAAAAAAAAAAAATTTTTATAGACGGGCTGAACTTGAGCAATATTAGAAATCTTCCCCCATGAGTTAATTTATTCCTCAACGTGAAAAAAAACATTATTTTGTATTCTGCAGATGGCAATGATATGTACTGCCTGTGGTGTTAATTTAAATGTGATACCTCAAACAATTCAGACAAAAAAATTAACAAATTTAGGGCATAATTGCCTGCAGATACACATTTGGAAATTTCTCCGAAACTCATCTTGATTAACAATAATTACATCTTAAGACGACATTTACCTAGGCTATACATAGATCATTCTTAAAAAAGTTTAACATCTCTATCATAAATAGCTTCGGCCATAGCGCGCTTCAAATGTGGCACAAACAACAATCGTCAAAAACCCATCGTCTTTCCTCGCTCCTCCGGGAATTTATTTCTTTAAAACTAAGCATGCCAGAACATTGAAATAAACGGCATTGTCTTTCGTAAGGAACACGGCACCGCATGTAATAATTATAGAACAAAAAATTACGAATGTACCTCACTACTTGAATGCTGCAAAATTAGGGCTTGTCGAACTTTCGAACTTGATAAACCAAAAAGATGATGAGTTTCTAACTTATTTATCTCGAGAATTCAAAAAGTTTTATAACTTTTGAATCCTTACAAGTCAAAAGTTCGACGAACTTCATACTTTTACCCTAAAAGTTCGAAGTTTGTCGAAGGGGAGGGAGGAAGAGGAGGACGGGGAGGGAGGGAGGGAGAGACGATTTATTCCAATGAAGTTTTGCGCTATGATTCACTTTTCAAGCATTTTTTAATACCAGTTATAAAATAAACGTGTACCTTTTACACCCTATCTATTTTTATCGCAAACAGTAATAAGTAATAAGCTCAAGTATTAAGGAGGATCTCTTGATCACTATCATAAATGAACTCATTTAGAGGTGCGAAAACTTTTTCATTCTCAAGTGGTACGCTAACGGATGTTGGCATCTGCTCCAAAAGCATAGGTGGCTGCTCCAAACCAATACTTTGCCTGTTACAGAACTTACTACAAAAAGTCAAATGCTGCTTCCTTCACTGCTTTAACAATTGGCCAAATTCTGTAAGAAAAGAGTCGCGAAGGATCGCGATGTCACATTGTTGCGTGACATTTGATGTCGCATGACACCACGACTTTGTATAATGTCACAAGGTCACCTGACCCTGTGACATCACACAACATCGTACTGTGCGATGGTATGTGACGTTGCAGTCACGTGACCTTATGGCTTTGTGCGACATTGCACGGCTAGCCTGATCCCAGCTCTTTCAGAACACGTTTGGTGCTCCCCAGTCTTCATCAGCGCGGTCCTTGTCGGCGCGATCGAGCTAGCGTAATTGTGCCTCTCGTGTCGTCTTTACTTTAGAGAGGTTCCTTCGAACCCCATGACGACAACCCTCGGCAGTTTCTCGCGGCGTGCCGTGTGGGGACGCCCGTCGGGCCGCCGCCGTCGGAGGGCGATTGGGGTGACTGGCTTGGTGATGATGCAGTGCGAGGATGCCGCCCTGGGAAGACGGTGCAGCTGACGGAGGCCGAGGTGCGTGGCCTCTGCCTCAAGTCGAGGGAGATCTTCCTCAGCCAGCCCATCCTGCTCGAGCTCGAGGCACCCCTCAAGATCTGTGGTGAGTGCGGCACGACGGAAGTTTGTGGGCAGCCGGCAACGTTTTTAGATTAGCTCAGTTACGGAACTGCTCATAGACGCTGCTTGCATGAGCCGTACCCCCCTCACTCGCCATGACTCTCCTCCCGTCGTTCGACGTGCCAGACGGCTCTTATGGTAACTGCAGTGTGTTCTGTGGAGTATGTTCGTTTCGAAGCCCAGCATCTAGATGGCGTTACGGCTCTGTTCTGTGGAACACAGTTTCGAAATTGAAATCTAGATGGCACTTCAAACGACGGGTGGGACACGGTAGGGCGTCGTAAATGATATCATTTTGGTTTCGCATCTGGAAGGCTTCAAAATACCCATTAAAGGGACCATGAAATGATTTTAAAATCTAATTTCATCCACCGCACGTCGTAAAAGGTGTGAAAAGAAACACAAAAACACAAAACTAGGGAGCCAAAAAAAATTATTTGCTATAGAACTTTTAAAAGAAAACTGGACTCTTTTGTGACTTCTTTCCTTCGAAAGCTCTGCCTTTTCACTACGATGCCTCCGCAGAAATGGAGTACGTCAGCCGAATCCACGTCGCCTATTGGGTAAGAGCCTACCTCACCAGCACCGCGATCGTAAACAATAAATAGCCGGCGAATGTTTCCTAAAAGTTTTGTTAAATAATATTCAGACCCACATTTTGTAGCATAATTAGAGATGTGTGGCGAAAATTGCCAAATTTGATAATGCTGAGAGCCAAGCGCCATCTATCGTGTGGTAAACAAAGCAACTACTGCGCGTGCGCAGTAGGGCAGGGCTGGCAGGGCCTTCCTCTCAAAACTCTGACTGACTGAACGTTTATTTTTCTACGTGTTCATCTCGCGCGTGCCGACTTCAAGCAGCAAGAAAAAAATGTACTTAAAACAGACCTCGACGAACAAGAACGCTGGATCCACAAACACCCGAAATGAGCGACAACAGCCGCGAATCGCGCTCCGACGAAGCTCTCCGAATATAGGCCTAGCGGGCACTCCGACTCGGCGCAGCGTTGCTTCGTCGCAAGACCGTCTGTCTGCCTGCGACCGGCTGGCGTGCTGAATGGAATATGCCCGCGCTACCCTTGTGGGGTACCCTTGTGGACCCTTCCCGTATAATAGTTTGATCGCTGACCTCAATTTTACGTTAAGAGGTGAGGTCAATCTCTTCCCCTTGTTTTCCGAGGCAGTGTTGACGAACACTCGTCGAAAAGGGACCCTCGTCGATTCTCTCTTCTTGTTTTGTGTGATATAGAGCTGAAATAAACGCTGTATGGATTACCTTCTTAACACGGTATGTACACTTTGTTATTGGTATGCCATTTTTATCCTGACAGACTGCACGTCACTGTCGAGCTGTAACAGTTCGTGAGAGGTATACGTGCAATACCGGTCCAACCTTTCTTTGCCGAGTGTCGCGTCAGTATCGAGTTGCAATCGTAAAAGATCGGTCCCGAAGCGCTTACCAACAGCGCGAATACAGTAAAACCTACCGGCGCACTTCAACTCGTCGCCGCTAATGCTCCCATCTCCTACTGCCGAGAGAAGTTCCGGTTCCGGAAATAGCGTACGTCACGGCTTGTTTTGCGGTCAAGAAAAAGTCGATATTTCATTAATTTTTTGTGTAGAAGTTAATAAACCGAGACGAAAACGGATGCCTGTTCGGCATTCAGTGAACATTGACGGTTTAATGTAAAAGTTATCTGGAAAAAGTAAAAAAGTCATTTCATGGTCCCTTTAAGGAAGCGGAAAATGAAGGTTATTTTGGAACCAGCGTCCGTGCTTTTCGGCGGTGGAACGTCGCGTGTTGTGTAATTTGCGAACCAAACAAGCAGTAAAATCAGAATATTAGGCTTTTTTTTTTTTTCTCTCCTTGTGCAAGCGTTTTGTTATTTCAATTGACATCGTGAAACTTGTTCTAGAACACTGGGAACAAGCTGTACCGCCCCTGCTACAACATTCGATGTCACATTTTCAGTGTTGCTAAAGAGTCTCAATCTCTCGAATCAAATTTCAAAATTTAGTAGCCTCGCAAAAAAAAAAAAAAGTTATTGTTACTTGTAATTTGGGTGACTATAATCCATATTACTAGCTGTGCGCAGTGCTCTCAATGCCACGGACGGGAGGCAGAGAGAAGCCATTTCTGTAAACATTTTGAGTGACGGGCTGCTCTCCTGAGGTGTGAAAAGCAATGTGGGGAAAACACGAGGATCCGAGTAAGAGTGGAATTTCTCCTTTCCTTTTTCTTCAACTGCTAACGTTTCAAAGTCACCCCTGTAGATTTGGTAATGCTGCGTGCACCTATACTCGTCAAATGAAGAAGAAAAAAAGTTTTGCGCATTGCTGCACAAAGCAGTTCTCGCAAGATTTGCTTCTCAGGGGACAAAAGGATTCCTTTGGCATTGAAACGTGTACGTCTTGGTAAAGTAAGATATGGCCAATGTCGAATGCACCTACATATATCCCAATTCACCGCGTAAATGAGGAAATTAGTTACGCTCTGCGTATGTCGGGATTTTTTTACTGCAGTTCTTGAGGCGAATGCAAGTATAGTCAGATATAGTTCAGAGTTGTCTATTAACGTGTTGAATCATTTTTGATTCAAATCATTGACTATCAAATTTTCGGCGGAGCTGCTCTCTTTTGATGATCTCCGGTTCTTCGAGCCTCATGCACACCTTTCAGTCACTGGTACGCAACGTGAACCGAAACTCCTTTGTTCCTTAAAACGGGACACTGAAACGAGGCTTCGTAGGCCTGATTCCATGAGACAAACGAGTGCAGTACAAAGGGGTGCATGTGCAGGGGACATCCACGGCCAGTACACGGACCTGCTGCGGCTGTTTGAGTACGGGGGCTTCCCACCCGAGGCCAACTATTTGTTCCTGGGGGACTATGTGGACCGGGGCAAGCAGTCCCTGGAGACCATCTGCCTCTTGCTGGCCTACAAGATCAAGTACCCCGAGAACTTCTTCCTGCTCCGGGGCAACCACGAGTGCGCCTCCATCAACCGGATATACGGCTTCTACGACGAGTGCAAGCGGCGCTACAACATCAAGCTCTGGAAGACCTTCACCGACTGCTTCAACTGCCTGCCTATCGCCGCCATCATCGACGAGAAGATCTTCTGTTGCCATGGGGGTGAGCTGCAGGCCCGTTGTTGCGCTTGCGTTAAAGCCCCTCGATGAAATTTGTGTTTATTTCCAATACCGACAACCGTGGTTGTGCGAAAGTGTGGTGCAGAGACTATAGAGATATGCATTATATGCATTCATTGGCTTGGGCCTATTGATTTCGAGCTGCGTGAGGCTCGAGCTGGGATTGAGGTGTAAGTGCTAAACATCCTGACCATGGCAAAAGTAGAAAATTGATTTTAGGAGATGCAGTAATCCCCCTAAACATTTGAAAGAGTAGTTGAACCTAAGTGCAAGTTATAATGCAAAGAATGCCAATGCAGGTGACGGGCAGCAGGTATTGTTTTGCACAAAGGCAGCTCTGCCACACAATAAGGAGTATTTCAAAGTTTCAGGTTCACAACGAAAGGGCACCTGGCTTTTTCCCTAACAAGAACTTGTTCTCTTTTTATAAAATGCTAGGAGCCAGCCATACAACCATTCTGGCCTAAAAAAAAAAAAAAATAATAATATATAGAAAAGAAGATGGACGCGAGTAGGGCTCATGGTTAAAATAAGAGTCGTGTTTGGGCCGTGTTCGGGCCGAAATACTCGTCGGTTGGGTGGGGGCTGACACCCACAAACCATAGTCGGACAAGTCAGGTTCAAGTCAATATTTGATCGGGTCGGGCCCTCAAATTCCGGCCCCATCCGATCTCCAAACACAAGCCACGAGAGTTTGCCCGAAGAACAACATTCCATCTTGATATCTCATTTCAACACCGTATTGCTAATCGCTACCAAGAGCTGTGCAGGGCACAGACCTCGTGCTTTGGTGCATATGTCGTTGCTTGCAAGGCCGTCACGAACACGTCAGAAGGGCTTCACTCACATCTTCCTGGCTCAGATAAGCAGGCGGGTGCGCCCGTCGGGTGGGTTTGGGCTGAACTGGTTTTGAGTGAACTGGAAGTTCTTAGGTGTGTCTGCGTTGGCTCATTTTCTAGCCCCGTCCTAATGCTGGTGGAATTTGCTTTCTTTCCAGGTCTGTCACCCGACCTTCAGTCCATGGAACAGATCCGCCGTATCATGAGACCCACAGACGTTCCGGACACGGGTGAGGCTCTCTGGGAGTGATCTGCGTGCGCCCTGCCGATTTTCGGAAGCGGTTGTGTTAGGGAGACGGACTGGTCATTGTTTTCTTTATCTCACTGCTGTTACAGTCTACTCCTGGGAATTCAAGCTGGAAAGGGATGAATATGTTCGTTTGAATCTTAGAAAGATTTTGAGGCCACGGGAGGCCTACAATGAGAGGGTGCTCCATGCATCGCCCTACAGAGCAGCGCTTCATGAACTGTGCTTGGCTCATAACCGTGGTTGCTTTGCTGGATCGAGCATTGCGATGGAATTCTAATATGTCAAATAGAGATGCACTGACCTCTGGAGGGCACTCGGGAGTGAAACCTGATTTTAGCCAACATTTGCGTCCTGGGTGTTTTTCTGAGTATCCGCTTCCTATCGTTTTCACCTCTTAGTAAAAAAAAAAAAAAGGTTTGGTTGCTCACGGAGCATTACTAATTTCCCCCCTTATGTAGAGAATTGAGATATATGTAAGTGCATTTTACATCATTAGATATATGTTATCTTGTCAAGACATACACTTTTCAAATACTGAAAGCCTTGCTTCTTCCTCCGACATCCAAGTCTTGCAAGAATTACTTTGTGCAACATACGAAGATTTCACAAAAATTCATTTTTTCTTGAGGTGGAAACAAGTGTAGATGGTCTTCTGAGTACCCTTTTGCCTCCTGAAAAGGGGCAACCTGGAAAAAATGGCTCCAAGATCATGAGTTTGACCCTTCGTGGACTTAAAGGGCCCATGACACGAATATGGTTGGGATAAATCATTTTAGATTGGGATTTTATTAATAGCACATCATTCAGTGGGCTAAAAAAAAAAAAAAAAAAGGTAAAAAGTCAACAGCCTGTTTTTCAGTGCAAAAATTTGAAAACATAGCGGACTATTTCGTACCTCCTCCCCTTCGTGAGCTCTCTGCCTTTTCACTGTGATACACCCGTGGTCCCAAAAGCGCGTCATTGGGTCCAAACGCACGTCACACGAAACCGGACCTCACTCATGATCCGAACACACTTACATTGTGGTGGAAGCTACGCACTTGCCAGACCAATCAGCCGCCTCCCTTTCATCACCTGACCTTATTCTCTGCGCGTGGGTATACGCGAAGGAGTGGCAAGGAAGGACAGGGCAAAAGTGTGCTGGCCAACGAGCACGTAGCTTCCACAGCACTGTCAGCTTCGGGGGAACGGGTTTGGGAAAGCAACTTTTGTCTGAATTTTGAGCGACTGGCTAATCTTCTAGAGGGACAATGGCTCTGTCCGGGTACACAAACCAGATTCCGAGAGAGAGGGGCCTCCCCTCTTTTCGTTTTCCTGAACTGTTTGGTGGAATGTGCAACTTATGAGTTGAGGAGGAAAGCTGAACAGGAAAAAGTTGAAAAAGCGTTTCATGACCCCTTTAAAAAATTGTATTGTAGTGCAGTTATTGAGACATCTATGTTATGTTATATTTCTGACCACAACGACCGGTCACTTTAGTGTTGTTTGTTGTGTATAGAAATTGGCAGTTGTGATCACCAATTTTCATTGCCAGTTGTGATATATCCGCTTACAGCCAGGGCAGACAGACACATTTTATTCATGATCCCATTTTTGTGCTGTGTACAGAAGAAAAATGCAGATGTAGCCTTCATTGACAATGCATGCAGTGATATGATACATAGAACATACCCCTGCGGACAATATGAGCTGCAACTTCCACTTCGGTTTTTCTGCGTCTGCGATCCCCACAGCTTTCCGTTATTTCTTGACCTGTCGTAGAGTTCGAAGAATAGGACCTAAGCTTTGCGTTCCATCGAACAGTTTGGTCTTTTTCGGAAACTTGACGGTACGTCAAAAAAGATAGAGGACTGCTGCTGCTTACATCGTCTGCGACACTACCACATTGGTACACGTAAATAATCAATTAAACGTTTCGTTCCAAAATAACTTTCCTTAATGGGACACCTAAGTAATAAAATGCTTTTTACCTGGAAAACGAGAAAAGTGAACGCAATATCTATGCCATGAGCATACCTGCCAACTCTCCCGAATTGTCCAGAAGCCTCCCGAATTTTTATCAGATCTCCCGATTGCACGAACACGTACTCAAATCTCCCGAAAAGTGGCTGCCGTAGGTTTTTCTTCATCTTTATGACACCCTATCGCTATAATCACGCATGTGTCAGTGCGATAGAGTTACTTGAGAGTAGGTTTAGGTTACTCCGGCGGGTTACCACGTGACAACTCGGAGCAGCAGCTTAAAACGAGGTAGATTTTCAAACGCCAAGGCACTAAACCTCTTTTACCGAGTAAGTTTGAGCGCATATTGGAACACGGCTTGTATGATCAAAGGTGTGCTAGGCTGCCCTTGGCTTTGTCAGGTCGTCGAATGAAGTCCAGAATGCCGAACTACTCTTTGCGTTTCCCCGAGTTTAGTTAAAACGATCTAGGGCGCTTTCAAAAGCCAAGCAGAAGTACTTGTAAGTATTACTGAGATCATACACGACTGAGATTACATGCTTTGTCGCTTCGCGGAAAGCTGTCAAGTATGGATTTTGTACTACGTGTGCCTGTGGTGTGAACATTTCGCACTGTGGCGAGCCCGATATCATGGTACACATTGCTTCACAAAAGCATCAGGACCATGTTCGTGCCGTAGAAGGGCAGGGCCTCCATCGGCAGTTTCCTCCAAAGCAACTGCGAAGACAGTGTGATCCGTGCAGAGTGCCTCTTCACAAAGTTTCTTGTCAAACTAAAAAAAAAATGTTTTTACCCTTCCTTCTCCCCCTCCGCACAGTGGTCTCCCGAATTTTTATATTGCTAGGTTGGCAGATATGCGTGAGGTGCGATTCGACAGAGCCATACAAGCCTGTCTTCCCCTCCATTTGTGCCTTGCCCACCTTTTTGTGGCAAGAGGAGACTTTAGCTTGGCATGACTATTTTTCTTTTTTTTTTCTCAAAGGTTTGCTTTAGTGGTGGAATTCACCTTGTAAACATTTTAAGGCATAGCTCTCTTCACGTGACTGAGACAAAGATACTTGCCACTGTCGATGATGGACGACAAGTAAGCTAATAACAGTCATGCTTGCGACGCCTTCTTTCGACAGGCGCAGCAAGCAGGCGACGCACTCCACTGAAGGCGGACAACGTGCTTGTCTGATCGCACTCCGTCGTCTGCGTTGTCACCTGCATTGTCATCTGTCGTTAATCGTGTTCCTTGAATTGAAGAACAGACTGAAGTAGCGGAGCCCCCTATTGAGAGTAGCGCTCTATCGTCCTCTCCCTCCCAGGGCTGCTGTGTGACCTGCTGTGGTCGGACCCCGACAAGGACGTCCAGGGCTGGGGGGAGAACGACCGTGGGGTGTCATTCACCTTTGGCGCAGATGTGGTCAGCAAGTTCCTCAACAGACATGACCTCGACTTAATATGCAGGGCACACCAGGTGAGCGGTCTCTCCTCCCGCCGCACTCTGACCTCTTTCTCGTTATTTGTATGTTTTTTTTTTATTTATGCAAAGAGGTGCTACTGTTTGACAAAACTCTCGGAGGCCTGTGCATGCTGCCGACAACTTCGTCGAAGCGGCGGGACAAGTCTTACGCCTTTGTCGTGGAAGCTTACACACAGCGAGTTGTCGCCAGCGTGCTCAAGCCTACGAGAGTTTCGTCACAGTCGCACATCTTTGCAACCGTACAAAGAGGTGCGACTTATACAAATATCTGTCACTTGTATACCAACTTTTCCACGAAACTGGCTCAATATACAGATGTGGGACTTATACAAGGGTGCCAGTTATAGTCCGGAAAATATGGTTTGTCTAAGCGGGCTTAAAAAAGCTGTCAATAGTGCCTTGCTTCTTGTTACATCTGCGCATCTTGCTTCAGGTTACTCCTCTGCTTACGTTTGGCTACTTTCTGTTAGCTTGAGAATCGCTGCCTTCTTTTCTAGTGTTATGGTTGAGTACATTCTGCGCTTCTTAGCGACACTTCGCGGCGGCGAAAGGACAGATGGGGCCACGACGTTTAAGCCAGCGTAGTTCGAAAACACGATTCACCAAAAGAAATGAAAGGCACAAGTCCAATAAGTCCACGACTGCAGAATGGCGAATAAACAAAGCAAAATGGTAAAAATGATGATAATGGATAATGCCGCGCAGCTAAAGAGAAGAAAAAAAAAAAAACCTTGCATAGCGTCACCATGCGGTAGCAGTATTCAATCGAGTAATGCTGCCAAACCAAGTCGATCCATGTGCAGCCAACATAGAATCTAAAATGGCAGCTTCTCGGTAGTGTTTCCCGCTGATCGCTCGCGACGATTTTGTCCGAAAAGTCAGACTTTGGGACTTCAAACTGACCGATATATCGGTCGTAATTATGCACTATTTCTATTCGCGACTCCAGCTGTCTGTAGGTGATTCCACTCGTTTTCCAAAATGGCGGTTATAGTGGGGGTCAGAGATGTGTGCTGGTATACCAGTTGCTGAACCCTGTCTGGATTGCTGGCTTCACTGAGCGACACAAATTATTCCCGCTTATTTCATTTCATTTATTATGCTCTCAGGGCCCGAAGGCATTACAGAGAGGGGTGGAAATATATACATCAATATAAGGTGCACAATAAAAACAAACAAAACACAAGGTACAGAATCGCTATGGAACATTGTTAAGAACATCAGTTATGGCGGTTTTAAAATCAGCAGCGTCAGTAAGGGATACTACGGATGCGGGAAGGCGGTTCCAGTCGACGGAGGTCAGAGGTAGGAAGGAGGCAAAAAAGGTGGAAGTGATGCAGTAGGGGATTCCTACTTTTAGTGGATGATCGGTGCGCGGCGATATGTATGATGGTTCTGAAATTAATAAGGCTCGAAGTGCTGGGTTAGAGTGATAAATTTTGTGAAATAAGCAGAGGCGAGCTATTTTTCTACGAAAGGAGAGGTTGGGCAAATGTAGAGACGCTTTCATGGAGGTGACGCTGGCTGTACGATGATAGTTAGAAAGTATAAAACGTGCGGAGCGATTTTGAATGGATTCAATGGATGATGCTAGGGATACGCCAGGGTTCCAGATAGAGCTTGCATACTCAAGTTTGGTGCGCACTAAAGTTTTATATAGGAGAAGTTTAAGTGAAACAGGGGGCAAGGGAAAAGTTTCTTCTGAGATAGCCTAATAAGCGATTAGCGTTGTTAGCAATTAGCGTTGTTAGTTACGAGGACGCTAGGGTGTTGTGCGCGCAGGTAAATTCTTTATCCTGGAATCAAAAACGGCATTTAGCGTAAAATTCACGCCAGGAGGCACGTTTTCATCCGGGAACGAAACCGAAACTGACTTTCATTTTGGATTGAATTTCTTTATATAGTTGTTAATTTCGGTTTATCACCTAACTCAAGATGCTTCTCATAGTGTAATTCTTAAGCTAAAGAAAATGTTCACGGAAACTTTATTTTGTGATGTACGATTCCGATCCAGGCACTTTAAACGGACACTGTTCAGTGTCCCTTTAAAGACACTGCAAGGTCTTTCTTACAGCTTGGAGCTAACATAAAATATTGAATTTGTTGAACAAAAATCTATGCTGATATTTTTGTGTTACTGCTTGTCACTCAGATAATTGTCATGTAAAATAATGGACTGTGGGCCTTTAATGGGTTCTTGGGCATATAAATGAGTTATAGACAAATCTCACCAAGCGTTCGGCGCATGTGTGACGCCGCCATAAAGCGCGAAACACATGTACGACGAAACCGTCCGATCCGACGTGCGGACTGCCGCAATGACCTTGGGGGGAGGGGGTTTTCGTAGCATCGGAGAGCGTTGAAAACCCTCGCCTCCGACCGTCGTATTGCGCGGTTGGACGTCGGATCGGACAGTTTAGTCGTACATGTGTTTCGCGCTTAACTTCAGTTCATAGGAGGCAGGCAGCAGTGCACAAGACGGCTCGTGCCGCCCCATGCTCCACAGGTGCAGAGCTCCAGCGAGGTTGTTGCACGTGCAGAAAGACTAAAGCTCCCTCCATGCATTGCGGCAGCGGTGGCGTAGTCAAACTGGCTGGTGAGATCGGTCTATTGCTTTAGCATTTATTCTAAGCACAAGAGTAACAAAGTCCAAATTTTAGAAAATGGGTGATTAATTTAGAATACGTTCACAAAACATATAAATTAAGAAACTGTTCTCGCAACAAAAACCTAAAAACAAAATCTGAGTTGGACAGCAAAAGTGTATGTTTTTAAGACAATGCGTGATGTATAGGACTTTATATTAATCCTGTGTTTATGTCTATCTTGAGAATGATTTCAGAGTTTTTCGTATGCTGAAAAGAAAACTGATACCCTCTGTAAAGACTGTTATGGTTGTACTGCATTGGCTAAATTTCTCAGGCAAGTCGCCTGTTGAGGCAGACTAAGTTCTAGGCTGTATAAGCACACACACACCCCAATTTGTTTAAAGGCTATCATGGTTAAATGGCGTATTATTGGGATTGAGGTGTAGCCGACATTACGGCAATTTGTATTATAATGCGATTAAGATATTTTAATTCATAGTTTTTCAAGCTCTAATATAATTTGTTGCTTATGATCTAATTTCAAACGTGCAAACATCTATGGCAATCCAAAATTGGAAAAGTATCATCACAGGTGCCAATTGTAGCATTTTTAATTAACAAGTTATAAAATAAGAATAGGCTAAAATAAACTACATTCTCGCTAGTCTGAGAAATTTGTGTAAAATAGCAATAATTCTGATTAAAGCATAAGGTGCTATCACAGTCGTGACTTTTCACAATCTGCAAAACTTCCGAAGTCGCCACGAATCCTTCTGTGTCAAATGCCCTGAAATACAAAAAGACAATTTTCCCGCTAAATCTAGCGGAGAAACTGAATTTGTTCTCTAAATACAGTGGAGAAACTGAATTTCCTTGCTAAATTTAGCTGGGAGTTGAATTAGTGTTGAGCTAACGTGACATTGATTTTCCTGTGAATTTTAGCGTGGTTACGCCGACGCTGCTCAACCCGGAAACGGGTGCCTAAGAGCTACGCTCTAAAACAATGCAGTGGACCATGTTTTTTGCATTGCAAAGATGAACCTCACATTGCTGGAAGTACAGGCTTTGCCAGCAGATGGAATACCCCATTTCCTTGCGCCTGCGCCTGTTTACGAAAGAGGCCTCCTCGTCCGTTTTTCATGGAAGCAGACGCTGTAGCTAACCACTGATTTCCAGGCGACCAGCAAATGGGCCAGACGTCTTGTTTTGTGTTTCCCATCTGCTTGTTACTACCGAATGTAGATGGCAGCATAGTTACGGAGAGACAGAAGTTACAGTTACGGAGAGACGGAGTCGCTCCATCTGCTTTTGTTTAATGGCTTCCCCTTGTAGGTGAAGTCACTATAAATGCAGAATTGCATTCTTGCTGTGGCTAACTCCGGTTTAGCCTTGAATGGTGAAGCACGCCACGGTCGAAGAGAGCTGACCGGCTGCCAAACACCTGCTTCACAGGCCACACTTTGCAACTGTTGAAGAAAAAAAAAATGAAAACTGAAGAGGCAGGAGAGAGGACTCTGAGACTTTTTGAGAAGACTCCTAGACTCCTTGAGAGAACTCCGAGATGCTTCGAGAGGACTCCGAGACACTTCGAGAGGACTCCGAGACGCTTCTAGAGGACTCCGAGACGCTTCGAGAGGACTCCGAGACGCTTCGAAAGGACTCGGAGACGCTTCGAAAGGACTCGGAGACGCTTCGAAAGGACTCGGAGACGCTTCGAGAGGACTCAGAGACGCTTCGAGAGGACTTGAGACGCTTTGAGAGGACTCCGAGACGCTTCGAGGGGACTTCGAGATGTTTTGAGAGGACTTCACCAGCTTCGAATACTTGGAAAACAAAACAAAAAAAAACAATACAAAATGAGGACACTGTGATGCTAGACTTGGAGTCGCGTGCCTTGAAGTCTGAGACTGGAGTTAGTGTCTGCTGCGTTCCTTTGACTAATAAATAAAAAACAACTGCATTTTTTTTTTCTTTTTTTTTTTTTTTCGGCAGTTACACATACTGGAACTTTGGCATATCATTTCAAACTGACTGCAACATTACATTCTGGTGGGTTTCTGAGCTGTTAATGACACAGTTTATTTTTTGTTGTGGGAAAAGTGCGGTTTGATTTTTCTCGTTTGACGCTACGTTGCCAGCGAGCTGTATGCTGACCGTTGCATTTCTGCCAGGTGGTGGAGGACGGCTACGAGTTCTTTGCCAAGCGCCAACTGGTGACCCTCTTCTCTGCACCCAACTACTGCGGGGAGTTTGACAACGCCGGCGGCATGATGTCTGTCGACGAGACCCTCATGTGCTCCTTCCAGGTGGGTCCTGGCTCTTGACTGTTGCGCCTCTGGGCCGGGGTTGCCGGTATTTGTGGGTCTTGGTTCGATGTGTCACTAACTTTGTGTGGTGTCACAACCATGGTTTGGTGCCCCCTAAACTTGGTTCAGCGCTACGAGCTTGGTTCGCTGTCCCCAAAACATGGTTTGGTGCCTCCAAAACTTGGTTTGGTGGCTCCAGAACTTGGTTCGGTGATGCCAAAACTTGGTTTGGTGACGCCAGAACTTGGTTCGGTGATGCCGGAACTTGGTTCGGTGATGCCAGGACTTAGTTTGGTGACGCCAGGACTTGATTCAATGACACCAGGACTTGGTTCGGTGACGCCAGGACTTGGTTCGGTGACGCCAGGACTTTGTTCGGTGTCCCCAAACAAATTTTTTGGTGTCACAAACTTGTTTTGGTGTAGCAAACTTAATTCATTGTCACTGCCTCGTTTTGGTAACCCCGAATTTCGGTTCAAGGCTACAAGACTTGGCTCGCTGTCAATACCTTGGTTCGGTGTCCCCAAAACCTGTTCTAGTGTCGCAAACTTCGTTCAATGTCACCAACTTGGTTCAGTGTCACAAACATGGTTCAGCGTCACAACATAGGTTCGGCATTTCTGAAACTCAGTTTGGCATGGCTCATAGGTACAGTACATCTTCTCTCTACCCAGATCCTGAAGCCCTCCGAGAAGAAGGCCAAGTACCAGTACGGGGGCCTCAACTCGGGCAGACCCGTGACCCCACCCAGGGGGCCTGTCAAGAAGAAATAGCGGGGCACGCAAGGGCGACAACGAGCAAGCAACCACCACCACCACCACAACACCACTTGCCGGGAAGGGAGACCAGTAGCAGCCGCGGTCTCCTCGTTCAAGCCATGCGCTCCGCCACCTGTTTTCACTCCCCTGCGACTACCCCCTTTTGACTCCCGCAGACTACTACCTTCCAACTCCCCTCCCCCATTCTTTTTTTTTTTTTTTAATTCTTGTTGGTCGTTGCCTTCCTCGGGTTGACCGTCCTGCGTCGCATCAGTGTTCCTTTGCTCTCTCTTATGCAGGTCATTATCTTTTCTTTTTTTTCATTATCATTACTTTCGGAACTGGAGCTTCTTAAAGATGTCCGCCGTTCTTTAATTGTTTGTGCGTCTGCATCCGGTGCTCTTTGTAAGTTTTTTTTTTTTTTACTGCATTTAGCTGAGGGTTGTACTGGTAAAGCTTCTTCTGGAAGCGTCAGTTTAGGCTTGAAACTGAGTTAGAGTTGCCCAGACCATGTTAAATTGTTTACGTTTTCTTAAACTTCTGTGCTTACACGATGCATTGAAACTTTTCTTCCAAACGTTTGCCTAGCTCAAGGCCGCCTTTTGCTCACGATTTCTGCAATCATGTGCAGAGCTGGCGACGTCAATTGCCAACTCTGTGTGTTTTTTTTTTTTTTATTATTGTTTGGATGCTTTAGACTTGCCACACTAACTTTTGAACGTTGAGCAATCGGAGAAGCCGCGTTCGCTCCGATTCCATGCTCCAATCTTTTTCTAGGTTTTTGTTTGCACCATGAATAAGTAGCGTCTACTCTGAGGGTACCCGTTAAGACTAGCACGCCAGTTCGCCACCAAGTTTCATTTTCTTTCCGACAGAAACAGTCCAAGCATTGCGGTCGCGCCCATAACAAAAAAGTTCTTGTTAAAAAAAAATGTTTTCCAGCGAACCGCCGCTGCGCAATCCCCTCTGGAAGACATGCCGCCACGCGTCTGGTTCCCGGAACTTGTAAAGGTGTCGTTTTACCGTTTATCTTTCCCCGTAGCCTCGGTCAGGCCGTCTGCCGTAGGTGCTGCGACGTAGCAGCCTCGAAATACAGCTGGCATTGTAGCATCCATTTTGGAAGAAGAAAAAAAAAAAAAAGAAAAAAAAGCCGGGGAGGTTGTGAGGTGTTTTCTCTGTTCGAGAATCGAAGGTGAATAAAGAGTTGGGAAAAGAACAAGCGGTATTCGCTGTTATTTTGCCTTTGTTCAGCCATGCATGCCTTGCACCTACGTCGACGCCGAACCCCTGCAGCCACCCTGCAGGCGGTCAAGTCGACAGCCATTCGCAGCGAGAGCCGCTGTAAACCACACCGCGTTCGGCTGATAGCAGTTGCTACATATGCCGACAATCGTCTGTTTGTACCAATGGAAGCTCTGCACGCTATTTTTGTTGAGGAATCTGGCATTTAATTTTATTACCCGAAAGTATTTAGAATTAATTTCATTGTACGAGGGGTCATTGATAGTGATTTTAATACCTTTTTATTCTCAAGTTTTGACGGCTACGTAAAATGGTTGGGGAATTGCAGAAATTTTATCGTATACCACTGAAGGCAAGCCACTGGTGCTGTGGCTTGCAATATAAGTGGGAACACGGAAAAAGTGAGTTAGGATTTGTACTTCTCACGGTGTTATATATTCAGGTGGTAGCACAGTGTATGTGTGCAAAGAGTAGACCCAAGTACAAAAGTGCCATCAGTGCCCTGTTGTACACGCCTGAGCCCTTACTGGGAACAACCTAAAGGTGCTGCATGTCCCTGCCAGGTACGACTCGCGGGAGTTTGCAGTACCTTGGGCGATTGTCGGTGCGAGCACCAAGTACTTTATTTTTGTGTAACTTGTATACTCTCTTAAATTACTCATGCAAGTTACCCTTGCCTCTCTTGGAAAGTGGAAAGGTCAGAAAAATTGCAAGCTTCAATTGTTTTGTTTAGGCACTCTGCTGCGGCATACATTTCGTATGTTTGGGTACCTCGGTGCGGAAAGGTATCAACTTGCAAAAGCAGGTGTTGCTGCCTTGGGGTCGGTGGATGCAATGACTCGGTATCTAACAGGACGTCAAAAGAACATCTTTTTGCCATTCCTTTAAGCCTAATCGCATTACAAAACTTCTGCCTCCCAACATAAATTTCAAGGCAAGAGTGCAGGAGCCCAAATTCGTCTACAAGCAGGATGGAAGGATAACGTAATGACGAAGGACTGCTACAAAAGACTGATATTAAAAGTCGACTGTGATTTAGTGTTTCTTCCAGAGTAGAGATTTGGAAGGAGAGGAGAAGGTGCACCCTCTCACCAATATTTTGGGGGGAGGGGAGGGAGAAGGAGATTTTTGTTGTAAACATGCATTTCGGGACGGATTGTACTACCTTGAGGGTATCTTTAAATTGGCAAGTTACTTGAATTGGGGCATGCTGGTAAATTGCAGGGATAAGAGGAAGGCATCTTTTGGCCTTTTCGTTGCTTTCCTTTCATCTTGGCGAGTTACTTCTTTTAAGTATTTGGCATTCTGTTACTTTTTAGCTTAGTACTTTTTAACTTAAAATTCTTTCTTTGAGTGTCTTGTAAAAGTTTGGTTCCTGCTTCTATTGTGGATGGGCTTGCATGATTAGTCTCAAACATGCTTGTTCACACCAGACAACACAGAGCAAGTGCAGAGCAGGGTTTCTCGAACTTTTTGATGTCGACAGACCTCTATCGATTGTAGATCGAGGAACCCTCCTAGAATGGCAGATGCAAAAGCATTGCAGAAGCCTACAGGCCCTTTAAACAATAATTCGACTCTTAGTTATGCATCAATGGGTGGCTCGGAAGTTTTACAATAGTGCTTTCGGTAGAAGTGGAGACTCAATAAAATTTGGGAGCTTGGGGAACACTTGGGTTTGTAAGAGCCGTGGGAAAACCCATGGTGTAGAGTTTGGCTTAACATGAGTACAAACGGTTCGCCCATTGACAACCAAGAAACTACTTGGTATGCTATGCTGTTGCCAAGGTACAAAAGTGCTTCTTAAAGAAATGGTACAACTGAAGCGTGATTGAGTCATTGGTAAGTCTTATTTTTAGCGTTCGCTAGCAGTATCAATCGGCTATTAACCGCAGTCGTTTATACTGGGAGAGTTTGGCCAATGGGCACGGCTTAATTGTGACCCTCGAGAACTACCGGGTGAAACAAGAAGACGGTAGGCTCTTTAAATCGACCGGAAAATTCGGTTTCTTAACCTATCGCGCTACGACTTTGTGCAGCGTCGCCCACAGATGGTGCATTTTTTTTGTAAAATTTGCAAAGAGCGAACTTACCTGAGGAAAAAGTAAAGAAAGAAAAAGGCTTAGCTCCTATGGAAACGCAGCGACGCCACCGGTCTGCAATCAACACGGCGCCGTTTTGCACGGTAGACAAGAGATGGCGCAACGAACGCCGCCAACGAATGAGCATACGGCGCCGAGAGCCAGCGTTTTTAGCAGACGATCTTTTCGAATCAAAAGCGGCGCGCGTTCCGCAAACGGCGACAGTTGCAGAAACAAAAACAGGCGCGGTAACAACAAGCAACTGCAGTTCCTTGTCTGCTAAAAACGCCGGTTCTCGGCGTCGTCTGCTCGTTCGTTGGCAGCAGTTGGCGTCGCGACCGCTTGCGCCATCTCTTGTCTACCGTGCGAAACGGCGCCGTGTTGATTGCAGACCGGTGGCGTCGCTGAGTTTCCATAGGAGCTAAGCCTTTTTCTTTCTTTACTTTTTCCTCAGGTAAGTTCGCTCTTTGCAAATTTTACGAAAAAAATGCACCATCTGTGGGCAACGCTGCACAAAGTCGTAGCGCGATAGGTTAAGAAACCGAATTTTCCGGTCCATTTAAAGAGCCTACCGTCTCCTTGTTTCACCCGGTACATTAGGCTCCCACCACCTCGTTGGCTCCCACTTACAAAGTCTAGGAGACCCCAAAGGTCCTTTAAATTATCTGAAGTTTGAGTAAGAAATTGATCTAAATGTGATGCAAGCTAAAATGATTTTTTTTTTTGTATGGCTACACATAGAGCAGATATGTGATGATGATTTTCTCTACATAGTCCTATTGATCATAAGCATGTATGCCACACATCAAACATTTGGTAAATGTATGACGTAAGTTTATCCCTCAAAACTGTGGTTTATCATGGACTGTTTAGACAGCATATGACAACTCAAAACAGAATTAAGTTCGTTCATTAGGAGCGATGAAAATGGGCACCACGGCGACAGTTTTCATACCAACTTGCGCGGATGCCATGACGTGGACCTATGCCATGCCGCCACGTCACAACGTCCGCGCAAGTTGCTATGGAAATTTTCACGTGGTGCCCGTTTTCATAGCTCACGTGCGCCCGCTTGAACCCCGTTGAGTTTGCTACTCACCGAGCACCGGTGCACTGTGGAGAAGCAGGACCCGCGGAAGCAAGCTCCTTGGGTGTTGCCTCTCTGCAGAGCACGGGTGCTGGGAAAGAAGCGCACTCAACGGGGCCGCGAGAACAAAAAGTATGAATTACGCGAAAACGCCGTTCAAATTATGCGGCTTATAAAAAAAAAAAAAAAAAAAAAAAAAAAAATGGCGGGGCAGGTAAAATTTTGAAATATGTTTGAATAACCATATGTGCGAAATATCAGTCTGAATTATCGCTAGCCTACTTACTGTAGTCAACTTTACAATGACTCGGTGTGGGTCGTTGTCTTGTAAAAAACGAGCCATAGTTGGTTATTCATCAAAAAAGAAAAATGACTGAGGGAGCTTTTTGTGGTTGCTGGAATTACTGGGCCGTCAGCAGTAATCGTTAAACTGTCAGACTCGAAAAAAAAAAAAAAAACATTTTTTTTTTTTAATTGTAGGTTCAAGTTTTTATTTGAGCTGTCCATACCACAGACTGCCTTAAAAGAAAGATCACTCTCTGCATTTTTCTCATGACACTTTTCCTTCCAAACTGCCTCCACTAAGACCTTCTGTGACTTTAGTGTGCTTGAGCACAGATTTTTGCATGCCAGAGGAATCTCCTGGCTCGTTACAGGCTGCTGATACCTCCAAACTTTGAATAACGCAGTGCAACAAAGCCGTCTATACAGTAAGTTTAACAGTCTAGTTCTTTATTTTGCACAAAAGGTTCCGTTCTCAAGCTTCTGCAAAACCCTGCTGAGATTGCACACTGCACACATTTAGGAAACCATCCCTCCATCAACTGCTTGCAAACTGAGCAGACACCCATGCCAAACCCCACTTGAGGTTGGTAAGCATGAACTTTAGCGCCTTGGTCCACTGCTCTTCCGAGTTGAACTGAATTTTGATAGAGCACGATTGCCCCGTCTTGACGTCCTCAATCTTGCCCTTGTCCATCCTGTACGGCAGACAGAACCCCGGGTTGCCCCTCTCCACGTCTTCCTTGAACTGCTGCAGGCAGTCCAGGAACGCCACCATGGCCTGGTCGAATTTGGTGTCCCAGAGGAACTTGAAGCCGCCCGCAAAGTGCAGCGGAAGCTCCCTGGACCTGTCTTCGAGGCACTCGAGGTACGAGTGGTTGCCATAGGGGACTAACCGGTACCTCTCGAAGGTCAGATTGATCTTCTTGGCGAGCGAGTGGAGCAAAAGCACCGTCTGTCCCCAGGCCACGTTGATCTCCGACCACTCCACGGGGACGTTGGGCAAACGTCCCAACCTGAAATTGTTGATGGTTCCAAAGTGCCCGTCGTGCCAGATGTGGAAGGTGGCGTTGAAGACGTTTGTCTTGACTAGCTTGTCCAGTTGGGCCTGCGCGTATCGCAGCTGCCCTTCCACGCTGACATGGTCGTCCTCGCAGAGAAGCAGCTGACGTTTGATGTCCGAGTAGTCTCTCCAGTAACGGTCCTCTTGGACCTGCAGCCGTTCCAGCTCCTCAGCGAACGTCCTGCGCTGCTTCTCGACTTCGGCGCGCTCGGCCTCGATCTCTTCGATCTTGCCGAGCAGCTCGTTCTGCTTGAGCTCCAGTTGACGGACTTCTTCATCCAGTTGTTCCACGTCCTCTTCGTCCTCGTCCGTGGCCAGTTGCTCCAGGTACTTCTTGTAGTCCTTACACTCGTCTTCGGTCAGATCGAGTTGATGCTCCATCTGATCAAGGAGGTTGTCGGCGCACTCTTCGCAGATCGGGTAGTCTACGTCCGACTGGTTCGTCATGATGTCGAAGAGGCGCGCCTCGACCTGGAGCTTGTGGCTGATGACGGTCTCGGCGGGGGCGGCGTTGTCGCCGACGAGCATGAAGCCGTTGCCGCTCTCGACGATGCGCCACGGCTCGATGGTGCGTCTCGAGACTGCAGAGTCGTCGTTTGGGAACCGGTACGCCAACGTCGGAGACGGTACATCGTAGGATTCGGCCGGGTCCGACTGACCCAACATCGGTTCCGACAGTTCCGATAGCGTCTGGTCGTCGATGGTCGAGAAGGATGAGTCCAGCTTGAGCGGCTGGCAGCATCGCTGGCACGTGAAGTTCACGGGGTAAGTACGGTCCTTCGTTAGAGTTACCGATAGGCTGGCCATCTTTTTTGTTTGAATGCTCGAAAGCCTGCTTGATTATTTCACACACCTAGAAGATCGAGGACATATACAAAGTCTCCCCATCCCGACCGTCCGCCATATGTTTTGCCCTGCAAACGCCCCCTTCTGGATATGTTTCCTGTTTTCTATCTTTCACAACGAGATCGGTGGTCTTCCCATAGTTACAAGGCTGACCCAAATAAATAACCATTTAATGACTGTTATTAAGTCACACATTACATTGATAATTAATTAGATATGTTTTGATTAGTTTTGATTGGTTTAGAATATTTAAACGGCAACATCCGTGATATACGAAACGAATCGCGGCCATTTCGGTTGTAAACAATAATTCTTCGCTCGGCACGTGTGCCCCTTGAGTGTTTGAGATCGTACCACTATCCTCAGTATCATTAAACAAAGCAGTAGTGATAACTTTAACAGTGGGAACAACCAGTACATTTTAAGATCTCACGAGCATGGCCCGCTACAGACCTTCGAGAGCGATGGTTGTGATGAGCAGCATCGGCGTGGGTGTCGGCTGCACCGTGTTGTTTAAGTAAGTTTGTTTCGTGTTGGCGAATTTGCGAGACGTTTTGTTCGTTGTTGGCCTGTTGTCGCAGGGAGCTTCTTGGAGGGTGTCGTTACACAGGGGACGAGAAGCTGAACGGCAAGAATGTCATCGTCACCGGATCCAACACGGGACTTGGAAAAGAAGCTGCTCGAGAGTTTGCGAAAAGGGGTGAGAAAATTAATGCTCTATTGCCACATTCAGTGGATCACTGTTGGGTAAGGTATACATCCAAAAAGTACTTGAATTACAGCAACAAAGTAATTGAGAGGTTATGTACTAAAGTAAGTACACCATCCGCTGTGTCACTAGTTGCGTGCAGTACAGGCGAAGGCAACGCCAGGCGAGGGGAGAAAGGGCAAGCTCTAGGCAGGCTGGGGCAGAAGAGAGAAGCCTCCTCTCCTATCTACCGTTCCTAGTGCTCTCCCTTTCTCCCCTTGCCCTCCAGTTCCCTTTTTTCCCGTTCCGCCTTCCTAGAGCTCGCCCTTCCTCTCTTCGCCTGGCGTTGCCTTCGCCTGCACTGCACACAACTAGTGACACGAAGTATAGATAGTATAGATGTATGTGCATTCAAAGTTAAGTACAAGTACTTTAAACAGTCTTTCATGGCGCACTTTAATTTTCCTAAACAGTGTCTCTCTCTCTCTTTTTTACTGAGCCGCCTCGGTGGCTCCGAGGCGAGAGCGCCGGCCTACGGATCCCCAGATGGCGGGTTCGAATCCCGACCGAGGTGCCCGCAATATGACGGAGGCTTATTGCGGAAAAGGCGCCGTGTAACCGAGCTTTCGGTTGCACGTCAAAAGATCCCCAGGTGGTCCAAATTAATCCTCAGTCCCCCGCTGGGGCGTGCCAGATGCCCGTCGTAGGTTTGGCACGTAAAACCCCCAAATTTGACTTTCTCTTTTTTACTGGTACGCATTGTCCCAGGGGTAATCGGGTGCACATCAGTTATTTTCGGATATGACGGCAAATATTAATGATATCAATGTCAAATGGCCACAGAGATAAGATTTATTCTTTGCTGACCAACTATTTCACACAATTGGCTTATAAGTAGGCTGTATACTTTCCGCTTTTAACTGAAAAACATTTATAAACATCCGCCGGTGTCAAAAATACAAAATCGGCTAAAACCGAAAAACACAGTTTTTTTTATATTTCTGAGCAAGCGCTGTTTTTTTTCCACCGAAAAAGTCCTGTATACTTCCCAGTTTTAACCGAAAACACCAATAAACATCCGCCGGTGTCGAAAATAAAAATCGTTCAGAACAAAAAAAAAACAACAACAACAGATTTTTAAATATTTGTAGCGATGTTTTTTGTTTCTTTTTTTTTTCTTTTTCTTTTCACTGAAAAGATTTAGCAAGTTTCCGTCAAACTCCTTGTCTTACCCAGAATCATGCACTTTGCCTGCCTTTCTGTTGTGTCCTATGTTGTCTTGGACTCTCGGAGGAGAGTAGCTTTGTTCCACTGTTCTCCGAGGTCAGCGGTCCTCCAGGGCTGCCGAGCTTAACTATCAGTGACCCGAGAGGCCAGTCACAGCTGGCCAGCACTGTCCCAAGCCTCGTAAGACGTTTTGGGGCTTCCTGTGTCCAGCGCAAACATTGAACGAGCATTTTCGGAATTATACTACAATAATCAAGTATGAAAGAGATTGTGCAAAAGATGTAAATAGATGTCGGACTGTTTTTCGTCTTCAGTGGTAGTTTACATTCACAATTTTTCCCATTAATAATCACCGTTTTTAGCGTCTGGATGAGAGAATTCACAGAAAAGCAAGGATACTGGTGAAGTAAATAAACTCCGATAAACATCCATCGATTTTTTGTCATAAATAAACACTGGAAAGTGTACACCTTACTTACAAGGCACTTATTTGTATCGGCCTTGTAGCCGCCATTACTTCACCTAGAAAAATTAGCAATGTGTCGTCTGCTCCCTTTTCTGGTGAGAGTAGGATATCCCTCCCCGTATTTCTTCAAAGTTGACAAAGCATTATTTTGTGGTACAAATTTAACAAGACCCATTTTGAAAATTTAACAATTTGGGGAATGTACTTCGAAGTCGGGGGTTGTGCTTTCCTCGGGAAATGCCAGAAAAATATACTTTAAGTAAAGTACAAGTACATACTCCTACACGTTTTCTTAACCTAGTTGAAGTAGTAATTTGTACAATGTACTTAAAGTACTCCCCAAAACTGAGATGGATATACATTTACTTGTATTTTTAATACAGGCTGCGAGAGGGAGGCTTTAAAGAGTCGGTCGTCTTCAAGCGTCTCCAACATTTGCTCATTGCTTCTCCGCCCAGCTATTGACCGCCACTCGAAAACACGCGCGTGCACATGTGTAACAAATCAACAGTTAAAAAACAACATACCAGAGAAGACAAAAAGAAAACAACCGCTAGATGGTTAAAGAAACATGCTGTTCGGGAAACACTCGAGAAAATATTAGGTTTTGGAGAAAATCAACTATCTGCATTAAAAGACAACTCCACCTCATTTTTGTTTTTGAAAAAACAATACAGTCTTCTTCATTATCACCTAAGAAGACCACACATCAAATATTACGACCTAGTTCAGTCCGGCAAATTTTGGAATGCGCGAAGTTGCCAAAATCGGCAAACTCTAGCAGGTTAATCAAGGCGCAATCAACAGCCCAGTCAAGGCTATGGCGTCGGCGTAGCCAACACTGAGCTAAACATCATCAACTTTGCCCCTTTTTGTTTGTTTTTACTTTTCCAGGCAAGCGTAACGGGTGGCGCCAGCAACATTTCCTCTCGATGCTCAGCAGTGTCCACGTGATTGGCGTAATGCGCCCGCGCAGCGCGCTTCCTGGGAGCTGTCCGGCCGTCCCGCTGTTACCGCCATCTCTCGCGTCACAACCGCCATCGTCGTCTCGCCATTTGTGACTATTGTCTCTTGGAGTTTCGTTCATACTACGTGCACTGACTGGTGCCGCGGTTGTGCGGACGTCGTCAGATGTCATAGACACCAAAATGTGGCGAAAACTGCGGTGCAGACGACACTTGTGCCTGGCACACGCCCGCCCCGACAGCGGCCGCCCCCATCCCGCTCGTTGCATAGAGGATCACGTAACGTCTCGTACCACGTGGTAGCCATGTTTTTGGCGGCCCGAAGCGAGTGTTGCCCAACGGAGCTGATGTTTCGTTTTCTATTTCTGGTCATGTTTAAAGCAAAATTTAACAAAATATATCCCATTTTCTTGCTGAGCAAATGATGTAGTGCCTTTTATTAGTGCTTTTCAATGTGAAATCACTCATTATCCCGAAATTTTCAGAATTGAGCGGAGTTACCCTTTAACTCCTTATTTCAAACTCTTTTTTTTTTTCCGCATTCTGCTCATTGAAAGTCATGGCAAAAGAGCCGAAGCATGCACCTGATCTCGCTACACCGCCATCTCCTTCCGCGCAATAAAGTCTGTCTGCTATGATCACTGTCACCATGGCAACAAAGTGTCTCCTTGATAGGTGCACATGTGAACGCAGCGTCTAAAGTCAGCAACCGCTAATGTTATTTCCTGAACATCCTCTCCTAACCGATGACACCATAACAGGTCGACGGAACCTCTTCTTGGGGTTCCAAGCTAGGTTCGGAAGCCATTCTTTCTTTTCCTTTCGCGGGCTGCAGTGTTCGGCCTGTAGGGCGATTTTAGCTACATACAGGGTGCGGCCATAAAGTCTAATAGATTTGGCACGCCTTGCAAAATTCGAATTCCAAATGTACACACCTGAATAAGGGCATGCGAAAATAGTTTTGCAACAAGCTTTATGCATATTTGTTTTAGAGCTCAAGTCAAAGGTTGTGAAATATTAAAAATAAAGCAGAAACGGTGGCACCGTGCGTTTCCTACACCCTATATCGGATGTTCGTCCTCTGCACACTGGTTTGTGAGCTTGCTCCCAGATAGTCATTCTCCATTTATTTAAAAAAAAGTGTTAATTATCGCTATTATCTCGCTCGTCACCAGCCTGTGCTAATGGTTTTTAGCTTTTTTGCATTTGGTAAGCCACCCTGGAGCGAGCTCATAAACCAATGTGCGTACGATAAACAGGCTGGTATAGGACATAGAAAATACATGGCCTCCGATTTTGCTTTATTTCTAATCAAAATTGAGCCCTAAAATAATAAACATACATAAAACCTCCAGCGAAACCATGTTTGCGTGCCCATTTTCGGGTACCTACATTTGGAATTCGAATTTTGCAAGGCGTGCCAAATGTGTTTGTCCTTACGGCCGCACCCTCTACATCTGGCTAGAAATGGAGCGAGAGGCCAAACTGGTGAACCGTTGCTCTATGTTTTTCTACACACAGTGGCATTGCTTTCCAGCTGGCTTGAGTTTTTTGGTGTTGTGAACAATTTTGCCTGCCGGAACGGTCGGCGACATAGATTAGCGTTGGCGAGCACTCAATTTTCATGCATACCACCTGCTATTTCGAGTTAAGGCGAAATCTTAATGCTTGAGTAGCTGGCTCACCGCGGCCAAAATAGCCTTGGAATCATACTTGAAATCTGTCTTGTTGTCTGTCTTGAATTTGTCTTGGAATATCCTGGCGAATGTTCCAAGACAGTTTCGACATATAGAAACACAAAGTTAGCACGAGTTTGTACAACATAAAGAGATTCCTCATTGTTTTTCTCGAGTTCTGTCTGCGGGAAAGCCAGCTGCCTTGCTTCCGAGATCTACCTCTAATGGAGATACCGAAGAATCAGTTACAACGATTTGGAAAATGGAGGAAACAGTTCACTAACGTATGGTCTCAAGTGACTCGCCAGAAGTGGAATGGTGTTTCGTGCAACCACCCCCCTCGCATGTTTCGATCAAACTTTCTGCATTGAACGTCTTGGTTTCCTTTGTCTTACTGCAGGTGCTAATGTCATCATGGCTTGTAGGGACATCAAGAAATGTCGCCGCACTCGAAAAGAGCTCATCGAGGCCACAAAGAACACAAACATTGTCTGCGAGGAGCTGGATCTCGCCTCGCTCGAGTCTGTTCGTGAATTCGTGACCCGGATCACTGCGAGTGAGTTGCGAGCCTTCACTTCTTTCCTTTGCCCTATTGGTACAGGGTATTGTTCCCAAGCGCTACTCAGCCGTAGAAAAAAAGCCATACAAATAAGCCAAAGAACAGAGTGCAACAAAACTTTTCACCAAGGTGTGTTTAAGTGAAACGCATTGATCGCACTTAAACTTGGTGAGTCTCATCAAAATCAATTGGGGGGGCTAGTTGGTTGAACATCTAGACGGTGATGTTCTGGTCTGCTCTGTAAGGTTGACAAATACCCAGTAATCATGAAACAAAGTGTGGAAACTGTACATTTCATTGCACTCTGCAATAGACACAACTAAATAATTTCACCGAAGGCAGGGTCTTGGCGATCCTACAAATTCAATGAAGAATTTCTGGGTGCATGATGTTTCTTTGAAATTGGGTGCTTGATCATCATTTTACAGTAGCCAGCACATTGAATCTTTATACTGTATATTCTGGGCCGTAGCTAGCGGACAATGCACATTTGAAAGTTGAAATTTTACCTGGTGTGAACTATCTGCAGCTGCGGATTATACACAGATTTGTTGTTTTAGTACATTCTTCGAGACAGGACGAATTGTGTGAATGACGGAGCATGTTAGTGATGATTTATGTATCTTGCAAGCTTCTTTGTGAGCTGTAAAGCTGGCATTTGTCAAGGTGTGCTGACAAGAAGATTTTATGTGTGGACTAGACACCACCGTCTAAGAAACCACTTTTTGTTCTTTCAGTCCAAATTTTGCTTTTGCTGACTTACACAGGTTTGGAAAATATGGTAATCAAAGTGGGTAATGTGAGGCATGTCTTTGCATCGCAGATATTGGCAAGGTGCACATCCTGGTGAATAATGCTGGTGTCATGCGGTGTCCGAGGACCCTCACCAAGGAGGGCTTT
Organism: Ixodes scapularis; assembly: GCF_016920785.2. Classification (NCBI taxonomy): domain Eukaryota; kingdom Metazoa; phylum Arthropoda; class Arachnida; order Ixodida; family Ixodidae; genus Ixodes; species Ixodes scapularis. The sequence continues at coordinate 43,643,235 of NW_024609836.1, read as the reverse complement.
GAGAAACAGCTCGGCGTGAATCACCTCGGTAATGCCATCTCCAGCCTTCCATGAAAGTTCATCCTTTACTATTTTATTGATATCAAAAAAGGTAAATTCACAAGAATCTAGAAAGCCACTATTAGTGTTTTTACCGTATCAGTAGCTCAAATGCTTGTAAGCTCTACTAGCTTACCGTATCATCCTGTTACTATGTTCACATTTTTTATCAAAGGGCATTTTTGGCGTCTCTGATGAGGTGGTGTCTAGTGAGGCGTCTGCGAGTTCCCAATCCATATGTACAGGTTAATAAACTTTAAATGAACAATGGGAAATACCTGCAAAACAGATCGCAGGTGGTGGCTTTGCTTCCTCAATACTCTTATTAATTAGTATTTGAAGTGCCACTTTTATTTGCATTAAAGCAGGTCTCGCAGGCATTTGAAGTATTGAGGTAGTAAGTACTAAGGAGTACTGAGTTACTGCAGGCATGTGAATTGCCGAGATAGTAAAACAAATATTTTTGGGTTGGGTAATTTGTGTTGCGAATATTCAAATTTCGAATAGTAGCTTCGAATAATGTGCTATTTGATATTCGCATCGGGATGAACTGCGATATTCATACTTTTCGAAGTGTTGATCGCGGCAGGTTTGGTCCGTTGAGTGGGCTTCTCAACAAGCGCATGGGCACTGCGGGAAAGCAATACCCGCGGAGCTCGCGGGCTCCGCGAGTATTGTTTTCCCGCAGTGCACATATGCGTGGTGAGAAGCGCACTTAACGGGGCTAACCCGCCGCGATTATGCAAGAGTAAACGTTAGACAGCGATGTCTGGACAACCCGCGTTCATCATAAGCCTTTTTTTTAATTTTTTTTATCATGTTTAAAGGTGGAGAAAGAATATTTGGGTATTGCAAGCAGATTTATAAATCCTCTCGATTAGGATAGCTGCAACAAATTTGTCATTTGCATGCCACAGTTCATACATAGTTATATTATAATTAACTGAGCTTTGAAGTGGACAAGTGGGAGGGTGGGAACAGCTTTAACGAGTTCAGCTGAATTTTCGTCTAAGCATGGTGCAGGGTAGTGAAAGGCTTGGAGAGACTATTCAATATTCAATTAGAAAATATTCAGCAAAAACCACTATTCGCTTCGCACTCAAAATTCACTATTCACACTTGCCTAGTAAATTAACTACATGTTCTATGGAGAAAAACTACACTGAACAGTGTTTGAAAAGTGCTTTTGTTTTCTGCTTCTGTTTTCTAGGCCACTTCTTTCTGACGCTGCAACTGCTCGATGCCATCAAGGCCGCAGCTCCTAGCCGTATTGTCAACCTCTCCAGCGTGGCCCACCTCAGGGGGCAGATAAAGTTCAACGACCTCAACTCGGAGCAGAGCTACGACCCTGCCGAGGCCTACAACCAGAGCAAGTTGGCCAACACACTGTTTACCCGCGAGCTGGCCCGCAAGCTCGAAGGTGCGGAGAAATGTTTGTCACTCAGACTGAATCAGCAGAGTTTGAGTTAGTCTGGGTGATGCTTGTCACTTAACCTCTGTCAGATGAGTTTGAATTATGTTTGTGTTTTAATATTTTACAGTGGATTCTATGGAGTTTGAATTTGTCGGTTGAACTTAGTCAGCTAGATGTTTGTCACTCAAACTCAGCAAAGTTTGATCGAGATTTCAGTGGTCTCAACTACATTCGAGTTTTTTCACTCAAACTCCATTGGCTTACCGTAAAATACCGGGCAAGCGCCCACTCAAAATATAGAGATAATAACGAAAAAATGGGGGATGGGCGCTTGTCCGGTCATAATTTTTGACATATAAATGTACTGTGCATATTTTCTCAGATCTTGGAAATTTGGATATCGGCGCTTAATGTGGAATGAGCGGATGCACGGTATTCTACGGTAGTTTGAGTGAGTTTAAATTATGTTTGTGAGCCTGAGCTTTACCCAGTCGACTTTGCCTCAACTTTCATTGAACTTGTTTGAAGATTTGGTGACAAGTTGTATTAATAATAAAAAAAAAAAAAGAAGTGGGTGGGCAGCGTTTTGAAATTATTTCATAGGGTTATAAATACCCCTGAGTATGTAGAATGTAAACAGCTGCTGAGATTAATACATCTTTTCGAACGTATACATACTATTCTATGAAGTTACATGCAGACATGGTCTAAGCATTTCGAGCCTGCTTGCTCATTGAAGGCAATCATGTCTTAGCCAGCCCTTCGATTTTGGTAATGAAAAATCTGGGACGGGGGCCCACACAGAAAGGGGGTGAAGCACACTAGAGTCCTTGCGAATTTTGTTAATTTTTGTCTGGCAATGAAACGTTTACCTTTTGACATTTGTTTTGTCCTAGTTTCGTAAAAGTCACACTGCGATTTAGAGTGTGTAGCATGCACCTCTGTGCCCCTTCTACATTTCCTTGGGTACGTTGAGCGAAATTAAAGCCCTCGTCTCTGCGGCCTAGTTCCATAATGACCAGTTTGATGGTCCAGCTTTTCACGTCATTTTGAGTAAAAGCGACGATGGTTTCTGCCGACCCAATGAAGCACTCTTGCGTAAAACTTCCACCTTACAGATTTTATCCATCAAATTTTGAGTGGCAAACTTATTTTTATTCCCTAGTTGGTCCTTGCGTGTTATGCTTTGCAAACATATTTTTATTTTATATGTAGTTGGCTCCTTGCGTGCTATGCCTTCATAAGTATCTGGACAAGCGTAAATCTCTTGTTATGGCCCCTTTTTTTTAAGTGCGATTTGAACTGAACCATACTTTCCGGACTACAGTCCATACCCAGTTCATAGTTGGCAAAAACAAACTTTGACAGAAAAAAAAAATTTTTTCTTTAGATAGTTCACAGCAGATGCACATTCCATAGATAAAATATTGTCATACACAGCCAGAGTGAAAAAAAAAGAGATTTATATCATTATTTAAATCAAACCTTTCCTGCAAAAATAATCCCAAAAATAGTTTTTATTTACCATTTGTCTGTCCTTCGATGCTTTCTGGCAGCATTTGTTTTGAACTGAAATCAAAGAATCACTCAGCAAGAAAGATTTATGTCAGGCTGTACACTGGTTGGTGACAGGTCAGGAGTAAAAAAGGAAGCTCCTCCCACCCCTTTCCACTTCAGCAGAGCGAATGGTGGAGTGGAAGTCGCCTCCTCTCCAGCATTCGCCTTACTAAAGTGGGAAGAGGTGGGAGGAGCTCCCTATTTTACTCCTGACCTGTCACCGACTATAGCAAAAAGCAGTGCTCTTCGAAGTGAATCATAGTCTTGAGCTTTCTTCCTATAAAACTTGCACTTTGCCAGGCTAAAAAGAAAAAAAAAAAAAAGATTAAACTGTTTTGTTTTAGTATGGCGGTGTTTACATCAATAAAAAAAGTTGTTACTTAAAATGTACTTTAAATTTACTGTAATTAATTCTTTCGCTGTCTTATCAGTAATTGGATGACCTGATCAATCAATCTGCCATGTTTAAAAATATGTGTAGTGATAAAGAATCACCATTTCCTAGCTGCAGTGATTTAGATCAAACTAATGCTATTTAAATCAAATAAATCTTATTTGATTTAAAAAAAGAAATATTGTGATCTTTTTCATCTTGTACAAAGCACTCCTCGAAAAATGCCCGCTCTATAAGCGCACAAAAGAGGTTATATAAAAATCCTCATCTACATGTTTAATTAAGATATTCGGTCATATCTCATCATAATGAAAAATCTTGAAAAAACAAATTCATGTATGGCCCACACCTGCAAGCGGTCCTCAGCACGAACATGTATACTGTGCGGACCGTAGTCCGAAAGATATTGTGCTACATTCGGACGGGGAGCCATGTTGGGTGGCTACTCTTTGCTCCTGCAGGCACTGGGGTCTCCACGTTTGCCGTCCACCCCGGGATTGTGAACACGGAGATAAACCGGCACATGGGCATCGCAAGCTCCTTTGTGGCCACGGTCCTTGTGAAGCCCATCCTCTGGCTCTTCACCAAGTCTCCCAGACAGGGCGCTCAGACCGTCATCCATTGTGCTCTCGCCGAGGGACTCGAAGCAGACAGTGGCGCATACTTCAGGTACCATCTGCAACATACTGCTATTTTCTGGAATATATTTCAGGTATTCTCTTGAACATGCTTCAGATATTTTTTTTTTTGGGGGGAGGGGGTCAAAATGCATGTGTATCAGCTGGATTTCGGGGGAGATTAAAGCCCCTGTAAGCCCAACGCTATGCCTTTGATTTGGAACATACTTTTAGTATTCTCTAAAACATATACGCACTTCAGGTGTTATCTGGAACATGCTTCAGGTGCTACGTGGAACAAACTTTAGGCATTACCTCGAGCATACTTCAGCTATATTTGGAACATACTTAAAGTATTATCTGGGAACATTCTTCAGGTACTGTCTGGAAACTTGAGGCACCTTGACCCCTTGCCTACTTATAACAAGTGTCACCCCTTACGGACCATAAAGCTCGACCATGAGTGCGACTTGTGTTTCGGTTCCGACGGTCGCTTGGCGCGCTCTTCGGCAGATGGCAGAACCACTCCTGTTGCTCCATTTACCTTAGGTTGTTTGCTCGTTTGTTTAGCTGTTTGACAGAGAGAGAATGCTCCATTCAGCCCCACAAAAAAGAGGCGATCGCTTTCAACTTCAAGCGTTTGCACTAAAACGATGTAGTTTTGGTGCAGAGGTCCGCTTTTGCCGATAAAGAGATATGGAACCTTCTTTTTGAAAGTGATTAATGCTCCGGCATATGGGACAACGAATCTCGCAGCCTTTCGCGATCTTTTTTAAATCAGACGACAGTTCAATGGATTGTGACAGGAGCGATGAAAACAGTGTGAATCTTGCGAGCCTTCCGTAAACTTCGGGGTCTGCACATCAGTAAGACTGAGACCTGAAGTCATGATTTAGAGGAAGATACGACACCTGGAAGTTGAGGAAATGTTTTTGTCTTGGTTTGATGCAAATCGCCTGTTCAAAATGAAGATTTGCTGTACACTCCTCGAAGGAAAAAAAAAAAAATGAGTAGGCAAGGGCTTAAAGGGGAGGTCCGGTGGTTTTTGAACTACCTAAACTACCTGCATTTGCTAATTCCAGAGGACTTGTTCTTCGTGGGATGCTATTTATCGTCTATAAATTAAGAATAGCTACTGAGAAAACGGCAAGTCATGGTGATGCCAACGCCATCATTACAATTTTTCCACGGTTTCATGCGGGGCGATGTCACCTGTTGTAAAACTTGCTGGTCGAGCAGGCAATGTAAAATACTATGCAGTATATTGCCCATTTTTTCAGTTCTGCTGAAGCGATTTTCCCCAGCATTCTACTGCCCCAATTACAACATCTGTTGTCATGTTTTTAGTCACTCGCTGTGCTGTGCTGTGTGCTCACGTACACACACGGGCAAGGAGTTAATAACTCCACATTGCGTGTGACCTCTCCTCTTCAGGAACTCTATCTTAATGGGTGTGTTCAGTAGTGGATCCGGGCGTCAAGGGGTTCACGCTCCTTCTACTAGACGGCAAAAAGCGACTTCCGGTGCACGTTACTGCGGAATAAAAGAGTCGCGCTCTTGTGCACAGAGTTCCGAGGCGGTACGCGAGGAGTAAAAGAAGCACGGTACGATGTATTTCCGGATCGCTGACGAAGTTACGGTGCTGAAAAAGAAAACAAACAAAATGGTGGGAGAAGCTGCGTCGGCTGTGGCGTGGGTCTGCGGTTTGCTCGCTTTTGTTAAAAAGCCCTTGAAAAGAAAAATATGTTTTTCTTCAACAGTCTAATTGGGACACGCGTGTCAAAAAATTTATTTTACGTGAAAAAAATAGTTTTTTAGAGCAATATTGACGGCGCGAGACGTGATTTATTTGGCAGTCACCTCCTTTCCACTTGTCTTCTCTCTTGGCATTTCAGGCGCGGGGAGGAGAGGTGGATCGGCTTCGCCTTCACGACCGAGATGGTTATTCCGGAATGACCCGTGACAATCATGGACTTTGCGCGCAAAATTTCGAACAAATCTCTCGCCGTCAATATTTTTTTTTTCCATAAAATTGATTTTTTGGCATGTGTGTCCCAACCAGACTGTATAAAAAAAACTTTTTTTTTCTTTTCAGGGGCACTTTAACGAAAAGTGCTCAAGGTAAAACGAATAACGCAATTTAATTTCGTTTCAAGCCTGGGCTCTTTTCAGAAAATGCCTTGGAGTGTTTTTCGTTTCTTTGAGACATGCTAGCAAACCACATAAATGTTCATTTGACGCCATGCCTTGATCGCTGTTCCATGGAAACTCTCTGTCCGCGCTGAACAGAGCAAGGCAGGGTACAAATGTGACTGGTGCGCGGTTGGACTTTGCAGAAAAAGTGATCCCGATTAATGTTTCGTTTACATAACTAAATCAGGGTTTGTGCGAATAGAAGACGTTGACCGACGCTCGCTTCGGCCGACAAAACCTTCATTGCCAAGCGCAGCCGACTTCCCGTGTGTATATGAATACATTTTATAGGATGTTTGTAAAGAAGCGCAGAACAAATGTATGGCTCGTCGTAACCGACAGCGTAAATTCTCCGAGCTCCATGTTTTCCGTGTGTTGACAACATTTTTGTCTTTTTTTTACAACAGTAGCAGCCTTTGCACCGCCCTGCAAAGCGCTCGGCCGCTTTTGATCGCTTGTGATAGCAGTGCTGATGTCTAAAGTCACTCACTTTTTCTCTAGCGATCTTGTAGAATCTTCTTCAATACCGGCATCAAATAAAAGCGATCATAAATAATAAACAATCTTATCATGATCTAGCGATCATAATAAAAACGAGCGTCGTCTGCTTCCATTTTATTCGGAGACCATCTGCCACAGGGGAGGAAGCGGAAACTGCGTTGAAGCAGCTGAAGAGCTGCGCTTTCTTTGCCGTTCAGTAGGCGCTCCAAGAACTCCGGCTCGAGTTATTCCGTTCACCTAAGGGAGCCGCTAGTGAACGCACCCAATGCGTGAAAGCTTCAGAACCTGAACCACTGCTTTCTGTATGATAGCAGTCATGGGCACGTTACCAGTAAAAAGTAACAGTGTTACAGTTACCTAGGGGGGAAAAGCAACTCTGTTACAGCTACAGTTGCCAGTTTCAAAAAGTAACGTGTTACAGTTAGAGTTACTGCAAAAAGAGTAACGTCGTTACTTTCTCGTTGCAGTACAAAATTTAGACACAAGAAATCACAAATCAAAACGATATAATTTTATTTGTTACACTATAGTGAGAAGAAAGGCAAACTGAAAAATTAGAAAAATTTAAACCCGAAGGGTGTTTCTTTTTAACGTCATTCACAGTTTCAGCATTAATTATAACAATTATTTGCAATAATTGTTATAACTTAGGATTAACCGTTTTCCAAAATTGTCACCGGCCCGCGTCAGTGGACGTTTCGGTTTATTTTTCACTCCAAAAGGAATAACGACAGAGATGGTCACATAATTGCCTTATGGGCTATACTCGGAAGCAAGCCTAAGCATAGCAGGTCAAACAGCTTCCAAAAAATAAAGGGGGAAAGGAGACAATTAGCTTCTGGTGCTTTACGAGTGTACGACGACCACCGTGGCGTCTATGTCCGAGACGCCAACTGCGGAAGTCATGTTCACTCGAGCGGCTCCGAAGAGAATAAATAAGTTAAAGCGTCAGCTTTCTGTACATTATGGGGACGGCTTCCTTGAAAACTAATAGGGAGGAGGAAACGGCGAACGGCTGGGTGTAAAAACGACAGCACAGACATATCCCAGACACAGCCCAGACGGAATGCTCGGAGACATCGCACGACCACCGACACCCGCAGATGGTCTGCACGAGATAAGAGTGAGCCAATGTCGGTGAAACAGACATTGTTTGCCGCCCCTACCACCGCGGGCGCCGCTTCCTTTATCTCCCGGTTTCATGCTGACTCGTCCGTCGTCCATTCTCAGTCGTGGGCTAAACGTGGCTATTTTTTGTTTGCTTAATGCGTGGCCACGCTTTTTTTTTTTTTTTTTTTCAGCAAAGAGTTTGGAAAAAAATACTTCGAGATGGCGATTTCTTTATGTCCGCGGCAGTATTCTAATTTATATAGTAAAAATAAGTAAAAGTAACGGCGTAAACAGTTACAGTTACCCAATAAAAAAAAGTGCTACAGTTACAAGTTACCAGTACTAAAGAGTAACGTGCTCCAGGTAAAAGTTACTGGAAAAAGTAACTAGGTAGTTACCGGTAACGCGTTACTAGTAACTAGTTACTTCCCAAGACTGTATGAGAGGCATATCAATGAGTCATTGCACAGAGCTAATGCTGAACAACCTGATGATAAAGTATGTGGCTAACTCCTTGCCTGACTGTACACCGACTCAGACACAGTGTGCTTTCAAAGTAAAACACAAGCACTTTTTATTGCCAAAATTGCCTTATGAAAAAAAAAAAGACAGAGATTTAACAATAACTTCGAGGTGCAAACCTTGAGTAAAGCTGTGTTTTACCCCCAACAAAGACCCAACATATGTGTTAGGGCTTCATAAAATCTTTCGAAACCCTCGCAGTCTCACTTTGAGAGACCTGTGGAAAAATAGCTGCAAAGAAGCAGAATACCATGGTTTTCAGATTACATATGTAATAATGCTGTCCATAACATCTTTTCAGCAACTGCAAGGTGGCAGCAGCCAATCCGATAGCAGATGACGAAAATGTCGCAAAGTGGCTCTGGGCAACCAGCCTGAAGTGGACAGGACTTTCTTGACCCTTTTGTAGTCAACTATTTCAAGACGTTGCAGTCTCCGAACGTTAATATATACGTATATATAGATGTTGTTTAGAACACTTTCTGACATCATTGATAGACTCCTTAACAATAAAATAATTTTGACGAAAATAACTCGTTTGTGATTTCTTACATTTTCATTTTATTTTCTGAACTACCTGCAATCGGAATTGCAGTGGTGAACAAAACTACATTATAGTGATTGTAGGTTCAGTTGCACACTAAAGGCTGATTCACATATTTGCATTTGGCTGTGACCGAGTGCGGTCCAACTGCTTGTCACGTGATGTGGTTGTGTGACAGCGAGATCCGACGTTGCAAAGTGACATCACGGAGGTTCTGTAAACGAAGTGCCTTTAGATCGCCTTAGGACATACCTAAAAGACAAACAGTTTATATTTGTGCCTGGGAGCATTTGGGTTCTGTACACAAAGGACTGACTATGTGCTCGTCTCCTGTGTGAACATATAGGTAGTACTTGTATTCACTTCCCTCTAGGATGTATACTATTTAATTTTGAGTGTAAATCACATTGAGAATAAATTGCGTTAACAAACAAATGCCTCTTTTATTTGTGCAAAGGAGCATTGGGTCAAGCCGCGAGACTATGCGCTAGTCTCTTGGGGCAAGCAGAGGTTGTAGAAAGAGCCCTGCATGAAGCTGTCCAGGGACCTCCAAGAAATCCAGCCGTTTTCTTGAACGTCCAGTCTTCGCCTGGCTATCTGGTCCTTTCCGAAGTTCCGAGTGTCGTCGCTGAACCAATGGGGATCCTGTTCAAAGATTAATTGCATAAAACGAAAAAAAAAAAAAAAAACCGTTTAGCAGGGCGTATCAGTTGTGGGTACTCGATGCAATCTCTACCAGAAACATTTGAAGTCGTGCGACTTTGAAGTTGTGTGAGCATCTCACAGTAGTCTATTTTTCAATGGTAAAAAGTTATTCAATCTCCTAAAGTCTCATTTCAGTAGCAGACATGCCATAAGATACGGAGCATGCACTCATGCCGCAATAAGCGCCCACTCCCTACTTTTCAAACATTTAAAATATATGTAGGTCATAGGCTCTTGGATTTAACCGAAAAACACCAATAAACATCCGCTTATGTCAGATACAAAATTGGACGAAACCGGAAATGTTTGCTGTAAACGAGTATTGTTTTCATCAAGACCCCCCCTCCCCCAGTACACTGGGGTGTACCCTTCTCTAGAATCAAGCACCATGCCAGTCCCAAATCAGTCAAAGTCAAGTCAAATTTGGGGGTTTTACGTGCCAAACCTACGACGGGCATCTGGCACGCCCCAGCGGAGGACTGAGGATTAATTTCGACCACCTGGGGATCTTTTGACGTGCAACCGAAAGCTCGGTTACACGGCGCCTTCTCCGCAATAAGCCTCCGTCATATTGCGGGCACCTCGGTCGGGATTCGAACCCGCCACCTGGGGGATTCGTAGGCCGGCGCTCTCGCCTCGGAGCCACCGAGGCGGCTAGTCCCAAATCAGTGAAATCACTAATCTGGGAGGACAGTGGCATGAGAGTCGTGTCAGTCAGTCAGTCACCAAAAATTGTTATAGTGCTTATGTTCTATTTAGGTCGGAGCTGGGTGGTCGTCTTCGAAACTATGCTGGCGGTTGTTATCAGTTGAATTGTGTGAAAGAAGCAAGAGCACCTTTCCCTCTTTGTGGCTTAAGTATTTTGCTTAAGAATGAACTATTAAATTTTTGTCACGACTTGGAGCAGAGGGGTAGCAGGATATGAAGAAAATGAAAAGCTCCGGATGATTATGCTAAAGAGTACTCACACCCTGACCCGTGTTCAAAGTTGCAAGCACATACGGTTGCATTTATGGTAAGTTTCAGGCGTAATAAGAGTCAACACGTTTTAATTTAAAGTTTAATTCTGTTGTTTTTAGAGCGCAGTTCTTAGGCGCCCGTCTCCGGCCTGAGCGGTGTCGTCGTCGGCGTAACCAAGGTCACCCCAAGGTCACGTGACACCTAAGGTCACGTGACCCCCTGAGATCATGTGGCCCCCCTCCCCGAAGTCACGTGACCCCCCCCCCCCCCCCCCCCCCCGAGGTCATGTGACTGCCTCCCTCCGAGGTCAAGTGACCCCCCAGAGCATATTAAAGAATGAGGGGAGGAGGAGGAGGAGGAGGAGGGGTCTGCCCTCCCCTTGGTACCCTTCCCTCCTCCTCCTCCTCCTCAAGACCTGCGCTCCAATTCGGCGTTACAGGGAGTTGTAAACGGCTTTCACTTTTTTTTAAGTTTTCCTTTTCATTGATAATCAGTATTTTTAGCATTCATGCGAAACAAATCACAGAAATACAACAATATTTAAAGAATATGTTAACAAAAAATTGGGTTGTGTGTATGTTTATACAGCCTAGAACTTAGTCTGCCTCAACAGACGACTTGTCTCCCAGCTGTAGCCAGTGCAGTACAACCACTAGCCTGGGGTCTTCAACGTGCATCATGCAGTAGCGATACACGACCACATGCCGGTACAATGCTCATCCAGATCGAAACGGGCAGGTTTGGGGATTGAACACAAGATCCCCTGAGTTCTACAGCACAAGCTTTTGCTCCTTGCATATTTGAGGGGATCAGCGACCGGTCCCCCCGAATATATTAACACCAAAAAATGTTTGCCGGTTTCTCTTATACACAAACGCTGGAAAATCTGCCGCTTAAATACGAGCCCTTCCACTTCTCTGCTCTTGGACCTAAGAAACACAGATTCCTATTTCTCAGCGATACTAGAACTTTTGTGTGGGTGCTTGCTTGGTATTTTACGTTACAATACCTTCTGAAGGAGGGGGGAAAAAAAAGAATGCATAGCCAATATATTTCAGTAAAAAAAAAAAGATTCTACCTGCGACAGGCACTCCTGTAAGCCATGCAAATTTTCAGCTTGGAATGAAAAGAAGCATTCACCTTCGGACCTGACAGGGGGACATGGTTGGTATAACATAACACGGTGGCCATTCCGCACCCCCGCACCCCGTGTGGCAGAAATATTCTAGGCTGCGATCACACTTTCTCCTTGTCGTCTGTTAGGCGCAAAGCAGACGCCACCACAGCACTTGCTGAAGTTTGCTTCACAGGCTTTTGTGGGTGCCTCCTTTGGTACTGAAATTCCCTGACTCACGGAGACAAGTCGGCCAAACAACTAACAAAGGAGGTATACTGAGCTAAGCATAATCGTCACTGACGATTGTATACATATCTCAGTAGACTACCTTTATTAGTCAAACAGACATCTGCTCATGTTCTCATGTTTTTTTGTTTTTTTTTTCTTGTGTCAAAAATGCTGTGCTAATTATGTATAGTATGGTGTGTCCCCTTTGTTGAACGTTTGGCTGACTCGTTTTCAGGAGTCTGGGAATCTCCATGCCAAAAAAGTTGCCCGCAAAGGCCTGTGAAGCAAACATCGGAATTTCTTTGGAAGCGTCTGCTTTCCGCCTAGCAGATGGCAAAGAGAGAGTGTGATCGCAACCTGGAAGAGCGATTCCGCCGCACAGGGTAGGCGGAGTGGGCAAGGTGTTTCAGAGCATCCTTGCTCCGTGGCAAAGGGGGTACGGGACGGCTACGGCTGTTGTGTTATAGCTCAAACTCTCCACGATAATACATTATACTGCCAGAGGGACGTATTATACGTAGGTAAGTAATCGTCACGATAAGCCAGTTAACTTTCCATTCATCGAAGATACGGTTCCAATCAAACTTGCTGAGCACCCTTGAAAACCACAAAAATTAAGTACATTTTAGAAAGATTTCGGGGTACGTGGGAAGAGTGTCGATGCACTAAAGTTGCCTTTCATGCAACAGGTGCGAGGTCACCAATGCGAAAACGCGCTCGTGCGTTTTTTCGGTCTCTTAATTACTTATGTTGTTTGCACCGCCTGCATTGCATCAGTGATAACTTTAGCACACCACCGCGTTTCCCATGCACCCCAAATCTTTCTAAAATCTACTCTACTTGTTTTCACCTCAAGAAAAAAGGGAAGTTTTGTGCATCATTCATACGCCGCAAGAAGTAGTTCTTACAAGATTCGATTGTCGGAGGAAGAAGCAGTGCTTTTGGCATTTGGAACTAGAAAGTTAATAAATTCTATTTCATTAACCGAATTGTCATAATGACTGGCCCACCATATCAAGTCCCCCTGACTGTATAGCTCGCCTGCACAGATTGCACGTGTCTAGCTTTCACGGCTTTTCAAGAACAAATCCATAGTCTAAAAAAACGGTTCTTCTCAAGGGAGAGGGGAGAAGGAAGAAGTAGATCACTCACAAGCACAAGCAGGAACCCCGTTGACCCGGCACGGCAGACGCCGAGGATGCCCTTGGAAGAGGCGTCCGTGTCCCCTCCTGCGGTTCATAGCAACAGCAAAGACCAGAAGCCGCCAATGCAACCCAACAAGGTTACAGCTGTTCCAAAACGATCTTGGACGTGGAATGCCAACTTTTTCTATGTACATCTCTGCAACTAGGTCAAGTGGAGGTTTTTTTCACTTCGAACAAAATATACAGCTCGAGACCTTAGCTGCCCAGATCCAACTGACTTTGGATAAAAAAATACAATTGTTCTCCAAATTTCCCTCGCAATTTGCTCGAGCGTGGAGATCCAGGGTTTGCACTCTGGTAAATAAGTCTGCATGTTTTCTTCTGCTGTCTATCCACGACATCCATCATAATTATGTTTTTTTTTTTTATTTCCCCGCTTTTGTAGTTTTTTTTTAGCAACTTTGTAGAGGTTATACATTTAGAGAACAGGTCTAAAACATGAATAATGGTGACACAACTATGTTGCTCACAAAGTTTCAGATTTCTTGCAAAGCTCAATGCTTTAAATTTTTTTAATTCTTTTAAATTTTCTAAATTCTCACTGTTTTTTCCAAATATCTGAGACTTAACAATACTTTCCCAAGACTCCCAAATTCCTAGAATGCTTGTAATGTTCTTCCCAATCCTTGGAATGCTTTTCCCTGAATTTCCCCAATCCTCACAAAGCTTTTCCGTGAATTTCCCAAACTTTCCCAGGACTTCCCTGTCACTATGCTGTCTATTTATGGATATACCACACGGCCTGCCATAGTAAATAGCTGTGTTTAGTTTAATTTGTGAATAATTTCACTACCATAATATCTCGAGAGATAGACCACCTAAAATTGATTGTAAATTTAAAGAAAATAAGGGGTGGGGCTACCATTCAACGTGGAATAAAGTTGAAAAAAAAAAAAGCTAGTTTTTGATTTTGTTATTTTGGAAACTTGTGATCCTTGTGAACCAAAGACTGGCGTCGTACCCAGCCAGCAATGTTCACTCTTTTTCCGTCATGGTTAAGTAACACTGTTTTTGCTGAGGTCACCATTGGCCAGGGCCCTGCAATTACGGGTTGTTTCAGGAAAAGTAGCAAGTCATGCCAAAAATAGGGGTGGGCTATTTTTGGGGGGCTGGGGCATCTTTTGGGATATTATGGTAAGTAACTAACATGCTTTTCTGCAGTGAAATTGCATTTTTTTCCCTCACCCATCATGACAGGAGATCCGACTGTCTCGAAGTGCCGCTGCAAGGTATTTAACTCTCCAGCCAGATCAGTTCCACTGCTAATGTGCAGGATCTTGCACGGTATCTGGAACCAATAATAAAAAAAAAGGAAGAAAAAAAACAACAAAGATAATGCTGTGCAATATAATTTTCTTTTAAATCTTTTCTAGCAAGAAGTAGAAGACTAGCATAACGAGCAGGGGTGACCTCTTCGATTTTAATTTTTAACTTCTATCTGTCTGCTACGCATTGTGGAAATTGTGGATTTCAGTTTTGAACTAATGTCATGATAAAATATGAAATTAGGCGAGTATTATGAATTCTACTCTGAATGGTTTTATGGCGTAGACAAAACCAGAATTATTTGTCTCTATCTTTATTCTTCTTTCCCACGATGTGGTAGTATTCAATTAGGGAGACTAGATCAAGTAAAACATTTATTAAATCCTTTCTCCCATTCTCACTCCTTTACTCTTTCGTCTTCCAACCTGGCACTCTCTAAATTACTGTGGATGTAGTGCCCACCATTCAGAAATTTAGGTTCCAATGCTTTTAAACTGGATTGGTTGGCAGTCATTCCCTTCGATCACACTGAGGAAAAAAGTTAAAGCTTCTATGCATTACTACTTTTGAAAAAAATTATAATTTTCAAAAGAGACATGGAAATTGATACAGCGAACTTGAACCAATGTCGCTCTTCCAACAGTGCCAAATGCCTTAATAGACCTTTTTTCAGTAAGCGTCTGCGCACGCGCAAACCCTTTTCCCTTGACCTTGACCGCCCTTTCGCCATTCTTGGGGGGCACTGTTTTCTTGCGACACTAATCTGTTCCTATGGGAGAAGGCATGCCCTCCATTTGTAGCAGGCGGCGAAACCGTCATGAGGCGCTCCTTACTGGAAAAAGGTCCATTGCAAAATAAATAAATAAATATATATTTTTCCAAGTTATAATTTTTGCTCAGCTTTTTCTCGACTTCACGACGGATATGCAACAAAGAAGCCGGTGCAGGTGAGCTCGGCTCATGCTTCTCCCAGCGTGCTCCCCTTTCCAACATTTCTGAGTGCTGGATGGGCGTTATTCTCATACAAGTGTACTAGTCAACCACAAAGAGTGGTCCTGATGGTTTGAATTCAAATAATTAACTATGGTTCTATGCTTCAGAACTGCCAAGTTAGAACTCTTGGCGACTGAAAAGCCGTAGCCAAGAAGTTTGAATTGTTCTTGGCCAGCGCTGCTCTCTCCGTTTCCAGCCGCGTGGCCTAAACGCTTCCATACCAACCATGCAAAATATTCGCCGCAGAATTCTCCGGCGAGACCTGCCTCATAGAAGTGATCCAGACACATGGACGCCTCCACGCTTCCGATCCATTCCCGGGAACCCAAGAAACTGCCGGGCTTGTCTCTGATCTTCACGAGGGCTTCCTGAATTTGCGCTATGCTCGGGACTGGACATACCTGCAAGTATGAAGAGTTGCTCGATCAGGTGCGTGGCCATGGGGGGGGGGAGGGGGGAGGGGGGGGGGGGAGGGGGAGGGGGGCTTGTATGGGGCTTCAAACTCCCCACAAATGCAGCCTAAAAAAATATTTCCTGTGCCTGGAATGTGTCGTCTGGTGTGCTTACCATCCTCTACTGCCCACATGCATTGCAAATGCGTCCATAAGTGGCAACAAAAAGACCTGCTACAAAACGTGCAGCACCGTCCGTGGCACCGAAAAGAATGCCGGGAATGGTGGATATAAAACTGGTTGTAGCAGACGACAGAGGCAACAGAGGAGATGTGGGCAAAGGGTAGAGGGCAGGCGAGTTACTCCGCTACCCCTTCTCTCTCTTCAGTGCCATGCAATAGATGCTGTGGGGGCAAAAAGGAGCGTACAGAACTTTGCCCACGGCGTTCTAGGATTTTTGCAAAAGGTCTATCGAAAGTTTGTTGTGGCGTCCAGTGCACGATATAAGACTAGGTGTACTCAATATGATTTGGGCACTGCTAAACTTATTATGACAGTGGACAATTCTTACAGAGACACTTCATCATTTTCTGAAGATTTGTCCTAATCGCAATGTGAACATCTCGCATCCTCCTCTTGTACACTTGGTGAAAAGAACGACGGAAAGAATGTATTTGACATTGCGGTCAGAGTCCAGCTTTCATCGAGGTGCTTATCAAGTTTGGTTGGGCATCCTCGGGCAATTTGAGAGCCATCCGACTGCATATATAAATTCCTTTGAGCGTTGATTACCGAGGCAGTCTTTCTCCGTTTGCAAACCCAGGAGCACAGGGTCTGGAGGGTCCTGTAGCCACAGCCCCATCCCTGCACCAGAAGCAAGGTCATTTCCAGGATTTTTATTAATTAGTACAAATCGTAAGAAACATAATGAGGGATTTCACAGAGAAGGTGACTGTCCTACACTATGTTAACACATAAGGGGAAGAGAAGTCCATCCAACAAAGCTCTCTCCTTGCCATGGATGGCGGTTTTCTCCTTTTTACTTGGCTTCCTGGTCGCAGGTTTGCACCGCTAAAGTGGAAATAATGTAGGGCTTTGTGGGAGGCCATTACACTACTATTATAAACCTGCAACAGATTAGAGTAGTATGACAGAAATGACAAAACATGCAGGCGAGTGGGTAACAAAAAGCGAACAAGCGTTTTGAGACCTGTTCGTGAGTTGTCCACGTTTTGTTCCAAAATCTCGGATATTCAAGACTGTAGTTTAGTATATGTTAATTTGCTATTTTGCAAAAAAATTAGAGGAAGAGAAGGGGTGGGGGTGGGGGTGGGGGGCGGGGGGGGGGGGGGGGGGGAGGGGAGGGGGAGGAGGAGAAGGAATGGTTCGCATGCGCAGAAGGGACCTTTACCGAAACAAGGATACTGCGGTACTCGTCCGCTTCAGGGGTTGCAAACGCACCCTATCGTTGACGCCGTCACAGCCGTAGTGGTAATACGCGTACCCTCCTTTGACGCAAGTTAAATGCTCTGCGCCGGCAGGTACTGGCAAATTTTCGTGCACGTCTTCTAATAATGCGGGCGGGCAAAGTTCTCCCGCTGGCCCCTTAAAATCCATCGCGAAACGAGGGGAAACAAAACAGCTGCTGGAAACGGTTTAAAAACTGAGGGTAGATAAATTAATAGATTTTAAATGTCCATTGTACCAAGCGATAATGGACGGTAGCATGCGCCATCTAACTTGCAATATTATTTTGTTTATAAGGCGTCAACTTATTACTGAGTAGTTTATTTGCTATTATTGACTACGATTGATTGAGGATAAACATAGGGGTAGGATTAGTGACAATACGTATTTCAGTTTTGGAAGCTTCAGATTATTTCTAATTATTTCCAGGCTTGCTTGTTTTGGCGGCCCCTGGTGAGCGCGTACCGGCGTACCACAAAAGTGATGTGAAACAAGAAAACATCATGGCACCGAGCAGCAGCGCGCCGCTTAGCCACGCTCAAACGCTCCGTAGCTTTTTCCAGGTCAACTGCCGCGTCAAAGACTACCAGGCTCACTCGTCCAAGGTGCACTCGGTGGACTGGAGCTGCGATGGACGGCGGTTGGCCTCTGGGAGCTTCGACAAGACCGTCAGCATCTTCGCCCTGGACAAGGATCGCATGGTGAGCCGCTCTGGGGTCTTCTGTCAAACCTCGGAATTCGTTTAAATACGTTTAATTGTTTCAGGTTATTTTTGAGCATTCAACGCACATACAGTTTGCTCGAAACACGCCGTGAGCACGTTAGTTGTCATACTGCTAGCAGTGAAATATAAGGTGTGTTAAATACCGAGGCTGGATCTGAAATGGGCCGTAAAAATCGGCGTCTGCACGTAACGATCTAAACTTTTCGTCAAAGATGTATTTCACAGGTCGGGTTTACTTTGTAAAATTACATGGCGTAGGTCCCTTTATGTATAAAATAGGGCCAAAAGACTTGCCAGAGTTTAACGGCGGGCGGCAGACGCAGACGACCGAGTTGAGTGGCGGGGCGCGGCGCTACCTTTTAAAAATCCTACACAGTTACTCTAGATATGCTATATGGGACGTGATATGCGATGTATATATGCTACGCTTACGTATAGGCTCTGCTTGCGGAGCCTATATGCAAGCGTAGCATATTGGTACTCTAAAAATATATCTAGACTGCCCGCCACGACTGTGTAAATGAACATCATCTTTTTGTAATGTACCTTTGGTTTAAATATAAATGTGGACAATGATGTCAAGACGAAGTAACAAAAATAAAAGAAACTGCAGTTGCATAACGATGGTGCTCTTGCTGCCGACGGATTTCTTCTGCGTGTCTTCTGCTTTCTTTTGCTCGTCGGCTGCACCTTCCGATGCTGCTCCCGAGGTGGCGCCCACCTATCAATATGTGCATAAAACGTGCCCCACCATTCGACTCAATCGTCTGTATCGCCGTCCACCGTTGACCATGGCAAGTTTTTTGCCGTTATTTGTATGAAAAGGGAGCTACGCCATGTAATTTTGCAGGGTGAAACTGACCTGTGAAATACACCTTTTACGAAAAGTTTAGATTGCTACGTGCAGGCGCCGAATTTTACGGCCCATTTTAGATTGGGCCTCAGCACTTCCGACACCTAATACACCTGTGGGTGACCACTGTGGTTTTGACGTCGCTGGCCTGTCCTAAATATGGTGGTGCGTGTAGGAGGCTCCATTATATTTAGGATAGGCCAGCAACATCAATGCCACCAGAGTCATTCACAGAATGAGAACGCCAGGGAGGTCTTTCGCTTGCCCCGCCTTTGGTGCGGGCTTCCTACCTTTGATAAATATTCGGCGCCTCGAGGGCTTCAAGCTGGCATGCATGCCCGTTTATGGCGGAGGGCAACGAGTGGATGCTGGGGGCCGGACATCTGAAAGAGAAGCCCTGCCGTTCTCATCCTGCCCGTGACTTGCGGTGTGCAACTTCGTCTGCTTCTTGCGCAGGGGTTGTGGTGACGTCAGAATGATGCCGAGCTCCGATTGGCTTCGATTGAAAGGGTAGTGGGCCGACCTCAAAGCCAGACGCCTTGAGGTCTACCCACCATTTCTTTCAATGAGTCGAATAAGAGCTCAGCGTTCTGACATCGTTGCAACCCCTGTGCAAGAAGCAGACGAACTTGAGCTCCACATAGGTTTGCAAACATTCTTAGAAGTGCGGGTGCATTACCTTTGGAGTTTCTTTTCGTACGCAACTGCTTGTGTATTTTTGGAGTCGCCGGCACCGTTTTTAAGCTTGCCCAACTGTTTACAATCTTCATTTTTTCTCTCTCTCTTTGATAATGTTGCCAAGAACTTGCAACAAGCAAAGAAAACTACACTGTAGAGTTACTTACATGCCAAGTTTCTGCAGATTAATGCACCCTTTTCAATGCTCCATTGAGTAACATTGGCAGCTGCCATTTCTTAGGCACGAGGCGTACGATTGAATTCGAGTTCTCGCCGAACACTGACACAGTGTTCGTATCCAATACAGGCTCGGGGTACATGCCCAAACAATGGCAGATTCAAATAACTGGCGCAGCAGCTACTATTCTTGTACTCACCTCGAGGACTGTAGTAATTCCAGCTCCTTGAAGAATGTTACTAATTTCCCCCTTCATGTGTTAAATGGAGATAGATAGGGTGTTCCGTGTATGAGTGTCAAAAATTCATACAATTAGTGTATTCCAGGTAAAAAGATAATTTTCTTGGGACCGCATTAAACGTGGCAGACATAAAAAAATGTGCGATACTTACTAATTAGTTTGCTAATTAATTTAAAATGACTCATTAACTTTTTAATTAGTGAAAATGGACACATGGTTCTAATTAGAAACTTGCTGAGCATCATTGAAACCGGTTGAATCAGTAATTTTCAGGAAGACTGAAGGTGTGAGAAGCGTAGTAGTGCACTTGAGTTACCACTCCTGGAGCAGGTAGAAGGCTAGCGGTTGCAGTAAGGTGCCCATGCGATTTTTCCGTCTCTTATGAGAGCCCCAGCCTTGTACCTGCTCCACAAGTGGTAACTTCAGCGCACTGCTACGCTTTCTTAGGCGCTCAATGTTTTTCTGAAAATTACTGGTTTTGTGGTTTTCAGTGACACTCGGGAAGTTTCTAATTGGGACCATATGTCTAGCCTCACTAATTAAAAAGTTAATTAGTCATTTTAATTAATTAGCAATCTAATTAGTAAGCGTTTTCTGACGTTTGCCGCCACGAGTAATACGGTCCCGAGAAAATTATCCTTTTACCTTGAATACACAAAGTTTAGGAATTTTTGTCACTATTGCATGAAACACCCTGTATGTGGGTGCGTCTCAGATTAGATTTATGTTAGTTTATCAAGACGTACGCGTTTCAAAATCCAAAACCATTGTTCCTTCCTTTGACAATCAAATCTCATAAGAACTATTTCGCTCAGCGCATGAGTAATGCACAAACCTTTTCTTGATATGACAACAAGTATAGATGGCACACACTTTTGAAAAGCTGCAATTAGCACCACTCGTTTCATGGATGAATGCTCGCAGCTCTACCTTTTTTTATTGGGTGGTAGCTTGTGTGGCTTATACTTCGTTCACCCCTAAGCTGACAGTGCAGTGGGAGCTACTTGCTCGCCAAACCGATCGATCGCCTCTCCTCCATCCTCTGACCCCGCATGTGTAGGGGCTAGGGCGTGTTTATGTGGCAAAAGTAAGACATATACAGGTCTATCAAACAAATAGCCTCCACTGTACTGTCAGCTTAGGGGTGAATGGTGTATAGCCTAACAAGAAAGTTTGCATGTTGCCTACTTTAAAAAAAAGGAAACTCTAACTGGCATCCTCCTTTTTTTAAATTCCACAAAGGCAAAGGACCACGTCTTTAAGGGCCACGGAGACAGCGTGGACCAGCTCTGCTGGCACCCCTCCAACCCGGACCAGTTGGCGACCGCCAGTTTGGACAAGACAGTGCGTCTGTGGGACGCTCGCACCCAGAAGTCGGTCACCGTCGTCGGAACAAAAGGTGCGTCGCGCAGTGACAGGTGCTCATCACTTGCCCATTTGAATGTGGAAGAAGGACCGCGTTTTGATTTTTGTCGCCGCGAGAGCGAGATCTAATTTGCCTCTCGCGAAGAGAGCAAAGATGGCATTCGTTGATGGTTCGTCTGTCAACGAGAATGAACAATGCGGTCCTTCTACTACTTCAAAGCGCCATTTGCAGACGGAAATAAAACGAGCAAACACTGTACGTCGTCTGCTAACAGACTGGGAAAAAACATTGATCGTCTGCTACGAACCGGGTGTCGCAACGAAAAAAATCGGAGGCAGGCTTAAATTGTGATCGTCTGCCATGGGCTTCTGGAGAGGTGTGCAAGGGCCTGCCCTTCCCCCCTAGGAACTTCGGGGTAATTGACGGCGAGGTGTTTCGGTGGCACGCTTTTAGGCCCTGCTAATACATCATACAAAAAACACTCTGCAGACATGTTTGAAGCATATATAAATGTGAAACATAACGTGCTTTAAAGACGCTTGGGGCATGTCCGCAAGTACTTCTGTCATCATGTCTGCAGCGAATTTGTATAATGTACGAGCGATGTGACTGCAGCTTTATGTGTCCTGCTCGTGACTGAGGACCATCAAAAGTGAACGAAAGAAATTGATAGATGTGTCACAAGCACGGTGGAAGCTCGGTAGCGGGATCCCGTGTGTTTATCGTACTGTGAAGCAGAAATGTGCTGCATCCGCGTTCTGCGCTATCTGTTCAGAGGAGTTCAGAGCAAATTCCTGCATACTTGTGGCACCATGGAACGCAAATTTTCCATGCCTGCGATCCGTGGTGTCAGTTCCCGTTTCACACAATTTGTAATGCCCCCCCCCCCCCCCCCGGCAAGATCTACATTTTGCAAATTATGAGCAAAAAATATGTCCCGTACCAAACCCGGCGCTCCACACAGCCACTTTCCCGTCAGTGCTTTAGACATGTTTGGCACATGTAATTCCTTTTCTGCCAACGAGGAGCTTTGTAACGTAAGGAAAGGGAAGGTGATTCTCTGGCTCCGCCATTTATAGTCGGTGACAGGTCAAGAACCCAGGGCGAGAAAAAGGAAGGCTAGGGAGAGGAGGATGTTTCCTCCTCTCCAGCATTTTATCTGCTTCCTCTTCCCCTGCCTTCTTTTCCCTCACCCTGAACTCTTAACCTGTCACTGACTATAGTTCCACTAGCACTGTTGAGGCAACCATCAGGGGCGTGTCAAGGTGTATGTCACTGTTCAATGAATCTTCGTCAGCATGGCAGTAAATGATGTCACATTTAGTCTTGAGACTATAGCCGAAAGGCAATTAAGTTTGAATGGATGGATGGATGCTAATGGCTGTATTCTTTATAACGAGCAGTAGCTTGCGCCGCCTAGCCAAGAAACCAAAAGTATGATCCCTCCCCTTGCCATAGAAGCCAATTTGCTTCCCCTCTGCGTTTTCATAAATATCACCAGCCAGTGGGGATTTCGTCGAACTGACCTTTGTGAAATCGGGCAAAAAAAAAATCACTCCTTGCCTTTGCCCTTTGGTGAGGGAGTTGCCAATTTCCATCTGGTCAAACCTTGTAGGCCTTACCCCAACATTGAATCCACTGGGAAGCAGGGGTGTAACTTTGGGCCGGGGCACGTGGGAGGGAGTCCCAATTTTCCTGTCCCGCCTGTCCCCAGCTGTTCTAGTTTTATTTCATTAAATTTTCCCTCAATAATTTTCAACAATCATTTCCCCTCCTCATTATGACTGTAATCCTTCTCCGATCCATTCTTCCATCCTTGCCAGCAACACCCAGTATCCCTGCTGATTCCGTTACCCCTTCAGGAAGGGCAGGGCGAAGCCCCGTGCAATTCAAAACAAAAATCACGGATGGACGGATTCTAACGGCTGTACCCTTTATAATGGGCGGTAGCTTGCGCCTCCTAACCTAGAAAGCCAACGGTGTGCATTGTACAGCGTTGCCAACAGAGGCAGGCGTTCTTTCGCGCAGGGGAGAACATTAACATCTGCTGGTCGCCCGACGGGCAGACGATAGCGGTGGGCAACAAGGAGGACCTGGTGTCCTTCATCGACGTGCGCTCCCACAAGGTGCGCACGGACCAGCAGTTCAAGTTCGAGGTGAACGAGATCTCCTGGAACAACGCAAACACCCACTTCTTCCTCACCAGCGGGCAAGGGTGCATACACATTCTCAGGTAAGCGGAGTGTGCGCGCTCACCCTCGCTCACCCTCGTGGGCAACCTTACTATCGGGCACGGAACAAGTCTCGGACCGGTGTGTTTAGCGTCCAGTTCCGCTCGTGCGTCGAAAGCGATCCCGAAGTGGCAACAAGCGAAGTCACGAAAGCTGGAGTGTCATGCCGTCGGATATCACAATCCTGGTGACTGGGCTTAGAACTTCCAGAAAGAAAAAGCACGAGAGAACGCAGGCGCCGGCGTCCCGGCTCCTGGTTGCCAAAACTTCCTCAGACGGTCCAAGCGTAACAGGCCTCTGCCACCTCTGCTGCCATTGCTGCGACGTCGCCAGGATCGCGGCAGGCGTAAACGCTAAGCTTTTGTGGCGTTGTCGGGCGGAAATGGAGAAACCACTTTTTCGGACACGGTCAACACACCAGTCAGAGACACTTTCCAGGCACCCCAACGTTGCTAGAACGACTCAATCGAGAAACCTGGCCCTGGAACGTGCTTTTCTCGCATCTGCCAGAACCAAGCGCCACTGCGAGCCAGATTATTACAGCACTGCACCTTGGCTGTGGGTCTATTCTGTCAGTTTGTTTGCAGTTCGTCGGCTAGTTTGCGGTACATAATCCGTTTTGAGACAAAAGGGGGTGAGCAGAAGTTTACTTTGCAGACACAGGTCAGATTTTATATGGAGCGCAAGTTTGTCTGCTTGTTGCACAGTGGTTGCACTGATGTCACAACGCCAAGCTCTTATTGGCTGATTGAGAAATATAGTGGGTAGACATCAAGGTGTCTAACATCAAAGTCTACCCACTATCCTTCCAATCAAAGCAATCAGAACTCTGCATCGTTCTGATGTCACCGCAACCCCTGTGTGAGAAGCAGACGACTTGCTGTCTGCATTGCTTTTTGTTCTTTTTCGTTCCGGTATGTATAGTCCCTGGGGTGGCTGCTGCAAACGCATATTGTTTGGTTCTGAGGTACAGATTGGGGCCAGTTCTCTGGAGCAGGCTCCTATGACGGCTTTCCAACTGAGTTGTTTTAGTAACGTTGCCCGCAGCCGACTGTACATCCACGCGTTGCCCTCCCCCGCAGCTACCCAAGCCTGCAGCTGGAGATGGTTCTGGGGGCCCACCCGGCCAACTGCATCTGCATCGAGTTCGACCCCACTGGCAGGTACTTTGCCACAGGCAGTGTGGATGCTCTCGTCAGCCTCTGGGATGTCGAGGAGCTGGCGTGCGTACGCACCTTCTCCCGGTGAGTGCCCGTACGTCCGCCTGTCGACGGAATTGGAAACTGCATGTGTCTGCCGAATTGTTGTATCTGAAATGCGCCCATGACAGATGAATTTATAGTCGGGTACAAGCTAAGAATGCGCTAAATTAACACCACCATGTACCGGCCCCACGGCGTTGAATCACTTCACAAACCAAATGGGAAAGGCAGTAGCCATGACCAGTTATGTGACATCACAGAACGGAGAGGCGTTGGCAAGGCCGGGCACGAGGGGGGCCACGGAATGCAGGCGTGGGGGCTGGTACCGGCTCCCAGATAGAAATATTTAATTTTTTTTTTCTGCGACCAGCCTGTCTTATTTTTTCTATGGGTGAACAGTATGCACCGATCCCCACGGAAGTTGGCACGACGTCATCCTCGGTAGCAAAGTATTTGCGCATTCCGGAGGAACACTGGCTGGCAGTAATGAGAGCATGGGAGGAGCTTCTGGTGCATTCTTAACTTGTATCTTACTATGGCCAATATTATGAGATCATGCACGGTATAAAAAAGAAGGAAGAGGGAGATTACTGTGGTCGGCCAAACGTCGGTCGATCTGTGTAGCAAAGAAGACAACTCTTTTAGGCACAGGATTATTATCCGTGACCAAGTTGATTGTTGTTGTCGCGGGATTTTTACATGGAATGTTTAGTTGAGAGTTCGGCACTTCGCATGTTTAGTTCCTTATTCTGTGCCTTCGTTCTTTGCACGCTGCTTACCCTTGCTAGTAGATCCACATCGGTTATAGATCTTCGTTCTTAAAGGGCGGGTGCTTTCACATGTAGCCAGCAAGAAGGCTCGCACTTTGTGTTAGGAGAGTCATCGTCATCATTGCTTACCGCCTGTATAGATAGGGTTCCCTTACAAAACCCTAGTTACCTTATGTTTGACTGCATGCACTAGTGGAGGGGAGAAGATTCCTCCTCGCGTTAATCGCTCGTTAGAGGCAGAGTACAAGAGTCAAAGGGAACATTAATTTTAGATCAGATTTGACCACATTGTCGTCGTTTTCATGCTATGGCAAAGTTTGTTGACAAATTACATGTTTGTGTCTGGTGGATGAGACTGCTGTCTTAGATTTATGCCATGCAATAAATGCCGGCTCTGTCTCCTCTAGGTTGGAGTGGCCTGTGAGAACCATCAGCTTCAGCCATGACGGAAAAAATGCTAGCGTCTGCTTCGGAAGATCTTCTCATCGACATTGCAGACGTCGAGACAGGTGCGCACATGCTCTCCCTATCTTCCGCAAAATTTTAGAGCGCAGCTCTTAGGTGCCCGTTTCCGGCTTGAGCGGCGTCGCCGTCGGCGTAACCAAGGTCACCCCAAGGTGACGTGACCCCCCGGAGGTCACGTGACCCCCTTCCCGAGGTCACGTGACCCCTGAAGTCACGTGACTCCCCTGCGGTCACGTGACCCCCCAAAGTCACGTGACTCCCCTGACGTCACGTGACCCCCCTGATGACGTCATCGTCATCAGTCACCGCCATCCGCATCGTCATCATCACTGATGACGTCACTGGCATCGTCATCGTCATCATCACTGATGACGTCATCAGTGACGTCACAGATGACGTCACCGGCATCCGCATCGTCATCATCCCTGGTGACGTCATCAGTGACGTCACTGATGACATCATCGGCATTGTCATCGTCACGTGACCCCCCCCAAGGTCACGTGACCGCCCCCCTCCGGTCAGTTGACCTTCCCCCTAGTACCCTCCCCTCCTCCTCCTCAAGAGCTGCGCTCTAATTCGGCGTTACAGGGAGTTGTAAACGGCTTTCGCTTTTTTTAATGCATCTTGTACCTTTCCTCTGGGGCTGTTTCTGAAGTCTGATGGTTAATTAAAAAAACAGTGCATTACCGTGCAGTGGAACCTCTTTAAAAGGGTACTCCACCATTTTTTTCATTGTCTCTGATTTGCTTGAAATTTTGCTAAACTAACCAACAAACATTGCTAAAATAGTATCCCCAATATTAGGTCAAAATATTGTTTTTTTCGCGAAGTTATTGAATTTACAGTTTTGGTCGTCACGTTTTTCAAACTGAAAGTCTCTACTGACAACAACAACAAAGTGACGTCAGTGGAAGGCAGGGGTTAATTTCTTGGACTACAGAAGTTGTTCCTGACGGATTTGAAGCAGTTTCTTGGTGTCAAATGAGTGCTTTGGAAGCTTGCTCCCGTATCCGCGCTCCAGCACGGAACAAATGAGTGGCATATTCTATTTTTAGACTACTTGCTCGACTGGCAAGCCTGTCTGCCACTGACGTCACAACACTGAAAAGTGCGCGAATATTTGAATATTGGTTTTTGCATCATTTTCATTTGCCGATTTCACAATACCTATTATGAATTTCTCGATGCTAAATAGCATACCGGAAAGC
The DNA here is from genome assembly GCF_016920785.2 of Ixodes scapularis. Classification (NCBI taxonomy): domain Eukaryota; kingdom Metazoa; phylum Arthropoda; class Arachnida; order Ixodida; family Ixodidae; genus Ixodes; species Ixodes scapularis. Next base: position 43,616,095 of record NW_024609836.1, on the reverse strand, counting down.
CTAAAGGCCGGGGAGTCAGAAAATATAGTTAGTTGAGGTAGCTCAGAAAATCGGTGGAGTACCCCTTTAAGTCAGAGAAAAAAGAATTTCTATGTGAACTAACTGTCAGCCTCGGTGGACGTCGGGGATTAAAAATAGATAGTACTATAATTAGTTTAGTTATTAACTAAAATTCACCAGTTAACTTTTTAATTAGTGAAAACAAACATGATTCCAGTTAGAAACTTCCTAAGCTTAATCGAAAACAACTAAATTTGCTTGTTTTAGAAAAATAAAAGGTGCATAGAGCATTCCTTGTTGTTCACGAAATAGCGCTAAATTTGGATGCATTCTTTTAGTATCGGCATCTCTTTATTTATTTATTTATTCAAGTTACCTCGCAGCGCCCGAAGGCATTATTGCGAGGGCGGGATGCGAATACATATCAGCAAGAGGGTACAAACGTCAGACAATGAAACACAGGCCCGCAAGACACAAAATTAAGGTAACAAGGTCATCGTACAGAGGCGCAAACGTGGCGATGCCGGGTCAGCTAAGGAATAGTAGCTGCATTTTCCGTCTCACTGGAAAAAACTGTTGTAGACATTATGGAAATTAGCTCTTCAGGTAGCAAGTTTTAGTCTCTTGCTGTAGGCGGAAGTAAGGAATATGTGAGTGGATTCGTCCTACGCACACACTCACACTTTTTTAAGAAAGCACATGGGGATCGACAAATGTTTTTTTTTTTTAATTTTAAGAGGATTCTGATCAAATTTTGCATGCATTTTTGTAATGCGTGTATGGTGATACACGCAAAATATCACTGATATCTCGTTACTTTTTCAGTTATATATTTTTTTTCCCTTCGAACCTTGTCGAGTGCATGCGCAGAATTTAAAAAGTGTGATAGAAGACTGGTTGGACTTGGAGTATGTTCCCAAATGAATGCTATACAGCGTGACATTCTGGGATTTTTTAATTTTTTGCATGATGAATTTTCTATTGCCTTGCATGAATGGATATGAATTGCACACACATGAAGAACCACATTATAAATACAAAAAGGTATACTCTGATATACCTATACAGTGCATAATAAAACAAACGGAGCAACAATAGTCCTCTTGACGTGAAGTGAGGAGGTAGCAAATACATGGTTTTATTTGTTCCGAGGAGTCTACGAAAGAAGCTGTTTTAGAATTTTATTTGTATACAACGTCTTCTGTAAGATAATGAAACTAAATCTGGCTCCATTTTTAGTAGGCTAACACTTGAGCTAAAATCGTGGTTTTCTGGTACAATTCTAGTGGCTCTGTTTCACACTTTCTCCAGTTAGCATACAAGTGTGTCCCATCAGAGCACAACTGCTGCTGCTATGTGGCCAAGGCACACTGCTAACACCTCGTAAGATAAAAGGAAGCATGGCACACATGCTTTGCATGCCTCAGCCACGGGTGGGGGTTTGCAGGACTGTCGGTGCAAAGATACGCTCTGATAAAAAACCAAAACCTAAAAACACGTTCGAATAGATTTTTTTTTTTTAAATGCTTTACATGCTTTATATTTTTTTCAAAAATTGGTTGATTTAAGGGGGGACATGCGTCTTTGGAGCCAAAAACTTCCTAAAACCGCATGCTTTTGAAAATGGCAATGGCTATTGTTCTTCTGAATCTACCAAGCTTCTAATTTCGTGGATGAATATTTGAGCTATAAATCAATTTACAATGTCTGTGCAGGCTGAATGTGCATTAAAGTTGACTCTAAAACATTGTTTTCACAAAACACAATTTTTGGACTTGTTGATAATTTGCAGGAAAGATATTTCAGCATCTAGAGCAGATAGAAATATGACCTTTCCTGAAATGTGTAGATAAATGTGTGAAGCATACAATGTTGAGAGCAGATTCTTTAATATAAGTCTAGAACATTTTCTATATGATCTTTTGTATTATTACTTGGTAGCCATTGATTCAGCACTGAACTTCAATGTGTGGGAAAATCACTAATAATGGTTTTATCTTAAAAGTACTTCCAACATTGTATTCTCTACACTTCGTAGTATCTAGCCATCTGTTAAAAAGGGTATTTTGTTGAGCAGTTTTTTCCCTATCGTTCTTCCAAACAAAGGCAGGCAAGTTTTAGTTATCTTAAGGACAATTCTACTGACTGAGAAAATGACCAGATATATGAAATCAGCACAAAAAGCTGAACAAGCTTGTGCAGTTTCATTGGGTTTGGTCATAAAATAAGAAAAAAAGCTCCAAGACCAGTGTTCCCCCTTAATAGTTTTTGATTATGCTCAGCAAGTTTTTATTGGAACCATATGCTTGTTTTCACTAATTGAATGGCCTTCTCCAGTCATATCTTTCGAAGTGCCTCCTTCCTGCTCTGGCCGCACTTTTCGTTCCCGAACAAAGGCCAAACTCAAACCTTGAGAGTTATGGTTGTCATGGTTGCCGTCTGAAATGGCATCAATGGTTTCTAATTGTGCAGGGGAAAAGATTTTCGAGGTGCCCTGCGAGTCGCCGACGTTCACAATAGCCTGGCACCCCAAGCGCCACCTTCTGGCCTTTGCCTGCGACGACAAGGGGGAAAGGGACCAAGACGCGGGAACGGTCAAGCTCTTTGGCCTGCCTAGCTCCTCGTGAGTGCGCCTGGAGAAGGCAGCTCTGCCACCACATTTTTGTAAATAAACGGGATTCATCGTCAGTATAACGACGTCCTGGAATTACTCCTCAGACCTCCGTTGCACATATGGATACCAACCACGAACTCATGGTGCTGTGCCTGTGGGGAACAGAAATACAACAGACAACCTTTTTCGCCACATGAAATTTGCCATCGAGACAACTTTTAATGCAGAATGTGTTTTACGAGTCGTCTTCTACAGGAGGATCGCCGTGAGCGAATGTCACGAACGAGCGACAGGCTGGGAGCGTTGCACAATGTTAAAGTTGTATATAAAATCGAGCCTGTGTCTGGTATTTGTTAGCACGATCGAGCTTGTAGTCATTGACACGACAAGACTGGCAGGGCACGGCACACACCTTGATGCCTTCTTTCGCCGTGCCCTGCCTGCGCAAGCGTGTCCGAGGCTTACGAGACGCCGAAGCATTATTCGAGGCAGGAAGCAAGGTTACGCCAAAGGCGAAACAACGGAAGCTCTTCCCTGCTGTTCCCATCCTTTCGGTTACTGTAGATGACAATGTGGCGTCCTTTGGGGAAGATTACTGTCCTGGCTTATTTCCCATTCTTGTAGGTTCCTCAAGTTTCCAGTCGTGAAGAGTCGAACCCTTCCTTGGGGTGCGACTCTTCACGGGCCAGAACTGCTAGAGGAACACGGAACGGTCACGGCTGGGCAGTACGTCGAACATGCACGAAATGTCCGTCCTGCCTCACGAAAATCGACGATTGAAAATTGTTGTTGCACTTGCAAGGTCGAGCTTGGCAAGCTGCGATCGTTGGGACCTGTCGTTGCTCGGGGCGTTGACTACTATGAAATTACGAATTCTGCGTCGCTCCTTAGCAAGAAGTCTTTTGCGCTGCGAAATAGCGGAGGTTTGATGTGTTGGTCTGCTTTTCTCTCTGCTAAACCTGCTGCAGATAAGATTTGGAGACTGTCATAATGCCCCGAGTGATAGCCCGCCCAAAATTGAAAGCCAACCTGGTGAAAAAGAAAAAAAAAAAGGGGCTAACTTTCTCTGCTTGGTTGAGAAAAGCTGAAAAAATTCAAATTTTAGATTCTTTGACTTGCAAAACATGTAGACTCAAGCAGGGGCGATGAACCAAAGTCGACCGTCGTTCCCAGTCGGCAATGTTCGCTTATCTCCCGCCGTGGCTAAGTAACACCATTTCTGCTGAGGTCACCATTGGCCAGGGCCCTGCAACTACTAGAAATAGGCCATCAATCGGCAATTCTGAAGAAAAAAAAAGCAAATCGTGCCAAAAATAGAGGTGAGATATCTCTTGGGATATTATGGCATGCTTGCGGATGGTAGGCATTATTTGTGTATTGCACATTCAGTGATGTGGTTGGTCAGAGTTGTTTTGGAGTAGCCAAAACACCATTTTCAAGCAAAACAAAACTTTTGGAGGATAAGTGCACACTTCATTTTCATTCATACCACTGTGCATGTTATGTTAAGATTTATGTGTTGGCCTGTCAACTAAAAGGCAATGTCAACTTTGAATCCTCTCTTATGTCCGACCTGTTGTTAGCATCAATTGCACAGCAGGAGTGATTCTCTGAAACACAGGACTAGTAGTTTAGTTGCGTGTGGACACGGTCTCAAGGCGACGACACGGTCTCAAGGTGAGGATTAATGAAGGACAGCACAAACTGCTGCGAATGGTTATTTTAGGTATGGAATCCCAATGAAATAATAATATACAATAATTTTGTGCACCTAACTTGATGTTTTGTTCCACTTCTAGAGGTTGTAATTAAACTGCAATTCTTAATTCAGATAAAAAGGAACAAAGCTTTTGTCATTTGGTTCTGAGCTTAAGTTACATTTTTAACAAAATCGCCATATGAACAATTAATACGCCTCTTACAAAACAATTGCCAAACTCATTAAGGTTCTTGCCCAACTTTCATCCAGTGCTCCCGCTAACCGTTTTAATTTACTCCGACCCAGAGCCGTTTATACTGAGAGAGTTTGGCCTTCTTAAGGAGATTTTGGCAGTCTGACAACCACAGCAGCGTAGTCTGACAACCGGGGGATGACTACTTCCGTCCGCCATATTGTGGATCTGCCTCATAGGAACTCTACGCGATTTCACAGGAATGAACAAGACAAAGAAGTAACGCCATATTGTGTTATCGCGAAATCCGCTGGTTCTAGCGGCCAACAAGCTCCGCCCATCGGCCAAACTCTCTCAGTATAAACGGCTCTGCTCCGACCTATAGAGATGTGATAACTAAACAAAAGAGTTGGATAAAAAAAACTTTCAGCCCTTCCACTCTGGTGAAGAAGGAAGACCAGCGAAACTGTATTATGGTCAGACGACCTCAAGGAAGACTGCTTGGACGACCTCAAGGACGACGTCTAGGACGACCTCGAGGATGATGTCTAGGACGACCTTAAAGGAGCTGTGCAACAATTTCAGGGCTTTGCTTAAATAATTGTGGAAGTTGATGCCTGACACTTCTGAAGTGAACTACAGAAAACAGATTTTGCCTGGATACCCTAGTTTTTATTTTAAAAAATGAAAAAGATCCAGACTTTTGCCGCCTCTCAACTCGTACATCGTCTTCCGGGTCATGTGCGCAGTGACGTCACTTGAGTAGGCGCGGAGTTCCGGAAAAGTTCTCTCTGTAGAGCCATCAGCGAGCAGCAAGAACTCATCCGCTCGCGACCGCGCGACCACGTGCTGGCGGGCGCCCCGCGAAATATACGGTGAAAGGAGGAAAGTCTCATCCGGGTCCAGCCATACCCGTCCTTGCCCGTCCGGCGCTGTCCCCCTCCCCCTCCGGCTTCTGGCATCTATTCGCGGTTTTGTGGACCTAGAATAGATGGCGCCACTAAAACTCTGTATAATAAAAGTTTTCTCGATGATACCAGGGTTTTGACGCATTTATATATATGTTGGAACGACAAGATTTATAGACAAGTTACCTTTTATCGAGCAGGTATTCGCACAACTTGCTATCTTTTTTACAACTACCCAAGTGACGTCACGCCGCTTGTTTTTCATGGCCGCCGCTCGTGGCTGCAGGTCGGAAATATTCTAAGTTTTGCCTCGCTATTACGCGGCGGAATCGCAACATTTCGATGAAAGGTGTGTTTTCTGCCATTTGTGACACAGTGAACAATACCAAAAGCAGAAAATGCCAATTCTTTCAACGTTAAAATCGTTGCACAGCTCCTTTAAGGACGACTTCTAAGACTACCTCGAGGATGACACCTAGAGGACGAACTCGGGAACGACATCTAGACGACCTCAAGGACGACCTCGAGGACAACCTCAAGGACGACTTCTAGGACGACCTCGAGGACGACATTTAGGACGACGCCTAGAGAAATTCAGCCTTTCCACTCTGGTGAAGAAGGAAGACCAGCGAAACTGCATTATGGTCAGACGATTTCAAGGAAGACTGCTTGGACGACCTCAAGGATGATGTCTAGGACGACCTCAAGGATGATGTCTAGGACGACCTTAAGGACGACTTCTAAGACTACCTTGAGGATGACACCTAGAGGATGACACCTAGAGGACGAACTCAGGGACGACACTAGACGACCTCAAGGACGACGCCTACGACGACCTCGAGGACAACCTCAAGGACGACTTCTAGGACGACCTCGAGGACGACATCTAGGACGACGCCTAGAGAAATTCAGCCTTTCCACTCTGGTGAAAACCAGAGTGAAAAGGCTGGAAAGGTTGTCGCCATCTATGAGCAAGGCCGGCAAACAGATTGTCTGGTTGCTGCCGTCGTTCATAGATAGCGGTAGCTGCCCATAGTTTTGTGTCAACATTTCTTTACGGGGGACACGATCCTGGGGATACTAGCCCTTAACAGCTCCGCTGTAAAAACATACCTACGGACCAGTCCATATAAATCTTCTTGCAACTCCAAATATTCGTGCTAAATCTCGAAATTGGACAAAGATATTGTGAGGATATCACAGTGTATCACATATAGCTGCAGTTTTATTTGGAAATTGTACGTAACATCCTGCTCTGGAGGAGTACTTTTCCCTTAGCATGTGGGTACGCTGCAGCAGAGCAAGACGTGAAAACTCGCAATGTCCACTCGGATACGCCCACTTCACAGCATAGTGTTATTATAAAGTACGCTAGAGGTTCAACTGGTGCTTATCGCAAATTGAAGCAGATGGCAACCAGTCGAAAATTGACTTCAGGTGATTCATTTCTATGGGAAAAAGAGAGCATATTTTCTCCCTGCGCTTGATTATAAGAGCGAATGTTTTGAATAATTTGTACGTACTACGTAGCTTGGAACATTTCTCAGTCAGGCAGACAAAATAATTGGTCAGTAGGGCATTTTTCTTTTAAACTCATTGGATTAAAAACTGTGCTAAAACAGCTTCGTACATGTATTTATGTGCACTACCGGACACTGTTAGCGCGAGCACGACATCGGCGCTTTTCAGCATGAGGGATATACGTGCCAAACAAACGAAGGGCATCTGGAAAACAAAGAGAGATGGCAAGAACTACGCAGCAGCACTGGATCAGTAACTCCCTGTGAATGTACAATCAAAATGCAGTCCGATTTTCAATAAGTGCTGCTTTATTCTTTTTGCTCTGTGCGAAGATGCTTGTTTTATATTCAAAACATCACCCACATGCTCGAAATATTTGATAACAAGTGCCCGATAAAGGCTGCCCGGCAGAGAAAATGATAAAAAGAGACACCTTTTGTAGCCCACATAGTTTATTCTTTACGTTCTGAATGTTTTTAGCCTCGTAAAGATGCAAGACTGGGTCAATTTCATATAGCGACAAGACTGGCATATTAGCAATATACAAGCGTCACCGGAATGATGTCGAACCTTGGAACACACTTGTATTCCTTTCGATTGTTATTTTGTTTAGAATCGTTGCTTGTTTTTACACACCTGCTGTTGAACACAAGTTTGGGCCTGAAATATATAGAGAAGTTAAACATTGTCACTGATGAAGGAAAATGTGCTACCTTAAGCAATTGCACCTTTACAATGTTAAAAAAGGTACATACATTTGGTACAACCCAAATACAAAAGCGTTCCATGTTATTTTCCAGCGAAGAGAGAAAGTGCACACGAGTTTTCCCATAGGAATGCACAGGAGCACCTCGAAAGTAGACTGGTTGCTGTCCGCTTCAATTTGCATCACGAAAGTCGCATAGACACTAGCGCCAATTGAACCTCTAGCGTACAATATAATAACTCCATGCTCTACTGTCGTCGCCTCACTGCACTGCATCAATGCGTGGCGAGAAGCGCACAAAACGAAGCTACAAATTAACCCGCCAGAAAAGACCACGGACAAGAGAAGTATTTCAAACCTTTTGAGTATACTTCCAGTCTTTGATACAAGATCAAACCGAATAGTATACGTTGTCTGAGGGCGATAATCCAAAACTCTGAAAATTCGCACAAGCCCATCGAAACAACTTGGCCAGGTAGTGAGGCTTGAGTCGGTATATTTTCAGTACCATTGAAGTGAAAGGAAGGTTTGATGGCAATGTTGGCAGCAATTCCTCATATTCGAGAAAAATGCCGCAGGATGTAGCAGTCTCATCCCTACACATTTCGTCGTCAACTTCAATTTTGATTGATAAACAATTTAAGAACACCAGTGAGTTTCCCAATTTCACTGCTGAATTGGCTTGCACTTTGAAGTTGGAGAATGCTATGGGTGCAGGCATGAAGGCATAAAAGACCGATTCATGTGCTGGAAGCAGCTTTCGAAGTTAAGAGCCCGTGCCTCTTACTGCATTCTACTATTCACAGAAAAAAAAAGCTCATATTTTATTCATCTTTAACCCGACAGTGCTGTGAAAGCTACACACTCACCGGCCCTTCATCACCAGACTCCGTCCTCTGCGTGTGAATATGGGCGGGAGCGTGATCACATGGTGAGAGAGACATAAAACTTTCACCGCACCCTCAGATCATCGGTGAATGGAGTATGGTGGTTTTGAGCTTGCCACTTTGGCACGCATGCACCAGACATCTAGAATGGCAGTTGCCAGACGTCCTTTCGTGAAATGGTGTGCATTCGTGTTTTTAATACGAACACCTCCATATTCCAGAACCGTCTTAAGGTTCTGGAGTGCTAGCTTTTGCTCCACGTGCTCCGACGCACTAAAAAAACTCCACCAGTCGCCCCCAAGAGTATCAATGTTATGACTGATACTCAGGATAGTATCAGTATCAATATTATTCATATTTATTTCGGTTCAGGAGAGGCACGGCATGACCAAGAGGCAAGTAGCCCGTACCGTGATGGCCTGTGGTGCCACATCTAATGATGCAACGACATATTGTACAGATGACAGAGGTGCTGATGATAGCTTGGGAGCGAGAATGAGGGGACAGCAAAACGAGAAAACAACCGAAGCTTTATCAGAGTCGACCTTGAGACGACCTTCGATGCACGAAAGAGATGATGGTTGACCGGTCTGTCTACCGACGATGTCGGCTATCTCTCCCGGCAGGTAAAATAGCCGCATGAGGAATTTCGAGCTCACGTGACCGGCTCCGTGGGGACAAGAAACTGAAGGTACCTAGCATTCCAGGCAAATGGCTGCCTTAGGTCTGTCCTCACTTGATTATTCAGGTTCAAATTAGAGCACAGCAATGGAGTGAACAGGCTTGAAATGTAAGTGAAATTGATTGCATTCGTGTACGTCAGGAGCAACATTCCGTACCTGAGGCAAGCCATGTTAAGTGAAGGAAACGACAGACAAGGTTTACGTCTGCCGAGCGGATATGGCTGGAACGCCATGTACTTCCCTCCTATGGAACCTGATGCGTGGCCTGAACATCCCATTTGCGCCTATTGTAACTGCTGGGGGAGATACCTGCACTCGGCGACAAACCAGCCCTGGACTTCTCGCAAATGCTCAGGACGCTATCAGCGAGAGCATGGCCTTCTCCTTCCTGGCCTTCTTCTTCCTCCGCTCCTTGAAGGCCCGTGTGGCGTCCGTAAAGAGGGCCACCTCCTCCCTCGAGTCCAGCTCCCTCTGGAGGAAACGCAGACCGGCCAGGTTGAAGCCCACCGCGTCTCTGGCCGAGCCGAGCCGATCCAGTGTGGCCAGACGCAGACGGTCCACCACCGGAACTAGGGCTGAGGTGGCCCCGATCTGGCCGCTGTGCACCCTCAGCAGGAAGAAGAGGCAGCGGCAGCACAGCTCCACCTCCCAGTTGCGGCTCAGCAGCTCCGAGAGGGCCTGGAGCGTCACAATGGAAGTGTCGTGCAAGGGCCGCAAGCTTGCCTCCGCAGCCAGCAAGTTTGTCTGCTCTTTGCTTAGAGGTAGAGTGACACTACAGTGGTATTATAAAAAAAGGCGAGGCAATGTTTTTTGTACTTTCAGTAACTACCGCTTAGCATTCATTCTCGACGTTCATAATCTACGACCACACGTTGCTTTTAATGCAGTTGGATACTATAGCCACTGAGCTGCATAGTATGTTTACTCTGGAAGCACTGTGCTTCCGGCAAAACGTGCCGGCGAGGCCAATGTGACATCATAAAGTTTGTATAATTTTCTGCTACATGACACTCTAGTTGCAAAAAAAAAGAAAAAAAAAAAGAGGCGCTTGTTTGTGCAATTTGCAGCCAGAACGGGCGGCCACGTGATCTGGGCTGCCAATGTTTATCATAGTTGAGCACTGGGGTTGACGAAGCACGAGGCACGTGACAAGTTCCAGACATTTTTAGGGTTCAGTCGCTTCTGTCGTTGCAGCAATTCGACATGAGCCACTGATTATCACGAGCCCGAATCAAGCGCTCGTGCAATGCTCGTGTCGAACCTACGAGCTGCATTCAACTACCATCACGCAAGGGCCGTCCCCAAGAACTACGTCAACACCGCGACCCCCGTGCTATGTCGTCGAGTTTTGCGAAGGAGAGACTGAACAACAACGCTCGCTTCATCTTAAAGTTACACCCCAAGAGTAGTTTCTGGGTCAGTGGCGTTGCGTGCGAATATGCTTGGCTCCTACTAGTGCCAGTGAGCGCATGTAAAGTGAAAAACATTCCAACTGAATATCAACGTACCGCCCATCTCAAAGTGCCCGAAATGTTCATCCCGTTATAAAGATGCGGATGGCCGGCAGACTTCTTCGGGCAACGGTGTGTGTGATAAATCACATGCTCAATAGCTTCGGAAGGAGTCGCGTGCACTTTTTTAACCGGCTGTGTCTCCCGGTGCCTGTGTTGTCCCTTCACCGACGCCGTCGACATAATGTCGCTAAACGCTCCTGTTTGCCACTTATGGTGGTGTGCGTGCAGTCAACAATTTCGGTTGCGGGTTTCCGACCGTTGATAGCTATCAGCTTGCCCCCAAATGGTTGCCTTTGCTTCTGCATTCATCTCAAACTTCTCTAGATATATGGGTGCTTCATCTGCAAAGGATCTAGAAATATAAGTCGACCAGATGGAGTGGCACCACTGCCCGAATATTGAAACCCTTCAGGGTCTTTTCCTGCTTTTTTGTAGACTGTCTGCAGCAGTGTGGTAGAAGATAACCCTTGTGCAAGTATTTTTTTTTAAGTAGGTACTACCATAAGGCAGATTATTTTCGCGAAAACTGGATCGGATAACTTAAGAAACTTGATGGTTGTGAAATATTTAAGTGAAACATGTGCACTCCAATTTGCTGGGGAATACATGGTCAAGTGAACGCTAAAAAAAAAAGAAAAGAAAAATAAACCTAGTAAATCTGATTGTGCTGTATGTAAGCCTTAAAACTGAGTGCAAGGCCTTGCATAAGACCTATAACTTTCTGTTGTAACAGCATACAAGAGGCTTTCAACTGAAATCACATTAAACTGCAAAATGACGTACCTTCAGCAGTTCAATGACATAGCCAAAGGGCAGCACCAGCAGAGTTTCTTCCAGCTCGCTGTACCTGATCCTTCGCAAGGTCTCAAGCATGTACCGCTCGGGACACGTGGTCTGGTAGACTGTCATCAGCGGGTGTGGGGCAGGCCTTTGAGGTGGATCTTTTGAATTTGTTTTCAACAGTGCTGTATATTCTTCCAACTTGGCCTTCTCCTCCTTGTAGACATCAATGGCTTCCAGAAGCCTCTCTGCAATTTTTACCGTCTCCACTGTCTTCTTTGCTGCCAAACCGACCTCGTCTTTGCCGCCTTCCCTCGGTATGACCGTCTCTTCCAAGTTGGAGCTCGCCTCAAATTCAGCTTCTCGCTCGTTCTCTCGTTCTTCCTCGAGCACAAGAGGTTCATCCGTCTTTAGCCACAGCCTCAGGGACCGGTCGTGTGACGCTGTCGCCAAGAACTTGCCGTTGGGGCTGATTCCCAAGGCCCAGACCTCCCCCTGGTGCCCCTCAAGAGTGACTACCTTCTGGAAGTTGTCCGCATCCCACTGCTTGATGCGGGCGTCCTTACTTCCCGTGAAGAACATGTGTGTTTTGGGCAGGAACTGCAGGCACATGATGCTGTCCTCATGGGCCAGGATCGACCGGTGACAGTCTCCGAAGTCGAGTCCCCAGATCTTCACGCTGCGGTCCGCCGACCCCGTTGCCAGCAGCGTGCTGTCGTACGAGACGTCCATGCACAGGACAGGGAACTTGTGGCCGTACATGGACAGGAAGAACTTGAGCGTGTCCACGAAGAACACCTTCACGGTGCTGTCCATGAGTGACACCGCGAGAAGCTTGCCATTGGGCGTGAGCCTGACGCAGAGCACGTCCTCGGCCATCTGCAAGGTCCTCGTGTGGACGAGCGTCAAGGCCTTTGCGCCTTCTTTCTCAACAAGGTCAAGGTCCCAGAACTTGACGGTCTTGTCGCCACTTCCTGAGACGAGTCCTTTCTTGTCTGGGTAAGTGTCAAGGGACCAGGTGGGTCCTTCGTGAGCCTCGATGTCGCTCAAAAGGGCTTTGGCCCCAATGTCAAAGAGCTGCAGCTTTCCCGTCTTGGTGCCGACGACGCAGTGGCGGTCGCCCGGCAGGAAACTGGAACACAATGCGTACTCACACTCCATGCTCCGGAGACACTGCTGACTGGTGCGGCTCCACACTTTGACGGATTCTCCGCTTGCCGTGAGGATAGCCGTGTTGTCCGAGCTAAAACACAACGTCCTAATGTCGGTCCTGTGTCCCGCATGCTGAACACAATCCGCAAGCGCTGGCACGCTCGTTTTGTCCGTCACATTGAGGACGTGGAACTCGACCTGGTTGTTCTTCAAGGCGACAGCTACCTTTGCCAGCCCGTTGTTCGCAGAGCGAATGTCGATGGCGCAGGGCTTACCGCTGCACTTGAACGACTGCAACCGTTCGATGGTATCTCCAATAGTTGCCACGGCCCGTACCTCCTCTTGGGGCTCGTCCTCAGTTACCGTCTGGAGACGTTTCTTCCGCTCCTTGCGCTCCCGCTTCTGCAGCTTCTTCTTCACCTCGTCTTCGGTGTTCAACTTGAAGACCTCGACGAGGGAGTCCGTCCCGTGGCAGAGTATGGCCTTCTCGGTCGGGTCCGCCACCAGTGAGCAGATCCTTCCCCTACCCTCCCTCATGATGCTTCCAAACTTAGTGCAAGTCAGGGGACAGCTTTCATCCTCGTCTTCGTCGTCACTGTCCTTTCCGTCAGTCTCTTCCGGCCCGACCTTGCTCTTCTTAGCCTCCGCGTCCACTGCGGCTCCCGCGGCATCCTTGTCCGCGATCTGCCAGACTCTGAGCTCGCTGTCCGCGCTGCCGGTCACTAACCACGAGTCCCCCTTGACGAGCACAAAGTCCCAGACCTCGCTGCGGTGCCCCACGAGCGTCTTGAAGCAGTGCTGTGTCGCCAGGTCCCAAAACTTGACGAACGTGTCCTTGGAACTGGACACCAGAATGTCCCTGTCCCTCATGAAGCGGCACCTGGTCACCACTCCCTTGTGGCCCTTCAGCCTGAACACACCGGCTTCGCTGACCACATCCCACAGGATGATGACAGAGTCCTTGCCTCCAGACGCCAGGCGGCCCTTGTCAAAATCGAGGCTCGTCACGGCGGCCTTGTGGCCCTGGAAGGTGATGATGGCTTCGGCCTGGTTGATGTCGAAGACTCTGACCGCGCCGTCAGCATAGCCAACGGCGAGCTGGCGGTGATCTGGGCTGCTCGTCAGGCACGTCGCCGAGTGCTTTTCGCCGCGGAACGTGTTGACGGACTGCTTCGTTCTCGTGTCCCAGAGCAGCACGTTTTCGCACGCAGTGACGGCGTAGTATCTTGAAGCTACGTTCTGGTAGTTGAGGTAGGTGATCTGAGCGTCGGCGCTCGCCAGGACTCCGAAGACCGGTCCGCTGCGGTACCGCAGGTACTGGTGCGTCAGTCCCATTCTCGGTTGGAGAAAGTCACGGGTGATGAGGAATGTTACTTGCTCCTAGCCTAACATTCTGGGGCGGGAAGTTGAGAAGAAGGACCAGCAGCAGCACTTCGAAAGAGCCAAGTTTACCGACAGGTCCATGTGCTCCAGCATGCTCCACGCTAGAACCTGACAGATGGCAGCACGGCAGCACTTCATGATATTCATGATAAGTCATGATTGTAAACGCTAACCCCTTTATTCACATATTATCAATAAATACAATTCAGATTAAAGTGCACATAAGAATGCTTCACAAAATTGCTAAGTACTGCTACGCGTTGTTGCGATCCTGGCGGTTGGGTGCACAAGCGTTGCAAAGAACGCAAACGAGGCTAAATACGACAAATACGAGGCCAGCGAGGGCAGGTGTCGCTGTCGTCGCGGCGTCACAACTCGTAATTATTTGAGCTTCTGTTGACTAGCCGACTGCAGTCTGCTGAGTCTGCTACAGCAGAACAGGTGTCTGCTGCTTACAGCTGTATTGGTTAATCACTGCCGCCAGGGTCGCGACAAACGGTTGCGTTATACAATCATGACGTCATTAGCTGGAAATCGAAGGGAAAAATATAAACACGGTGTCACCAACCCAACGCACAAAGCCCTCTCTAGACCTATACGCTCTCCCCAGCTCTCCCTTTTCCGGCGTTTCCTGTGCTGCATCAAAAACACGATGAAAAACAAATCTGCACATCTGTCATCTCAGTTGTCTGTTTTCTCCGGTGACACCTGACTGCTGCGAAAGACAAGAATAAAAGTATAAATTAATAGGACAAAGTATTGTCACGAGCAGGTAGGCGGAGCTGCTGTAGCTATGCCTCCTTTTTTTTTTTTCCCCATCTTCCTTATTTGTTGTTTTTACTTGGCTCTTTGTTATTTCATCAAGTTGCTGAAGCATCGCCGTTGTGCGATGCGGGGAAGCCTTCTGCTGATACGGCCGATACGGGCCGCGCGCGTTGGCTGGGGGCGGTGGGAAGCCGCCGCAAGATCAAAGTCCGTCTAGCCGGTGGCCGCTTGGACGGAGGAGCACCCGAAGCATGGTACGTAGATTGACTTTAAACACTCGGCCAGGGCTTTCGCTTCGCAGCAATCGGCGTCGACATTTCGATGCAAGTCCGGGGAAGTCAGCTGTAGTCCTCTATTTTCGTGGTGTCCTCGTATCGATTGTGGAGTCGCTGTTGTGGGCCAAACCTCGCACCCTTTCTAAATAATGATTCTTGGGGCACGCGCTTGGTTGCGTTCTGCGTTTGGGGAGAGCTATTTTGGACCCTAATGAGGAACGCTTTCGGTTTGATTAGTGATGGTCACAAACGAG
This sequence comes from Ixodes scapularis, assembly GCF_016920785.2. Classification (NCBI taxonomy): domain Eukaryota; kingdom Metazoa; phylum Arthropoda; class Arachnida; order Ixodida; family Ixodidae; genus Ixodes; species Ixodes scapularis. Next base: position 43,600,761 of record NW_024609836.1, on the reverse strand, counting down.
AAGCAAAAACGTAGACAGTAACCGGAGCTGGCTAACGGACTGCTCGTCAGAAAATTCCCATATCTTTCGTGCTCTTTTTTTTTTTTATCTTTGAAATCGTGCGATGGTAAGATAGACGTTTAGTTGCTCAACGGAGGTATGTTCTTTAAATTAGCTGAAACACACAACAAACTAGCGTACGTCGTGGTGATTATCTTTCCTCTTAACTTTTGCGTTTTGGATTGCATAGTTTTGAAGTGTCCTGAGTAATCTCTTTTGGAGAATCTTTTCAGTAGTCCGCGCATAGGCACATGCAAGTTGTTTTGACCCATTCACATATGCACACTGGACCAAATGTGGCGTCACGAATTGGTTTCTCAACGTTCAGCCGGCTGATTGTAGTGACGTGCCGCGCATTCCCGGCTGCTGATTGGTCAGTGTAGCCGGAGGACGCGATCGCGCAATAGTTTTCACTGATGCGATTTTGTCCCCCCTCCCTCCCCCCTTCTTGAGTTGTTCAGCTATTTAGCGTGTGCCGAAGACGAGCATTCCAAGAATTTATAGGGCAACTTAAATGTGGAGAGAACAGAAGCTTATAAATCTTACCATGCTGACATCTCCTCAACAGGTTGCAATGTAACCCTTCATATAAGTAAATTTGTTTGAAAAAAACAAACAACAACAAAATGGCGGAGGACGTCATGTGAAAACGCCCTATTGGTGGAGCTATAGCAGTTCTGCTTTTCACGCTATGGTGCTACTCTGCACAAAACTCTTGGCAGCTTGGTTGCTTGGAGACTTGAAAGAAACCCATCGCTGGTAACTTCACGCTTCGACACCCAATGACATTGAAGCTACGCGTGATACGAGGCAGCAACCTTTTCTGGAGCACACAGCTCTTATTTATCGTTTTCTTTTAGTTCATTCCTTTAACAATAGGTGCACGGTGTCGTTGATTGAGCCCAAGGACATAGTCGTTGACAGGCCCAAATCGTCACCCGTTTGATGCGTACACAATAAACCTCAGAAAGTGCAAAGTGCCACCAATTGGGCTCTTGTTCGGTTTTGTTTTGTGCAGGAGTTTGAAGCGAGTTGCCAGAAGCCATTTCGGCTACTCTTACGCCATTTGCCTAGAGCTTGCAGGCTTCTCGTAGGGTTTTGATAGGTGCTGTGTCATACCTTGCATTGCTGAGTGTCACTTTCTCTTCACATTGTTTTAATCTTTCATAAAAAAAAACATTAAAAAAAATTTTTTTGTTTATCTAAGGATTTGGTTGTGGTCCTTCCATTTCAACATCTTTTAAAAACATGCTCTCTTTTCTTTTTTTTTTTTCTTTTTTTCAGGTATTAGTTTTTGTAATATTGAGTAAATGAAATGCGAGCAGCAGTGCACGTGGCCTCCGATACGTGCTGCGTAACCTAGAGGCAACTAGGAACTGATAAAGCTTGAGCAGAGAGGAGGGGGGAGGGGACTGCGAAGGTGTGCGTCTGCATCGATGTACGCACCTTCATAGCCTCCTCTCTCCACTCCTCAGTTTTATCAGTTACTAGTTGCCTCTAGGTTGCGCAGCATCTGACGGAGGACACATGCTCCGCTGTTCACTTTTCATTATACCCAATAGTACAAACTTGAATGGGCAAGGTTCAAAAATATCAGTGTTGGCTAAAGTACGTCTAAAAAGTACTTGAAGTAAGCTAATTAGAGGCTATGTACTTCAAGTAAAAGACTAGGTATACTGGGCACAATGTACTCAAAGTAAGGTACTAAAATACAATGCACTTTCAAAGTAAAGTACTTTTTAACACAATCTTTCATGATGCGCTTTCATTCCCCTATAGGCTCCTTGCACTGACGTCACATTGCACACTTTTGATTACCATGTAAAACGAGGAGAGGGAAGTTGCTTTTGTAACAATTTTGAGTGACAGGTTAATCTGGGAGGAGTATAGCGATGGGTATGTGCATATCCGGGAGGCACAAAGGAGGATCCTGATATGAGGGGAGCTCCCTCTTCCCCTTTTCTCTGGAGGTCATCGGAGCGCTCTTTCAATGACGTCCATGTGCAAGCCACGTGTAGACCGTTTTTTTTTTTTTCGTGGTGGCTGCCACGTTGATTTTTGACGTAGCCGAGTTGGGGGAATACAGAAAATCTCTTTATTTACCAACTGGAAGGTGCTAGAATTCAAGGGGTGCGCACCAATAGTCCTACTTCTTTCTTGGCTGTACTTTTTTTTTTTTCAGTTATGCTGAAACTATTTACTACTTTAGTTTTTGTCTCCTAGCCGAACTGTGTCGTATTTCAAGATGGTGACTGTAACACGAAAACGGTTTATACATTGTGTTTCTTTCTTAACCGGTATACATTGCCCCAGAGGCAATCAGGGGTGCATCAGTTATTTTTAGGGAAGGGTGACGAACATTAGATAAAGCCAAGTGGCCACAGAGTAATTATTTTCAGAAATGGCGCCGAATTCAGAAGTCTTGATTTCTGAATTTGGCACCGCTTGCACTGGTTGCACCCAAGGGGGTTAAACATACCAGGAGAGAGTGTGACGTTAGCCGGTAGCTTCTGCAAGCAATCCTCTCTTGGAAGAATGTCCTCTCCTAGTATTTTTAACCTCCTTGCTTGCTCTGACTGAGTGAAAAGTAGTGACAGTTCAAAATGCTGCTGGAGAGCTGACCCCAGTGCAGACTCAGCGATGCACTGTCTGCTTTCGTTTTTGGTGAGTGTAGCAGATCCCTTCCTGCATTTCCTCAGAGTGTACAAGAATAATTTTGCTATACAAATTTAACAAGATAAAATTTGGGGAATGTACTCTGAAGTCGGGAGTTGTACATCCTTGAAAGTATCAACAAAAAATACTTTACATACTCGGAGAATGTACTTCAAGTAAGGTACAAGTTTTCTAAGCCTACTCTAAGTACATTGTACTCAAGGTACTTCTCAACACTGAAAAATGTCCAGTATATTTTATAGTATGTGACACTGAGTACTCGGCACGTGTCGGCTTGTTTTAGTCGAGTTTGAATAACCTAGAAGCTGTCACCAACATTCTTGCTTTTGGTTTTTATTTGTTGAAGTCAGCGCTGCAATCTCAACGTGTGCACATGTGCATTGCTAGCAGTTCGTAGAGAGTATCGCCATTGTTTGCGTATTTCTGACGCACGACCGAACACATGCGTCAGACTTTTTATTTGCGTAGTGGACGCTTTTGTCTTGTCTTACGAAGGACGGATCCATGGCTACACTGGCCGTACTTCACTTTCGAGGTAGGAAATTATTTTTGTACCTTAACAGTAGTTTGTCACTTTACAACGACATAACTGCCCGAATGAGGGCAGGTCGCTTTGATGCATCTTATATACTGGGCCATACACTATATTCTGTTTTACTACAGATACGAGTGAAGCCAGTGCAACAAGCACGAGCGTGTCGTCTTGAAGGATATCTTCACTTTGCGAGGGCATGGGCATAGCTGACCTGCTCAAAGCGTTGTGCTTGCTCTTGTAGCTTTTCCTTTGCTCGCACTTATAGAGGAACAGAGCATTTGTTAACATTTCTTTTTTCTACATTGCTTAAAGCGAGGCTGACGGGGTATTTATGCTCGCTGAGATTGTTATTTGAACATGACCTTTAAGTGCCCAACTACCCGGAACATAATTTGTGGCTCGAAATCAGTTTTCTTTTCACCCAAAAACAGCCGGTCGAGAATTGGCCAGTTTCAGTTGTACTCACTCTCTTTTTTATGGTCATGTGGTGTTCGAGCCATGTGTACGAAATATATTAAAAGTTGTGGGTCATCTAGGGCACACATTCAATATTAAAAATAGAAAAGAATGTGAACCTTATTTTTGTGACCTCCAAAAAACTGCAAATATACGTGGTTTTAAAAAAAAAATTTTTTGCACAGATCACAGAAAGTACATGCACAGCCTCAAGATTTTTTAATAATGTCGCGCGAACACCAACCGGTAGATAGATCAGCGCCTATCGTGGCTTAAAACGGCAAATCAGCGAGGCAAGGTGTGGGCCTTCTGCCACACACGCATAGTCTCATTGACCTGCTCTTTCACGCCACGATAAGGCTCTGATCTACCCGCCAATCGGGGTTTGCGCGATATTGTTAAAAAATCTGGAGGCTGTGCACGCCATTCTCAATATGGCAACATACCGTGGGCTGGTGGCACACGACGAACCAACTTTGCAACAGACGCGGGGCGACTACTCTGGAACTGTCGTTGATGGTAACGGCCAATCAATCTTCAAACGCAGAACATTGAGCGGAAGAAATAGTAAGTGCGAAAACAATTGCACGACAAACAATGCATGCAACTTCGTCATCTGCTTCTCACTTCTGAGAAGCGGAGGAAAAAAAAAATGTGGTTGGGTGTAGCCACGTGACTTCCGGTGCTTGTGCTTTCGCTTCGGTTTTGAGCAGTTGACATTTGTGACTTTATTAAAAATATGATTCTACAGCAAAATATTGGCTGGGTAGTCTCCTGGTGAACAATGCAAAGAGATGTTTTTGGGGGTGTTTGTGCCCCTTTAACACGCTTTATCAGGTGCTGTACTTATACCACCAACGAAAACCTGCTGCAAATACGCCATGTTTTTGTGTGTTCCTCACATAAGTTACTAACCTCAATACCGATAATCCTCTACAGTCTTGGTTTGTTGCACCTCAGCTTCCTTCTTTTGTGAGGGCAGGCACAAACACAACATCGGGGTACCAGCTGCAAGCGAGCAGCTGCCTTCGACCAACCTCTTGGAAGTTTTTGTTGATTCCATAGCAGAAGAATAGCGATGTCGTAAGCTTTCACATCCTGCTCGCACGTCTCCGCCTTCAGGCACACGCTACAATCTAAACCCTTGTGAGTACGAGAGACACGGCTTGTTCACTTTTCTCTTAGACCTTTGAGTGCCTGGTTTTTTTCCCCCTCATGCCGAATGCAAATTTTGGTCTCGCTCACACTTTAGCATGCTTCATGAAGAATGTTTCTTTATCAAAGACATACTTCTATGGGCTAAACATCCGCATGCCTCCGACCTGCAACAATTTTTCTAGTATAGGCCTGCTTTGCCCAGGAGGCGCTGCCTAAAAATCGGCTTGTAGCGCCCCCTATGATTTGTTTATCGGTATTGTGTGGTACAAACTTGCGGATTTGAATTTGTCCTGCGTGAGTGCATTAGCCGGCGGTATGGATACCCCCCTTGCAATCGTTTTTTACGGCATGAAATTGAGCCAATTTCTAACGTGAAAAGCTTATTTCGTTCTTCAACACTTCGCAAAGGGAAGACTCTTGGCGATGCATGCTACTGCAAGCTGCGTCTAGGTTGTACAAGAAGCCGCAAATTTGGTGTAGGCCCGCTGTCACTGCAAAAACAGCGAGCTCCTATGATGTCGAGCTTGAGGTGAGCATTACGAGATATGTTAATGCGCCTTGTAAGCAAAAACTACCAATCTGCAGTCCCTCCGTACAGCCAGTGCGATCAGCTGATACCCAACCTCAGAAATGCGCAGAAGCAGACGCAAGCGATCGAGCGGCGACCGGCCGTTTGTTGGCCGAGCAGATCGCTCCCGCTGCTCGTGGCTTCTCAAGCTCTTGCAGCTTTTTTTGCGCATTTGCGTTGTAAGCTTGACCCAGCATAAGATCACTAATAGGAGCTCCGCCTTAAGCACATGCTTCCTGTCCTCTGTAGTGTGTTAGTGTATGCGCACGCTCGTCTTTTTAAAGGAGAGCTCTCGCTGGAAACAACGATTTTTCTGCTGATCTCATGTTGCAAAAGGTGTAGTTCAATCGGATAGCTCCACTGGTCGGAGTGTTATTGTGTGTTCCTGTTTTTAAAATTCGCATAACACGTTTCAATGCGTGACACGGCCGCTTGATCGTGTGGCCGTGCTTAGCAGAACAACCTTCAGGCCGAGAAAAACAATTGTCTCGCTTACTCAGTGCGCTGGGCGGCTAGTATCAACTTGATACAGTTCGGATGGGAATCTGTAGAAGTTTACTTCGGGGTTTTTCCTATTCTTGACAGTTGACGATGCAACAGTACCGTTCATGGCGACGTTTCGAACACATTGAGGTCTCTTGTTCCCGTTTCGACACACTTCGACGAAGGAAAAATCACTAGCTTGCGGCGAGCTCCGGTCCCTGGGGTAATGTTTTGCGGTGACGACTACGAGTGACGCATTTTGAGTCGTGACCACGCAAACGCACAAATAACAGCTGCGTGCAGAGGTAAGCAGCTGCCTGAACAGGTTTGTGATTGTGTGGGGCCGTGGGACATGTACTACTCAGACACTACCACCTGCCACCGGAGGGCGTCATGATACGTTCAAAGCTTCAGCGCAGGAGACCTATTGCACTTACCAAGGCATGGTACTATGCAGTGGCACCTCAACTTCGCACTCTAAGATCACTCTTAGGAGTGGCCTCGCTCGCCTTTCTTTCTATTCTAAATTGTAACTTCCTTGTTTTCACAGTCGTCGAACACAGAAATCATTAGTAATTTTCAGATCTCCGTTTTCGCCATAAGGCGGGAGGTTGAAATTACGGATTTGCCGCTCTGTAACGACATAAGAGCATACCGAAGCAAACGTCATCAACACAAAAGTTTGCAAATGCCACCAAAAAGTCACACCACTAAATGAAACATTGTTTTTCATTGCTTCTTCACACGTGCCGCTACAGACAATTGAAAGAACGCACCCAAGTATATTTGGGGCGTGGCTTTCAAAGAATCGAAGGGGGCGTGAAGCTGAAGGTGGCGGTGGGGGGGGGGGGGGGGGACTGTTCAGTCCTGCTCTTCCACGTGTGCTTAGTACTTCATTGTGGTGTCAAGAAGGATTTTCAAAGTATGAAAATCATTTTGCGGTCCCTATGCGGTGAGCAAGCCGTCCGCTTCTTGCGCTGGAGTTAACGTCGGAACAACGCCGATAGTTAACGTCAGAACAACGTCGAGCTCCGATTGCCTTTGAACTAAAGGATAGTGGGTAGACCTCAACGCTAGATGCCTTGAAGTCTACCCACTATTTGTTTCAATCGGCCAATAAGAGCTTGGCGTTCTGACATCATGCAACCCCTGTGCAAAAGAACCAGACGAACTTGCGCTCCGCATAGCTTTATTTCGGCTCGTACGTGCACCCAACCTGCTTCTTCCAAGTCTTACGCCTCCTCCAACCTGCGACAAGCACAACCAAGCAGGCTGTCTGTTGCCAAGAGGGCAAAAAGCGGTGGAACTTCTTTGAGGCACCCGATACGCTGGCTTACGAATATGATAGTAACTGGCAGGACGAGAACGGCAGTGATTACTATAGTTGTTGCACGCGTGCCGAGCGAGCACCCGAGGTCCGAACAAAGTTGTCCCCTCTCGTCGTTTCTTTGCGTTTACCTTTTGGAACTTTGTCACAGCCGTCTCTCGACACTCTGCGGGCGCTTGCACGAGGCTTTAAAATGACTACTTTTTTTTTTTTCAGTGTTGGGCTTATCATAGTTTTATTCATTGAACCACATGGACGAGTGCAATGAATTACTACAGTCACTGGCAGGCTGAGAACGGTAGGGGGGAGTTTCGATTTGTTTCGCCTCGAGCACAAACTTCCTACCTTCAACGACGATTCGGTGTCTTTTGAGGGAGCGTGTTTGTGCTGTCAAAGTGTGGCAAAGTGCAACGGGCACATGCTGGAGGCCTGATGCTCTTGTCCTGTCAGCGACCACGACAAGCAGCGCGGGTGTGGCCACTGGGGTATTCGCAGCGGCTTTGGCACTCTATCCTAAGCAGTATTTATTTAAGTATTTATTTTACACCTTAATGGCCCAAAGGCAACGCCACATAAGGGTGTAATATGGAAAAGAAACGATACATGAATGCAAAAACGTTAGTAAAAACGCGTTCTAAGTAAAACACAATGTTAAAGGAGAAATGTCAAATCGCGTTGTTTGTGACCTTTTAGTGGAACAGGATGGGATCAATGATGCGGACGACGGTTTGAGGAAGGCTATTTCGGACAATAATCATACTAAGGAAAAAAAAGAGCTGGTGAATAAGGCGTATGAAGATGGCCCATAGGGATTTGATTGCTGAGCGTGGCAAGTGCGAGACGTATCCTTATGAAAAAAGAAACCTGCAGAGAAGGCACAGTTGCACACCGATTCGCTGAGATTGCAGAAAAAAGAAGCGTACCTACAGTTTGAATTTTTTTCTTTTACTTTTTTTTTTTTGCTTTTTCTATCGCGACTTTGGAAGGAAAAATAATGTTTTAAAGACAGGTGTTGGTCTAACCTCGAGGAGTCTAGTGCCTTTTTTTTTTTTCCTTCTTGGAACGTTTGAGCTTTCTTATCTTTTCTTTCTGTCTCATTTCTTTGCAGTTGCTCGTCTAGTCTCCCCTTTATGCGGGATCGGTAGAATAGAGTAAAACTTGTCTCTTCTTCTTGCCACTTGTTCGCGGGGGCCAGACTGTCGTTTTACAGACGTGGCCCGCAGCTTTCATTGTCACGGACAGGATTAGAACGGCAGGGAGGTCTCTCTGTTGTCCCGCCTCCAGCGCGAGCTTCCCGCCTTCTATGGTGCTTCGGCATCTCGTGATCTTTGCGCTTGCATTCTGGGTCAACGTACGGCTGGATACAACGAGTACTTGCTGGAAGACACCTCGCCGTTTTCGTCCTCCCGGTGATTATAAACCATTTCGATAATGGCCTTTTTTGCATGCTGCCATCTTTGTCAACTGGGCTGTGGAAAGCGTTCCCAGGGTGTCTAGCGACCGGGAAAACTGGGAATTGTCAGGGAAATTTTAATTACTGGGAAAAATCGGGGAATTGTAAGGGATATTGTCAAAAAGCGAGCCCAGTCAGGGAAAATGAGTCGGAAACGCCATCGAGTGCTCTGAGCAAGGACGTGAGGACTTGGGGGCAGAAAAATAGGCAATGAATTCTACTTAGAGCGGAGCGCGGGCTCTGCTCACCCGATGTAGAGTGTGCTAAACGATGGAAAGGGAACAGCCGACAAATTCAGTCCAAGCCTTGGTTTCGATTGAGGGCACGACACTAGGCTAGATCCAGTTAGAGCCACTAGATTTAATAACAAATGGGAAAGCCGCAGACCCCAATCCAATTCAAGCCTTAAGCCGAAAGTATACGAAAGTGTGCATTTGGCGGCCATGCTGCCATTTGGTTATTTACTTGTGTGGTCGAGCGTCATGTTTTCGTTGTGCTTCCGGAAGTGGCCTCTTCACTGGCGATGTCGGCAGAAAGAAAGTGCTGGTTTAATTCGGACTGGACGAACCCGAATATTTCGGAATATGGAAGTTGGATTAAGCCCGTGCAAAATGATCCTCACAGTGCTCAACGCCTTGTGTTGTAATGGTCTTGTATATTTAGCCGCCTCTACTGTGGTCAGGGAATTTTCCCTGAAATGTTCAGGGAAAACCTGGAAAAGTCAGGGAATTTCAAGATAATAACTTGCTAGACACCCTGGTTCTGCGAGCATGCTCTCTCGCTCCCTTCCACGGAATATCAAATGCTGCGCATGCTTCTACTGCTCACTGACTCTGCATTTTTCACCCGGGTAACGAATGCTAGAAAGGTCTATGGACCACTCTGGTTCGGTGTGCGCTGTCGTTCTTCCTTTCTTGAAAGCCGTGGCGGTTGATCGTTTTGTTGCTTGTTTTCGGGAGAGGGGGGGGTCAAGAATGGACCTATTTCAAGTAACAAGCATTGTTCAGGGATTCAGGGAGTTGGTCTGAACTCTACAGATGAAGAGCAGCCCAACGTGCCTCCACCCGTCGGAACATACTGGCATCGCGTGGCATCTGTTTTCATGCTGAGCGCAGGTCCGCCTGCTTCTTGCACAGGGGTTGTGATGATGCTTGAATGCTGAGCTCTTATTGGCTGATTGAAAAAAATAGTGGGTAGACCTCAATGCATCTAGCATTGAGGTCTACCCACTATTCTTTCAATCAAAGCCAGTCGGAGCTCGGTGTCATTCTGACGTCACTGCAACTCCTGCGCAAGAAGCAGACGACCTTGTCTCCGCATTGCTTTTTAGGCCCCATACTATAGATGCTCAAGAAAGATTCGTCGAAAGAGACGAAATATGCGCAAAGGTAGATGCTGACAATGTTGGATGTGTGGGACGGTGCTCTCCGGAAAGGGAGACAGCGGGAAGTGAGGCCAGGGGAGAGGGTTTATGCAAATGCAGAAACTTACCGGAAAAGGGTCCACAGCGTGAGAGATGAAAATGCGACGTCCATCCTGCAAGCATGTTGACGTGCGGAGAAGACTGTTGCAGCCATGGATGGAACGCGGGTTATTCTATGATGTTGAGAGGAGAAGGTGAGGCTGAAGGTGAAAGTGGGAGTCTGTCATATTGAATTGGAATTTTTGAAGCAGCCTAAACGACATTGCTATCTGGCCAGGGTGGGACAAGGCAGTTGGTCGACACGCACCTTTTGTTGTGTTCCATCCGTTAAATTAACATTTCACTTTCAGTTTTGGGCAGGGTGCTGATAGGAAGGGTTCATACAAAGAGCACACAGTGTGAAAGAAAAGAAGATACAGTGGCGAGAAGAAAATGCACCGCAAAAACTCAAATTGGGAATGCGAGACAGGACCATTAATGCGATAGTTTTACTTGTTTTCCCCTGCGGCATCTAGCAATGGAACATGTAACTCAGCATTGAGCAGAGGCACGATGCTGTCCGTTAATTCATTTTATTCCCCGTAGGTAAAAAAAACCCCAAAACTCGTGCTTGTTGAAGTGGTGCTACAATCCTCCGAATATTGTGATTGCTTATTACAACTAACTTATGACTGATGGGGGAGTGGGTAGGGCTGGTCATGTAAATTGTCTTGTCAAGGATGAGTGAATCATACATGGAGAAGTTGCAAGTTAGCACTGAATTCCCAAAGAACATATTTCTTCTATTTTTGTATGCAGCATAAATAGTATACACATGGCACACAATAAACTTCCCCCCCAGAAAATAAAATAAAAGCTTTAGCGCAATATTTACGTTGCGAGACTTCTTGTGAGTTGGGAGGGGCTCCCAAACATGTGTCTATTTTGAGATGTCGACCCCGAGACAGAGGTACTGTGCCTCATTTTCAGAATCTGTTTCAATTCCAAATGAAGCTTATAATGTAAATATTGTGCTAAATAAAAATTTTTTTTTGGGGGGGGGGGGGGGGTAATTTTTGAAATTTGAGTCCTATCGGGTTACAAAAAACTATTTTTTGGAAGTTTAACGTCCCTTTAAGTAAAACAAACAAACAAAAATTTTACACAAGCTTGATCATGCTGACAAAGACCAGGAAGCACAGAATGCACCCCGCACAAACCACGCACTAGTTTTTTTTAGAATTCATTTTAATTTGTAATTTTTTTTTTATTCCTCTATTTTCATTTCGTCTCACTTCCTCTTCCAATCTGTCTCCTCACCCTCCTACGGTGCCCCCGTCTCCTTTGCCTCACTTCTCTCTCCCTCCTCTCCTCCCCCCTCCAACCTCCCCACCCTCCTGCAGTGCTTTCCCCGCTAAATTTAAAGGGGAAGCCAGGTTGTTGTAGAGGTAACGTGACATTGAGTCGCAGCGTCAACAGTTTCCCCGCTAAATTTTAGCGGGGAAACTGTATCGTGTAACGCTCCCAGCTGTGTCGCTCGTTCACGCAGCTCATTCTCATAGAAAACAACCCAAAAGCCACGTGCCGTGCTAAAAGAATAAAAGAAAAATCTGTAAAGCGTGCAATTGCGTCGGCACGTGTGACTTGCTGTTGAACTGTGCGACCTCCCCACAGACAAAAGGCCAAACTTCCCTGCAATAAATAAAGCACTGTTTTTTGTTTTTTTTTCAATTGAATGATTTTAGGAGGCAGAGCAATCGATGACTGGATCACTGCACAAGCAGATGGTACGATTCTTTTTTTTTTTTGGCACAGCAGCCGCTCAAAATTGCCGACACGCGTGGAAATTTTTTGCAAACTTGTCGAGATAAAGGAAGGGCAAGCCAGAACCCAAAAGACGCTGCTGTGTAAATCCTCGCTGCTGTTTTGCAGGCCTTAGGTATCTTAGTTCAGTCTGCAATTTTAATCTAAAAAGTAAAAGTAAAAAAAAAAAAAATTGTAAAGAGAACGAGCAAGGAGCACTGTATTGCCGTTCTGTATTGTGGCTTCCGGCTATAGAAAATTCACTGGGGGGGAACAAGATAAGCCAGCTCCAGTCTGGAAGCGGATGTGCACCGTGGGCTCCCTCCCCTTTTAGATCGTCATGCGAATCACTTTAATGGCCATCTGCCGTTACATTCTTTTTTCGTGCTCGGTACGCCCCCGCAAATGCCCTTTGCAGAAGTCTCTTCAGCTCCAATTGCTCTTTGTTTTCTCCTTGTGTATTTCTGCCGGACACACCCTAAAGGAAGAGGAGTGGCAGACAGCGAACCTCTCATTGGTGTCTTGTCTTAACCGGGGATCTTCGCACTTGGGCTGCGGCAGTTACTTCATGCTGCGGAGACGCGGTGAGAATGTTGCAACAAGTTTAGAACACGTCTCGTTAGTCGCGCATGCACGTACGTACAGGCAGTTCAGCTTCAGGAGGCACACGAGTTTTGGAGGGTTCTCTCGTGGGACGTGCCTACTGCTCAAGTACTCGGTAGATTGTTCGAGCTAATTTCCTGATCATGCACATTTTAAGCGGGGAGCTCTTTCGGGGAGTTTCCCAATCCCGGGTTTTTTATAGGATTGGGAAGTTTCCCGATCTTTCACAAAAAGTGGGGACCTTTTTTGGGTGCGCGACCGTGCCTTGGAAAGGCACGGTCGCGCACCCAAAAAAGGTCCCCCCATTTGAAGACCTATTTTTGCTCATAAATAGGTCTTCAAATAAATCTAATAAAATCCGAAAAAAAAAAAAAAATGCTAGCCGGCAAATCTTTTTTCAGTTCAGATTTATCCAAAAAACTCTGAATTCGGAGGTTACTCTGACCAAAAAGAAACAAAAGAAAAGGCAGTCTTCTATTAATAAGTTTGGTCAGAGCGCAGAATCGGCGGTCATTGGGAGAGGCTTACTCAGATTTCTTCAAAATCTCGTAGCTTTGACCACAGAAGGTTCGCCGCTTATCCCGTCGGGGTTCTTTTGGGACAGGGAGGCATTGTAGTTCTTGGTCACGACACAAACCGCAGTTTCGGTTTCCAGATTGAGCTCCTTGGAGGAAGGTAGGGTTGTGATTTAATAACCGTGAAACCTATGAACTTCTAGATTTCATAGGAAGGGCAGCTGAGGCTTCTATCTTCTCACCCCGCGCACCTGCAGGAGAAGTGGTAGAATAGAATGAAAAGAAAACACTTTCCAACGACTACAACAAGGACTTTGGCGATTTTAATGTCCTCTTCAAGTTTTGTCGTGGAACAGTTAGTATTGCTAATGGCAAGGGCGCCATTGTCACGTGGTACATCTGCATTCTTATAAATCTAGTGCAGGGTTATACCCGTATGTTAATATATATTGTTATAGAAACATACCAAAAATAAACTCCCTTCTTTGGGGAATTGGGAATCTAACAAACAATAAACTCTGATAAACTCCGGCAAACAATAAACTTCGAAAAACGCCTTCTGAATATCATGAGTAATGAACTCTGAAAACACAGAATTTTACTCATATGAGTAAAAAAAAAGATATTTTTAGAAAAGTATGAGTTACCTAGTTTATTTACCGTAAAATCCCGAGCGAGCGCCCTTTTCTGAATTCGGAGATGATCACGTAAAACTGGAGGATGGGCGCTTCTTGGGTGAACAAAATGCCAAGATACATCTCTTGCATATTTTCTGAATGTTACAAAATAAAGGGGTGGGCACTTATCATTGAATGGGCAGGTGCTCAGTGTGTTAGGGTAATGTAAAAAAATAACATTTTGCTAGGACCGGCTTTCTGTTAGGCTTATTTCTTATAAGGCAAGCCAGTGCCTTGGTTCAGGCATTAATTTTGAGGAAATTGTAAGATCGTGAAAATGTGTGTCCTTCCGACATTAATTCCCGCCCGTTGTTTTTTGTTTTTTTTATAATATAGAGTATTTAAATTTAATTCCAACAGATTAAAAAAAAAAATAGGGTGCAGAGTTTGGCGAGTGCAGTCTTCATTAAGTATAGAGCCCTGCGTGGATAACAATTTGATCATCCGCATCCGATCCGCATCCGCAAACTTCGTATCCACATCTGATCCGCATCTGCAATGTTCTTAAATAATTGTATCCGCATCCGATCCACATTTGCAGACTTTGTATTTATACCCAAACCGCATCCGCAAAATTTGGAAATGTATCCGATTCTCAATCCGCGCATTCATTGTACATAATAAAATCAAGCATTAATAAACCTTAAAACAAATATCTGGATGGTATTCTATCAGCCGTCTGCTTACCTTTATACAAAGAACTTTGTGTAAGAATATGGTGAAAGTCATTTTATCGTATTCTGTTTGATCATATTTATAAAATAAACGATCATCCTCCCAAAGACACTTTGCATCGCTCGAAAGATGATCGCAGTTATTAGATCTTCTTGGGAGTCTGTGACACTGACGCTCTGTCCAGTTTATGCGCTCAAAGGGAAGATAATTTAAATTGGTTTCCTTTTGGCTTCGTAGAACCCACTTCAAGCAGACACATATTTTATAAACATGAACATTGTCAAAGGACAGACTAATAACATTCTGTCATCTTTTTTAGGCCAAACAGTAAAAACGTGGGAGGAAAGGCCCTCATTCGCAGCAGCAGAATACTCGTGTATATGTGTAAGGTGCGAGTACACATCACTGGGAAAATATCACAATATTCAATAATGGCAGCACCTCCTGTCGGTCACAGTTTTAAACGCGAACTCTCAACTGCATGCTCAGAACCATAGACTTAAAAAGTAACTCAGTGCCAACTGTCAAGAAGAAGAAAACGCACAGACACGCAACATTTCACTTGTCGAGGTCGTTGTGCAGACAAAACAGAATATCATCAACTCGGACGGATTCAGACTGGTTCGCCTCTCTTAAATTAATACTCGCTAGTGAGAAGTCTTTCTTTGTTGCTGCACTTGATGCTGGGATGGCATGTGCAAAGTGTGCTACAAGAATGAGGTGCGGAAACTCGCGCCGGCGCAAGTTCCACCACTCCAGAGGATAGAATTCAGTCTACTCAACATATACTTGTAGGCGAAGAAGCTGCTTGCAGGCTTTTTCTACTTTCTTGTTGCTCGTACGTTTTAGCTTCCTTAGCCCAAAGAATGTTTTCCGCTCTTTCCCTGCCAAAGAAAAGAACACACTTCCCGGGACGACTGATGCCCTTGCATTTTTTGCTTTTTCTAGGGACAGTATTTTTGGCGAGATAGAACGTTCTAAAGCAATCTTTAGTGAGAAACAAATCTTTATTGGCATAAAGAACAATTTTCTCCCTGGTTGGCACCTTTAATCTAAGAGAGTAGTTTGCCTTTGCAATATATTCGATGATGCACTTCATAGTATCGCTCAATCATTCACTTTACACTGTACGGTCGCACATGTTTATAAACCGCCTCGGCAAAAACGCATCCGGACTCGCGGATATCCAATCCGCATCCGCAGCCCCTGGCATCCGCATCCGATCCGCAATCTGCCAAATCTGCTTCATTTTTATCCGACTCCGCCAGTTTACTGCGGATATCCGTGGATAATCCGCGGATATGCAGGGCTCTAATTATGCATTTATCAGACTCGGCGTACACCAGATGAGGGGATGAATTGTCCTGATAAGTTGGCTAATTAACTAAAATGCGTCAGCTTTTTAATTCTTGGCTTCAGGGGTCATGTTGTAATTGCAGTATTGACGGCACATACTATTAGGGGCCAAATTGAAAGAATTTGCGATTTTGTAATGTTTTTGAAATATTAATTGATAATTTTTCTTGTTTCTTTAGCCCGATTAAAGAGTGCGCCAAGCCCTGCCCACAATGACGCTTGGAAGAGTGACATAGTGGTCGTTTCAATTTTTTTTGTCAATATCTCGGAAGCGTGTCCTTGGAGGGTGCGCCGACGACACAAGTGATGGCGTGACTGATATGGCTACGTCACTCTTCTGAGCGTCATCGTGGGGAGGGCTTGAGGCACTCTTTTTGCGTGCAATTTTTAAGTCAGGCTAGAAAACATGTAAATTGTTCTATTAATATATTGAAATATATTAATTTCTTAAGAAATAGTCTAACATTAGTTGCTTTCAATTCTGCATTTGCAACTTGACTCCTAAAACCGATAGAAGAATCAACAGATTTTAGTTAATTATCTCACTTACCGTGACGACTGTCCTCGTCTAATGTCCGCCGAGCCCGATGAAAACATGGTGAGGACGGCACTTGTCTCACTCCCAATCCCTTTTAAGAAAACAATAATCTGTTAGAATTAAAATTAAGCACTGTATATGTCACAATAGCTTCTGCCTGCATTTGTTTATAAAATTTTGATTGATGATTCCAGCTGAGTAAAATGTTTTATCCTTAACTCGTTGCACAGGTCAGTGCATGTGGTTAAATTTCAAAAGACTGCCTCCCTGAACCCAGTTGCGTCTTCGTGAGTTATGAATGGCTCCTTGTTCACTTTTGCGTTGCACCTGGGAGGCTCCACCGCGCAGGTTTTGTAAGGGCGGAAATTTTAAAACGACGAAGAGGTTGTTGGTGAACATGTGGAATACTTGTACGTTCCTCTTGAACCGGTAAAAACAAAAACGCAGTGTTGATAGAATATAACGTACAAATTGAATTTATTATGACACAAGCTTCCCAAAATCAATTAACGTGTGAATATAGTAATTGCTGGCCCATGTAAGTGCATGAATACACAACACTGAAATCAACAACATACATGGATACACATCATTAAGTCAAAAGTAATGCGCCAAAAACAAATCCCGCACCTCTACTCATCCTATGCAGCGGGGATGAGTAAGCATTCAAACACGGCAAACTGTTTCTACCGTGCACTGCTTCCGTCACTTTGGGACATGTGCAGGCTGCAATTTCGCCACAGATGTCAACCTTTCATGGAGACAGCTGGCACATGTTTCAGCATATCATCGTGTTTGGACAGAGACCCCGGAAAAGTGCCAGTGCAAAAAAAAAAAAAAAAGAGAAAAGAAAACTGACTGAGTATGAAAGCAATGAAGCAAATACATTATTTTTTAACATCATGTGGACGTTTGTGATTGAACATAGAACAAGAGGAAAATTAGGGAAGAAAGTGGAAATGCCGTGGCCCTGCACGTGCCGGCTTTCTGCTTTTTTTCGTTTCCCTCTCATTTGCCGGCTCGCTGCTGCACCCGCTTAGAGACTTTGAACAGTCGCTTTTCAAGAACGCTCGCTTGCGTGCCTTCTCTACTTGGTTGTCCTCAACAAATTTTCGATTCTTGCCAAAAATAGCTTTAGAGCGGGGGTTTCCAAACTGGAGGCCATCTCAGTGGCGCAGCTGACCGCAGTTCTTGCAGTGGCGCCCGGCGCACAGCCCGTTTTCCAGCAGGCCCGCTGCCACCGGAGAAAATAAATAACATGGCACCGCTATGCTTACCAAACGCTTCGAATCTGTTCCGATTCTTATCCCGCGGAGAGTTGGGTGTCATATTTATTACACATTGTCATCACTGCCATCTCCATTCTTAGTCCCCTGCTTTCATGTTTGTGTAATTGCGTTATTATTTTAGCTTCTCTTTTTTTATAAGTGTCGCATATTATCGTCAGTCCTACCATACTCATTAGGCCCCGCACAAATGTACCATTGTTCCTGAACGTTCTGATTTATGTCCGGTGAGTTTTTTGGGCCCACATTTGTTTTCTGTCATAATTAGCTAAATATTGAATTGCACAGTATATTGAACAGTATTACTCAAAAATCATGTTATTCCCATGTAGGTTTGTGTTCTATTAATACACATTAGATTTTTTTTAATTTTCTTCATTTTGAATTTTAGCATTTAAATGTTTTTTTTTCTTTTCTATAAAGCCTATTTATTTGGTACTCTTTTTTTTTCTTCATTTATGTTTACTTGTTTATTTTCTGGCCCTCTTCCTTCCTTTCTAAAGCAGCCTAGAAAAGGTAAACAATGCAGGAGCATCAATCATCCTGGGAAAGCGCACTCTTGTTTGGCAGGGAAAGAGCGGAAAACATTCTTTGGCAAAGAAAACCTCAAAATGTATAAGCCACAGAAGTTTAGAGACCCCTGCTTTTTTAGCGCATTATATCTTGCCAAAATCCTGTCCCTAGAAAAAGTAAACAATGCAGGGGCATCAATCATCCTGGGAAAGTGTAGTATTGTCTGGCAGGGAAAAAGCGGAAAGCATTCTTTGGCAAAGAAAACCTCAAAACGTACAAGCCACAAGAAAGTAGAAGCCTCCTCGACAAGTGAAATGTGGTGTGTGTGTGTTTTCTCGACACTTAACTAGTTGTTGAAAAGTATGTAATTCGGAGTCACATGATTCATGGAGTCACGCGACACATGGAGACGTGAAACATAGTCACGTGAGTCGCTTGATACATGGAGTCAAGTTCATGATGTAAGGATATCAGTGGAACATAACTTTGCCCCATATACCACATGGTCCTGTCACGTGGCCATTTCTTTCCTCCCCACTACATTTAGGCTGCAAACTCCCCCATTCAATTGAGCTCGTTGCCACGACCCTGCTCGAAACTTGCTCGGGGACCTTCAACCGTCACTCTAAGATGTTTTGCAGTCTAGCATCCGTGACCTGAGCTGAAATGTCAGCTAAAAGTGGGAATCAAAAGACTGGCGTGGTACTATAGTCCCTCATAACAATATAGTAGCAGGAAAACAGAAATTGCACTCTGTTTAAAGAAGAAAGGCAGTGCTAACGTTCTGAAGCAGAGATGCGGGTGAAAATCTGCAATATCTAGCAAAACAAAGGAAGTGATTTTGGGCTTAATGGTGTTTTATTATCTTTGAATCTTCATATTTATGTATAAAAATTATAAAAGCCGGCTATGGTCACGAAAATAGTTGAATTCACATTTGAGGTTCTCCCGGCAGCCCAGAAGGACATAAATTTCAGCCAATTTTTGTGTGTGTGGTTCTTCAAATATCGACGTCGCCCGCCATCACGTTTACGTTGACAAGTAGGCCTAGCCATCTCCTCCCCATTGCAGTACTCTTGTAGCTTTAATTTTTCACTGAGAATTATTAGCAAAATATTATTTTGCTAATTTATGTTTTTTGCTACTATCGTAAAATACTGCGAAAGCACCCATTTCGTTCGAGCGCTCACTATTAACATTTTCTAAACTTGGGAGTTCTGCAAAATTTATGTTAAAGGGGTACTCCAGTGATTTCTTTATGGTCGTTGATTTGCCTCAAAATCGACTCAACTCGTTGATGGACACGGTTGTATTAATCCTAAAAGTATTGCGTGAAAAAAAAGCAAGGTTATTGAGTTTTTGAATTCATTCTCATTGTGTTTCACAAACCAAGATCCCCTACTGGCAACACTTAAAGGGAAGCTACGGAGCTTCTTGGAAAAAATGAGTTAGAAGTGAATTCTAGTGTATTTTTACCCCGTGAACCCGAATACCCAAACCATTTGCTGCGTAAGTATTGTTAAACGCGAGAAAAACGCGAAAGACAGTCGCTGTCCATGACGTCATCGACGGCTCTTTTGGCTGCCCAAGGCTAGGGGGGCGGGGCTTAAGCCCTATTTTGAAATTGCTCTTGTGGCTCTCCGGCGCGTCGCATTGAAATATAATTTTGATATCTGTTATTCTAAAGGCCAATTGAACGCAATTCAAGCGTTTTTTCTCAAATGTAGAAGTGCCCCATCTTCCCTTTAAGTGTGACGACAGAAATGGTACAAGGTGGGCAGTACACCACATTTCCAACTGATTACAAGTTGTTTAGTGGTGGGAAAAGAATGCTTGGAGGCTCATTCACTGAGAGGCACAAAAAGAAAAAAACAAAACAAAAAAAACACTGACATACTCTGTTTAAGTCTACCTGTTCGACCTGGAAGTCTGTACCATTTGTGATCTTCATTTACGGTTTTTTCAATAGATATTTTGAATTTCGAGACAATAAATAGCATGCCTTGGAGACTAAAGTCTGGGTTTCAGAAAATGCAGCTTGTTTGGATAGCTCAAAAAACTGCGGGAGTACCCCTCTAAGCGCCCGATTTGACTGGACAAGCGGCCATATCTAGATTAACCCAGTGTTTAGTGACAGTTTAGTGGGCATTCCCTCGGTATTTTATGGTATGCAATTTTGGGGCATCCTCACAGTTTGCTCACAAGAATTCTTGTTTGTAACATTGTCCTATCACAACCAAATTACAGGGTGTCACAAAAGAAAATTTACAGTCTTTTTTACCGCAAAAATAAACTATGCATCGCCAAACGCTAATTCTCCGCCCAAAGGTAGAGCTAGAGGTCACAACCAGATGCCAAAGTTTCAGCTTGATCCAATAACTTAATCAAAAGTTATAAGCGATTTTCTGAAAATTTCAATGGGAAAATGGAGCCCATTTTTGCCCGTTTTCGGTTTCTGGTGCCATAGAGCCCCAGTATTCGAAAACTCCGTTGGCCGCCGTTTTTCCATTGGTCTTTTCAGAAAATCACATATAACTTTTGAAGAAGTTATCGGATCGGGCTGAAACTTTGGCATCTGGTTGTGACCTCTAGCGCTACCTTTGGGCGGAGAAAGAGCGTTCGGCAATGCCTAGTTTATTTTTGTGGTGAAAAAGACCGTGTAAATTTTCTTTTGTGACACCCTGTACTTTAGAATATGTAGAATGCCGCCATCTAGGTTTGATTAGAATGCCAGTTTTTATAGTTATGAAAAGTTTAACAGACTTTTTTCACCCCTTAAATATTGTTTTTTCGATTTTTAGTTACTTTAAAAATAGGTCTCACACATATTAGTTTCGTTAATCATTGCACTCGGTGGTTTAAAAGAAGGTAATCAGTTTATTTTACTATAATTTTTTAAGTGTACCGCCATGCCCTGCATATGTGCAAGGACACCTGCCAAGTCTGCCGTATTACCTGGGAGACTCCCAAATTTTGACCAATTTGTACGGTTGACCAATTGACAAAACAATCTCCTGGAAAATGCAAATTACCTCCCCCCCGCCTCCTTTAAAGGAGTCATGAAACGCTTTTCCAACCTTTTCCTGTTTAGCTTTCCTCCTCAACTCATAAATCGTGCATTCCACTATACAGTTCAAGAAGACAAAAAAAAGGGGAGGCCCCTCTTGCTCGGAATCTCGTTTGTGTAATCCGGACACAGCCACTGTCCCCCTAGAAGATTAGCCTGTCGCTTAAAATTCAGACAAAAGTTGCTTTCCCCACCCCATTCACCCCGAAGCTGACAGTGCTGTGGAAGCTACGTGCTCCTTGGTCCAGCAACACTTTTGCCACATGATCATGCTCTCTCGCACATACCCACGTGCAGAGAAAGAAGTCAGGTGATGAAAGGGAGGTGGCTGATTGGTCCGGCAAACGCGTAGCTTCTACTACAATGTCAGCTTAGGGGTGAAGGGAATAAGTGAGCTCCGGTGTTGTGTGACGTTCGCTTGGGCCCGATGACGCGCTGCGAGGTCAGCGGATGCATCGCAGTGAAAAGGCAGAGAGCTTACGAAGGGAAGGAGGTACGAAATAGTCCGCTGTGTTTTCTAATTTTCGTACCGAAAGTCAGCCTTCTGACTTTCTATCTTTTTTCTTTTGGCTCACTGAACGATGTGCTATTAGTAAAATCCCAATATAAATTGATTTATTCAAGCCCAAAATTCATTTCATGGGCCCTTTAAATAAGTAGTTCTTGCCGTCACAACAAACAACTGCAATGATAGCAAGGCCCAGCTGTTTCTCGTGTTTCTCGCTAGCATGAGCAGTGCAATATAAATGTAATGAAGTTGTCTTCATGTACATTTGTTGTCAGTATTTCTTTTTAAAAAAAACTGCTACCCCCCCCTCCCCTCCGCTTACAAATTCTCCCGGATTTGATTTCTCCAAACTTGGCAGGCACGGACGTGGTTTTTTCCACATCTGCATTGTACCCAGAGCATAGAAAGCAAGCTATATCAAATGTAACACCAGATATATAAATAGATGAAGGACTATAAACTGTGAAAATTTTATTTAGTTAAATATATAATTAATTATAAACAATAAGAAAAAGTGTTTTCCCCTGGTGCATGTCCAAAAGGGAGTTAAGCCGTGTGATCTTTGCTACTCTGAAGAACCCTCTTTTGTTTGGGCTTCATTAAGATCTCTGGCTTTGTAGCAAAAGGTTGTACATAGATATGACAAATGTTCCTTCTATATTAATGTTATTTCTATTTTCACTCTGTAGGTTTGCACTTCCATGTGTTTTTTGTGCTTCTTGTTCTTCATTCTTGCCTTGTGCTGGAATTTGTATATTGTACTCGCAGGGCTACGAACATCCCAGAACTTGTGATCTTTGGTTTAAGAAGTTTAGCACTACTGGGTCGCTAAACTCGTCAAACACGAAGTTGGGGCCGAAGTTAACGGAGCGCACCGATTGGCCTGTCACGATGATGACTTCGCGCTTTTTTCGCCGACGTCCAACCGGCGCGCTCCGCGAACTTTCGGCTCCAACTTTGTGTTTGACGAGTTTAGGGCCCCAGAAGTGTTTTGCTGGGCAATGTTTTGTCTAAAATATGTGTGAAATGCTTGCTTTCTTTTCGGTATTACTTTCCAAAACAAACTAATATGCCCACTCTTAGGAGTGTACAGTTTGAATATATAGGGTGTTTGCATGAAATACCGAGGCTGGATCTAAAATGGGCCATAAAAATTGGCTCCTGCACGTAGCAATCTAACCTTTTTGTCAAAGATGTACTTCACAGGTGAGTTTTACCTTGTAAAATTACATGGTGTAGCCCTCTTTCTGTAAAAATTTATTTTACAGAAACCGCTATTTTGTTATAACCGACTTCGTTATAACTGGTCTCGACAGTATCATAAGCAATTCAAACAAATCGTTTTTGAACCCTTTCAATTCGCTCTGTGTCAGCTGCAGTCAGTGAATTCCTTACAGTACTGCAAAACTCAAGTCTAACTCTCACCAAGGAGCAAAACAAGCAGACAACTCATAAAGAATTGGAAAAGTTACACGTCACGCGTGATATCATTCCCATCACTCGAAAAGCTGAAGCAGCAATCTGGCTAGCATGATTTGAAAAGGAAAGGTTGCTATCAAAATAAACGCCAAGGTCACATACTTGTTCAACCCGTCGAATAGTACAATTGCCAAGTTTGTACGGGTAAGAAATGTTTTTGCATTTTCTACACACAGTGAGTACATTGGTTTTAACTGGGTTAACAAGCAAAAAATTATCAGAACACTATTCGGAAATGCGTAATATGTCATCCTGTAAAAGAGCACAGTCATCTTCTGATTGAATTTTCATAAAAAGTTTGATGTCATCTGCATATAAAAGCATTTGCGCATTCGTTGCATATGCCAGACCATTCGTGCTGAACAGCTTTGGACTGACATTGAAGGAAGGATACTCAGTAACTTGTGTGTTTGGCCGCCTCGGTGGCTCCAAGGCAAGGCGCCGGCCTACAGATCCCTAGGTGGTGGGTTCGAATCCCAGCCAAGATGCCCGCAATCTGACGAACGCTTACTGTGGAGATCAGGTGCCGTGTAACCGGGCTTTCGGTTGCTCATAAAAGAATCCACATGTGGTCGAAATTAACCTGACTTTTCAGCAACTCGTGGTGCATAAATTATAGGGCCCCTGACATGCTGGCTATGCCTAGCCTAAATGCCTGCCATCAAATGGCCTACAAAGGCCCAGCTGTAAAGACTGACAATATTTGCAGCTAAAAGTTAGACTTTCTGTTTGAAGACTACTGATCAAGAATAGGCCATTGGAGGCTAAAATCATCTGGCGGGTTAGTTGGTTGTACATATTGGAACATTAAAGCGCAAAAAGATGAAGAAGGAAAAAAGAGGGGAACAGGAAAGAGCGCTAACTGACAACTGACATTTACTAGTTCCTAAAGAGGGGAAGAACGATGTTCAAGGTGTTATCAAAATGCAAAAAAAAAAAAAAAGGATAATAATTCTACAAAGGCATACGTTATACGTAAAGTGAATCCCATTTGCACCATTAAAGAGCAGGGGTGGAACGGCTGCGCCATTTCCGCCTTTTTGCGCCAGATGCATTTGTCTGCGCCATCTTGCGCCATTTTGCGGAAACTGCACCACAGCCAATACCTCGCACCATTATGCACCAAATCGCAAAACGTGCTCCAAAATTTGTCTTGGTTTAAGTTGTAGCGACACGATTGACAACAATGAGTGCGTTTAGCTTGGTCAGCCTTGCAATCTTTTGTTCTGTTTATTCTTCCTGTGTATCCCGACTTGGAAGCGTGCAAAAAAACTCGGCGGTCGGATTCCAAGCACTACACCACCTGCGACTGGATTCTTAATCTTCAACCATATGCGGTTGAGCAAGTCGGCCGAGATTGCCTGAGGCTCTGCGGCCCAGGATCCTGACGTCAGCCAGTTGAAAACAAATGAGCAAAAGATTCCTTTTAGTACTACTTCATCGTTAGAAGTTGGAACCGCATTCCCGCATGATAAATAGTGATTTGATAGAACTGAAACGCGGTCCGATCCGAAACCTTGCCGGCCAGCAGCCCTCACACGAGCGGTAGATCTGCTCGGCGTACTTTGACCTTGCTCCTACTTATCGCTCCGAATACGATGACTCCGTTAATTGTGTCTGCTGCTTCGATATTGAGTTACACAATAGCAAACTCAAAATTTGTTGCTCTGTTCCTGCACGTCCGTTTCTTACGCACGTCACATGGTTCGCACATATAATTACTATGTTGAGCATGTGTGGGTGGTGCAATAAGCAGTGCTGGTTTGCATTTTAAACAGCTGAAAGCCACTCGGAAAGTATCAAGGACACTATCTTCAGAAGCATATGGTACTTGCTTTTTGGTTCTCACTAAAGCTCACAGTTTTCGCATCTGTTGCACTGTTATCCCATCTCCCTAGGTTCCTAACCACTCATGTTCATCTGTGCTGCTAAGCACAATTGAAATTGCTCTCGTGCTTGTCTAAGACACAAGCTGAAGTGCAATGTAAACTGATCTGAGCTGCTCCTTGCCTGCTCCAGAACGTAGTTTTAGCTGCTCCCAACCTGCTCCAAAACAGCTGTTCCATCTGCTCCCATGGCTGCTCCCAAGTACATTTCATGAGTTCCACTTGTGAAGAGGAAATTACTTGGGGTACTTATTTTTTAGTAATGCATTTCCAAAATTAAATAAAGAAATAATCAAATTATTATTTTTTTTTTCTTTTTCAAAAAGAATAACTTGATTATTTCTTTATTTATTTTGGGAATGCATTACTAAAAGATCAGTACCCTCCGTAATTTCCCCTTTAATGGTGTAAATGGGATTTACTTTACGTATAACGTATGTTTTTGTAGAATTATTCTCTTCTTTTTTTTTTTTTTCATTTTATAACACTTGAAACACCGTTCTCCTTCTCTTTAGGGAGCAGTAAATGTCAGTTGTCAGTTAACACTCTTTCCTGTCTCCCTCTTTTTTCCTTCCTTGTCGTTTTGCACTTTAATATTCTAGCATTGGAAGCTAATCCTTGACTTGAGCACGTTCTGGCAACCAGGACAATGTGCGACCAATGAAGATGCTACATTTCGTGGAGATTGCAAACTTTGTTATTATGCTTTTGTAGATGGTAAGAGCAAATAAGAGAATGAGACAAATCTCTACGAAATGTCGCTTTTTCATTGGTTGCATGTTGTCCTGGAAACATGCTCCTCCCATCGCCTGAGATGACCTCGGCGTGTTGCGATCCTTGAACGCTTTTTTAATAGGGAAATCCGTCACGCGTGTTCGAGATTTGGGAATTTCTAGGATGCTCGGAGCCCGCAGAGCGAGTTGTCGCTATATTTAGGCGATCTCAGTCTTCGGGGCACCTTTACTGCACTCGGCCATAAAAGTGCCCCAAGGAACCAGCCTGAAGTCTGCTAGATTTAGTGACTGCATGACTGTTCTCGTGACGCTTTTTTGAGCTTGCCGCTCTTCCTCGTGGGACTCCACGTTAAAAAGGGTGCCACCGCACGCAGGTGTCTTCAAGGGTGGCCGCTGGCGGCACGGCTGCATGGGGGGGCTGACACCACGGTGGCTGCGAAGGACTCCCGGGGCCTCTGCGGCGGTCAAGTGCCTGGCGCTCCTCTCCTTCGGCTCCTTCGTCTGGCTCCAGACGCGCGTGTCCGACCTCGGGGGTGGGGCCGGCGTTGTTGAGGACGGCTCCGCCTCCCTCGGCAACCAGTCGTGGGCGGGGCTACTCCAGAACGCCAGCCGGGAGCAGGAGATCCTGCGGGAGTACGTCGGACAGCTCAACGACGCGCAGGTCAGTAAGGGCCGCCATTTTGGGGTCCTGTTCTAGTTCCTGGACTCGGCTTATTCTAATATTCTTTACTTATTTAGTTTTCATACTCTCGGGCCCAGAGGCTGTACAGAGAGGAGTGTTTGTAACACATCAGTCGTTGGCGTATGTGTTCCTTGAAATAGGTGACTTCAGAGATGGTTGCTATGTCTCGGGCAGGGGGGGATTCCACAGAGCATCTCCGGGGGTGTAGAGGGTGCTATTAACTACATGCTGCCAGTGATGTGATTGCTGTGCCAATTGCACCAAATTGCACCATTGGGCTAACCTGGCTACATCCTGCTACATTTCGCCAAAATATGGGTAATCTGTGCCAAGCCTGCGCCAAAGAACTAATTTTGGTCGCCTTTGAAAACGGAAACTAAACTGAGTACCGTAATTGAGCACACATGAGCTAGGTGGTGCAAGCAGCCGTCCGATACAAGGTACCCTGCATCAATCGTTCATTTGGTCTTGCATGGCTTTTTCCCCGTCTCTCCTCTCGCGTCTTTAAAAAAAAATAAAATAAACATTTCAATGATAAACCTGGGCGTGTGCGGACGCTCCGACGCTAGCGTGCTGGGTACCAGCCGTGCCGTCATGCTGTGAAACGAAACCATGCTTTTGCGCGGCGGGGGTTACTTTATGGGCTGAAGCACTCGCTCCTAAAAGCAACGGCCGTGGCCAAACTATATTTGGTCTATGCCTGCCAGTCACCATAATCGCGCGACGTCGGAAGTTGCCATACCCACGTCACTGCAGTTATGGCACTTTCTAAACTAAAACGTAAGGACTGCCGCGTGTTCATCAACAATCCTGTTCTTGTTTAATACGCTACTACAAATGTCCCTTTAGCTCAAAGACTGCTGTGTCGAAGTATTGATTACCTAGGTTTCTCTCGGTGGGCTTGCTATCGAGACATACTCAGGTACGTGAAAAATCGGCCGCAAAAGATGTTGGTGAAGGGAAGTGAGCTGAAGCGAAGAAGGCAATGCCCGCATGCTGAACCCACACAGCGTGATTATTTGTCTCGAGTTCAGTCGTTGCACAAAGCTCTCCAAGAACTTTTTGATCCTGGCTCGCGTTGTCTTGCATCGATGCGCTCAGGTTCTTTTTCTTTCTGTGTTTAACTTGCTCCTTGCCTGCACTCCTGGCAAGCACATGCCGCTAAACGTTTTTTTTTTTTTTTTTGTTGTTGTATGTTGGACAGCTACATTTTGCGTACAATTTTGGGAATTAGTTGGAGACGGAGCGGAGTGGCATGGTTTTGATCGGACAGCCATCTCGGCTCGCGCAACAATTTCGCATTGCACGGCAGTAGTTACGTGTTTCAACAGTTGGAGACTGCTTCCATT
Source organism: Ixodes scapularis (assembly GCF_016920785.2). Lineage (NCBI taxonomy): Eukaryota > Metazoa > Arthropoda > Arachnida > Ixodida > Ixodidae > Ixodes > Ixodes scapularis. The sequence goes on along the minus strand of NW_024609836.1, from coordinate 43,572,993 downwards.
TATTATATTACTAGTCAACCTAATGATGTGATATTTATTACTAAGCTGGTTATTTTCAAATAAATTTTAATATGTGCAGTTTGGTCCGATATATTTGTATCATTTAACTGAAGCATTGCAAATGTGTCATGTCATTGGCATTTCAGTTACATGTTGACAGACTCCCAGGTTGTCTATCTTGACAATAATTAGTTGATTGCGGCGAGCAATGTGTCCTTCGTTTGTACACCACTTGAAATGAATATCTTTTTTTTTTTCTAAGAACATCTGCTCCAAAAGCAACTTTCGCTGCTCCGAAACACTGTTTTAGCTGCTCCAAAAGCCATTTTTGCTGCTCCAAAATTCTGTTTTGGCTGCTCCAGAAGGTGCTCCAAAGCGGCTTAGGCCAATCACATCGCTGTGCTACCCTCTACAGTCATAGAGGGCGTATGAAATGATGAAACAAAAATATAAAGCTAAGCAAGTGACAGCACAACTTTCTACTCCCTATGATAGAGCAGCACTGCTGTACAGCCTTTATCTGTTCTAGAAAGTGTCTCTGGAGCCGACGTCGTATGGCAAAGCCCCTATAACGAAGACAAGCTAGCTCTGTTTCAGTGAAGGTTTGTAGAAAATAATCCCTGGAGAAGGGGAACAAGAGGGACAAAGGACAAACATAAAACTCCCTCTTGTTCCCCTTCTCCAGGGATTATTTTCGTCATTGTCCAGCTCGCTTGCACCTTTGCATTTAATTGCATGATAATTAAGAGGTTTGTAGTTGTTTTCCCTTTTAGGGGTCATACGTTACTAAATGTGATGCTATTACAAGTTAGTTCAAGACGGCAGACGACTTGGAAAAGTTTAAAATAAAAAAAGGCAAATTTTTTTCAATATTGGCATGCAATTTTGCCACACATTGATAGATTGGCTGCATTTCTGCATTAATAACGCAACTACAGTAATGGCTAAGCATATCTTTTTTTATAAGGTTTGTAAAATGCATTTAAAGATGCTCTTTTTGATGCATTTTGCACCACTTTTTATGTAAAGTAGTTTGTGAGTAAATAATTTGGTGAATGTCTGTAAAATGTTTTAACCTAACATGTCTTGCAGCTTTTTTTTTTTTTTTTTTGGCATGGAAAGTTTTAATTTTTGCTTTTTCATATTCTGTGTAAATGTTGTAAACCTTTCTTAAAATAAGCAGGAAAAATTATTGCTACGCGCATGCTTCGGTGTGAAATTGACGGCTGTGCAAAGTATCGTAGCAAAAACCTTGACAATCTCCACACCTCTAGCTTAGAAATTTTATATATCCGTAAACAAATTAGCTACGGTGTTCATATAATAGCTGAATGCTCCCCACAAGAGCATGCCTTTCACACATATTTTTCATAAATATAAAAAAATATGACCCGGACCATCATTGTACGATCCGACGTGGAAACAGCCCTGAGGATTCCAAAAACATTTGCAATTTTCGAAGATTTAAAAATATTTCCAATAGATTAATCTCACCAAGTGTTGCGCGTATGCGCGAAGCCACCTGAACCTTATTTTATGGTTGGCGGGCGGCATTGCACGAGGCTGTTCTTGCCCTCTCATGCTCTGCATGCAGAGAGCTCCAGGGAGGTTGTGGCACGTGCAGCAAGACTACCGTAATATCCCGGGTGATAACCTACCCCCATTTTTGGCTTCATTTGCTATTTTCTTTTAAACACCGAAAGAGAGCCCACTGCTAGTAACCGTAGTGCTCAGATCAATGATGACATTGGCGTAATTGCAGCTAGTTAATTATGGCGGGATATAAGCAAACATTACTGACTGGGAAGTAGTCATCTTTGCTTCATTCTCTTTTGACAAGTTTGGCAGGAAAACATGATCTGAAAATAGCTTTTTTTCCATCTTTTCTTGTCTGTACACTGAAAGTTAACCAACTCATTATTTTCATCCGATTTGCTCTCGATCTTAGGTGGGCTGTCTAGTACTTCTTGGAATCTTACGGTAAAGTTTTCTCGGTGCATCAAACGGGCTGGTGAGATTGGTCCGTACTTCGAACGGAAAAAGTGTGCAGCAAATTGAATCGAATGGCAAGCACTATTTGAAAGCTTTTCAAAGCTTCGAACATTCGCACAGCTCTAGTCGAAACGTGACGGCTGTTTGCAAGCGTGTTCTCTCCGCAGTTTGTGCACAACCTGGACGAGTATGGGCCCCTGCTGCCTGGGGACCCCGTGGTGGTGGTGCAAGTGCACAACAGGTGGCACTACCTGTTGTCACTGCTCGACTCTCTGCGCGGTGCCGCGGGAATCAACCGGACGCTCCTCATCTTCAGCCACGACGAGCACAGCCCAGTTGTCGAGAGCCTGCCCATCAAGGCGAACTTCTGCAAGGTACGGGGCTGCCATTGCTCGGGAGCTACGCTCGGAGCACGTGTTCATTTCTTTATTCATAGTACCATATTTTCCAGTTTAAGTCAGACCTTGGTACAGTAATAGCTCGTTAACTCGAAATCATAAAAACTGAAAAAATTCTATAGAAGCAAAACTTCGAGATAAACAAAGTATGAAAATTTTCACTCCGATCGCGCTTTTTGCCACTTAAAACTTCTAACGATTGCTGCAACAGCAGAGGCTCTATTTAAAGAAAGGAAAAATGGAAGTACAAGCATACCTGGAACGAACTTCGCTCGCAACAGGTGCGTCATACGGCCCTGCTCTGCTTTTCAAAACAGAGTAGGGGGTTTACTTTCAATTTATTGCAGTCACTCGGTGCCAAAGAGCACAGTGATGCTCACTTACTTGGCATTTATGCTTGGTCTTAGAGAAACATCTTCAAGCTGCCTGAGGCATCGGATCAGCCGTTCCTTGCCACCGTCGCATTCAACCTTGTTCTTGAGCAGGCGGAGCATGACCTAGTATCCTTTTTCATTGTCGTATGACAACAAAACCTGCCGGAGGAGACGTTTCCTGTAGAGCTTCAGGGTGATTTCGATGACTCGGTCCATCGGCTGGAGTACGGACGTCACGTTTGGGGGAAGGAACTCTATCGTAATTGCTTTCGCGTTGTCCATCTTTCCATGTCCCGGGTAGTTATCCACGATGAAGATAACTTTTCAATTTTCTTTATCCAGCTTTTGATCCAGTGTGTGAACATACTCTTCAAAGCATACTGCCGTCATTCACGCTTCTTGTTCGCCCTGTAGATCATGTACTGTGGCAGCCGTGCATTGCAAAAGCACAGTGGCTTCTGCACTTTGCCGATCACTAGATCACCAAAAGGATTGTTACTCTGTCCTTACACTTTTTCGCTCTGGTGCACGGTTCTCCTTTTGGAGTGAAAGTGCGACTGGGCAGCAGGATGTAGAAGGGCGCCGCCTCACCCAGGTTGAAGATATCTTTCTCACGGTATAGGTTTTCTGAAGCGTGGCGAGTCGGTGGTTGCACAAGAGGTCCATAGCTGCTTCATCCACTGTACCACTTTTGCCGCGTAAAGGCTTTGATATAACGTTGTTCTGTTCTTGAAACGGTCAAACCAGCCGCTGCTGCAACTGAAGTGTTTGTACCCCATTGGCAAGGGAGTGTCAGCCTCATCTATCATCAACGCAGTGGTCACTGGAAGGTTGGGTTTTGCTTCATATACTGCAGAAGCGCTGCCTCAACGTCCAGAAACTTGGAATGCCGGACCCTTTTCCTCTTGCTTGAAAAGCTTTGCTCAAAGCCCTCAAGGACTTAATTCTTGTTTTTCAGTATTGTTGAGAGCGTCGATGAAAGGATACCAAATCCCATTGCTATGCTAGACGTTGTTCTTCCTCCTTTCTCAACTTATTTCTCAGCTACTTTGACGAGAGCAACTTTCCTCTCGCGCGTCAATGATTTGCACTGTTTGGGCTGCGCCATCTTCATGGTCAATCGAGTCGCGCCAATAATGTAGAAGAGTTCACAACGTACCGTATTTACTTGCACAATGAACGCACTCGCGTAATGAACGCACCCCCCAAGTCGGCTCTCAAAATTTCGACTTTTTTTTTTCACTCGCGTAATAAACGCACCCCCAACTCCGACGTCAAAATTTTGACCCCCTCCCTCCACGCGCGCGAAATGAACGCACTTTTCTATCCTGGTGCAGCGAGGTCGCGAATGCGTGGGCAGCGTGGGCGAACAAAACGCCTTACAAAAAGCGTTAAAAATATTCGCAAAAATCCAACGGAAGCAAAAAAAAAAAAAAAAAACATGGAAAGGAGCTTTTTTTTTTTTTTATTTATTTGCACAGCGCAGTCTGGACTTTGGTTTTGCGCGCCGCCGCGCGCAAGGAGGTAAGAAAGAGAAGCGGAGAAGCGCTCTAAGCGAACGAAACAGCTTGCAAAAAACGGCAAAAAAAAAAAAAAACAACCATGGAACTAAAAGAAAACATAAACAAAGAAAAGTTTTTTTTTCCTTTTTTTTTTTTTTTTTTTTTTTTTTTTTGGCACAGTGCAGTTTGGTTACGGGGGTCGCCAACACCTGGGTCGCGCGCCGCGCGCGCAAGGAGGTAAGAAAGAGGAGCGGAGAAGCCCACTAACCAAACCAAACAGCTTGCGAAAGACAACAAAAAGAAAAAAAACAAACAAAAAAAACAACAACACTGAACTGAGAAAAAAAAGCAAAAGAAAAAGAGCTTTTTATTATTTTTTTTTTTTTTGCACAGCGCAGTTTGGTTACGGGGTCGTGAGTCGCCCGCAAGGTGATAAGAAAGATAAGCGGAGAGCCCTCGCCTAAGCAAACAAAACAGCTTGCAAAAGGCGCAAAAAAAAAACAAAAAAAAACAACAACAATTAAGGAATTAAGAGAAAAAGAAAACAAAGAAGAGTTTTTTCTGTTTTTTTTTTTTGCACAGCTTAGTTTGGTAACGGGGTCGGGTGCGCGCGCGCAAAGAGGTAAGAAGTTACTTAGATTTTTCAGGATAAAAGGTCGTTCATTATTCATTATGCGAGTAAGGGAGGAAGTGGCCGAGTGGGCTAACGCGCCTCAGCTCGGAGCGTGGAGCGAAAGCTTCCGCTGGGAACCTCCTGGGTTCGATCCCCGCCGCCCCCGCCCGTTTCGATCTGGATGAGTTTCGTACCGGCACGCGTTCGTGTGATCACTACTGCGTGATGCACGTTAAAAATCCCAGGTTAGCGGTTGTACCGCACTGGCTAAATTTCTCATCTACAGCTAAGAGACCGATTACCCATTGAGGCGCATCTCCATCAAGGCTGTATAAACATAAAGAGCAAGCCAATTTTTTTCATTATGCGAGTAGGGACGACCAACGCAAAAATTTTACTTCGCGTAATGAACGCGCCCCCCCAACTTTGCATCGATTTTTCGGAAAAAAAAGTGTGTTCATTCTGCGAGTAAATACGGCTACCCTTGCTCGCACGGCGCTGCGAGACGATTGAAATGCCCCCATAAAATAGCGATCAACCAACAAAGAGCAGCGCAACATGCTCGAAACGAATGAGACATGAGACTGACGAGACGACGACCGGATTGGGAAGGGAAACAGAAGAACACAGAAAGAAAGAAGAGAAAACAAAAGACTGAGAGCAGCAGAAAACACTGAGCACAAGGGAGAGGGCATACCGAACCTTGTGCTCCGTGCATTGGCTTGTCCCACCAAAATCGTTAAAACAATATTAAAAAAAAATAAAAACTAAGGCAGAAAGTGTTTTTAAGGCGCTTGCCGTATGTCTCTCTGCACCTCCATGCACTGCACTGCGCAAAAACTCGGCGATATATATATATGTTTTCCTTTGCACCTGCACATTTTTTTTTTTTCCGTGCACATTTCTTTTTTGATTTTTTTTCTAAAGTTTTTGGGGTCCATTGTGTCTTTTCTTTTTTTAGATTTCTGCTGTCGAGATCTTGAGATATTCCAAGTCGGTTCTGAAAACCTTTCGATATAAGCAAGGACAAAGCGCATTGTGCGAAGTTCATTTCATGACAAGGAAATTGTAATACTTAACCACTATTTCGAGATAGGCGTGGTCTAGTTAACAAGGTATTACCGTATAAGTCGCACCCACCTATAAACTGCCGTTTTCAGAAAAAAGTTGTTATAGTAGTCGCGGCTTTGTAGGGCATTGCGTAAGTGGAATGAAAGGATAGATGATGACAAAAAAAATATATATAACATATTTTGTTCGACGATACACAAAAGGTTTAGCGCAGTTAGGACGGTTCGGCGTTCGGTGAAGCAGAATGCATGCGTCCCATACTTGACATTTTTATATATTCGGAATATAATAGCGTCATCAAAGATAGAGAAACCTGGTCGATATTGTGCCACAGTTAGAGAGATGTAGCACTGCGAGAAAAGGAGGGAATTCAAACTTTTTTGGGTGAATGAGATTTTGGTTATGGTAACGACTCATTCTGGGAAGTTGTTCCCATCTTGAATACCCCGTGGGACGGCAGAGTTATTGAAGGCATTGGTCGTGCCAATTAGATGCTCGAAGATTTTACTTTGGTGGGTTGATGGAAAGATTGGCTAGAAAAGTTGGGCAAGCAACGTTTGAATACTGCTAGTTTTAATGCAGTTTGCGAATAGTGCTCTAGATAGAAACATTTCTTTGTATTTTAAGAAACAGAAGGAATCGTCGACGTTTTAATAGCGAAACATTGAGTGAATGTGTAGATGTGATGAAGCTTGCTCCTTGATTCTGAACCAACAGTAGGATGCAAAGTTGGGCTAGTCAGTGCGAACAGGTAGCAGAAAATGGCACAAAAGGACATGACAGACAAGGAAACAAGGACTGACAAGACTAAGCGCCGGGACAAGACCAGCGCTGAACTGACACCTCACCTGTTTACAGCAGTGTAATTCCATTCAATTTGTTTTATTAGCAGAAAGGCACATGCACATTACTGAAGATGCGGATGGACCCATAATGGCCATTCGGCTAGGTCGGATTCATTAAAACAATTAACTTGAGGCTCAAAGTGAGCAACACGGGTTATTAGGGTTCTAGACAGAAGTATTACAAAACAAAATATATACAGCAAGACTTGTGGAATGATGGGAGCTGTACTAATTTCGCTAAGGTAGCATCACGTGGCACCCTACCTCTTTACTCCGCAATCTTGTTCCATAGAGCTCTTTGAATGCTGTGTTTAAAAGAGACCTGCGCCTCTCGGCGTTCTGTGTTAGGAGGCTGTGGCTACGTTTTTTGTCTGGCAGTCAAGTTTGACCTCAGTAACACTTAAAGGGTAACTGCAAAGAAAAAAAAGTTTTTTTTTAAACAGCCTAATTGGGACAAGCATGTCACAAAACAAATGTTCCGCGAAAAAAATGATTTTTTTTTATCAATATTTACGCCACAGAACGTAATTTAGTAGAGTGAGAACCTCTCCACATTTGAAACTCCCGCTCCTTCGACCCCCGCGGAAGAGGAGTACGCCCCGCCCCCCACTCTCCTTGCGTTGCGGAGTTGAACGACGCAGCGTCTCGACTTCCGGCAAGATCTGGCAACTACGCCAGGCCGCGGTACCGGTACCGCGGTATTGTTTTGGTTTGACGCGGTTTGCGAGCACATGTAGCGAAGACGTGGCCGGAGAAGTGCCCCTGTGATGTTCCCGGAAGACGGAAAGTATTGTTCGTAATCGTCGTGCGCGCTTTGAAAGCGAAGGGAGTCACAGAATCCACGAGTGCGCAACCACAAGCCAAGGTTCACGACAGCGCTGCGTTGGTTTCGGCGATCTCGTTCTGTTTGGTGCAACACAGCGATGCGACAGAGCTGAAACGTTCGTGGTGTGTGTAATGCGGTGCTAACACGGAGCGCAAATTGGTTGTTGTGGGGTTGACGTTCAACCAGTTAAGTCCCGTCGTCGTCAGCTAATCCAGTCAAACTGGTCCGGGAGGACGCTGGGAGCGTTTTCAAAAGTAAATCTGCCTCGTTCTGTTTCAAAATGTGGAAGTTTCCCGACGCATACCGTGAGTAAAAAGCTGCGGGCGTTTTCAACAAAATTACGTCGTTTTAATTGAACAATAGACTCCGAATTGTTGTCCTAAATCTGCCGTTTTTATGCTTCGTGTTGGACTGCGTTTGTACAGCGACGTGTTGCATCGTGCGGTGTGAATAAATTTGGGCACGATTTCGTACCTGCCTACAGATGCATGAACTGAGACCATTTTTACGTAGTGGACATAGTGATTTTTTATTTTCTGTCTAGTCGCGGACGTTAGGTGCACACGGGGCGAATCTCGACGGCCTCCAGAGCGATATGACGAGAACGTAACTTGACACGTTGGTCGCTACGCGAACGCCCGATTGCCTCCAGCCAAATAGCATTCCTTTCGGGGCGACATGGCTGCTGGAAGGCTCACTGTCGGGATCACACATCTGACATCTCCGAAAAGTCAGCATTTGCACGCGCAAACAAGCAACCAACAACAAAAAAAAAAAATACACGCTAGGCAAGCAAAGAGGAAAACGAAAGAACCGCGCTATGAAAGCCAAAACCCCGCGTCGCTTCCTATCAGTAACACCTGCGACAGCTGCTAAACACACACTACTTCACTTCAAGAAGTCTCACTCAAGCACCTGGGTCAGCACGAAACGACGAAACACTGATCACTTCGGTGAAACGATTAGTCGAGGTAGGCGAGACAGGCGGGAGCAGAGACTTCGGCGGCCATGAAAGAATGGCGAAGCGCTTTTGTTTGTATGAATCCAAACGGAAGTGCCCGTCTTGTAAAGCTTTTGTAAAGAATAATAACTCGCATCACATGGGTTATTCTTTAAACGTAAAAATGTGCCGCTCAAAAGGAAATTGCAACATATAACAAAGGTTTAACAACCGGATCTAAGCTGTCAATCAAACTCTTAGCCAATGAGAACCTTTTGGGATTGACGTCACATAATCACAACTTCGTGGCGTGCGATTTAAAACGGACGAAATAGCCGCAAACTAAAATGAGTCTCACGCAATAAATATTGCTGTAAAAAATGTTTTTTCTCGCGGAAAAATTTTTTTTGACATGCTTGTCCCAATTAGGCTATTTAAAAAAAAACTTTTTTTTCTTTGCAGTTACCCTTTAACTGCGGTTAGGTGTGCAAGTGCCACTGGGGTATTGTGGTTAATGTCGCCGCCCATCCGCATTGCAGATGATGCAGATCTTCTATCCGCGTGCCATCCAGCTCTATCCCCTCGAGTTTCCCGGGACCGACCCAAAGGACTGTCCTCGCAACATTGGCAAACAGGAGTGAGTTCGGTGTCATCTAATGTGCTTTGTATCACGGTCGTTGCCAGCTTAAGAGGTGCGGGGTGCGGCTTATTGTGTTTACGCTTCTTGCTTCGCAATGCATTCTTTGGCATTCATGTCGACTAATGCCAGAATCTCGTTGACCGCTAATAGATGATAGCATGCTCAAGACTTGCCGCATCCCGCCTTTCTTCAGTGGTCGTTGACTCTAGGAGGCATTAGCGTCTTTAATCTAATTTTAGGTGTGGTTATTTAGTTTTTTTTTCGCATTGTTGAATTTAAACAAAAGCTCACAATGAATTTTTTTTTAAACAACAGCTGGCATTGTGTTTTTAACTGTTTTTAAGTTGCCATGAGTTACGACAAAAATCACGGTATCGGAAATGACATAGACCATTCTGAACTGCCACAACTTCCTGCAAAACAAAAATGTAAAAAAATAAAAAATTAAAAGTGTGGAGCTTTTTATGTTTATTTGTTTTTTAATCTCTATTATTTTTCTCTTGGGTTCGAATAGATTCCTTGGACAAACAGGTTTTATCCGTCCGACGGTATCATTAGTCTTTCCTCACTGGAATTGTGTGACTGGAGTATTGTGGTTGAGTTGTGGTGAGCTGTGACTAGTATACATTGTGACCACTCTACCATTCCAGAGGCTACCCCTCCTTCCCAGCAGCCTATAAACCCTGCGCCAAACTTGTATTTGTTTTTCTCGAGGCGACGAGTACAGCACTTTCCGTTTATGACGTTGTTACCATTATCTGGGGATTATTATTGTGCAGTAAAAGCTTTATAACCAACCTTTTTTTTTTTTCTTTTTTGTCTAGAATGTGTTATTTTGACTAAGATATTGTGACTCTACTGTCGACACAAGTAGAAACTTTTGCAAGTTCTTTCCCGGTTGATGCAGGGCTAGGAAGCTTGGCTGCAACAACGCCGAACATCCGGACTCCTTTGGCCACTATCGGGAAGCCAAGTTCTCTCAGACCAAACATCACTGGTGGTGGAAGGTGATGTTGTCTTTGCAAGACTTGCCAACACCTTTTGTCGTGATGTAGGAAGCTTTTAGGGGCCGCCAAAGCATTGCCGAATATAGTATCAAAGTTTTGAGTGTCGGCGGTGTCAACAGCAACTTTCATTGCACACTACGCACGAGGACACAGCGCACCCGTAACAAACACTAGGACAACGTTCACAGTCACACCAAAAGAAAGGGACACTTACACAGCGCTGACTTCAACTCTTTGTATATTCCCGCCTTTTCTCTTCTTTCACGTCTAATGCATAACCTAGGCCTCATCTTTTTCTTTCTTTGCTAAAGGTTAACTGTAAAAGTTTTAAGCCAGAAATTGAAAATTAAAAATTAAATGGAAAAATTAAATGAAAAATTAAAATTGAAATTACTGTAGATCAATGATGCAAAGCTAAGTAATCCAGCTCTTTTTGTGACAGCGCTATAGATGGATTACTAATACACCTGCCGTTTTGCCTGGCAATGTTCTCCGCTTCAATTATTTCCCTTGTGAGCTGGTCTCGACTCCTTGCCAACACCACACACTTGTCAAGTTCCGCTGTGCACCCACAGTTCCGAATGTGTATGCCAACATGTCCAGAGTTCTTGTTGATGGTGGACAGGTTGTGTTCTCTAAGGCGGTGGTTTAAACACCTACCCGTCTGTCCGATATATGTTCTTCCACAGGACAGGGGGAAGGAGTAGACCACATTTTCAGTGCATCGAACAAACTTATTTCTGTGATTCGTTGTGCAGGACGTCGGTGTTCTTGAAGGAGTGTTTACCCTCTTGCAGAGGCTGTAGAGCTTGTTCGGAGCGGAGAAAATAACGTCCGTGCCTACTTTGTTTGCTATTTTCTTGAGGCCATGAGAAAAATGCTGGAGATATGGCACAATCACTGGTCTTTTTGCCCTGTCCCGATGACTTTTCTTAAATCGCTCATCATGCTTAAATTCTCTGAAAAGGCCTTCCGCCACTGATGTTAACAAGGATGGTGGATATCCAGCGCGTTTTAATCTCGACACTTGCCCATCAAAGCTCCTTTGGATGGAATGGAAGCATGACTTCGTTAGAGAGTTCTTAAGGCACAACCGCGCTATGCCTCTCTTTACGAGTTTTGAATGCGCTGAGTTGAATGGCAGAAGTGGCTTCTTTCCCCTTGGCTCGTAAGTCCAGCACGTATGGTACGGTGACGTACAAAGACGAAGATCTAAGAATCTCAAACTTCTTTCACTTGGAAGTTCGTGGGTAATCTCCAATGGGTTCATGCACCTTTTGAAACTGTTGAGAATGTCTGGTACCAAGGCTGTCAAATTTTGGTCATCGGTGGCGAGGACAATTAAATAATCATCGACATATCTGAATACTTTTTTAACTTTTGACCCGTCGAGAGTTTGGTTTAAATTCCTGTCAAGGTGTGCAAGATACAGGTCACTGAGGATAGGTGCAATGCACGAACCAATACACACCCCTCTCTTCTGTAGATACGTATGTCCATCCCAGGTGGCGAAGGTAGATTTTAGATAGATGTCAATTAAGTTTTAGAATTTGCTTTGGGATAGGCCTGCCGCATTCTGAAAGGCGGTAATGCCATATGTGTCTATGCAGTCCTCGATACACCTTAGGAGATGGGGTTGGGGCAAGGAATAGTAGAGATCCTTTATATCGATGGAGAATGCTCTTAGATCTAGGTCGCTATTTTGATCGAAGAAGCTGATGACGTCATAAGAGCTATGAATCAAGTAAGGATCATCGATGACTAGCAGCTTCAGTCTTTCTTGCAAATATACACCTACCGACTTCTGCCAAGTTTCCCTTTCTGAAATTATTACTCTAAGAGGGCATTCCGGTTTATGAGTTTTGGCGCTGAAGAATAATTGAAGGCTCAAGTTTTTGCTGCGTTCAATTCTGGAGCAAAGTTGATTCAAATTCTGTGACTGACAAAACGTTTTTGCTACCCGTTTCACTTTTTCCAGGGAGATCTCGTCGTGGCTGCTGAAGACAGATTCGACCGCTGTTAAAGCTTTTTCTCCGAACGTGTCCTTGTGCATGAGCACAAAACCGCCTTCTTTGTCAGCTGGCATAAGTGTCAGTGAGTGTTCTTTGAGGTATGCTTCTACTCTCTTGATAGGCAGAGGTGTAGCTGAAGGCTTGTAACGAACGAGCATGTCCACTCCCTCGGAGGTGCATCGATCTATCTCGGTCTCTGGAGCTCGTCGCGACACTTGTCTAATGATGGAGAGTAGCTCCGGTGCCGTCTTCTTAGGTTCCACTGCAAACTTGGGGCCCAAGCTTAGAACGTGCCTCACAGAACTTGGTATATCAATGTCCCCTAACGTGTGTACTGGGTTACTTGAAGCCGTTTCTTTCTTGGGTCGGGTGGTCCGGAGATGCCTTAACGTGAGTGTCCAAAGATGCTCAGTCGTACATTCCGTTAAAGAGGCGTAAGTTTGCCATATTCTTCTGCTGGAAGAAAGAGTGGTATCCTCATGCAGTAGACAAGTGTGTGGTGTTGGCAAGGAGTCGAGACCAGCTCACAAGGGAAATAATAGAAGCGGAGAACATTGCCAGGCAAAACGGCAGGTGTATTAGTAATCCATCTATAGCGCTGTCACAAAAAGAGCTGGATTACTTAGCTTTGCATCATTGATCTACAGTAATTTCAATTTTAATTTTTCATTTAATTTTTCCATTTAATTTTTAATTTTCAATTTCTGGCTTAAAACTTTTACAGTTAACCTTTAGCAAAGAAAGAAAAAGATGAGGCCTAGGTTATGCATTAGACGTGAAAGAAGAGAAAAGGCGGGAATATACAAAGAGTTGAAGTCAGCGCTGTGTAAGTGTCCCTTTCTTTTGGTGTGACTGTGAACGTTGTCCTAGTGTTTGTTACGGGTGCGCTGTGTCCTCGTGCGTCATGAACTACCAACTCGCCCGAACTTCTGTTTTAACATTGCACACTGTTATATGCTGGATGAAGGGAGGTTTGCATTTTTTTTTGCCGTTTGGCCAACACGTCTGAGAAGAAAATGTTGTCAAATCTTGTAGTTCTTTTCCTTGTTGAAGTGTGTTGTTTTTGTGTTTTGTCTTACGAGGGGACAAAAAGTGTATACAGTATGCCATCTCCTATCATAGCTCTAGATGGAATGGATAGTATTTTAAAATAAATAAATAAAAACTGTGTGGCGAGGAGATGGGTATTGACACCTCATGTTCCATCAAAAGGCGATATGCAACCCCATGCGAAAGTTTCCCCTTCCTCGGGGGAGCTTAGCTTGTGACGGCTGGTTCATTGTAAGACACTGACACTCAAATATAGTACATTTAACACTCCCATTTTTTAGGCCTTCTCCCCCCCCCCGCCATGACATTGGTTCATTGTTTTCCGAACAAATTGTGTCTAGAGAAAATAGGCAGCCCTTGCGTGACACCTTTACTTAAAGTTAGAATTCACTCCCAAAATAAAAATTTTGAGGGGGAAAAAAAATTTTTTACAAGCAGACAAAACAAAAAAAAATTGCTTCTGGAAGCTCGGATACATTCCTTTGCTCAAAGCACGGGTCCAGCCAATGCATGGCATGGGTGAAGCGGCTTTGGTGACAGACTGGACGGTGCAGAGTCAATCGAGTGGGTGCTTGCTCGATATTTTACGGTACTTCTACTCTGTGCATGCAGATGAACCGCATCATGGATGGGCTCAACATTACGCGTAACCACTACGGGCCGTTCATTCTGCTCGAAGAGGACCACTATGTGGCGCCGGACTTCTTGCATGTGCTCCGCCTCATGGAAGCAGCGCAACCAAAGTGAGTTCTGTTCTTCGACCCCCCCCCCAGAAAAGCGACATCTTGGGAAATGTGGCTGGCAGTCGACGTTCCGCAAAAAGACTTGGATTCGAGATGCTGAGCATTCTGACGAAATATTGACTGCTACAGTCTAAGCTCGTTACAACAGACCTTGATTTTGACCAAGATTTTGGTCTGTTGTAAGAGGAATACCTTGTATGCAGATATGAAGAGTCAATGGTGCATAGAGGGAAACCAACCAAACCTCACAAATCGGTATGTTATATCCAAATGTCTGTGGTAACCAGGTCTGTTGTAATGAGCTTAGACTGTATTACAAGGCTCGTGAGGGGATTTCAGATTCCTCTTCAAGTTGTTCTTTCCACTTGCCATGCAGTTGGTAGGTAAAGTTGTTGGATTCTTTTTTTTTTTTGTATTTATGGAGATATTTTGAAAGCAGGTCATCAATGGTTAAGTATACTGAGTGAAAAAGTTTTCCATAAAACTGACAATTTTCCCTCCACTGAGTACTGGAGTTTTTATAACTGCTATTTTTTTCTATCTTCATTTTTTTATAGCCACAAGGAATGTTCCATGCTGGTTCTGGGTACTTATGTCAAGTCCTTCAACTATCACATCACTGGAAACCATGTGAGTGAAAGCATTTCTCTCTATAAATCTTTTTTGTTTATTGTTCCCATCAAGGACATTCTTTAATTGGCCTTATTTCAGAAGAAAAACAAGTAAAAAGTGAAAGCCGTTTACAAATCCCTGTAACGCCGAATTGGAGCGCAGCTCTTGAGAGGAGGAGTGAAGGGTACTGAGGGGAGGGTAGACCCCTCCCCCTTCTCCTCCTCCTCCCCTCATTCTTTAATATGCTCCGGGGGGGGGGGGGGGTCACGTGACCTGGGGGGGGGGTGTCACGTGACTTCGGGGAGGGGGTCACGTGACCTCAGGGAGGCGTGACCTGGGGGTCACCTCAAGGTCATGTGACCCCCAAGGTGACCCCCACGTGACCTTGGGGGTCACGTGACCTGGAGGGGTCACGTGACCCCGGGGAGTCACGTGACCTCAGAGGGGTCACGTGACCTCAGAGGGTCACGTGACCTGGGGGGTCACCTTGGGGTCACGTGACCTTGAGATGACCTTGGAAGGGGTCACGTGACCTTGGGTAGGAGACCACGTGACCTCAGAGGGGTCACGTGACTTGCGGGTCACGTGACCTTCAAAGGGTCACGTGGGGTCATCTTGGGGTCACGTGACCTTGAGATGACCTTGGAAATGGTCACTTGACCTCGAGGGGTCACGTGACCTCGAGGGGTCACGTGACCTTGGGGGTCACGTGATCCCAAGATGACCCCACGTGACCTTCAGGGGGTCACGTGGGGTCACATGACCTTGGGAGGGGTCACGTGACCTTGGGATGACCTTGGTTACGCCGACGGCGACGCCGACGCCGCTCAAGCCGGGAACGGGCCCCTAAGAGCTGCGCTCTAAAAAAGAATAAGAAAACTGTGGGTATCTGTCAACCTGTATAAAAGAACACGGCATGCAAGTTTATCTGCTCCTTGTGCACTTCGTGCGTTTTTTTCCTCCCGGCCTCAACCAACAACGGGCTAAGCTTAGCTACCTCGTCATCGCACATTTTCTATGCATTTTCTATGTTTTCCTTCGATTGGCATGCTCCTATTTCTGTTCCGATGCGTCTGAGACGCATTTTGAAACGCCTGCTCGCTCTATCAATGAAAAGAAACGCAAGTGTCACGCCTTTGCCAAAATTGGGATGCCTGTCTTTTAGCTGAATTTAAAGGGTTTAGAAACAAAGTCAACTTTGACCTGAAGAGTGCAAAGTGCGATCTTAATAGGAAATATAAATGTATCTGGAAATGATTTACCAGCAGACGAAATGAGTTGGCAATTTACAGTCTACTCTCATTAATTCAAACTTTCGGATAATTCAAACTAACATGCAGGTCCCATCCTATGCGTCTCTATGGGAGGAAGCTCCCGGTAATTCAAGCTTCTCTTTATTCAAACAAATTTTCGGTCCCCCTCGAGTTTGAATTACCGTATTTGCACGAATATAACGCGACCACGAATATAACGCGAGGGCAGGTTTTGATGCCCCCAAAAAGAAAAAAAATATTATTACTATTATAACGCGAGCCGGGGGCCGCGTCAATTTCTCGCACTCGGGGCATAGCAGAAGTGAAAAGTCAATGGAAATAGAAGAAATATCAGTTTATGTTTTGACTGCACTCATCCTCATTGCTCAGGTCCTTCCGTTTACAATCCACTTGGCGACTACGCAGATAAGCAGCAGCACGGCACCTGCTTGTCTGGTAGTTCCTTTTTCTTCCGTGCGAGCTCGAGTCGGCAGCCCACAATCCAAACAAGGCACGAAGCAGAAGCACCAACACACAAACACCAGACCACTCTGGAACAGAAACTAAACAATGCGCAGGCAGAAAAAAAAGACGGCTGAACCCGATACACGATCACACTTCTTGTTCTGGTCCATCTGCATAAACAAATGCCTCGTGTTGCACGATTGCGTAAACACGGTCGGTGGTCTTGGCTTGGCTTGTGTTTGACTTGGCCCGGCTTGGCTTGGCTCGAATTGGCCGGTGCCCTCATTCCCGCATGGCGCGCGCGCCCGCGCCGAGTTTCTGCGGCGTGCGCGCGTTATAAACACACAAAAGCGATAAAAATGCTTTTTTATGTTTTCTTTTCGCCCCTTCACGTGGCCCAATAGCTAATAAATTCCCTTCCACACCCCCACTTCTTTTTCCACCGGATCTTTTGCATTGAGCCGGAGGGATGGCTTTCTCCAGACTCGCGCGCCTCGTGGCTGAACTCGATTCCGAATATAACGCGAGGTGCGTTTTGGAGCACATAATTTCGAAAAAAAACTCGCGTTATATTCGTGCAAATACGGTAATGAGATTCGACTGTATTAGCATAGGAACTCCGGCCGTTTTTTTAGCTACCCAAACAAATTGTTTTTTATGACTACTCGGACTTCAGTTTTCACTGTATGTTATTTATTTTCTCGAAGTTCAAAATAGCAATTGAGAAAACTGTAAATATATGTGATGCCGAAACCAGCATTCAAATTTCCGCGCGCTCTCCAGTGGTGCGACGTCACAAATGGCACAGACTTTCAGGTTGTGCAGATAGTGTTAAACAGAGTGTGTCGAGTGTTTTCTGCATGCTTCTCGGCAAATCAGCTACCAAACATTATTTTCCCACCATCAAACGTTTTGTACCTAATCAGTTGGCAACATGGCTTACTGCCCACTTTGTACCATTTCTGTCGTCACACTTCAATGTTGCCAGTAGGAGCTCCCGGTTTGAAATACACATTGAAAACGATATTCGAAAATTCAATAACTTCGCAAAATGTTTTTCATTTCACTCAATACTTGGGAAATTGGTACAGCCATGTCTATCGGTGCGTTGAACCAATTTTGAGGCAAATCAGCGACCATGAAAAAATCGCCGGAGTTCCCCTTTTAAAGACAAGTATTTGTTCAGAGTGTTGTAATCAATATCGTCGGGGAAGCAAGAACTGTCAACTGATTGTTTCTTACAGACACGTTGTGCTTGGTTAATTCCCGAGTGAGTTGAACAACGGGAAGGACTGTACTTGCTCTCTTGTTCTATTAAAAATGCCAGCACGTTGGCAGGACGGTATCATTCTAATTCTTGCTATCAGATCAGGTAAGGGCCCAGAGTAGTCATATAAATAAATGAAATCTAAAAATGTCCCTAAGAAAACTGCGAGTTAAAAAAAAAAAAAATGGAGCACAATGTCTCTTTTTTTTACACCCCCCCGTCGTGGCCCTCGGACCTTTCCGTTGGGGGCTATCTGGCCCCCACACTCAAAGGAGTTTGAGACCACTGCTATAGACGATCAAACTATGTCGAGTGCGTGCCTTGCGGAACATTTCAACACTCACCTTTCAAATATGCGCAGCACTGCCTACAATGATACAGCTCTCTGTTTTTTTAGACATAGTGACGGAACTTCTTTTCCTGAAACCAATTGATGAGAATGAGGTATTTAACATATTCTTAGGACTTAAAAACAGCAAGAGTATTGGTATTGACGAGTTAGAACACAAAGGAAACCAGTTAAATTTGTAATGGATGTGAAAATATTTCCCAAAAAAAGGGGGGGGGGGGGGGGAAGAAAAGAGAAGAAGCAGATGAACTAGTCAATTTCAAAGATGCGTTTTCATTGCAGTCTTATCTGAATTTGTTGGAATATGTTGGAGACATGTATGATTACATGCTAATTTTTTTTTTTTTTTGTTTTGCCTTTAGTTGTAACATGACTAGCAGTTGCCAACGTTTATTTATAGTTTTTGTTGGTTTTTGTGAATGAATATATTGTTGTTTACTGTCCCTTGTTGCTTTGACTTGTTATTTTAATTGTGTAATGCTTTGTACTTTTGTTGTTAATATGTATCTTGAGCTGCTGAACTTCCAGGGGCGGAGGCTTTGTTAGGCACCACATCTTCGTCTCCACCCCTCTGTGCGGTAAACCCGCGAAACAAATGAGCTGTGTTTGCTCGATCGATAAGTTAGATTCTTCAAATGTTAATACAGATGTGGTAATTTACGTTTGAGTGTTGCTGCAGCGGGCCAACGGCTCAATGTTTATGCTCGGTTTATGGTGTCCAAAGGCTGGAGGAAGCTCTTACTCACGATTTTGTTTGGCTCGTTGACTCGACAGGTGGAGATCGCAAAGTGGGAATCAAGCAAGCACAACATGGGAATGGTCCTCTACCGGAACCTTTGGTCTGCGATCAAAAACAACTGCTCCAACGTGAGTGATCGAACGCTGTCGGCACATTCGATTCCCTTCCTCCTGTTTCCCCCTGCAAGCAAAATTTTATCCCACACCTCGATCAACCGTTTTAATTTCGATCAAATCATTCGTATGTGGATGAAGTTTTTTTTTACTTTTTACTGACGAAATTCGATTCTACTTTGCAAGCCGTTTCGACTCTGGTACTGTAGACCCTTTCCGAAATTCAGTCTGGCAATTTAAATCCCTATCCTCATTAGAGTGGATGGCCACACTAATGGCAGCTATGGATGACCGACGGAGGAAGATGTTGAAGACGTGCACCCGAGCAGATGACGCATACGGGGACGGTGTCCGACGAAATACTCCGATAGCAATATCATTACTGTCATTAGTATGGCGAAATGGAAATTGTACAAGAAGACAACGCCAAATCAACACCAAGGCAAAGATTGACCAAAACAAGACGAGGTGGTTTGTCCCATCTGGGCCTATTTTCGTCCTCGTCTTTATTTCGACACTGTTTTCTCGTGCACGAAAAACCAACTGCCACGAGCCACCGCTTTGCTCAAATTTAGACTAGCTGGCACTGACTTTTAGAATGGATCTGTTGAGGAGGCCAGTCTATATTCTGTCTCGCCAGTTGCGCACAGTGCTTTTAAAGGGGCAGAGAGGAAAGCCACTTTTGTCCAAATTTCAAGCAACGGGCTAATCTCCGAGCGGGAGATAAGTGACGTCTGGGACCCATGCAAGTGGCTCCGGCTAAGAGGGGAGTTTGTTCTTCTCCTCTTCCTCAGCTGCTTCGGTTACGCAACTAGCGAAATGAATTGTAGGGTGGTGTCCAGAAATGCTCGTGACCTCCCAATAACCTCGGATTTGTCGCGCGTGCAACCCGTGAAACGAAAGGCCGTCCGCCAACTGCGCCCGTGCTCGTTTTCCGCAGATGTTCTGCCGCTTCGACGACTACAACTGGGACTGGTCCCTGTACCGGCTGAGCATGATCTGCCTCTCGGCGCCCATTCACGTGATGGTGGTCAAGTCCACACGTGTCTTTCATATCGGAGAGTGGTGCGTACTCCTCTTTTTTCCTTTCTTTATCGTGCGTGTTTTAGAGATGCGTCTCGAGGCTGGTTTCAGATTTGCGTCCGACGGATCGACTGCACTAAGACCACTTGGGACGACATAAAATCTAAGCACTATTGTATCATAACTGTAACATTCATAACTGCTCAATAGATGATGTCTACATGTTATCTTGTCACAAGCCGTCACAGGCGGTCGCAGTGCAGTGGATCACAGTCAGATGCAAATCTGTGAACCGGGGTACGAAAAGTGAACGCCCTCCAAAATTTGCAGGCTTATGCGAATAGCGAATTTTAGGGTTGAATCGAATACGAATCAAACGGTCAACCACTTTGGTGATTTTGAACTTGCAATCAAACTGTTTCTGCAAACTGTGAAGCTTGTCCCTCTAGAAGTGTCTGGCATTCCTAAATAGGTTCAAAAAAAGATTGTTCTCTTAAAGGAACTGTAAAACAATTTCAATGCTTTGCTTAAATAGTTAGGGAGTTGGTGTCCCGACCCTTCTGAAGTAAAGAACACAGGAATGTTCTTGCTGGCACGTCCTAGTTTTTATTTTAAAAATGGACAAAGATGAAGGTTTTCGGCACCTCTCTACTTCTTCACCATCTTCCGAGTTACGTGCGCTGTGACGTCAATGGGGAACGCGCGGGGTTCTGGTGAAGCGCATCCGCTCACGACCACATGACCGCGTTCTGGCGCTGCGTGAACAATATGGTGAAAGGAGGAAAGTCTCATCCGCGTCCGGCCACCCCCGTCCAACTCTGCCCCCGTCCCCCTCCAGCTTCTGGCGGCTGTTCACGGTAGTAGATAGAGCTGACGATTTTGTTGACTTCGGATAGATGGCACCACTAAACTCTATATAATAAAAGTTTTGTCAATGGTACGAAGTTTTTGACGCATTTATATTTATGTTCGAACGACAAGACGTATAGAAAAATTACCTTTTATCGAGCAGGTATTTGCACAACTTCCTATCTTTTTAAAAGATCCCGATTCACGTCGTGCCTCGTGGTTCTCATGGCCGCCGCTTGCGGCTGCAGGTCGGGAAATATTCTAATTTTTGCCTCGCGATTACGCGGCGGAATTGCAACATTTCGAAGGAGGGAGATGTGTTTTCTGTTTTCTCTGACAAGATAAACATTGTCAAGAGTAGAAGATGCAAATTCTTTCAACGTTAAAATTGTTGCACAGCTCCTTTAAGTTGTACTTTGCTAAAAAAAAAATGTTACGGGATATCTGCACTAGGTTATTGAATTTTTTCCCAGATAAGGTGCATCTTAATCCCCCGGATAGTTTGGAGACACGGAACGTGTAGACTGTCTAGAGCTCCTCCCATCATGATTGGGCGGAGCTTTTTGCGGCATCCCGAAAACATGCACAGCTACAACCGTGCTAACTGAGGCGACTCAGCTGGTGCGGGGGCATGGGTGCAGTGATGCCTCGCTGATACGGACACCTTCATTTCCCCAAAAAACAAAAAAGCGTCTACAATGCGAGTCGTCCGTAGTAGCAAAACTAAAATGCACTTAGTCTTTACCCAGTTCGTCCCCAGAAATGTTGTCTATATAGCGGCTTGTTCATATTAATTAAGAGTCTACATTAAGACACGACTGCATGGGATTACTGAGGGGGTGGTCAGTAATAGTTTTGATTCCTGCCGGGGGATGCATTATTTTGTAAAGACAACCGGCCTTGTTATCATATCTTCATTATGACACTCGCTAACGCTCTAGGCGTGGTGATCGGCCCTACAATGCGTGCAGGCACGTAGCCAGGGGGGGGGGGGGGGGGGGGGCATGATGCCCGGCCCCCCCCCCGAAATCCTCCATTTTGCTGGGACCTCCTCTACCCCCCTCCCCCTCATACAGCACTTTGTCATGGGCGCCCCCCCCCCCCGAAACAAAATCCTATTTACGTGCCTGAATGTGCATCAAAAGAAAGGAAACAGTGAAATCTGCAGCACTCCTTTCTCTTACCCCGAGCGCTTCTGCATGCTCTCGCAGCGGTGTGCATCACAGAAGCAAGAACTGCTCCAGCCAGAAGATGGCCCAACAGGCACGCAACGTGATCGGCTCTGCCCGATCTTATCTCTTTCCCAAGAGTCTGCAGGTGAGTGCTCAAGGATGGAGGGCATGAGGGCTGGCCGACACATTCGGCGCCACTGAGGGCCAAATTCACCCACCGCATTCATCCATAAAACCTTTTTTTTATGGGTACTATATTCCGGACTATAAGTCGCACCCTCATATAAGTTGCACATCCGTATATTCAGCCATTTTCGCTGAAATGTTAGTATATAAGTCACACCTTTGTATAAGTCACACTTCTTTGCACAGTTCATGTGATGAGATTTCTCGTTTTACACGAACTGGTATCGCGAAATCGTAGTTTCGCTCAAACGGCTGGATCGCACATACCATTTGACACAACTTTGACGCTTCGACTCGTGAGAAATGCCCATAGCACGGTGCGGTCTGGCGAGGGCAATCGAGTGTTTCGCGGCAAAAGGACATAAAACATGAAAAATGAGAAGGCAGATAAGATGCGTTAAGAAAAACGTTCGTAAAAAAAACGCGACTTATACACCGGAAAATACGTACAGTATTTGTTTTTGTGTCTGGTTTTAGAGTACATAAGCATTCACACACTTCCACTTTCTTGGGACCTTGTGCCTTGTGCCTCTTAAAATCTCTTAGAATAAGAGAACGAGAACGCCAGAGAGCATAGATTGTTGAGGGTCTATCTCAAACCATGGCGAGCGTTTGCAGTTTGGCGGACTCCTTCGGCAGGGATCGGTCAGAAGTCCGCTTGTGCCGCATTCTCGTGCGGCAAGGAGAAAAGCGGGCGGAAAGGCAGAGACGCTCGCAGAAGATCGATGCATTTGACACCTCCTCGCAGCTCGTGTTACAAACGCAGCCCTTAAACCACCTGATCCCGATCAAGCGGTTGGAAGCTCTCTGTAATGTAGGCTCTCTAAAGAACACGCTGGCGCCATTTGCGAGGTGACCCCGGTA
Organism: Ixodes scapularis; assembly: GCF_016920785.2. Taxonomy (NCBI): domain Eukaryota; kingdom Metazoa; phylum Arthropoda; class Arachnida; order Ixodida; family Ixodidae; genus Ixodes; species Ixodes scapularis. The sequence goes on along the minus strand of NW_024609836.1, from coordinate 43,550,088 downwards.
CTTCATTTCGTTAGACCAATGTTTCTGCGGTATTTGCGAGATCAGACGTACGTATCATCTACAAGACATTATCGTGTATAACATTGTCAAAAGATTTTTCGAGCCATAAAAGAAAAATGTTGCATGAACAAAAAAAAAGGAAATATGCAGACATTGAAAGCGTTCCACAGCTAGCCGGCGGACGGCCCCAATGTATTCTCTTGTAAGAGATTTTAAGGGCAGATGACCAGACTGGAGATTCTGCAAGGGTCCTCTCCTCTCCATGTTTTTGAAGGAGGGAAAGAATGGACTAAGAAAGGCGGGCATAGGTCTGCGGGCACCTTCGGATGGTGGGGTGGTTCAAGGTCAAGCAAGTGAGCATCTATTGTGCGAGCACATGAATGGAGATAAGTAGAGCCCAGCACGGATAACAGTTTGATCATTCGATCCGCCTCGCAGACTTTGTATCCGCATCCTCAATATTCTTAAATAATTGTACTATCTGCATTTGATTCGGACCCACAGACTTTGTATCTGCATCCGATCCGCATCTGCAGACTTTGTACCGCATCCAAACCGCATCCGCAAAATTAGGAACTGCATCTGACCCTCAATTGGCACATTCATTTTACATCATAAAGTCAAGCATGAAAAAAAAAATTTCAAAATCATCTGGATAGTATTATATTAGCCGTCTGCTTACCTTTGTACAAAGAACTCTGTGTCAGAATACGGTGAAAGTAATTTTATTGTGTTCTATTTTATCATCTTTATATGATAAGCAATCATCCTTCCGGAGACACTTTGCATCGCTGGGAAGATGATCAGTTATGAGATTGTCTTGAAAGTCCATGACACTGACACTCTGTCCAGAACATGCGCTCAAAAGAAAAAGAATTTTAATATTTCCTTTTTCTTTTTGTACAACCCACTTCAAGCAGACACATATTTTATAAACATAAAAATTAACATAGGACAGACTAATAGCACTGCGTCATTTTATTTAGGCCAAACACTAAAAAATGAGTCGTTTACAATTCCCTGTAATGCCAAATTAGAGCACAGCTCTTGAGGAGGAGGAGGAGGAGGGTGCAGAGAGGGTAGCCCCTCCTGCTCCTCCGTACCTTCTCCTCCTTACTCCTCTCCTCGTCCCCCTCCCTCTCTCCTCCCTCGTGACCCCTGTGTTATCACTCGTGAAGGTCGTGAACCTCACAAGTGACCCTTGTGACGTCACTCGTGACCCTTGTGACGTCACGTGTGACATCATTTTGGGAAATGTCCCATAATGCAATGTGCGATTACACCGACGCCAATGCCGCTCGAGCCGGAAACAGGCGCCTAAGAGCTGCGCTCTAAAAAAGTGGGAGAGGAAAGGCGCTCACTCACCGCAGTAAAGCAAAAAGCAAAGTATGCACGAGTACACCACTGGGAAAATATCACAATATTTAATTATGGAAACACCCCCTATCGGTTTAACTTTTAAACACGAAACCTAAACTACATGCTTGGACAACTCAATGCCACCTGTCAATATAAAAAAAAAAAATGCACACAGATGCAACGTTTTATTTGTTGAGGTTGCTGTGTAGAAGAAACGGAATACCAACAATGAGGACGCATTCAGACTGGTTTGCCTCTTTTAAATTAATAACTGCTATTGAAAAGTTTCTCTCCGTTGGTGCACTTAATGCTACGATGGCATGTGCAAAGTGCGCTACGAGAGTGTGGTACGGAAACTCGTGCTGGTGCAAGTTCCACCACTTGAGAGGATCAAATTGAATCTCCTCAATCTACTTGTAGGCGAAGAAGCCACTTCCAGGCTTTTTCTTGTTTCTTGTGGCGTGTACGTTTTGGGTTTCCTTTGCCCAAAGAATGTTTTCCTCTCTCTCCCTGACAAAGGAGAACACGCTTTCCCGGGACGACTGATGCTCCAGCATTCTTTACTTTTTCTAGGGACAGCGTTATTGGCGAGGTAGAACGTTCTAAAGTGATCTTTGGTGAGAATTGGACCTTTCTTGACGTAAAGAACAGTGTTCTCCCCGATTGGTTCTTTACTTTTTCTAGGGACAGCGTTATTGGCGAGGTAGAACGTTCTAAAGTGATCTTCGGTGAGAATTGGACCTTTCTTGACGTAAAGAACAGTGTTCTCTCCGATTGGTTCTTTACTTTTTCTAGGGACAGCGTTATTGGCGAGGTAGAACGTTCTAAAGTGATCTTTGGTGAGAATTGGACCTTTCTTGACGTAAAGAACAGTGTTCTCCCCGATTGGTACCTTTTATCTAAGAGAGTAGTTTGCTCCCACAATACATTCAATCATGCACTTTATAGTATCATTCACTTATTCACTCTATACTAGGCGGTCGCACATGATTATGGGCCACCTCGGCACAAGTGTAGATCCGAACCCGCAGATATTCGCATCCAATCTGCAATCCGCCTAATCTGATTCATTTTTGTCCGCCTCCGCCAGTTTAGTGCAGATATCTGCGAATGATCCGCGGGTAATCTGCGGATATGCAAGGCTCGAGGTAAGCCTACAGAAAGGGTGCCCCCTCAATGGATGCGTCACAATTCATGCGCCAAAGGATTAGCGATGGAACCTTCCAGGACCAGGAAACGAGAACCGAGTTTGTTTCTTGCACTGCCCGATACGACTTCACTGGGTGCTTGCTGCTTTGATCACCACATTTGTTGATCAATGTGAATTTGTTTTTTTCTTTTTCTGAAATACGGCTATCCCCTGTTGGAAGCCTGCATCAGAATGCATTGTATGAAAATGTCAGGGCCACAAGAAAGGAAGAGTAAAGAAGCTTCTTTGTACGAACTTCAGGGCAAAAGATACGCTGCAGATAAACCACAATGTGTACAAAGGATACGGCGGTAGGAACTCAATTACTCACAAGTCACTGCATCTACGACAGAGGATCTATCTCCCTTTATCTGAAGGCTTTCGCTTATTCTGCTAGAACACAGTCACATGTTTTCACGCTCATACATTTCGAACTAGCGTCTGTGTGGGGCTGTGCATGTGCAGAGGATGTTTTCCAAAATCATAAATATCTCAACAAAAAAAAAAAGACTCATATCAAAACCAAGAACTGCTTCCGGTTATATTTAGCAACGTCGCCCCCCAAAAAAGAAAACTCCAAGGGGAGCACATAAAGAAATACCAGTGCACGGGCACGCTGACTAAAAACCTACACCGACATCAACGGCGTTGCAGCTCGCAGACTCAAGGCTGCTCTTGGAGCTGCTCTTGTTACCCCCCTTTTTCTTCTAGTTGGAGTCTATGGCTTAGCCACTGTGGGCTTAGCGGAGCAGGGGCAGTGGATGAGGGGGTAGAGACAGGGGGCAGGGTGGAGAAGGAAACAGTGGAAAGGGTAGGAGGAGGGAGAGGAAGAAGAGAGGGAAAAGTGGAAAATGTGAACTGGTCTTGAGCCTGTAAAAGGTTTTAAGGCACACGGTCCCAAGGAGTCGCAAGTGCGTGGACGGGCTTTTGTTCGCATTGACTCAACTGCTTACCCGCCCTTTCATAATGCAACTTGTTGTTTCTGATTGGTGCACCGTCCCTTGCCCTTTCAGGTGAAGCGGGGCGTGCAGCGCAATCTGAAGCCCCCCAAGGGCAACGGAGGCTGGGGTGACGTGAGGGACCACCAGCTCTGCATGAACAGCTCGCGCACCACCTCGAGGTAGCACCAGCCGCCGCCCACGATCACCCACTCGCTCGTTCTCTAAAGCCCAGTTTTCTCCAGTTATAGACCCTTTTCGAAAGTCGGGGCCATCTAGTGGCAGCAGTAAGAGCTCTAATATATCTGCACTAATGGCGGGGATAAAAGAACAAGATGGCCTAACATCGAGCACCCTCGACTTTGTGAGTCGAAGGCGACGTAGAATGACCGACTTGTCGGAATCGATGCAGAGCGCAAGTTTGTCTGCTTCTTTTGCTGGGGTTGTGGTGATGTCAGAATGCCGAGCTCCGATTGGTTTTGATTGGAAGGATTGTGGGTAGACCTCAAGGCAGCTTGCTTTGAGGTCTACCCACTATCCTTCAATCGGAGCCAATCGGAGCTCGGCATTCTGACGTCACCACAACACCCGCAAAAGAAGCGGACGAACTTGCACTTCACATTGACCGCTTTCTGCTCTATGCTTTCAAAGTTGTTCGTTTTTTCCAGTGCAAAGAAGTTAGAGAGTCGGATTTGGCTCTGGACACGGCGGGTGAACGCACTCTTGAAAAGGGTCTATTTTTTGGGGCGTGCTTGTCGCGCTTTGGTTTGCTCACTAGTACCCACCGGAAACGGAGTCGCCAGACTGCCTGCGAGAGTGGGTGAAAGGAAAAGGAATTGCCAGACAGTCCATGAGAGTCGGGGGGCCAAAGGCAAGTCCGCCCTCTTGCCAGTTGCAATTAGGGACGTCACAAACTTTTCTTTAACCTCGAGTTGTGACCGGTTCGGCGAACGTTTCAACTTTCCGCAAATTTCTACGAAGTTTGGCTTCCGAGTAGTAGACTGTTCGTCCTACTTCACCTTGTACACCAGATACGCTCGGTGCACGCTGCCACATTCAATTTAAGAGTGCAGCTTATTTAAAGACACGTTGGATGTACACTGCCTTGCACCTTTCTGCACCGGTGTAGGCCGGTGCGGGTAAAACGAACGAGCCCAGCATTGCTCGACTTCTTAACAAAAATTTCAATTGTTTGGGAAGAATAATTTATGTGCAGTGGTTTGTTTTAAAGTTTATGCGCTATAAAAGCAAACCCATTTAATGATTTAGTTTGCTCGTTAATGTGAAACAGTACAAGCAATACACATAAAAAACATTGCACCCCCTCTCTGCCAGGTTGCACGAGCTTGTTTTCGATTTTCGCGCGTTTAGATAATAGTCAAACTTCGGTCGAACATTCGTCGAACTTTGCGTTTAAAATTCAGAAAAGTGTAACCTAGTCGAACTCGAATCACGGCAGGTTTGTGATGTCCCGATAGTTCCGACCCATGAAACCGCGAAAACCCGACACTTCGGCAAAATGAGAAAAAAAAAAAAAAAAAAAAAACTAAAGGCGGTCATTTTATTTATTTGCATGAGGTTGTGCAAACTTTTGCGTTCTTTAGTCGCTTTCGAACAATGTGCTCTTTATTGTTTTTATCAAAGTTGAAGCAATCGAAATGCATTTCCACGCACGTCCGCTACAAAAGTAGAAACAATACGATCTTGTAAATGCCTCGGAATATTAAGACAAATGGGCAAAGTGTCAGCGACGTGAGTGCCATTGAGATTTCTAGTCAATCGGACATAGATTGTACATTTTAGACCCTAAATTGCTAAGCCTTCTAGCTGCGTGGTTCCTGCCTCTCAATTTGGTGCAGCAATGCAATAATTTGCTTCTAACTTCAACCTCTCGCTTTACACAGCCACCTCGTCTTGCCGTCGTAGTCTCGGGTTTTTAGGGCATTCGACCTTTCGCCACTTCGGCTGGTTCCGCAGCATTTGGTCGGCGACTCCAAGCACAGTCGTCGTCATCAGAACGTCACTTTAATGAAAGCGACGACGTGACTCGTTAAGTGGGCATCCCATTACAACAGCCAGCCATTTTCTCCGTTAAGAGAATGATCCTCGTTGCTGCCTGTGCTGGCCTGACTGGTCGGTGTAGTTCTGTTTCTTACGAGAGTGTAATATGATGTCTGACATTCTTCTGTAGGACTGTAACCGTGTCACACTCACCTTGTCACAAGGGCTGGGAATAATTTTTTTGTGGCAGAGCGTCTTTTGGACGAGACAATGCGCAGTCATCGCAGGAAGTCTCATTGGTGTGTTCGACGACGCCAGTTTTGATTCGTGACCAAGCTGAATTTGTGTTTTTCTTTTACTAGATTAGTGTCTCCATGGGGTTGAGAGTTGCAACTTCTCGTGGCCGAAAACTCTGTAATAGCAACCCTGCGTAGTGGACGGAATGCTGCGAGTAGTTGGATCACGAAGTCGTGCTCGAACGTGTACGGGACCCAAGGAGAATGTTTTTGTTGCTTGTGAACGTTCGATGTACAGTCTTTTCGTTGACTGCAAGCATTCCCACTTCCTTCGGTAGCACGATAGTACTATTTATATGCCAGCATCTATATTTTTGAGCTGACCTGTCCGGAAGCAGACGACGGTCGTTTCCTGTCTCTCAATTTTCGTTTGTATACCAAAGTTTTCCCAAGGCGTTACACCAGAGTTACGAGCTGCGGCTCGTATCTCACCCTCTTAATCTTTTCACGCCCGGCACTCGTTTGTACACGTTTTAACGACTGCCGGGATCGGAGAGCCCACCATTCGTAAGATGTGTTTCTTGGATTTCGTGACGCGTAGTCACTATTCCTTGTGCCCTTCCTTAGGTTCTTTCCCTCCATGTTGCACTTAGTAGTATTATGTGCAGCGAAAACCCTTTTAAGGCACGTTTGTAAGTGTAATATCTTCGTCTGTCGTTGAACTACAGAGGTTTCTCCACTTGGGTGTGTTGTTCACTTGTTTTGACGTTTGCACCGTGTACCCTAGTCTTATGTTCCTAAAGAATTGTACAAGAATTTGGACAAACAGTAGTAATTATCCTAGTCGTCGCGCCTGGCACGCCCGCTAGTCATTGTGTACCCTTCCCCCCCAGTCAGCAGTTTGCCAAATGCTTAGTCACATTTTTTTTCCCCTTTGCGGAGAAAAATTTTTAATTGCTTAGTTTAGAGCAGAGTTTTGTTTGTTCTTGTGGGAGAGTTTGTGTGCGTGAATGCTAAGTTGTTGCGAGAATGTTAGAGTGTATTTCTTCTTTTTACGATTGCCGCGCTCGACGCAATTTTGTCGGGTTCGTCGATCGGAACATTTAGCTCGCTGGTTTTAGTCTTTAACCGGGTGGTCCGAAATTTTCTGCGGGCGTTATACGTAGCGGGACGTCTCCGGTCGTCGTCACTTAGGAGCATCTTTTCGAGTTTGTCGTACGCCACTTTAGGTTTCCAAATGTACCGCTTGCGAGTAGAGTGCCATATGTTGCTTCGTGTTACCGAACGTCGTGGTTTCTGTATACATTTGGGGCTTGTCGTAGGTTAAGCTGATGTGGCCACTTGGATGTAATTGAATTCCACCGTGCCTTTATTGCAAGCTCGAGACGGAGTTAAGGTTGTTCGTTCTGCAGTTCGTCATTGCTTCGGCGGTCCGAAGCCGCAGACGGGGGACGCGTTTTTTGTGCACCACCCTGCGAGTACACCCCACACCCTCTTGCACACAGTGTCATGGGTGGAGTCGCTCCCAGCTTTGTAGTTTCAAGAGGCACCCGGGAAGTCGGGTGCACACTACGTACGCGAAATAAAGAAAAACGCTTCGGCAGTTTGCCGCGCACGGCAAGCGACACGCGATTTCACCAGCTCAAAGTCGAGGCGGTCACTCCAGAAGTTGCGCGTTGTTGTAGAGGAAAAGGCTCCACCTAGTGGATAAACTGCTGCTTGGTCAGCGGTTGATTCGCGAAAAGAAAATTTCGTATAAGAGCGGCGAAGCGAGACATGCTTGTAAGCACAGCAATTTTTACGGTGATGTAGAGTAGTTGGTGTCGTCCGTTGGTGTAGTACAAAGAGCAACCCCCCCCCTCACATTTTTGCCAAAGCACTAGAAGGTAACCTTGCGTTTGTTTCGTCTACGGACTGACGTTTATAAGGCCGTAGGTGGCCATTTTGTTATCTCTTTTTTGATTCCGATTAAATGTGTGTGCAATTTTGTTTGCGTGGCATGTTGGAGTGCGTTTGTGTCTCCCAATTTGGAAGTATATGTAACGTTTTTCCTATTTCGAAGAGCAGACAATTACCAAAGTTTCGGTTGCTTATTTATTTGGAGTGTCGTTCGTTGAGAAGTGTGCAGCTCGCACCCAAGCCACAACAAACCGGGCAAACCCATTTGTGGATCTGTAAGTGGTCTTGAGCGTCGTCTATTAAATGTTTTTCAAGGTTCAAAAAGTGTTGCTGTGTTGTCTTTTGTTTTGTTTATACCCATCTTTCAAAAATATGGTGACAGTGCTCAACTCTTCATTCAATATGTCGAACAAGTCCACAAAATTGGCTCTTCATGCGCAAGAGGAGGCCGAAAAAAAAAAAAAGAAAGATGGGAGGTTTTGATCACGTGCGTAAACTAAGATCCAGCAGACTCGAGTTCTCTCAGGTTAGTAAACAAACATCTTTGCTGGAAGTTCTTTGGTATTGCTAATTGACAAAAAGGATGTAGTCTTTAAACTGCATCTCGTCTCCCCTTTCTCGAAAGCCGCATCCTTTTTTTACTATAAAGAGCCAGTAGTTTTGTGACAGTCACAGGCAAGGAAATGCAGCCATTACTGTGACTAGCAGACTACTTTGTATGCAACCTCCAGTGGACCTTTTTCGAGTAACGAGCGTCGTCTGGTGAGTTGTCTGCTAACTACAAATGAAGAGCATCCCAATATGCCTCCGCCCGTCAAAACACATTGGCATTGTGCTGTTGTATCAGTTTTCAGTACTTTTTATACCCCATACTACTGATGCTAAGAAACGAAGTGTCAAAAGAAGCTAAATACTCGCGACGATAGATGCTGACAATGTTGCTGTCGCGAAACCGGCGACAGTGGGATTGTACGCACGCGCAGAAGCTTACTGGAAAAAGGTCCATTGCAGACCGGTGCTGCGACGTCTTCGTTTACCCTCTGAACAGGGAGCAGGCTAACTTGTTTGCTGCATAATTTCTTGCAGAATGGACAGTTCGCAGTCGCGTGCTCGCTGGATCCGAGGAAAGGCGCCGGCCTACGGATCTTCGGTTGGCGGATTTGAATCTCTGTAGAGGTACCTCCAATGCGACGGAGGTCTACTGCAGACAGGGATCCCTAAGTTGTCCAAAATAATCCCGAAGTCCTGCACTTGGCACATGAACTACCGAAATTTACTTCTGAAATTACTGTGGCACCTTTCGTGTGACCAAGACGATTGTCCCGAAAATGCGGCAGGGTCGCACTTTGTGAAGTTTACATGCTTGCTCCGCCTCCAGTGCAAGGATTCTGCCTTTGATAATACTTTGTCACATGCAAAGCACAGTGAAAGACAACGAGTGGATGCTGTAGGCAGAGCTTCTGCATTGCCCAGTCTGTCGCCAACTACAGAATCGTACCACACGAAATTCCCGGTGTTGGGTAAAGTGCATCTAAAAATTACTCGAAGTAAAGTACAAAGTATACGAGAGCTAGGTTATGTACGGCAAGTAGTAAGTAGAGCCTTGCGCAGATAACAGTTTGACCATCCGATCTCCATCCGCAGACTTTGTATCCGCATCCGAACCACATCCGCAAAATTTGGAACCGCATCTGACCCTCCATTCACACATTTATTTTCCATCATAAAATCAAACATAAATAAATAAATAAAAAATAGAAAAAGGCTTCTGGATAGTATTATATTAGCCGTCTGCTTACCTTCATACAAAGAACTCTTTTTGTCTGAATACGGTGAATAATTTTATCGTATTCTGTTTCATCACATTTATATAATAAGCCAGGGGTTCTCAAACTGGGTTCCGAGGAACACGGGTTCCACGAGCTGGTCTCGTGGGTTCCGCGAACACCCAAATTGCAACCCCTCCCCATGCCGCAGGTTGCGCGGCAGTACCGTGCAAAGCACCTTCATCTCACTTTGTACTGACATTGCGATTGATATAGTGGGGATATATGGGAAGCAACACTAGCAAAATTGCCTACAATGGTGCATCTGTTGCTTCTCGGTCGGCAAATATGGAGGAAGGGGGGGAGGGTTCCGCGGCAGTTTTTGAGGCTTCCTGGGATTCCGTGATGCCAAAAAGTTTGAGAACCCCTGTAATAAGCGATCATCCTTCCAGATTCACTAATTTCAAATGCTGTCCTGAGCCGGCATGCACGTTTTATGTCCCCATCAAGGCAGACAGAAATGCTAAATATGAAGGAACTACCATCAAGGCTATGGCAAGACCAAGGTAGAACACAAAGAAAGCATCTTGCTGGGGATGTGAGGTGTACTATCTGTGCTTCACCAATAGGAGCATTCCTCTGTTGAAAGGCACACGTGCTACGGAGGCTAACTCTCTGACGAACCAAAAATAGACGTCGGAATACACTAGCTTTCAGAAGTAATGGCCCTGGGTGTGAGGCAGATTTTGTATATTCATTTGTTTGTCGTTTAATTTGACATAGCTGTAGAAATTGTTTGCATTTATATGCCTTCGGCACATACATTGTACTTTCAAGAAATAAAATTTTAAAATCTTTTTTTTTTGTTTTTACATTATACCTTCGTTTCTTTTGAAAGAACAACTAATTGGCCATATTTTAATGTATCATATTGGCAGATATGCAAATTTGTTGTGAAAATAAGAGTTTGCTTGGATCCTTTGAAAATTGCTACTTTTCCCGTGGTCAGGAAAGAGTTGAGTACAATGTACCCCCCAAGACTGAAAATTCCAAGATGCAGTTTCAACGAAGTCCGCTTCGATTGGGTCACCAGCAAAATTGTCCGGTTGGCGTGGCTTACCAAAACAGACGAGAGAAGGCACGGTGTCAAAATATATATGGTTTTTATTCAAGCGTCTGTCTTTGAGGCAGATAGTGTTCGAGATAAAAAGATAGTCACCACTGTTTTTTTTACTTCTGTTTACAGAATTCCCAAAGCGCAGAGAAAACAGATCTTGGTTGTATTGTAGATGCTTGCGTCCATAGTCGAACTAAAAATTGCAGCTACCAACAGAGTTTGGCAGGCGTGGAAGTGGCACACAATAAGACTGATCCGACCATACAAGAAAATATGGAGGAGCAACTGTGCAACTTTGCACTGATCCGTCGGACCAAAGGCATGATCAAAGTGGGGAAAACAACAACCTAAGAAAAATCAGTGGTGTAAATTAAATTCATTACAGAGACCTTTGAAGGTAGTAACAGATAAACAAGAAAAAGCAATAAAGAAGTCAACCAAGGTAAAACTGTACAGATTATACGAGTTGCATACAAAAATATTCCGACATTCAATGAAAGAAAATCGGTAGTGCCGGAGGTACTGTAAAATAAATTAACAGAAAAATTAAAATACATCCAACTAAGGTAAAGCTAAATAAGAGGAGACACTTGTCTTGAACATTTCTTTGTCATTTGGCATCTAATTTATAGTATTAAATTCTCAAACCTATAATTCTAGGTGCTGAGCACAAATATAAGATGTTTCTTTTTAGACATGTGCGAATAATGGATTTTGAGTTCAAAGCGAATACGTGGAACTCAAAGTGGTTTGGGCCGAATATTTTCACATCGAATACCGAATAGTTTCTCCTAGCCTTTCACTACTGCATCACGAGAAAAATATGAATATTGTGATGCATTGCAAAGTGAGTATCGAATAGCTTTTTATTCGAAACTGCTATAAATCTTTAAATAATCGCACAACCCTAGGTTTTTTGGTTTTTTTTTCCTCTATTCATTAGTTTTTAAGAAAATTTGAAATTCATCAAAAACGTTTCTGCCTGACTTCTTTAAATATGCCCATAAAAAAAAAGGAAGAATGTATGTCGGCACATTCTACAGTGCAACAAAACTATTCCTGTAATTATAGCATCATGCTAAAAAAAAGTTATTGTATTTTGAAGTTCTCTCCCAGATAATTGGAAATAAGTCATTAAAGTTATTCCCAATTAAAAATCTATAAATCCTTAGTCTTGTTGCACTCTTATTAATGAGGTGTCCAAGCACCAAAAAAGTATTCAGGTCCCAATTCAGATCGAAAAATACTTGGGGAAAACGTGACAAATGAATTCTGAGAAAACATGCGCAAAGACCTTATAAAAGATGCTTGTGGACAGCCTGGATGTGAAACTTCAAACCAACATATTTAACCAAAATGTGCACATCCTGAATGTAATTGAAAAATAAATAGTCTACAACTTAAATATAAAAAAATAACAAATTCCTGCGATTTTCATTTTTTACAATCAGTATCCCTCCTCTTGAGGGCACCAGTGCATCCAGCTTTACATCCAAATTCTGACATGCAGCAAAAGTATTAGTGGTGGTGCGGTACAGATTTTTTTTTTAAGATTAACAAGAAGTAGCAAGCAAGTGGAGCACTAAATTAGAACAAAACGGTGACCTTTCAATCACAACAGGCAGGGAGGTTTCGAGCCCTGATACTGTTTATGTCGCAAGAAAAATGTAAAACTAGGTCTGATGCATAGCTCAGATTAGGGAGGAGCTGATCCTGGTGTGCCTTGCAACATATTACATGTTTTGTTCTGTAAAAACAAAATATATATATATATATATATATATATATATATATATATATATATATATATATATCATTGTAATATTCCAAGATATAGCCCACCTCAAATCAAGAGCAAGTCGGGAGAAAATAAGCAGTGGGCTAACTTTCAGTGTACAACCAAGAAAAGTTAAAAAAAACATGCTATTTTTACATTATGTTTTCCTGCCAAACTTGTTATTGCGGCGAGGGACAATGAAACAAAGATGACTGTACTCGCCAGTCAGCAATGTTTGCCTATATTCCGCCATAGCTAGCTAGCCGTATTTATGAAAAAGTCATCATTGACCCAAACAATATGATTACTGGGATGGGCTATCTTTCGGTGTTTAAAAGGAAATAGCAAATCAAGCTAAAAATAGGGGTGGGTTATCTTTTGGGGGTGGGGTATCTCTTGGGATATTACGGTATATATAACTTGATGCTTTACGGGCTACACAGTAAAATTTCTCGGATCCCCTGAAGAGAGTTTGGAATTAAGTGCATGCCTCGGAGAGTCGCTCAGAGTTATGTACTTGGAGTGACTCTCTGACTAGTTAGTTGGCCTCATACCTCAAGTTTTCAGTCAGCAGCATACTGGGAGATCTAACACAGACAAGAACGCCGATTAAATAATGCTGCAAAGATCCTGCGATGGACGTTACGACACTGGCAGCCGCTTCTACCAAACATTCACAAACATTCACTGTGACTAGATTATCCCATTGATCTGTTCTTTTGTCCACATCTCTCCAGACAATAGCTGTAGTAAATAGAATCTATACTGAGTGAAACACTCGACACAAGTTAATTATATTTACTTGCAATCTCAACCCAAATAAGCCTCAGCACACTGACGTGCGACTGCTCAGATATTCCAGGCACTAACGACAGGTAGGTCTCAAAGGCTGACCTGCAAAAACTTTTCAGCTGGGCTGAAACCCTTTCTCTCTTTGCATCTGTGAATGGGAAAGTGTAGAAGCCCCCTTCCATTGCAGTACAAAATCCACAATAAATGTTCAAGGGGGACTTGACAGAAAGTTCTTGAATGGAGAGTTACCTAGTTTTCTGCAGAAATTGGAGTCAATCTTGAAGTTAATGCTCAAAGGAAAAAGAACAATGCTGCAGTATGACAACACTGCCCTTATTTCACTGTGGAAAATATAAACTTGGATGTCTTGTGCCACAAGGGAGTGCACTAAAATGTTTGTCAATAAAATCATTTGTCATAGAAAGTTACATGTTCTAAAAATGCTTCTTGTTTTGCCACGGAAGCTAAAAGCAGATGAACGAGGTCCAACTGTTGCAGGAGTACTAATAGCCTACTGACAAGTCGAGACAAGACTGAAAGACAACAGCCGACGTTTGCTATTGGAAGAACGTTTGATGAAGGCAGACGGCAATCCTAATTTGAGACTGTTAATGCCATCTGCCAGCTACCATTTAATCTTGGCCTCTGTAGTGTATGCTTCTTGAGGTTGCCATCCACAAAACAGATTTCTCGGGGCACAGATTAAGATTTAAAAATCAACACATTTTTAACTGGGGGCCATAAATCGAAGGCTACGAGGATGATACGTCGTGATGCAAGACACATAACGGAAGACATAATCCGTCGAAGTTCCTATTCGAGAATGAAGAGAACTTCGAAAGGTCACACACTGCCAATCAAATTGCTTGCCCCTTGCTGGGGGCCTACAGCAATCGCCATACTTGAAACTTGACCAACTCCTCGCCGTGCAGACATCCATGCAACAAATTCGACCCCTGACTTTGACGCAATTTTCGCTCGATAGTCGAAACAGCGTTGCATCCGAGCACAGGGCCAACACCACATAAAATGATCAAAGCCCGTGCACTATCATTTCAACATCATAGCAGCGAGATGAAGCGCAGAATGAACACAAGTGCCGTGTCAATGTTTGCCTGGGCCACATGTTCGAGTCAATGCATTGGGTCCAACCGGCGAGTTCGCACCTTGCTACACTCTGTTTCACACTTAAGTCTGGCCACAGCCGACGCAGCCAATCGAGTATAGCTCCAAAACTGCATCGTCGTAGCGATCATCGTCTTGGTGCGTCTGCCATTGCCGGTTAAATCAATCGTGCACAGAAACAAATCGCAGGATCGGGACGTGTGTGCCGCCGGTGGATGGCAAACGCACAAAGACGAGGGGCGGCATGATGATGCGCTTTCGGCGCCACTTGATCAGCTCCGTCGAACCATAGCATCGACTGCGGTCAGGCTTACGCGCGACACAAAGTATTGCGGAGCGCAAGTTCGTCTGCCTCTTGAGCGAGGGTTGCGGTGACGTCGGGACATTGCGCTCCGATTGGCTCTGCTCGAAAAGAAAGTGGGTAGACCTCGAGGAAGCTAGCATTGAGGTCTACCCCCATCCTTCCAATTGAAGCCAATCTGAGCTCGGCACTCCGAGGTCGCCGCAACACCGGCGCAAGAAGCAGACGAACTGGCGCTCTGCATAGGCCTTTCACGGGCCTTTCATTACTCTAGGTGGTGTTGACATTACTCTAGGTGGTGTTGACAGGGCCCGGGTTGCATGCGGCACCGACGGGTGTCGTTTGTATACGGGGCGGTTTTCGAAAGACGACGACCCTCGTGTTCAAGACTGCCGGCACAACCGGTTCGAGTGCGCCCACCGGATCAAAGAAGGAGCCTGCGTAGAGGAACGGGAATGGCGCTCAGGGCGAGTATCCAGGAGATGTTGAGGAGCCAGGCGCTCGGAGGCAGCAGGGGGCTGGCGACGTCCTTGTCGTGCGGAATGTAGTACACGTCTCCCTTGCCGCAGCCGGAACTGCGGTACGTGCAGTTGATCGGCTGCAGCTCGCGGTCCATGCAGAGCCGGATCTCTGCCAGCACCGGAGCCGTGTAGTTCTGCGCACAGCAGGATCAACCGATCGACGCGCTTCTACCATATTACTTTGTTTCGGCTTGAGTCCAGTTGTAGCCGACGCTACAAGCTAATTGGATCAATCGAGCGGCGTCAAAAGCGCAGGTCACTGGGCCTTTTCTGTTCGATTGGTTGGGTGATGATAGAACATGCGCAGAAACATGGCGAACGCCATGATGATGCGCTTTTGATGCTGTCCGGTTGGTCCCATAGCTCGTAGCTTTGGCTGTGTCTATTTTGAAACCTTTCAAATGCTATGTGTACATCTAAAACCCTTGCTTTTTTTTTCTAGAATATATTGCCTTTTGAGTCATTTTAACAATTTTAGCGGAATTCTATACCCCATGTCTGGCAACAAAAGTTTGTCAAGATAGTTTTTAGGGAAAATCTTCTTCAGAATCAAAGTTTGTGAAGAAAGTTTTATTCTACAATAAATGGGGAGTGGCATTTGAAGTTAGCTGAAACAGAGTGTAGAAGGGTTTTCAAACTTTTCTATCTCAATGAACCGCTGCTAAACTAGTGCACTCGAGGAACTACTCGGAGATGGGGACGATGAGGAAAACTTTGGAACTTAGGGAACTCTGGGCGACCCCGGTGTTCCTTGGAAACCCAGTTTGAAAACCGAAATACTAGAAGCTACAATATTGAAGGTAGCTAGTACAGTTGAGGTTTGCAGTTTCTTTGGTTACCTAATCTTTCCGATTTCAATCCAATGAAACATACTACCCTGCTAGTGCCTCTACCACTGTTTTCACCCCACTTCTGGAACTTGTTTTGCAATTCGATTCATGAACACTCGACGGTGACCCGTGGAACGATTCTCCTTTCACAAACCGGCCCCAACAGTACTATGTCATAAATGTGGGCAGTTTTGTATTGAAGACTATTGGGTTTGAAGTTGATGCAGGTCCGTTTTGCCATTTTCCCACTTCCCCAGCATAGAGCCTTCGCTGGCTGTTTGGAATTTTGTAGAAAATTTAGAGAAATTGCAATGCACCTGACTTGTTTCCAGACTATGTTCAACGACATTGCTGTAGAAACGCAAGCTGAACAAAACCCAGAAAAAAAAATAGAACCGTATATTTTGGGTCTAAAAGCACCACTGCAAGCATTAGATACAGGCAGAAAAATTCAAACGCATGAACCGCCCTCGAACGAGCAATCAATTTATGATATGATATAATAAACATCTCAACCGAGCCTTAGTTGACAATTTTGTCAGATCTCACTCGAGCTAAACTTTGATAAACCCTGCTTTTCCTTCCATCTATTGCTTGAAATCAAGAAGAGAAAATAGGAATGTGGTTGTCCTTTTGAGATGGTGACTTTGAGGTTCCCTCCATTTTCTGCACCAAGCAGTAAAAGCCCGTTCACACTGTTGCAACCTCTTTGAACTTGGTGCCTTAAAACCTCTTACAATGAGAGGATACAGTGGTGCCATCTATTGGGTTGCAGTGTAAACTTGGTGGTTTGGCCTATTTTCTATTTCCCCCGCGCATTATCCTTTTTTTCTTTACTCTAAAATCTTTTGTAAACGTTATAAACGAGCCTTTCTTATAGGTATTACACACATTTGACCTCGAAAATCCCACAAAACCGTCGCTGTTGTGAAATGCAGTTCCAGAGTCACCGCATAGATGGCGCCAGAATGCCAGTCTGTTTCCTCGTCCTAAAAATTTTAAGAAGTTTTAACAGATCTCGTCTCTCTCGGTCGTACTCGGTTGCAAGAATGTGAACGGGCCTTAATAACTTCAGTGCAGGAACTGCGACAACAAGTGCCCAGCCCAGGCAATGCACAAGCTTCGTTTAGCTGCACTTGAATGAATAATGGCCATGCAAAGGGGTCACTCGCATGACCTAGACATCACACACTGTTGCCTCACCTTATTGTTGTAGCAAACGAAGTTGACCGCTTCCTTGACATCGTCTAAAAGGGCCTCCCTGATGTCTTGGAGCTGAGATCAATGAAAAATTAACATTCCCAAAAATTTGGGTTCACAATGCTCACTCTATTATTACTATGCCGGGTCTGTGAGAGAAAATGAAACAACTTTGGGGGGAACGCATAAATAATGTATGCAGTGCAAAAGGCTGAAACTCCATCTGAACACGATGGGGATAGGACGTCAAAGTTTGAGAACATGACATTACCTGAATCAAAAGAAGAGATAAAAACGAAATTTTCCTACGGTCCGACGTCCACTTAGGCATAATATTCGTCAGACCGAGAAGCTGTATCGTGGGCGCCAGTGGCATTGATTCCAGTGAAAAACGCTTGTCGGCAAGAAAGACAGTATCGTTTTCTTTCTTGCTAACAGGCTTTTTCTCACCGAAATAAATGCTGCAGGCACCCAGAAAGCCATTTCTTGCTATGACTAATATTAGGCCTAGGTGGACGTTGGTTGGCTCATGGAGACATTCCATTTCTTTTTGTTTAATTTCTCGATTAATGTTAACGTCCCATACTCAAGCTTTCGCATTCTGTCACCGCCACTATAGTGTCGCACTCGCATGGAGTTTCAGCTTTTCTGCAATGCGCATAGTTTATTTGTGCGGACCGAAAAACGGGCTTCACTTTCTCCAGCACACCTTGTACTTCACCAGGAAGCATCGCTGTGGATAAGCGAAGTGATAGAGATCCTACCTTGTAGGGTTTCGTCGAAGAGGGGACCACACCGCTGTTGAGAAGGTATCTGAAAAGCGGAACATTGATTTTGTCTAAGCTGGAACCTTTGAACTTGGTTTCTTGCGAGCAGCAGCTCAACCACCCGTTGTGCAGTGAGGGAGTGGCACCGCGAGTATGAAAGGATCTGGATGATTGCCAGGTTTATCAGCTCCATTAGTGGCAGTATCGCTTCATTCTAGGCACAACTATCAAGCCTACAAGTGGTACGCATTCCGACGAAGAGCGCCGTGGACGTAGGCGTCTGGAAACTCGGAGTCGTATCGCTAAACGTTTGTGATGCAAGGATGTTTTACGTATCCAACACGATTGCCTAGCAATTCGCTATAATTTTTTTTTAATTATACCGGTGCTGATGACCACTGACTTGAGGAGAATGGCAAGGTGCCTCTTTTCGGTGCCTGGCCTCCAGCACGGGTTCGTTGGCCTTCTGCCGTGCTTTGGTTGCGCATGCGAGTCATGAGACATAAAAGTGTTATTGGAGGCAGAGAGCTCGTATTGCAGGCAGAGGCAGGGCAACCAGAGGACCTCCGTGTTATTACCCTGTCGGTGACTATGACTGGCCATATTGATTTTCAGTGCCAAGATGGCCGACGCGTCTTCACTTTGAAGCGTAGCTGTTTTTAGTGGCTTTGGCTTCAATCTTTGTTTATTTGTTTATCCATATATTGTGCTGAATTTTAGTATACCGACGTATGTCTCGGTGGCGATTTCAAATATGCAAGTAGTTTTCATATAGCCATACTAGATACTGACTTACAGAGAAATTTGCAATTTCAATTAGGTTAGCCCTCTTTGTGGGTTGTTGGCGTAAAAACTTTTGGAATATGTCAAAATTTTTTTATATAGATTTGCATTCAGCAAGACATGCCTTGTGTGGCAATGCTAAATTCTCCTTGCTTTTTATGTCATAGTACAATAATTTTAATTGGACCTCGAAAGATGTAGCTTCTCCTTTTTTGTGCAACTTGGTCACAAATGTTTTTACCAACATAACATGTATAATTATATTAGGCTTAAGATATATCATCACCACACAGAGCTTGTCTCGGCAAATGTGATCTATAAATATTTCGGATATGTTACGAAGGAGGTTACGCCAACCTAAGGAGGACCCAATTAAAATTACAAATTTATTGGTAAGGCTGAATATCTAGTACAGCTATATGAAAACTATGAAAAACTGCCAGCGGCCCTCACCCCGTGATGTTGTGGTGGAGGTAGAGGTTGAGTGTGCCGTTGAAGAAGTTGAGGAGGCCATTGAGCTGAGGGACCACGGTGGCACAAGTACCGTGCTTCTGCCATTCGTGCTTCCTGGGAAAAGGAGAACAACGACGTCAGCCCAGCACGGTACGGCACTTGGAAAAGACAAACATACCAGAAAATGTTGAAGTTGCTGACGGTGACGGACGGCCAGTAAAGGTTCATCTGTTCTTCGATGGGCTGGAAAATAAATATTTCTCTCTCGGGATATTGTCTAAAATAATCTAGCATTCGAGGAAACATGCAGGGTGCATTGGTGGCTCCCATCGTAATTATAACAGCCTACCAGGTCAGTTTTTTAATGCGAAATCATTAACTGGTCCCATGGAGCGAGCCGACGTCATCAGTTGGAAGCGCGAAAACGACACTTAGTTTCCCTGATCCCAAAGGTCCCATTGGCTGGTGCGCGGTGACGAGGCGCCTATTGGCTACTGCGCGCGTCAGTATCAACGACCGCCGCCAGATGACGCTGCGCGTCCGTGCCGTCAGCACGCCGATAATACTAACCGCTGCAACCCCATCGACCCCATGCCAATACGGGCCCTGCGCCGGTTAAAACGGACATGTTGGTGCGTGCTCGGAGGCTTCTGCTCGTCTCGCCGCCAATGAACATTGCGCCACCTTTAGCATCCACATCGTCGCCGGTGCTTCTGCCACAAGTCGAGAACATTACTCGCGCCACAAAATTCCGCGGATCACTCCACGGCGTTCCATTGGACATTCATGCTTTCGCATTCACAACTCGTAAGAAGTGCTTAAGTGTCTTCCAATTTTTTACTTTCTGCTATCATTTCCCCTTCCCATAATATGCCTTCAGGATGCCCAAGGTATTATTTAAACCTTTCTCCCCTCTACGCAAACATTCTGTTGTTTGTGTGCTTGTGGGAAGTCGGACAGCCCAAATGGGCGTACGGTGTCTCCACCGTAGACGAAATTTTTTTTTTCAGGAAGGTGCGACTTCTAGTTTGGGGTCTCTGACGTGCATCACACAGTAGCGATGTGTGACTTCACAGCGACGCGACGTTCTTCCAGGTCAAAGCAGGCAGGGGTGGGGATTTAACCCAGGATCCATGGGTTCTGCAGCGCAAACTTTCAATCCACCCGCTCCGAGTCACAACGCGTAAATGCGCTCGGCCAAAAATCATCCTATGCAATGGCGCCAGCTCACAAAGGGTAAAATATAAACCAAGGAACGTGCTGCGGGACTTGTTCGGGAAACAGAGTTCTCTAGGCGGTCTGCGAAAGTATGCAACCTACCTTGAGTACGGTGGCATTGTAGCGCATCGTCGTGTTGCAGAATTCCGGCTGGATTGACTTATTTGAGGAGGGCCTGTGGCATAATATTGAGGAGGAAGCATCGGAAAGTTACTACGTAGAGGCATAGGGTGGTCTTAAGAAAAAAGACAACGGCATAAAAATTTTTTTTTCCACACTCTTTTTGGCTATTTTAGCAGAACGACAATGAATACCATATCTTTCACTGCTGCTGAGCACATACATCTGGCAAGAATGTTTCTGCAACCTGCATTTTCACAGTAGCAATATCAAGAGTGCTGCAAGACAACAAGCGGACAATCTCTCTAAGCATGCATTGAAACCAACAATCTCATGCCATGGGCAGTGAATACTACATAGCCACAGAAATTCTGTAGATACGTATACCCATATGTGTTGTATCTTTAACTGCATGTACACCTAAAAAAGGGTAAGCACCAAGCTCTTTTTTGAGGGAATCACGACCTGACACAATCTGTCTTCATAGTTTTTTTTTTTTTTAACTATTTCATTGTATTTTTGGAAGATTTCTGAAGAATACACTAAACCCCAAACTTCCTCAATGAAACTGAGCTTCTTATTTTGCAGACACCAATAATTATCCCTTCCTTCAAATATTAGCTGCACATGACTCACCATAGTCCATGTATCGTCCAAAAGTTCCTCTCATTCTTTGTTATGCAGCGCTGAAATGAAATCAACGCAATTAATAGGAGTGCACAAGCTGTGCAATCTTCCGTAAAGATGCTTTATGGTCCAACGATGACTTTAACGGCAATGTCGACAACATGTGGAATAAAAAGGTATCAGTCTTTAGGTAGGGCAACTTAGATGCAAGCGCAAACTCTCAATTCTGCCCGTCCACAAAACACCGTCATTCTAAAGCTGTCGGTGGTTGGTGCTAGTGGGTCATGTGATTACCCACTAGCACCAAGTAGCCAAGCATTCTGCAGAGTGCCCTATTAGATTACACACCACCTAAACTGCAAACATTTGCACATAACGGCTCAGTCGATTCAATGCCTTCAAATTGAATTAAATAGTGACATAGAAAATTTTTTTAATAAATCTGAATTAACTATTTAGCTTTGTTGGGTGCCCTTCGCTGATATCTGGGTGTCTTGTGGCAGAGCAACACCCGTGGCATTGGTATCCTACGGCTTCTGTTTTCCCGCACAGCAGCAATGCCCAAGGAGAAGCACACCCTCTGGGGGGGTGTGATTTTTATGTCGTACTACAAGAATTTTAATTTTGAAGGAGGTAAAGAACACTTTTTATGTTTCAAGTTAAAAAGTGCCATACCTTGTCCTGTAGAGCTCCACTGCAATATCCAGGACTCCACTGCTGGCTGAACATGAAGTAAGTGACGTTCTCGACTCGTGCGGCATTCACGGACACTGTGCTGTAATGAGCGTAATAAGCAGAACTTTGAGCTCTCTGCGCAGTGCTGCACAGAGGTATACCTATGTGGCATAACAGCAAACATGGTAATACTTTAGTGAGTGCTTCTGTGATACTCCAAGTATGTGCAGAACACATTTAAGGTGCCTACAATGTATCTTAGCCCCGTTACACGAGCCGGAAAAATTGGCACCGGCACACAGAAAACTCAAACTTTAGCCGAATGTGCATTTAGGTGGTCGATCTTACTTTGTGAAATTTCAAGGCGCAGCTCCCTTCCTGCGAAAATTAACAACAAACTTGCCAAGGTCAATGGCAGATATGTTCGCACACAACAGAGTTAGTGATGGCTGTAACCTGTAGCGCCACCTTCCGACAGGTGCAGCGAGCAGATGAAAAGATACTTCATATGCTTGCTGCATCTATCAAGAGGTGGTGCCAAAAGTTTGTTGGTCTCGATTTTCACAAGAAGAAAGCTTTGCATTCAAATTTCACCGGGTAAAACGCACCGCCCAAGTGCGCGTTTGGCGAGAGTTTGCGCTGTCTGCACGCAGATGGCAATTTTTCCGGCTCATTTTACAGCGCCAAGATCCATTCTAGACGTCTCGTATTTTGAATTATCCAGTTCTCCCAAGTTTAAGACTGTCGCTATAGACCGACATACTGTTTACAAACAAGCCTGCATTTGCCCACACCAGGTGTGGGCTCTGCACGAGCGCTGAAACCAGATTCGCGTGTGGTGAAGCTTCTGCACATGCGCCGTGGCGACAGCAGTGCCACTGCAGAGCGTGTCGTCGGAGCCAGGTGTTGGTCTATATGACAGCACCGTTTGTCACCAACTGCCTGGTCACGTGATTAGACGTTCTGAATTTTCAGCCCGAGAGAGGCAATCGGGTGACTGCAGGGTCGCCTGCAATTGCTCGGTGTCTTTGCAACCGACTGGCTCGACTTTGGGGTACAGTAAGTAACACGTAAGTATGACTCTCAGGTTGCACAGCGGCAAACTTCGTGTCTTATTCTAATGTAGAACAAAAGTCTGACGAGGGTGACTTGACAAAAATGTAAGATACAAAAGCGAGATGCAAAATTGTCACAGCTGTGGGAGGTTGTAGTAGTATGAGTCTCGACACAGAGACGATTGCTACGAGGTATACCGACCCAAAACCGTATTTCATGTATGATAATTTTGTCAGCTATGATCAAAGTACTGTAGAAAATACTATACTTTTAAACAAACAACATACAGTACCTATAAATAAAATTAAAAATTGTCTTTTTTTTGCATTGGCAGGAAATTTACAAATGCAAAGTCATTTTGTACTCCTTTTCTCTCATCTACAATCTAAATAAAACATGGAGGATTTGTTGAACTTTATCAGGCAGCCTCCCATATCAAATGACCCAAGGTGTTGGAATTTGATGGTATCCTCTGTGCAGCCTAATTTAAAGAGGCAATCTGGAGATTTTGCTCAGGTCCTTTTCCTCCTCCTCCCCCCTTGGCCCAATCTTCCACAGTCTGATAATCGCCTTATTTCCACCATAGCTGATATGACTGACACCTCTCTGATAACAGGTCCATACAGTGCTAGATTTTTTACCTCCACTATCTGGGGCAGATACAGGATATCAGCAAGCATTTGGCTGGGAGTCGTGTTTGAAGATCCAGGACACAGAATCCCAGCTGAAAGCCGATGCATGCAGCATTTGCATCCAACTAATTGTGTGCCCCACGCTGGCCTCAGTCATGTGATAAAGAAAATCTTCCTTTTTTTTTTATTATCACCAGGCTTTGATAATAAAAGAGGAACCTTCTGCCCGAAAAAGCCCGTCAACGGCGTTTCTGTCCAAATTGGATACGAGCGCCGCTAAAAATTGTGCACGTCGACGTACAATTGTTAACGACCTGATCTTTAATGGCACATAGAATCCCTACAAGTTAGCTTCAGTGCAAATAGATATTTTTGTCATTTGAGTATATTTCAAACAATCTACCAATATCCTTCCATCCAATTACAACTTTGTATTTTTGTTTGTCTTACTGCTTCTGCGTGTATGAAGTTGTAGACCACATATCAGAGACCACCAAAAAAGGGATTGTCTGACACCTTCACAATAAGCATTAAAAATTGTTCTTATTCTTATCTGTCTGCAAATTCTCATCCTGCATGACTCCTATGCGGAGAGCAAGTTTGTCTGCTCCTTTTGCCGGGGGTTGTGGCGACGTCAGAACGCCGAGCTCTGACTGAAGGAATTCAGTCAGAGCCAATCAGATCTCGGCGTTTTGACATCACCACAACTCCTGCAAAACAAGCAGACGAACTTGCGCTTCGCGTAGTTGACAATACAACAAAAGATTAAACATTGCCTTGGAATTTAGCACATTCTGTCTACAAAAGGGCACATGTTGCTGCATGACATCTTCACGACAAGCACTATTTATTATTATTTTTGACTACTTTCTACTTTGTCTGCAAGCCTGTATCCTAGCTGCATGACTTGATTCTCTTAGATGAGAAACATTATTTTATGAAAATACAAATTTTTATTACTCAACAGAAAGAATATTTTAATATATCAAACATTAAAAAAAGAAAAATTAAAAAAGCCTCAATGTATTCAGTTGTTTTTCTCGGCCTTTCGTGCTATTGTTGTGTGAATGCAAACAGTAATGTTTGTCTTTGCTTGAGCAGCCCCTCGGAGGTCATATAACCTAGATTTGAATAGAACCTCGCGTAGCAGACGACAAGCGTTGCAGACGCTCAAAATGACAGAAGTCCTCGCCAAATCATATGCATACTCCAGTGTCATATGACGTATGAATACGGCGTAAGTTTGTACACCTTTCTTCGTTCTTAACTCGTGTAGTGCAAAACAAAATTGCGGTTATAACAAACAACCAAACTTTTTCTTTTTTTAGGCGGGGCGAACGAACGCTCATCGATTATTAAATCCCAGCTTAGCGTTCGCTGTCTGCACCTCCACGAAAATAAAATTGTGTAAAAAATGCAGAGATGCACCAACACGTTATAAATGATCTCCGGGGATCATTGATCACGCGGAGAAAATTTAATAACCAGCGAGGGTCGCGTGGTGCGATCATCCGATTATGGATATAGAAATTAAATTTATCTCCGCGCCAACAGCCTAAAACTCTTTTTTAAAAACAAATATCCAATTTAACACACGTTAATTTAATATTTAAAGCCTCTTTCCATTACCAACTTTGAGTAAATAAAACAAACATAGTCGCGTTCTAATCTGCACCGATACTGGCAATTATTACGTGATCATCATACAAACGGCCGACCAAATCGCACTAAGCTTCCCCAGTCTACCACGGATGTAAGCTTGCTCAAGGGAAGCGTAAGCTCCAACAGGCGACATTGCAAAAAACAGCTGATGGACGACAAGAACGCGCAATGCAGGCATCAATGCTCGGTGGGCTTACCTCAAAGCGATCAAGGTGAACAAAACGACCACACAATGCATAGCGTTGACATTGGGGCGGCTGGGACGCATATTCGAGTACAGCAACGTAGTGCGACAGAAACGTAGCGACCACTGTGGTAGCGACCGTTAGCTGAAACGCTGAAGTCACATGCTGGCTATTGCAACAACATCGCCATCTGCGGTTCGATAAGCCCGATACTCGAGCGCGCACAAGCTGTTCCGTAGCCCCCGCTCCCCCGCTTCGGTCCGTTCCGTCGATTTGGCCCGTCCGTTTTCCGTTCCCGTCCTTGCGCGAGAAAGCGAGAAGCGATTGGTAAATCAAAAGAAAGATGGCGCAACAGGCGCTACCTGTTGTGACGTCATTGTAGAGCATAGTTGTAGAGAGCAGCTTCGGAGCCATAGAGAGTTCGGAGCAGAGTGAGTAGCGCGGAGTAGCGCGAGTAGCGCAATCTAGAACGCCGTCTCTCGGCGACTAGCGGCGAACGCCCGGAGGTTCCGACTGCGGTCAGAAATGCTAGGAGAACGTGAGAAAATCGTTGTTTCTTCAGTTTTGTGGGGATGTGCGGAATAGAAATCATTTTTGATATAATAATGAAACATTTTAGAATAATATGCGATAAGTTTTGTGCCATACAAGGACGTAACTTTTTTTAAAAAAATTGCCTGAGCGGCATCATGCAGCAGACGACACGGCGACGTCACACCATTCACGTGACCCGCTCCGGCCAACCCGAGAAGCCCATCTCCGCTGCGAGCAAAAATTGTCTGCTTCAAACGCCATTGCCTTGGAAATTGCCTTCTCAAAATTTGCACACGCATCCGATATTATTAAAACTTTGATAAAGTGTTTAGCGCTTTACTAACTTCACGACAGGCTAGTTTTGAAAAATGTGAACTCGCCGTTAGTTTTTTAATCAGCCGTGTTATGTCGATCTCCATGTATTCTGCCCATTCTGCCATAGGGCGGGCCGCCTCCTGGAACCCTGAGTACCACGTGACCACCCTGCACGACGTGACTCGAGCCGAGCCGCTCTGTCGGCCATGTTGTCGACAAAACACGGGGTTCAAAGGATTGCGCTACTCTGCTCCGTAGGAGCTATATAGTGCTCTAGGTGTAAGTGGGGAAACGGCCCAAGAAGCCTACCGCAGCGCCGTGACCCCCGTGACCTGATTGGGTACTCGTCTGCTTGCGGGTACTCCCGACTTGCGACAGATGGCGCTGCGGAGAGAAGAAAAAAATCGGAATCGGATTTGCATGGAACTCTGTGGGAAAGTACACAGAATAAGCCGAGAGCACGACAGTCCTCCATTAAAAATCCACGATAAACAATCTCCGTCAGTTTAGCCGATCGCCACCGGTCGCCCACCCGGAGTGAGAGTTCGCGATGCTCCACATAGATGGCGCCACAGAAAGAGAGAAACCCGAGGGGGACACAGTCCGGTCGCTCATTTGGCTCTCGTTTCCTCACCTGTCTATCTTACACCCTGGTAGAGAGCCTGGTGTGGAGGCTTGCGAGTTGCAGGACGACTCGATAGCGCGGGAACTTCAAATTCGGCTTTTGGCGATTGGTTTTTTACTTTACAAATACTGAGCTCCCAGGTTTTGAATTTCGAGAGTAATGACCAAGCATCGTTTTCAATCGTTTCAGATAATAAAATAAAATATGATTTTGACCTGTCAGTGCCCCTTTAATGGGGGAGGAAAGCGGACGGAACAGCTAGACAAGGTTGGCTGCGACCAGAGCCATGTATAATAGAGTGCCTTCATGTGCGCTTCGCATAGAGTGATGCCAACTGCCTGTTTCCCTTTCCCACACCCTCTTCCACCGCCATGTTGTTTCTCTCATTGTTTTCCCGTGCGCCGCAAAGTGGCCTTTGTGTCCATCGGTAATCCTATCCGAGGGGGAAAATGCTCCTCCCTCCGTGGGTTCCACAACGCTGCTCCGAACTTCTGAGATAAGGTGCTTGTTTCCGGCGCCGAGGAACAAAATGGGTGCTGGTTTGTCGGCGAGCGGCATTACAAAGGGTGGCATCACCCTAGCAAAGCGCACATGAAGGCTGCTCCTACGACTAGAGCCGTTAAATAAGCTTCGCTTTATTTAGTGACTCATTACTACGACCAAACCTACCTCGTTGGACCAAATCTGACCAACAATCTGCTCGTCACCTCCTCGCTGCTTGTATTGCAGTTGGAAACTCTCTCAGGCGGTCTACATTATTTGAGCTATTAAAAATACAAATATGATTAATAAAATTGGACGGTCTTCTGCGGCACCTACCTCTGGTGTAATCAGGAGATGTAAAATCGGGCTCGCGCTGTATCAGACAGAAAAGTGCCAAATTATTAATGGATACCACTGATCTCTTCCCCGCTCCGCGAGTGCGGCCTAGCCAAGGAGGTTAGAAGTACTAGGAGGGGGCACGTTGCAATATTGGTAAAGCCTAGTCATAAAAAGTTTAAACGATTTTGTGCCCAGCGTGATCGCAGACCTCTCTGGCGATTGGTGCGCGTGACATGTCACGTGTGAGATGGATGGTTGATTGTAGAAGGACTCCTTGCAGGCTTGCGTGCGCTCTGTCCGGTAGGTTTTATCAGGTCGAAGTCTAGACTGTGGTGTATTCTAGTACCACACAGCAAGACGAAGTCTAGCTACGGTTACGTGATGTGGTCACGTTGGCATGGTAAGTGAGGAGAGTAAGGAGGAAAGTAATAAAGAGGCGAGGCGTCAAGGGAGCATGGCTTGTGGAGGCTACGCGGCTGACGTCATGCCCTCTCCTATCCTTCTATTCTCCATGGGCCTAGCGGCGCCGCGAGTCGCCTACTCCGCAGCGGCGTAGGGACGCCTGCACCGGTTGCTATGGGTACTGCCGCGCGGCGCCCGTTTTAATCGCTCATGTGTTTCCTGCTTTTGCATGTGTAGGGAATGTAGTAAGATCATTTCTTACTATACATATGACCTTCATTGCACATATTTGTGTATTTCTGATCAATGTAAAAATGTGCGAGGTAGCGGCAAATGCCCCTCAAAGGGAATCCTATAGACCTTTTCACCCTCCGCCGCATGGGTGCTGCCATCTTGGCATCACGTGATGCGGCCGCCATGAGGTTGCTTCAACTCGTCGCTCCGCTCTCCCCTTCGCGATACTCCGCGCCTTGGCGGATGCGTTGAATTCGCGTTTTTCGTCGCGTTTCACAGCATTTCTTACCTTTCTGCGTAAAGTGTTATCCGATACTTATATTTACTACGTAATTCCACTACATCATTGTATGCACAACTTCTGCATTTAATTTTGTAACACATTTTACTATTTTTGCCGTCGGCGTGCCGGCTACGCGTGAAGAGGCTCTATGGGCACATGAATCAGCGTTAGTGCTCACGCACATTCAGCTCATATATGACTAAGACAGCACAAGGGGTTCAAAGGTCAAACCTTACGAGAACTGAGGTTTGCTTACTAATAGTGGCAAAACATTCGCAATAGGAAGCGCAATGTAGGTAAGTATATTATGATCGCGCTTTTGTGATCTCAAGGACGGTGACAAAATACTCAGTGCAAATAACCACGTGCGTTTCCCGAGAAAGCATCATGTTTTGTATTCATAACAGTTCGAAAGCAGTGGCTTTTGATTATATGGGTGAACTCTTGGACAAGGAAATAAACGTTCAATTTTAATTTTGTTCTTCTAATACTAGAAATAATGGTACGTCAACATCAAGGCAATTCATTTGTTTACAATATTACACCTACATCTGTTTGACGTTCTTAGTCGTTTTTCTTTTTTTTTTTTGCGATATAAACATTCCCTTGGTCGGTCTATTTATGAATTTCAAGAAGCTGTATGCCGTTAATTAGTCCCATGTCTAGAGTATTTTAATTGCTTAAATGACATTCATCAGCTAACCAGTCCAATTCAATTAACTCATTTCAACACAAAGGTTGGGACTCCCCGCGTAAGAAACTGTCACAGGCAGCTTGAGAATGCCTGGGGTCCACAAAACGTGACGCCGAAAATAAACCGTCTGCATGAAAATCGCCCGAGTGCAGCGTTGTCAACGGCAAATAGTGATTCACTTTTAGTAGCTGGCGACGCCGAAATCTACAAAGCGCGTCGGTCCAAACCAGTAAAGAGCTTTCTACACAAGTCCATGCGGTGCCTCACTCAACTTCAATCAAAGTTACCGGGGGTCACTTCTTTTGCGCTCTTTAGTTTCATCTGTCAAAATTTACGGAAGATGAATGTCAGGCTTCATTTAAAGGAGCGATGCAACAATTTTTGTACTGTGCACAAATACCGCTTAAAACGGATCCCTAACGTTAATGACCTATGAAACACGCGTTCGTTTCTCACCCCACGCAATAGAAGTCCCAGAAAAAAAATTTAAGAAAAACGAGCAGCGTTCACCCCCTCAACTCGCAGCCAGAACAAGCGGCCACGTGATCTGGAGCCGGTTATATGCCGCCAGTGTTGATCATAGCCACGCGCTGGGGTTGGCAAAGCGCAGGACACGCGCTGAGTTCCAGACATTGTTATGGCTCGGCTGTTGTCGTCGTTGCAGCGATTGGACACGGGTCACAACCCGAATGCTTCTCGAGCTTGCAATTGTCACGAGCCCAAGTCGAGTGCCCACGCAATGCTCGGGTCCAATCTAAGAACCGCATTCAAATATCGTCACTCGGGTGTACTGCGATCCCCGAGTTACGTCATCAAATTTTGCGAAGGAGAGATTGAATGAATATTATCGCTTTTGTCCTTGAAATTACACCGCAACAAAGGAATTTCTTGGCCAATGGTGTTGCGTGTGAGTATCCTTGAGTCCCAGGTGTGCCAGTAAGCTCGTGTAAGAGAAAAACATTCCAATTGAATATCGTTGCACAGCTCCTTTAAGGAGCCTGTCGCTTACCTCATACCTTGAGAACGTCGTAAGAAAATGTCCAAATCACAAATAATAAGGCCAATATTGTGAAATCCTGTTAATGAGTAATTAGTTAATTAAATTCTCTAGTCGGCCTGGGTTGGTCTATTAAAATATTCTTTGGAAACTTAATTTAATTAAATAAAGCAGACCGAGAGAATGACACTTATTTTTTTTTTTTTATGTATTGTGTTTACGTCATTATAGGAGACTTTTCCAGTCTGCGAAGTCACAAAAAGTTGGTGTACGAATCCCAGACATCGAGCACTAAACTTGTCACTTCATGTGCTAATCCTGATTCAGCGCATTACCAATCATGTTGTGGACCTGCTTCTTCACTAAGCACTAATGCATTATAGTCCGTTACAACAGAAAGTTTTAGAAGATCGTGTTTTCAATTCCACGCTATTTGCAGCGTGAGCTCGCGCTGCCACTTCGATGCATGCTGTGAAGCGCGCGCCCGTAGCGGTAGTGGGCATTTGAAAACTATCTACTAAAACTCGTTAATATAATGGCTGGTTCACACATTTGCAAAGGTTGCGTTCGCATGCAACCGAAATGACAAAAGCGACCAAAACACCGGAACAACCGTGACTCATGGATTACTTCACGAAGCTACCCCTTGCGCAGTGTGCTTTGATGGGCTAGTTGGTTCATGACTAGATGGAACAGCACGGAACATAGGACAGAAAGAACAGGACAGTCTTAGAACAAGTCAGTTGTAAGTCAGCGCTCGTGTTGTCCTGTTCTTTCTGTCCTATGTTCCGCGCTGTTCCATCTACCCCTTGCATTGCTTGCCACGCTGTGTACGGCGAACACTTGTCTTGGTGACTCTGTCGTAGTGGTCGTTTCGGTTGCATGCGAACGCAACCGAAGCCAATGTGTAAAGCAGCCTTTAAATGAGCGGTCGAATATCTGATTTGAGCGCGAGCCCTTCCACAGCACTCGGTGCACGGGTAGCCAAAGCTCGGCGGCAGGCAAGAAGCGCGTGCTGAGGCGAAGCTTGTCCTGCCCTTTACTTATTTATTTTTCTGGAAACTAGTGTTTATGGGTACGACCGTGGGCGATGGTACTCCTCCCTGTGCACCAGCGCAGTTGTTTCACCCCCGGAAACCTGGTCGAAATTAACGATTGACGTAACCAGACGCATCTGGTGTTCGTGAAAGTGCTCGCCGATTTTGGCTGAAACCAATTTGTGGTTCCCTAAGCGCCTCAGTGCCATTCTTTCATTTACTGTATGCGACAATAAAGAAATTTGTATTACAAAATTAAGCGAAAATGGCGTGAAACAGCAACACAATCGCGTGCACGTCTAAACCGAAACCAACCAAATTAAAGCAACCCCATGGATGGATGGATGGATGGATGAATACGGCTGAGCCCTTTGGATCGGGCGGTAGCTTACGCCACCTAGCCATTTTGTTTTACCATTTAAGCTTAGAATATTTAAATGTGAAATCTATATTCACTCCGCAGTGCAAAGAAAGTGAGGCTATGAAACCCCCTTGCCATCAGTGATTAAGAAAATACCTAGTTTTCTCTCGATTTCTGCCACCATTCACTTAACCTTTGCTTGGTAATCTCTACAGTCTTGAAATCCACTCTCCCTTCGCTGTCTCTGGCGGCGAGTGCGCCAGCGCCCTCTACCCGACGGTCAGGCAACTACTGAAATGAAAAGGTATATATCCCTCCGCCACCTCCGCATCCAATACACGTTTGCAAGTCCGGCTTCAGGGCGCTGCCATCTTGCCTGTCTGGGGTGCGCTTGGACCAGTCATAATCCTATTACGAAGCCTTGCTAAGGCGTCGTAATCGGATTATGGCCGCTCCCGAGAGCGCACCCCACTGAGGAAGATGGCGGAGCCCTGAGACCGGACTTGCAAA
This sequence comes from Ixodes scapularis, assembly GCF_016920785.2. Lineage (NCBI taxonomy): Eukaryota > Metazoa > Arthropoda > Arachnida > Ixodida > Ixodidae > Ixodes > Ixodes scapularis. Next base: position 43,518,045 of record NW_024609836.1, on the reverse strand, counting down.
CGTGTATAGCGTCCCATCGTTTCCGTGACGTCGCGGCCAACGCGCGAGGAGGGTCTTGCCTTTCTGTACATATTTGCTTTATCTTTCGACTTCGACTTAGCATAGTGGAAGCCACGAGGGGGAGATTAGAGTTCTCCCCCACCGACGGAAACAAATACGACTTTCGGTGAAAAGACGGTGAGAGTGCAGGCGAGCTGGTGGTATCTAATCTTGAGACGTTCTCTGTGTCTGTTCCTTCTACTGAAAGTTCTTCCGATTTCTTCCACCGCAGTCTCAGGTGTAATACGACATGATTAACGACTTTCGGGGATTAGCTTCCCCCCCGATGGATACAAAGGCTGCTTTCAGGGGCTCGGTTCCCTCCCCGAAGAATACAAAGGTCGCGTTCTTAAAAAGTGGGATCGGAGACAAGTTGGAATCCATTGAAGCGGAACAAGGAGCGTTTCCAGCGAACTCTTCTTTCGACTGCGGAGAAATTTGAAACGGGCGCATCACGCTTGTGGGAGGAGCTTCTCCTACATTCTTGTTTGTAACCGACTATAGTAAATCTATACATTTTAATCACATCTCATTATACCGGGTGTTTGGTAGAAAAGGGAAGCGCGTTTTCCTTACGAAGTGTTTGTGACCATATGAAGTGCCAGACTTTACCGTCATGTGATTAATTTAATGTAATTTACCTTCAGGCATCAACTAATACCTTTTTTTTTTTGAGGGGGAATTAAAGCAAGAAAGTGGGAGATGTCGTGATTACATGTGAACTAAGTGCCATGGAACTTTTCACAAAAATATTTTTAAGTGGTGCATTGATCATACTCATATTTAAAAAATGCAAAAAAAAAAAAAAAAAAAAAAACTTACTGTTTTTATATTATTGGTGAGCGGGAGTAAAACAGAAACAAACCGTCGGTACCGTCGGGTTGACGCCACTAGCACGAGCGCTTGGCTTTAGAACGTGAGTCCTATGCACGAGTTCTCATATAAAAGACAGTCTACTGAGCTTGGCTCACGCGCCTGTACTTTAGTTTTTACTGCATACGTTTGAGATCTACCGGTGACATATGGGAGCAGCAGCATCAACTCGGCCGTTTGTTTGTTTTCCACCCGAGCATAAAAAACAGGTTTCTTTAATTTTTTATTAAAAACCTACTTTCACAAAATATACTCATTGCCACTAGTTGCGTGCAGTACAGGCGAAGGCAACGCCAAGCGAGGGGAGAAAGAAGAAGCACTACAAGGGCTGAGGAGGAGCAGAGAAACCTCCTTTGCTCTCTAACGTTCCTAGTGCTTTCCCTTTCTCCACTGCCCTCCTCTCCCCTCTGGCCTTTTCTCTTCGCCTGGCCTCGCTTGTCCTCCACTGCACACAACTAGTGACACGGAGCATAGTTTAATGTTTTTATGCCTCTGTAATCTCACAACCTAAATTCCCAAAGTTTTGGGTAGCTTATAAAGATAATAATAGAATAAAATAATAAAATGAGCATATACAGTGCTATTTCAAACTGCCCAAGGAAGTACACACTTTTACCTTCTGAGCACCGTGTATAAGCCGCTGAAACTCCAGCGTGCCTCTAGGTTTGCAGGCTGGCGCGCGCGCGGTAGACATCGACCATCACTTGCGTCAGCGCGCCAGACGGAGAAACGGAGATATGAGCGGCTAGGTCAGGTTCCGTCGCGCCCGCCTGCCGTCTTCGGTCTCCTCCCAGTTTGACGAGAAAAAAAAAAATCACACTTTCATTAGAAATTTAAAGCAAATCAACCTTGAAGAAACTGCACGATCGGCGGCGACCATGGGACTCAAAGTAGAAGACACTGCGATCCTGGACAAGGCGCCCAACTGCTGCAACGGAGTTTCGCACACCGGATCGCCCAAGACCGGCGACAGCAAGGTAGGTACTCGTCGCCCTGCCACTATAGAAATATATATATATATATATATATATAAAAAATATCTGGGTTAGGTCGGAGTCCGTAAACGTATTGCAGGTATGACACTCTTGACCTCGCATACCCCTCTGGCCTGCAGATAAAGTGTAGGTGTGCGGATATTGGCACCTCCGTCGCAATTTCGGCGTGGTGACGGCCGTCGGCTCAACGTGGTCACTGGACAGATGTCCCGTTTGATTCGTGACCGCATTACTTCGGTCTCCGGTATCGTCGGTGGGCGATGAATGAAATGATGCAGTGACGGAACGCCCTGGGGTGTCTGAGCGCCGGTCGTAGCAACGGCAATTGCACGACGTGCTAAAAAAGTTGGAAAAAAAAGAAGAAGAAAAAAAAAGTGCGAGTTTGACAAAAGCGGCGAGTGTCGTCGTCTTTTTGTGTGGCGAGCGAGCGGCTATACCGACGTGTCACGTCCTGGTAATATGACCCCCCTCCGTCCTGCACCGCACCTCGTGAAGCCGTCGTGGTGATCGCGAGCTTGCCGCTTCTATTCCATAGTGGCACATCCGGTGCGCTCATGCCAAGGCGCGCGACAGTGTTTCGATAACCCAAAATAGATCGAGAAAAAAAACAACACAAGAAAGGACTCCCCTCTTTCTCCCCCCTCCCCTCTTTTCTCGATAAGCCCGATTTTATCTGCTTTTCGTTTTACCATTGCTAAACAGACCGACACACTTCCTCAGTATACGCAGAGCCCTCCACGAAGGACTTTGAAAAAATACTTTTTTCCCGCTCGTTAATATTTACGAGCTTAGTCCTCGTAATCCAGCTCATAGATGGGGGGCCGCCAGCTTGCCTTGGGGGTTCTGTCCCACGACAGCACGCGAGAACGGTTATCACAAAAAAACGGGGAACGTTCTTGGCAGTGAGCTTGGAGCTTGGGCTTGGCAGATAGTCCACTGCCCGAGCATCACCTTTCAATGGCTTATCGGGTTTGTGGACTGGAGTGCACGACTGACCACGGAAGCCGGCATTGGGAGGTTTTTCCCTCTCTGATATCCGACAGACGTGAAATCTAAGGAGGACTGTCCAAATCAGATTAATCTCTGGAATTCCGTTAAGGGTGTTCTGATCCGCTTTGAAAGTGGCGTTACCCGAGCGGGACAGCATGAAGACACGAGACGCGTTGAACCCGAAATTTGGAGCAGATAGCCTTTCTTTGGTAGCAATGAATAGAGTCGAACGGTACTGTTATCGGAGGTAATCTAAACACAAAACTTCCGACCAGATAGCTTTTGTACGGTATCAGTGAAGAGTACAAAGGATTGTTGTTCCACTACTGCTGTTGGAAGGTGACGAGCATTCTCGTTGCTGTGTCTGCGTGGCCCACAGGGTGTTCCCCCAAAAAATTCACGGGGTTTTTTTCGCCGTTAAAATACGCCGAACGCTCATTCTTTGCTCAAATGTAACGCCATACTTCGTTTCACCCTACGATGGACTAGAGGCCAAAGCTACGGACCGCCAGATTCAATCACAATCCTTTTAGAAATTGTGCGGTATTTCGCTTCGATGACCGTATCGGTGCCCGCGTCTCAAATCACTGATGGGGGGACGGGTGGACAGTGGTTCGAATCGAAGAGCACTGAGTGATTCAACAATTTTACATCGCAAAGAGAGCCAGGACATACAGGCTCTTTGCAGAGTCGAGGCCATAGAAATGATGCGGCGCTTTTGGATTCGAGCATTATTCGTCGACCCCTAGTCAATGTTAAGCGTGCCATAGTATAGCGTGGAACGTGATTGGATTTGGCGGCCCGTGGCTTTGGCCTTTAGTCCATCGTAGGATGAGACAGAGTATAGCGAACCAGATGCCAAAAGTTCACAACAAACTGTTATCTCAATAAAAAGTTGCAGGTGATTTTCCGGAAAGTTCAACGGGACAATAGGGCCCTTTTTTTCCCCGTTTTCGGTAACTGGTGCCATTGTGCTCCATATATTTGAGAGCGATGTCGGCCGCCATTCTCCCATTTAAAATTTCAGAAAGTCGCTTGTGTCTTTTGAAGAAGGTGACGGTTCATTCTGAAACTTTGGCTTCTGGTTTGGACCACTAGCGCTACATTTGGCCAGAGAATGAGCATTCAGTGATGCATAGTTAATTCTTGTAATGAAAAAAAGCCATGTAATTTTTTTTTGTGACATCCCATACATTGCAGGGTGTTTTTCTTTAGACTGGAAATGATAACAATAAAAAAATAGGGGTACTCAAATGCTATCCACTTGGGTGGAAGCCAGAGCACGTGCAGAATGGGACAATTAGCGGCCTAAATAGCACTAAATGACATTTTAAAACTAGTTAGTGCTTGCTCATATAATTTTTAAAAAGTTAATTAGGGAAATAATGAGAGCATATTTTGTGCACGGTGACACTGCTTGTGCAGCCATATTGCGATGCCTAGCTGTTTTTCTGTCCCCTTTCCCCTCTCTTTTTCTCTCCCTCTCTTCACTCGCAATATCCTTTCTGCACGAACCTCGGTGCTCTGCTGTACCGAAATTTGGGTGTCGTAAGATGGCGTCGGAGCCTACTGGTTGGATGGTAGCGCCATAAAAATGCGGAGCCGTATATGCAGAGAGTTTGGTCAATGGGAGGCGCGGGCAGAGCCAGGGCGTGCACCAGACTCAGAAAGAGGGCTTGGCATGCTCTTTCGACCAACCAGAAGCCGAAAAGAATCCCCTAGCGGTGGTAGCGAGAAACAGTTCTGATCGAAGGTCTATGTTCGTATATGGTTTTAATAAGTGCGTAAGAGTGAAGTGTAGTAACCCTTTGTGTTTGAAAATAGGGTCCACGTGTTGTTTCGATCATCATCATGCAGAAAGATGTAAAAAACGAATGCGCCGCTCAACTCTGTTTTGCACGGACAGAGTGTGACCGCTCGGACGGCAAATTCCCGGCCCTCGGCGTTTGGCGTACAGATTATGTCGATCGTTCCGGTTGTCGCACTCTTCCACCATCAGTTTCGATGAGCGTGATTAAAACATCACGTGTACCATATTTTCAGTCATCGAGAGTTACTCCAATGCAGTTATCAGGTTTGTTTCTCGCGACCACCGCCAGGGTATTATTTCCGGCTTCTGGTTGGTCACATTCGAATTTCTGAAGACGACCTGGAACACGCCGAGCCCGCTTTCGGCCAATGGCGCCTCCTCATTTGTCCCCTATACTTCCCAACGAATGGCCAAACTCTCTACATATACGGCTCTGTAAAAATGAAGCCTGTCCAGCATGGTTCCTTTAGTATCCAGGGCCTTCAGAGCTAGTCAACCTTTACAGGGTGATTAGACAGTTAAGGTGTCTGATTGGCCAGGAAATGAGGCTGATCGGCCTTTAAGTCTGGCTGATCGGCCAGTAAGGGCAGCTGATTGGCCCAAATGGTGGCTGGTTGGCCTTTAAAGGTGGCTTGTTGACCAGGAAATGGGGTTGATTGGCCTGTAAATGTGACTGATTGCCAGGAAAGGAGGCTGATACCCCTGTAGAGGAGGCTGACTTGCCTGTAAAGGTAGATGATCATCTTGTAAAGGTGGCTGATTAGCCTGTAAAAGTGTCTGATTGGCCTGTAAAGGTGTCTGATTGTCCAGTAGAGGATGTTGATTGACCAGGGAAGGTGACTGATTTGCTCATGAATGATGCTGATTGGCCAGGAAAAGAGGTAGATTGACCTGTAAAGTTGACTGATTGGCCATGAATGGAGGCTAGTTTACAAGTAAAGGAGGCTGACTGGCCTGTAAAGATTATTGATTGGTCAAGAAAGGAGGCTAATATATTTATTTCAAATACCCTCAGTGCCATTATTGCATTGCAGAGGAGAGTGGGTTACATGCAAAAAACAACAAATTCTAATTGACCTGTAAAGGAGGTTGATTGGCCAGGAAATGAAGACAATTGGCCCTGAAGAAGCCAAGTTTCTAGTGGAATGTCAACAGCAGCTCTGAGGCTCCCAGGACATTCTTTTCCAACTTCTTTTCCTGGCTAATTATCCATAGCTAGCCTTCATATCCACGTTTCGTCCGCATATTCCATGCACTGGTTTTTGGCGAGACAAAAAGCGGAGGAGGCAAGCATGCGACAGGAAACTGGCAGACAGCGTTGTTGACAGTTTCAAACGTGGTCCCGTGGCGCTTGGTGGGGGTGAGTGGCCCCCCACACTGCAGCAAGGTGGATAAGTCGAGTTTATCTTTCAGTGTTTATTCGGTTTGGGAAATACTAATACAGTCGGATGTGATAGATTCTAAGCTTGCACGATTATCTCAGATTCCAGTTTCTGTGTGGCGTGAAACGTTCCACAGCCATTTGCAGGCAGCCCTTGCGGTGCCGTCTAATCCAGCCAAGCGAAAGCAGGAACAGTGAGATAGTATTTATTATTTTTTATGCATAGTATTGTTGAAACATTTCCTTTGTTCAAAGCTAAGTGATACTCGTTTCATTGATTTTGTGCACTATTGTATTACCTGTTTTGTTTTTTTTAAATCTTGAATTTATGTATTTTATTATCTGCCCTTTCTAATAATAATTGGGGGTTGTGTGGATATTCATACAGCGTGTAGTTGGTCAGCCATTTTAAAGATGTAACGAGTCACTCGCTGTAGATGAGAAATTTAGCCAGTGCAGTACAACCGCTAGCCTGGGGTCTTTAACGTACACCACGCAGTAGTGATACACGACCGCACGCCGGTACGATGCTCATCCAGATCGAAACGGGCAGGGGTGGGGTCGAGCCCCTGGATCCTGGGTTCTGCAGCGCGAGCTTTCGCTTTGCGTGTTCCGAGCTGGTGTGCGCTAGTCCACTCGGCCACCGACCCCCTTACTCAATGCTCTAACGAGCGCATGAGGTACTCTCTAGGTGAAATAGAAAATTAATAAAAAGCGAAGTTCTGTCTTGCTGCAGCTGCTTCGAAATGTGGCATGTGTCACAGATGGTGCTTACAACCTGTACTCCCTCCAATGAAAAAAAAAAAAAAAAAAAAAAAAAAATGGTCCTTTCCGCCACTACTGTGGCAAAGGCAGTGAGTGATAACGCAAAAGGTGATGCAACATCAAACTAAATGCAATTGCAAAGTAAAAAAAAAAAAAGAAAAAAAGAAGAAAGAGTGTTTGTTTGGGGCTGCACCGACGTCGGAAAGCCAAGTTCCGATTGACTCCGACGGAGGGATAGCGTGTAGGCCTCAGTGCTGGCTATTTTGAGGTATACTTACTATCTGGATTCATGGTTTTGCGCAAAAAAGACGGACACAAGAGAGAGAAACAAACACGAGCGCAGGTCAATCTACTTCTTTTCCTGGCCAATCAGCCTCCCTTACAGGTCAATCAGCCCCTTTTTCCTGGCCAATCAGCATCATTCACAGGCAAATCAGTCACCTTTCCTGGTCAATCATCATCCTCTACTGTACAATCAGACACCTTTACAGGCTAATCAGACACCTTTACAGGCTAATCAGCCTCCTTTACAAACCAATCATCTAGCTTTACAGGCAAGTCAGCCTCCTCTACAGGGGTATCAGCCTCCTATCCTGGCAATCAGTCACATTTACAGGCCAATCAACCCCATTTCGTGGTCAACAAGCCACCTTTAAAGGCCAATCGCTCGTGTTTGTTTCTCTCTCTTGTGTCTGTCTTTTTTGCGCAAAACCATGAATCCAAACTTTCACCAACTCGCCCAACAGCAAACTATTTTACTACCCACTATCCTTCAATTGGATCCAATCGGAGCTCGGCGTTGTGACGTACCCGCAATGCCCGTTCGAGAAGCAGCCAAACCCTGCACTGTGCATAGCCGCTGGCAGAATGAGATGGGCAAGGCATGTCTTTGGAAGCTTCGTGCCTTCCGCCGTGCTTTGACCATGTGCGCACGCTCGAGGGGCATGAGACGCTGAAGCGTTGTCGGAGGTAGTAAGCTTGCGCTGGAGGTAGGACAACCGAAGCAACTACCTTCCATTCTCACCTTGCCTCTGAGCATAGCGTTTCTTGCATGCCAGCTTAACAAAGGCAATGGACCTAAAAAAAGAAAAAGGGTTTTTCTACCTGGTTACGACAGGCTCGTCTCAAAATAAAAATCTGTCAAACAAAAAAAAAAAAAACAATTTTTTTTTCTCAGTATTTGTCACGATACAAATTTGTCGATTTGCGGGTGAAACCGAAGTTGTACCACTGTGGGATGACGGTGATAGCATTTGTATCGAACCTCTGTGTGCTCTCTGGGTTTGCTGGACCTCGATGCGCACACTGGTTAGCTACAAACACTATCGTCATCATCCCACAGGGGTATAGTTTTGGTTTTGCCTGCAAATCTAAAACTTTGTATTGTAACATACATATTGGGTAAAAATGCATTTTTTTTACAGCAAAGCTGTTATGCGCTAGAATCTGGGAAAAAATGCATCCGTGGATGTTGATAGCAAACTCCCCATTGGTCGTGGCAAGTATGAATAAATACAAATAAAAAGAGGGGGCAACCAGCGTGAGTCAGCCTTCCTTGGCATTATTAGTAAGTGAGGTCCTGATTCCTTGTTATCATCAGGTATCGTCCTCGAGGTCGTCCTAGAAGTCATCCTTGAGGTCGTCCTAGGGGCTGTCCTCGAGGTCGTCGTAGAAGTCGTCCTTGAGGTCGTCCTAGGGGTTGTCCCCGAGGTCGTCCTAGAAGTCGTCCTTGAGGTCGTCTTAGAAGTCGTCCTAGGCGTCGTCCTAGAAGTCGTCCTCGAGGTCATCCTAGAAGTCACCCTCGAAGTCGTCCTAGAACTTGTCCTTGAGGTCATCCTAGACAGTGTCCTCTAGGCATTGCCTAGACGGAAAAATAACAGCTTCGCTGTTCCTCCATCCTCACGTGAGGTGGAAGGGCTCTACAGTTTTTTTAGGTTTAGTGTTTTTTGAAAAGGCCTACGTCACAACTGTAGGCTGCATTTGAGTTTGAAACGAGGCTCTCTTTCTTTCAGGATGGGAAGCAGGCCCGGCGGAAAGGGAAGGACGACTTTGAGGAGACGCCGCTGCTCATGGCACTGAGCACCTACCTGAGCTACGTCATTCTGGGCATCTTCGGACACATCCGGGACTTCATGCGCTCCGTCGGCCTGGAGGAGATTCGCACGGCCACGGAGAAAGACCGGGAGGTGGGTGGCGACCCCCCCCCCCCCCTCCGCCCACCTTTGGGGTCGCGGATTTCGCTCATGTTGGCTCTGAAACCGGCATTGCTTTGTGAGGGGTTCAGCCTAAATGGGTCATTTGTACTCTATCTTGCTCAGGGCAGATCTTATCGGTTTGTAATCGGTTGCAGTAATAATATTCATAATAATAATACAAAATTGACCTATTATTGTGAGAGTCACGGTACCGGGTCAGTCCAAGCCAAAGTTTGTTTGCTTGTCTGACTGAAACCCAGTCGCCAGTGAAAGCTGGAACCTCAACACAACGTGATTTGACACATTATGTAAGTGTCAGTAATTCAAAGCTACAAATGTTGCATATGTCTTAGCCACAATAATGATAATAATATTAATAACAATAATTTTATACAGGAGGAACGCAAAGATGACACAAGGCTGGTTTGTCAAATGTGACAAGGGCTTTTGCAACTGAACCAGGGAAGCACTGGTGACAAGATTGTTTAGTAGAAAAAAGCAACATCACAAGAACGCCAGAAGACTCGAGGAGATGTTCACTTGAGTTGTTGCAATCCAAAAATAAAAGAAATCACAAAGGTATAGTAATAATAATAATAACACTAATTACAACTTTATTCGCTTACAAACATCACCAGATGAGAGATTTGCGGGCCCGCGAAAGTTTATCAAAAGGCTTGTGGGACTTCGCAATTAATCACACTAGGAAGTATTCACTGGTGGCCATAGTTGTGTGTACGACTGCTGAGCGCGTGCTCACGGCTAGGGTGCCTTTATGTGCGCTTTGCTTAGGGTGGTGGCATCTCGCCATTTTGTGCCATCATTTATTTGTATTTTTTGTTGAGAAGCGCGTGAAAGAGCATGTCCCCGCACGCGTTTGTGGCGCTGACTGTGCTATAGCGAATTTTGTTTTCGTTGATTTCTTTGTATTTTCCCCGTGAGCGCGTGCTGTCGGCATCGGGTACTACAAAGGGTGGCATCACCCTAAACAGAAGGACATTGATGCACCCTACTCACGGCGAGCTTCCACGGTTCTTTTGCAATGTGCATTCCACACCATCAAGAGTGCCGGTCTTAGCAACCTATTAATGTGAGCTCGTTCTGAGCATGTGCTCTGGACAGCACCCACAAATATGGCGCCCAGTGAATACTCCTTATAATGACATTAATGATACACTACCATTAACATTATTGTCATTATTCTTTGTTTGTCCTGTTCAGAAAGGGCATTAGAACTAAAAGGTTGAATAAAATAAAACGAGGAAACGTTTTGACAGGACATAGGAAGCACCGACATTACACGAGCAATACAAAACACAACGAAAAACAAAACAGGAAAACCCTTCAGCCTGCCACCAATAACGCGGAACGGATTGGGACAAAAGCGCCGGAGGCTTGTCAGTGTCACTCCGGCCTGTCACCCTGTCAATGTCGCACAATAATATCAGATGTGTTGAAGTAGAACTGAATTGAAGCAGGGAAGGACAGTACATATTTTAAGTTACAAAAGTTACAAATATTTTTTTTATTATTATTGCGTTATCTGGATGGTGTTTTCTTCAAAATTTGGGCACGCGTAAAAGCCTTGTCAGTAGCCCCTTAACTGAAATATCAGTAATTTCTGATTGATTACCACAACTGTTCCGATTCTGCCCTTCTAATTTAATGTCTGTAAGCTATTCTTTGTATAATCATTGACATCTTAAGAAACGTGGGGCATGACTCCTTATCTTTATGCTTCTTGCATTGTAATTTATTGTTTGGCATTCTTATCCAATAATAATGCAATCTCATTGGCCGCTTAGCGATAAGATGATGCCTGAGACTCACACCGTGCCTTGTGTTTCTTAAGAAAAACTGCGAGGTTCTTGAATAAATAAAAAAAAAAGACAAGACGAGTTAGAGGTGAACTGTTACATACTTTTGTCCCGTGAATTCGAATATCACGAGCATTTGACCCGAGCGTATCAATAGACACACAGAAAACAGGAAAACCAGCCGCCAGGTGTAACGTCGTACCCGAAGGTTTCAACTGCCTCGCACTTGTTGCTTGTGAGGGAATGCATGCAGCATTTCTGACTGTTCGGGTAAGGCTGGTGAAAGGTGTGGAAATGTCGGGATCATCTTCCTTCCACTGAATGCGACAAGAAGGAAGGGCTTCGGCGCTATTTTGAAAGTGCCGTTGTGGCTACTTGGCACATCAGTCGAAAATATAATTTTGATATTTGTGATCCTGGAGGCCAAATGAAGACGATTTAGTGTTTGTTCTCGAATACAGAACGGCTTGGTTTCTTTTTGAGCCATCAGCGATTCTAGTGTGTTTTGTTCCAGCTTGTCTCACGTTTTCTCTTGAACTCGAGCTCTGCTCGGTTTTGCTTGGTTTCGTAACGTCCCATATTTGTGCCAGATAATTTGTTTGCAACCTTGCTCGGTCTCTTTGTCTCGGGCGCAGGGTTATGTTCCACTCTACCAGAGTTTCGAGAGCTTCTACACGCGGAACGTGTACCGGCCGATCCGCGACTGCTTCAACCAGCCGATCTGCAGCGTTCCCGGAGCTGTCATAGACCTGGTCGATCGCGTCACCGACGACAACAACTGGACGTTCACGTGAGTGGGCCGCGCTCTTCATCAGTTTCCACCATGTGTTGACGAACACTCTTCATTTTCTGTTTTGCTTATAATTTAAACGGACAGAATCTGACGCTCTCCAAGTTTGGTCGTAATGCGTGAGTGTCGGATTAGCATTGGTATTAGAGGGCTGCGACCTCTTTATGCTCTGGTTGAAGCTATGTCTTACCCGAGACTGGGGGGCAGATAGGAGAGCTCAACAAATGAAACTTGACTTCAGCAAGAAAAGAAAATTAGGCACGTGAGGTTGACCTTCACTCAAAACGTGGCAACGCTCGTTCACGCCAGTGATGAGAAATTTAGTCAGCGCACTACAACTACTAATTTGGGTCTATAGCTTGCGATTACACGAACGCACACTAGTGTGATGCTCATCCGAATTAGGATGGTTGGGATCGAGGATCAAACTTTGTACCGTATAGTGATGGTTGGCCATTGCGTTCACTGCTGCGTTAGACCAACACCACCTGGAAAATTGGCTGCATGTTTGGCCATTCTGTTAAACGTGTTTATATGCAGTAGCTTTATAGGGTGGGTGGCACTCTTAGTTCGGGTGGTGCCTAGGGCAGGATTTTGAATGAAAACGGATTACGTCACACCATTGTCCTTTTGTGATACTGTGCTTGCTTCCCTTCAGCACCATCTGGATACAAAGCCCTTGCACTGAATTTTTCGGGTCAGCAAGGAAAGGGAAGCGCACATTCCTGCCTTTTCCAATACTTGTTCTGTGCACTCTTTCTACACCACCTGTTTCTGCTCCTCTCTTTCATGCCCTTTCCACCCCTCTTTGCTCTGTGCGCTTTCTCACGCCACCTGCTTCTGGTCCTCCCAATCCTGCGTGTTGGATCTGTAGCTCATTCAGCACCGCACACAGCTTCCACGCTGGTGACGAATTCAATCCCTAACATCAACTGCCTTTTTTTTTTTTTCAAAAATCTTTTTGCGGTTATTGGTTGTCCAATTTTCACATTTCATGCTTACGCGGCTCCTGACGTCGGTTGGACCTATAAAACTACCTAAAAACAGCCTCCTTTTCCTCTATGAAACATTCTTACACTATACTTTGTTTCATTCTACAATGGACTGCACTGGACACTGTAAGCCATTGGAGTCAGACCAGCGCCGAGCGAGCGCCACATTTTGGGAGGGATGCAGCAACGCATCGGGCACATAGTCACGTGATGCGTTCAAAGTGCTGAATTGGCTGGGTTACCTCGTACCGTCTGCTGCAGTCCATCACGAGGTGAAACGAAGTCTAGGACAGTGCCAACTCGGCAATTGGGCTCCAGTTCGACACCTAGCGTCCTTCAAGCACTGATTGAACACGAGGCCCAGCCGATTGCTGACACAGTACCCATGTCCACTTTGTGTCTGTGCTCGGTCTCGCTGTGATGGCGTCAAGATTCTACTGTCCTTGATTACTCCAGGTCGTAGGTTCCTGAGCTGTTTCCCTAGGAACTCTGGTGTACCCCAGAGAACATTCAGGGGTTCCCCAGAGTACCTTCAGGAGTTCCCCAAGTACCTTCAGGGGCTTCCCAGAGTACCTCTGAGGTTTCCCCAGAGCTCACGAAATTTCTCAACCAACCTTGCCCCTAACTAAAGAGGTTTTCTAGTTTGAGCACTTATTTAGCAGATGGATACTATTTACTTAGGCATTACTATGTGCCCAACACTGTCTAGTGTGCACATTATTGCTTACAAGGCTTGTAGACTCCTGTGCTGCTTTACTGTATTGCATTAGTGCCTAGGCCAGGAGAGGTTGCTCAAGGTAGACGAAATTGAGGACCCCTGCTCTAGGCGGCGGTAGTTGCACTGGTACTTGTGTGAAGCAGGTTTGGGTTGATGTCGCTTGTCGTCTCCCCTTCCTCCGCATAGGATGCCTGGCACGGTGACGAAGGCGATCAACATGGGCTCTTACAACTACCTGGGCTTCGCTGAGAACTCCGGTCCTGTTGTGGACGAGGTGGAGAAGGCCATCCGCCGGTATGGCAGCGGCACCTGCAGCAGCCGACACGAGCTGGGTGAGGGTCGTGATTGAGTCGGAAACGTGAAAATTGCCATTTTCGTGACCCTGGAAGCATCCAAACTCCAAAAGTGGCTGCCAAACACTGTGTTTTCAGGCTGAAAACTTAAACCAAGCATATTAAAGGCATTTTTTTTTTCCTTTTTTTTTTTTTTTAGTTTTGCAATTGGCATGTTTATTGCGTCCTCAAATGAGGTCTGTCGACTTCCACCCGACAAGATCATGGAATTGTCGTGCCTTCGTCTGCCGCGATCCTGGCGGTGGCGAGGCTGCAGAGGTAGATGCAGCAGATGACTGTTTTGCTTTATGTTGCTCTCTGGCTTGATAATCCGCGAATGCTCCAGCAGAAATGAGTTGGGACGCTGTGACGGCGGCTTAGTCGGAACTTTTGTGACCAAGTGCCAGGAACGTGGCATCCGACGGCAGGATACCGGCTCTCGCGGTATAATTTGTTTCCACGTTTGGATCACTTTCGTCACATGGGTGGCATACCTTGGAAAAACTAATTCATTGGCATATTCGCTCGCCTCGGTTAGCCTCACCCTCGGGCGTTAGCCGAGGGTTGCCAAGTTCGTAAGCCTCGAAAACTTGGTGAGTTTGAAGTCGAGTGACTTGTGTGAGTTTGGTGTGGGGTGCGATTTGGTGAGCTTGGGGAGTTTGTGAATTTGGCAAGTTTGCGAGTTTGGCAGTGAGGGATTGAATGCGAGTGTGGCCGTGAGGGTGAGCGAGGTTTGACTTTGTTTCTTGACGTGTGTTTAAAGGTGAGGGAAATAATATGTTTGGTTTTGGGCTGATTATGAGTGAGTGAGTTCAAACCTCTGGTGGACGGTATAGGGCGCCGAGTACGCCAATTGACTTTGCGTTCGAGGCACCATACCTCTACAAAGAAGTCGTCGTCCTCGAGATGACGTTGTATCATGCACGTGTCTGTCTGGCACATTCCATGTGGCTCCTGTGACCTAATTTTCTGTTGTATGTTGCCACTCTGGGACCACTTTCGATGCATGGACGGGGTTCAAGTCGTCAGTCAGAGACGCATTTCAGGCACCCCACCTCAACAAAGAAGTCGTCATCCTCAAGGTAACGTTGCGACTGGCCGTTCGCAGGCACACTGGCGATCCACCAGGAGCTGGAGGACCTGGTGGCCCGCTTCCTCGGGGTGGAGGCCTGCATGACAGTGGGCATGGGCTTTGCCACCAACTCGACCAACATCCCGGGCTTGGCCCAGAAGGGCTGCCTCATCCTGAGCGACGAGCTTAACCATGCCTCCCTCATCTTGGGCTGCCGCCTGTCCGGGGCCACCATACGTGTCTTCAAGCACAACAGTGAGCGGGTTCCCTTCGCTTGTTCAGTTAATTTTTGTCACCTACTGGGATTCGAACGGCGGGGCGTCTCTTTCCGACGTCCGGCCTTCAGCACGCGCTCGTTGCCTTTTATTGTGCTGGGGCTGCGCGTGACCGCTCGATGCTCGCGCGGCTCCGAAGCGTCGTTGAAGGTAGGAGGTTTGCACTGGAGGTGGGACAATCGCAGAACCTCCCTGCCATTCTCATCTTGTCAGTGACTGTAGTGTGTGCATTATTGTTTACAGGGTATCGTCTGCCTCTTGGATGGCAGATAAACAATGTTTATCTACCATTCTGCGCATATAAACATTCCTCAAGATTGAAAAGTCTGAGGAGCTCTGCCCTACAGGGTGTTTCAGCGAAAGCTTTTGAACACACCTAAAACAAAGGTGTTAGGAGAAAAAAAAAAAACAAAAAAAACGGAACTCTTTCCGGGAACAAACTGCCAGCCACGGCGGATGTCGAGGATTGAAAGAAGACATGCTAATTAGTAGCTAAACGATCGAATGAAATTTACGAATGCACTTTTTGAGTAGTGAAGAAATAGATACTGTAAAGTACTGTAAGAGCACACTCCCCCGAGAGATATCCCATGCCGTTTTTCTGGCTAAATGTTTGTAACGTACTAGTCCCGAAACATCGCCCTCCGCCCATTCCCGTCTGACATTGCGCAATGTCCGAAAGGAATTGCATCAAATGTGCAATCTGCGGTACCGGTACGTGCAACAAGCGGGTTCGCTGCGGGTTCCCATGTTTTTGTCTTCAACCTGCACATGCATAATTCATTCCCGCAACATAGGAGTTCCCGCGCTTTTTTGTCCGCGATCTACATGCATGATACCGGTTCCCGTGGAGTGCAAGTTTAGCCGGTTTCTGTGTGTTTATCGCACCGTGCAACACGAGCGCCGCATCCACAGTCTGCGGCATCCTTTTTCATGACACGAGCGCTAGAAGCTGATTCCCGCGTGTTTATCGCAGTGTGAAACGCAAATTTCCAGCTTCCGCAATCTGCGGTATCGGTTCCTGTGTCACGTGGTTTGTGGCGGGTGTCCCTTGTGTTTATCATTAATTTTTGATTAAGTTTTGCTGTCTCATCCGCGAAGATAGCCACCTCATGTTTGTCACGATTTATCTCTTGATTTTGGCTGGGCTGGATTTTACGGTATGGTTCCAATGAGAAGCTTGCTAAGCACCTTTAAAAACCACTATATCAACTCATTTTAGAAAGATTCATGACAGGGCAGCATTTCACAACAAAAAAAAAAGGAAAAAAAACCCGCTCAATTTGGGTGCATTTTTAGGTTTTGGTTTCGTATTGGAACACATCTTTGTGCCAGCGGTCCTGCTCCCCTGTGGCCGAGATGTACAACACATGTGCACCCTACTTCCCTCCATCCTAAGAGGAAGGCAAGGCGGTAGCTTCGCACTTTGGCCACCAGGGGACAGGATTGCTGGTGCAAAGATGCACTCTGACAAAAAACCAAAACCGAAAAACTCTAGCGTTTTTTCAAAACGCCGTAAATTGCCGCCTTGCCTTATATATTTCTACAATAAGTTGATGAAGTGCTTTTGGATGATGCTTAACAACTCACTCATTGGGACCCTATGTTCATTTTCATTAATTACGAAGCTATTTACTAAAACTTAGTTAATTGTTTAGCTAATTTGAATGTTTTCTGCTATCCTTGATGTCTGCCGTCGCTGGCAGTTTGTTCCCAGAAGGACTTTCTCTTTTCTCAAACACCCTATATTTGGGGAGTTTTGAAATCCTTCGCCGAAACACCCGACTTACTACTGCCTTCGGTAAGTCGTAGCCTCTAACTATCGTCGGTAAGTTACGTGGCGAGATATGGCAGAGCGGCGGGGACCCTCACGTTGAGACTTGTACCGAGAGTCTGTACGGGTTTGCAGACATAGCGGACCTGGAGAGGAAGCTGAGGGACGCCATCGTGGGAGGGCAGCCCCGCACCCACCGGCCCTGGAAGAAGATCGTGATCATAGTTGAGGGAGTATACAGGTGAGAAAAGAACGAGGCGCGAACGGCGCAAAGAGGTCGCAATTCTTTCCCTGATGCCGTGTCGGACCGAAAACCATGAAACGGTTTTGTTAGTGTCGCGAAAGCGTTCCCAGCTCTGCGGCGTACTGTAACTTCGTTTTGTGCTTTCCACGCCGCGAAAAACGTGGCCCCTGGCAAGATCGGAATGGCAGAGAATCTTTTTCCGGTGCCCTGACCCCATTGCGAGCTCCTTCGCCTTCCGATGTATCGTCGAAAGTAGGAAGTTCGCGCTGGAAGCGGCACAACTCCTTGCTGTTTTCATCCTGTCGGCGACTCTAATATAGTAGCTGTTTGGGAGGATTTGTGGCTGAGCGTGTTAGTGCACAGGAGCTCGGAGCTCATGAAACAAAGGCTCACAATAGACCTTTCGCTAAATTATTCAGGCATCAAAGGGAACGTTGGGAACGCTGGTACATCTGGCTGCATGTGCTCGCATTTCCTATAGAAATGATCAGAAGTAAATGACCAACATAAAGCGTCCATGGAACGTGCGTGCGAAGTGCCATTTGTTTTAGATTTTTGCTTTCGAACAGTTAGTGCGGAAGACGCCAGCACGTGCAGCGCGTGTACCTACGTTCTCGGCATTGTTTTCGATGCTTCGGTAATTCAGCAAAACGTCTATTCAGAGCTGAAGGATCCCTAGTTCGATCCCCGCCCCGGCCCGTTTCGATTTGGATGAGCGTCATACTGGCGTGCAATCGTACTCTCTATCGCGTGATGCCCCATAATGACCCTGGGTTAGCCGGGGTGCTGCACCGGCTAAGTTTGTCGTCTGCAGCGGTGGCACCAGACACCCATTGGGGCCGACTGAAGGCCCGTTCGCACTCGCGTTTGCCTAGGACTGAGTTCTTATGATCTCTTATGACGAGAGAACAGGCTGGCACTATCTACAAGGTGGGCCTGGAACTGCACTTCGCTAGGGCGAAGTTTTTGCGGTATTTCTGGGGAAAAGCTGTATACACTATCTATGAGAAATGGTTGTTTAGAACATTGTGCGTGAACCAGCGTTAACTTACTGCTGTCTAAACATACACACATCACGATTACTTTGCCGTTTTGCGCTCGTCCAGCATGGAGGGCTCGATAGTGAAGCTTCCGGAGATTGTGGCCCTAAAGAAGAAGTACAAGGCATACCTGTACGTGGACGAGGCGCACAGCATAGGAGCCATGGGCCCCACCGGGCGCGGAGTCGTGGACTACTTTGGCCTGGACCCCCGTGACGTGGACCTGCACATGGGGACGTTCACCAAGAGCTTCGGGGCGGCCGGCGGATACATCGCAGGCTCCAAGGTGTGAATCTGCGGGCCTTTTTGTCGTAGAGTTTGTGTGAAGCGTCTGGAATGGAAGGTGTTGCTGTATTCTCTGTGATAGTTTCGCCCAGTGTCCTTTCCTAGTGCGTCGAGAGCTCCAGATATCATTAGGTAGCGTTTTTCTTCCGCTCGAATGGTAGGTCACTGGTGCAGGTAGTTATGCAAACAGGTTTCCCGGAACTAGTCTTGAATCTGCCAGCAGCTGTAACTCATTTAGCGAGAAAATCTGGGCAATGGATGTTGTGTAAAAGGAAAAACATTTGCGCAACTTGCAGAGCGTTACGGCAAAACAAACATGTGTCGTCTGCTTTCTTTTTCCTTATTTCTATCGCTTTCTTTCTCACTCACTGTCTTGGCACCACCGATGTCGGCGTTTATGATTTGCCAAACTCCACTCCCATCTGTACGCCGTCATTTTTAACGAATAGCCTTTGTCTACAAACGCGGTGATGACGGTACAACCGTCGAGAAGAAACGCGTAGGTTTCCGCTCTGCTACGCTCAACGTTCTCACAAATAAGGACGACTCTAATGGCCTCGCTGCCAACTGCCGATGTCGCAATATTCGTAGAGCCACGAATTGAATGACCTCCCTGCCGTTCTTATCTTGCCAGCGACTACGCCATACTCTTAGTATGCCGCTTCTTTAACGGGGACACTCTTTGCCCTTTGCCGGTGACAAAGGAATAAATATAGGCATGCGAAACCCCCTCAAACGTTTTCTGCGACGCCAGTGGGGTGCTTGGAGTGCGTCTCGGACCGTTGCATCTACCGTCCCGTCCCACTTCCTCGTCGAAAGTGGCCTCAAAGTGGCAGTAGGTCGTGCCACAGGAGCCGGCGGGTCCTGCCCTTAGACGTCGCCATGCTCGCAGTCGGTTGTCCGGATGCCGGCGGAGAAGGCAACTTTGCAGCCAGCCTTACGGCAGAAGAGGCGTCTGCTGCACCCACCTCCGCCGCCCTGACACTGCCGGAATCGCGGCAGTCGACGGCGTGACACTCTCGCGGCGTCGTCGGACGGAAATGGAGGGACCAGTTTTGAGGACGCGATGAAACGAGAGAGGTGCTTCGGGCGGCGCAGTATGACGATACGGTTCCAGACGAGCTAATCTAAGGACCGTGTTCTACCCTAGTTAGTCGAGCAACCCTCGTTTTGTTCGAGTGGCATTCCGCCGTACCGTTTGGGCGTCCCAGCAAACGTTTCTCGCGTCTCCTCTTGGCCTGCAGGCGGTGGTGGACCACCTCCGGGCAGAGTCGTACAGCTTCTGCTATGCGGCGAGCATGCCGGCACCCGTGGCCCAGCAGATCATCTCGACGTGCCGCGTCATCATGGGGGAGGTGGGGTCCGGGGACGGGCAGCGGCGCATCGAGCGGCTGGCCCGCAACACGCACTACTTCCGGCGGCGGCTGAAGCAGATGGGCTTCATCATCTACGGCAACGAGGACTCGCCCGTGGTGCCCCTCATGCTGTACCTGCCTTCCAAGATAGCGTAAGGCCCTCGAATCTTCTTTGAACGCCAAGCGCACTACTGTAAAATCCCTGGGAAGCTGCTACCCCACTTTTGCCAAAACCTGGGTTAATCTAGACGTGGGTACTTGTTTGGTCAATTCGGGCTCTCAACATATAATCTGCAGAATTCCCAAGTTTTGGGAATATTACTGGTGGGCGCTTGAACAGAGTGGGTGCTTCCGCGGTATTTTACGGTAGATTCTGTTTGTTTCAGTGAACTGCAGTTGTGAAGTTGTGAAGTAGTATAATTTGTCCTACCCTTTTGTTTCAACCAGTGCAAAAAACAAAAAAAATTAAAAAAGAAGGACGAGTTGTGCATTGCAATTGCCTGCAAGTTGAGATGTTGAGGTTGGTCAGGTCTCGGATGGAGACAGAGATGCTGCACATGCCAATGATTATGTAAGCAACAAGGATTTACGAAAATTTGAAAAGCCCAAGTCAGCTTTTGTACCATGTTCCAATTTACACAGTTTATGACTTGACTGTGAAAAAAAAAAAAAAAATTATGTATTTAAACTGATTTATGCTCCTGATTGTTCATTATTTTTACCGTAAAATACAGCAGAAGTGCCCACTTTGTTCGAGCACCCACTATTAACATTTTCCAAACTTGTGAATTTTGCAAATTACATGCTAAGTGCCTCGTTTGACCAGACATGCACCCTTGTCTAGATTAACCCAGTTTTCAGTGAAAGTGGGGTGAGCAATTCCTTGGTATTTTACAGTATTTATATGTATAGATATAATCTGAAAAAACTCTAATTCAGGGACAATTTATTTAAAACCCAATTTCTTCCCGATTAACAGCTTAGAACAAAGTGCTCCCCCCCCCCCCCCCCCCCCCCGATTTTGAAAAATGAGAAAACTCAAAAACGAAGGGCCCTAATTATGTGTAGGCAGTGTTGTAGGCATTACCGAAAAAACAAAATATGTTACTCGTTAGTACTTGCAAATAAAAGAATGCTTTACCCATCTACGTTACCATTACCGATAAGAAATAATGCACATTCCCTTTGCATTGCTTTTCTTTCGACACTGGGACAATGGCATTGGGTGTCGGGGTTTTGCTAGAGTTGAAGTGTTAGCACGGGGAAAAGAGAGGAAAAATTGGTAAGGTCTGGAATTCATGCAACTCGGCACCTAGAAACACACAAAAAAAATTAAGTGTACTTTATTTTGAAGCCTTGAGAAGATGTAACAGGTAACATTCCTATGTTACCCGTTACTCGAAATAAGTAACAAAAGTATGTTATCCGCTACTGCTCTGAAAATGTGACAAGTATGTTGCAACATTATCGGAAGAAGTGACACGTTACTGGCAACGTCTTTACTTGTAGCGCGTTAGTGCCAACTCTGCACGTAGCACTCCACGTTTTCGTTATACACTGATAAACTTCAAAAATTAATCCCCGGGCCGGTTTTCTCGAAACTTGGGAAACCCGGACGACCCCATATTGGAGCCACCCTTGAATGAGAAAAACCCAAGACTCGCGAAAAAGCAATCTCCATTTACGGCTTCATTTTACCCAAGACTTTCATCTGTCTGCATTGCTATTTTTCTTAAGGTCATGGTATTTGTCATGTTCCTGGGCGTGTTCCATCATCGTCGAACCAGTCGTACACAGAAAAAGCTGAGTGACTTGCGCTTTTGACGCTGCTTGATTGGTCCCATTAACTCGTAGCGCCGGCTGCGTCTGGACTTAAGCTGAAACGAAGTATAGTTACATTACTGGCTCGTAGCAGATTTCTGCAACGAACTTCCCGTGCGTTGCCATGAAAAATGAGTGCATGCGAGTGCTGCGTCGGCGCTCGGTCGAACCCCACCTCCTCACCAGTGGAGTCTCGGCCGTCGGCGAAGAAGAGGAGAAGAACGAGCAGTTGAGAGTGAAGAGCAATGTGAACTTAAGTGCACTCTACGTGAAAACTGGCACGTGCAAACATAAACCGATTCCCGGTCAGTATGTTTCGTAAGTTCCGAATAGCCGAAGTTGAAAATCACTCCGCTGTCTTTTTAGTCGTGGAACTGAACCCTTGGTGTGCAGCCGGAATGCTAGTTATGCAGTTCCGCTGCAAGCCTTCCGTCGCGTTTCAGGCTACTCATCTGGGACTCAAACTCGCCCGCCCAGGAACCGTAGGCTCAAATTTTGCCTCGCTTTCAACGAAATGGCTGGCATGCACTACCCGGACGTTTTGTTACTGCCGGTCATCCAGGAGTGAGTTTTGCGAATCTGTACCAAGACAAGTCTAGATGAGCTCTGTTAATTACCTTGTTTATGGGGTAACCGGGTTCCTAATAGTAGTCTTATGGGTTTCCCACGCTCCCAAGTTTCTTTACCTGTCCATGCCCCCAAGTAAAGGGTCTTTTCAGTTTGAACACTATTTTAGCACGTCTGAGCAACCCATTATTGTGTGGCTGCAAACCTAATGCTACCTAGTATTTGCATTATTGTTGCAAAGGCTCGTAGTCTTTTCCACCGCTTTGTTGCATTAGCACCATGATGGGGACGGGTTCTCCAGCTACAGATCGACGGGGGTGGGCATTCCTTGTGAGTGAAAGGTTTGAGAATGGATCCTGACCTAGCCGAGAGTGTGTCTAGCAGCACACAGTTTGCCAGAAGTTGTTGACAGTTGCTGTGCATTGCAAGAGGTTGTTCCGTCTTGCTCCACTTGATACGATTGATGCTGGAGTTTGATGCCGCACTCTTACTCACGAGAGAGCGTGGTTTGGTCTTGACGCGATCGCCAAACGTGTGGTGCTTTCTTTTGCAGCGGCCTGGTGCGCTACCTGATGAAGCGCGGCGTGGCGACAGTGGGCGTCGGCTTCCCGGCGACGCCGCTGCTGGAGGCCCGCGCCCGTTTCTGCATGTCGGCGTCGCACACCAAAGAAATGCTAGACCAGGTGGGTTGGTGCTCGGGCCGCTCTCTGCCGACTGGGCCGCCGAAAGTGCGATGCCCGTTATGTGTCTCTGACCGGTACGCTTACCCTGACCCCAAAAATGCAGTCCCCCGATTTTTACCCGACGACGACGTAGGAGCGTATTGCCGCCGAGAGAATGTTAAAGATTAAGGGGTCGTAGAAGCGGCGGAACGACGGATGGAGAGCAGAAGTGCACATCGCCGGCGTCCCGGTCCGTGGCTACCGGACCGGTCTGTTAACTGATCGGTTGAAGGGTTGGCTGCAGCGGAACGGGTGTCTGCTGCACTCGTTTTTGCCACGTCATCGTCGCCACAATTACGGCGACCAGTGACTTTCTCGACTTGCAACGTCGCGGAGCGTAAATCGGGCGAACGTAAAGAGGATCGTCCGTTCCTTTACACCGTGCTGAAAGTGCTACGAACGAAGCGTGTTGTCGCACTCTGCCATTGAACGGTGACTGGTCATTGAAAACTAGGCAATCCTTTATCTGTGTTGTAACATTATGCGAGGTCTTAACATCCTGGCAATGTGCGCCGGGTGCCTCGAGCAGACGGCAGCTTGCTGCATCGGTTTGTCGCAACGACGGATTTACGAGTACCGGTAAGAGCGTGTCGGCGTTGACACCGCTCCTGGAACGCGTCTTCGTCTGGTCTGCGTGGCGTCCCATTCCGCCTGTGCGTCCAGAGCAGTCCTGAAGTGGCAACAGACGACGTCGCCAAGCCCGGAGTGTCATGCCGTTGGATGCCGCGAACCCGGCAGTCGGTCGTAGAAACGCCGGAGAAATACTCAAGCAAGCGCGAGTGTCGCCACCGTCACGGTGTCTCAACTCCCGGCTGCTGGAGCTTCCGTGGACTATCGAGCTGGATAGCGACCCGCAGCGGAACAGGCGTCTGCCTCGGCCACCACTGCCGCTGCGGCACAGTCGGGTTCGCGGTTGGCGACGGCACGACATCCTTTTGGTTGCGGTAAACCCACTGCTTGGAGACATGTTCCAGACACTGTAAAGGCCTGCCCAAACAGGATACTACAAATATTGTTAGGCGATATGACTCCGGCACGAATCGTGCGGCGCTCCACTTCCGTCCGTTTTTTTTTTTTTTGCCGGTGGGAGAGTTCCTTTCGTCTAAGGTCGCCTGTGCCTTTCACGAAGGCCGTGAACATGCTCGTCACGTGAGTCCGGATGGCCACTAACAAGCTCTGTTGGTTCTTGGTCAATCGCTCATGGCCTCCACTGCTCTTCAAGTCTCGAAAATGGGGAAGGGAAATCTTACCCAAATAGATCCAAGCTACTCCAGCAGGTCATGTCACGTTATAACAGAGAGCGATGCTGGACGTGGGTAGGTTTTTGAACGCAAGGGCACAAAACCCTTATCCTGGAGTAAGATTGAATAAATTTTGGAACACGGCGAAGGATTCAAGGGCTCGGCTAGCCCTGCAGAACAGCGGACAGCATTGGCAGGTGGCATGTGACGTCAAGTCTGATGAGAACCGAGGTCACCGAAAAGTGGAGGAAGCGAGGAGGAAAGTCGTGATGCACGCTTGGCTGGTGTCCAAACAGACATCGAACTGCTGGGCGCTTCAATTTCCACGATTTTTGACGGAGTCGTGTCACCTCACTATTTTTGTAGTATCCTGTTTGGACAGGCTGGAATGTGGGTCTCTAGGGAACGAAGCCATGGGACATACAGGAGCGAGGACAGACGAGTGTGTGCAAGTTTTCGAAGCTTGTCTTGGTGTGTACTTGTATGCCAATGTCCCTATATGTTAGATGCTTTTTAAAGCGAAAGCCTTGCTTGTCCCATTACGCAAAAACGCGGCGGCGTTGTGCCCAAAAGATGGTCACACCAATACGTCATCAAGCATGTGCCTCAGAAATAAAACACAAAGAAAAGCACAAGAACGCAGATGCTTCGTCACGGAAGCCGTCGTGAAGCCGGCGGGGTTCGCCGCGCCTGCATAGTGGGGGACCTGGATATCACTGCCAGAGTGCCGTGTGAAAAAGGAAGACGTTGCACACTGCTTGTAGGAATGCGCTGCATGTAGGAATGCTTTTGCATTCCTACACTTTAACAGTCTTAAAGGGGCACTGACACTTCAAAATCATATTTTTTTTTATTATCCGAAACGATTGAAAACGATGCCGGGACATTACCCTCAAAATTTGAAATTTGGGAGTTCAGTATTTGTGAAGTAAAAAAACAATTTCCAAATGCCGAATTCGAAGTTCCCGCGCGATTGGCGCCGGTGCCTTGACGTCAAAAATCGCGGAGACCTGAGAGTCGACTTTCTTTCACCACTCCCTGCTGTTGCCATGGCGACCCAAAGCGAGGAGGAAAGGAGTGAGCGGCGGCGTTACGGCGGACCGGTTTTGAGCGGTGCTGCCTGTTTTCCGTTGGAGGATACAAATCCAGGAGACGGCACCACAACAAACTCCCGATTCTTGGTATTTCAAAAAGAAGGGCCGTAGTGCGTTCGCAATTGCGTTAAAAAACATGTTTTACGATTGCCGTTATTAAATGTTATAGAGATGTCGCCTACAAAGCTTCTAAATTTCCTGATTTTTGACGTCACCGATCAAAAGAAGCGAGGAGGCGAGAGGCGGGAAAATAAAACGCCAAAAATAAAAAGGCGCGCGTGCGCGCGGGAACATTTTTTTTCGCGATGCGTTTTTTTTTGCGTGTCTATGACTGCAACTTGCATCGTTTTAGACAATAAAAATAAATACGACCTTTGGGGTGTCAGTGCCCCTTTAAGTGCCTATATCAAATGTTTTTTTTTGTTTCCTTGAGAAAGTAATTTCTTATTTTAAAGGCAAAGATGACGAGTTGCTAGGAGCTATCTTAGCCACATTTAGTTTCCCTTCATGGCATTTTTACGGGAACAATGTGCCAAGAATGACATCCTGAAACCTGTGAGAAGCGCAAGTTCGTTTGATTCTTTTGCAGGGGTTATGGCAATGTCAGAACGCCGGACTCTGATTGAAGGATAGTGGGTAGACTTCAAGGCAGCTTGCCTTAAGGTCCTTCAATCAGAGCTCGGCATTCTGACGTCAGCACAAAACCTGCAAAGGGAGCAGACGAACTTGCGCTCCGCATATTGTAGTTTTGGACCCTGTTAATTTTTTGCTCGTTGCACAACAAAAGCCAGTGCCATGACATCGAAGCCTAATTTGTTGGATGTCGTTCTGGTGAGGAGACACAGTGGGGGTCTACTAGACCGAATATAAAAGGTACCTATGCACAGTGGACAATAGAACTAGTAATGTCCGCATTAAACCAGAGATATAGAAAGTGTGAGTTTGTAGCTAGAAGCATTCTCTAATGCTTCAAACTATAAAGCGTCGTAAATGCTGATTAATCACGATGCCTATCTAGTGTTCTACTCTTACCCTCAGAGTCCATTCCCATCATTTTTTTTTTCACTTGTTGTGTTGGCGTTAATCTGTATAAGTACTTGAGCACTTCGAATGCTGTATCATTGCCTGTCTAGTGAGCAAGTCATATAATAACAGCATCTTTTTTTTTTTTTTTTTTCTTTTTGTGCTTTTTGTCGCAGCAGGTATTAGTATTCTCTGCCGCCGTTCTCTCTTTTTTTTTTTCCTTATTGTGCATTGTTGTTTGCATGTATGTGATTTACTGCATTGTATTACCCACTCCTGTAAAAGCCTTGTCTAGGGCTGACAGTATCAATAAATAATAATAATAATAATAATAATAAAATCTGCAACTTCGAACAATCTCTCAGTGCTCGCAGATTGCATTCGAAAAAAAGAAAAGAAAAACTTGGGCATTAGCTTTTTCGTGTTGGCAGTTGGCCTCCAAAAAATGGTTGACGAGATTTTAACTTTTTGTTCTATTGGGTGCCCGGGGAAAGAAAGGGTAGCATTTTTTCCATCACCAAAATAAACTATGTGTCGCCAAATGGTCATTTTCCGCCCAGATATAGCACTAGCGATCTGGGCCAGATGCCAGAGTTTCCGAGCTTGCCGTTGTGGGATTAAAAAGTTACACGATTTTCGGACATTTTTAACAAGAAAATGGGACTCGTTCCCGGTAACCGACGCCGTTGATACCCATGTATTTGAAGGCTTGAAGGCTTCGCCAACCGCCATTTTTTCACTGAAAATTTCCGGAGAGGGCGAAGGCTGAGTATTCGGCGAACCATGGTTTGTATTTGCTGTGGAAAGAACACTATACTTGCTGACAGGTTAAGAGGTCAGGTGAAGCTTCTGCCAACTCTACTCTGCTAAAGCATGAAGAGGTAGGAGGAGTTTCCCTTGGACCCTAAACCTGTCACCGACTATGCGGAGAGGAAGTCATCTGCTTTTTGCGCAGGGATTGCGGTGACGTCAGAACGACGCCGAGTTTTGATTGGCTTTGATCGGAAGGATAGTGGACAGACCTCAATGCTAGATGCCTTGGGGTCTACCTATTACTTTTTTCAATCAGTCAATAAGAGCTTTGCATTCTGACATCATTGCAATCCCTGTGCAAGAAGCAGACGAACTTGCGCTCCACATTAATTGTTTCCCCAGACTTGGGTGCTGTTTTTGATCTGGAGACAGTACCAAATTAAAAAAAAAGAATTTCAATTTCCCGCAGGCTTTGAGCGTCATCGACAAGGCAGGCGACTACCTCTACCTGAAGCTATCAAAACGCAAGAGGACCACAGAAGAAATAGTCTACTAAGATGGCGTCCCGTTTCAGAAGACGCGGACCCCCACTTTTTCTTCTCGTCTTTTTCCCTCGCTGCTTTGTCAGGCTGGGGGAAAAAGTAAATCAAAATGGCAACAACAGAAATGCAGGAAGTGCCTGTGAGACAAACCTTCTCCCCAGGTGCGTCGTTTTTATCGACTGTTGCACCACCCATCTACCACGTGCATGTGAGCAGACTGTTGCGGACTGTTGCAGGCTGTGCTCTCCGGAGAGCTCAGTTCTTCCCGGCACATGCTTTGAAGCCACCTGTCACTGCATCGTCATGGCCTTTTCATCGAGCAAGCTTTGCTTCTGTGTGTTCCTGATGCAGCAATTTTTTTTCGTGGCTGGCTTTGACTTGTATATTTTTTTTTTTATATCACCTCTAGCAGTGCTGGAAGGCAAAAGAAAGGTATAATGGTGCAATGAGAAATGTACTTGGAAATAGTGGCTGCGTAGGGAACCAATTGAGCACTGCAGTGTTATACATTTCCAAAAAGAGCTGTGGCAGGTGTATGTAATAAAGGAGTTTTCTATGCTCAGGTGCTTTGTAATGTTGTTTTTACTGGACAAAGAAAAACAGCAACATCAATAAACAACTGAAAGGCTGAAAACCTGGATGGGGTGACAGAGGTAGAGGTTCCTTTTAGTTTTTGGGTAAACCGAAACAAAGGTAAAAATAACATCTTATATAATACGTATGGGTGCAGGAGAGCTGGTGACTGTTAACCATGTTGAATAAACCTGAGACTGGGCAGAAATGAACAAACAAGTCGAAGGAGCAGAAAAGGGCAGGACGTCGTCGTCCTCTCCTTTTCTGTTCCTTCGACTATGTGTTCGTTTCTGCCCCAATCTCAGGTTTATTCAACATGGTTAGCATCTTTTATTTATGTATATTGTGTGAACACAATTTTTAGTTGCTTTCGCCCAGCCCAAATCAATTAAAAAAAAATGTTTGTGATAGCACAAAAAGGGCAAGTAGACTGGGCAGGACAAGCACTTTGTCTTTCATGCAAACTATTTGTGATGCTTAACCCAGAGTCCCAGTCCATCAACATATATGGCTACTAATATTTTAAGACCTTTCATAGATTTATTCAAACATCAGTGGATTTATCAGGTCAGGGTATCGGGCATACTTGCCATCTATCTCTAGGATGGATTTGTTCAAGCTCTAAGGTGGGTTATTTTGAACCATAAAACTACTGGGTGTCCGAAGGAGCGGCCAGGCTCTTTAAATTGACAGCAAAATTTGGTTTCTTAACCTATCGCGCTACGACATTGTGCAGCGTTGCCCACAGATAGTGCATTTTTTTTGTAAAATTTGCATAGAGCAGATTTACCTGAGGAAAAAGTAAAGAAAGAAAAAAGCTTAGCTCCTATGGAAACGCAGCGAAGCCACCAGTCTTCTAACAATACGGCGCCGCTTCGCATAGGAGGCAAGAGATGGCCCAAGCGTTTGCGACACCAACTGCTGCCAACGAACAAGCATATAGTGCCGAGAGCTGGCGTCATTAGCAGACAATCTTTTTCACTCAAAAAAGGCACGCGTTCTGCAGGTGAAGACAGAACCAAAGACATGCGGTAACAAAGATCGTTCAGCCTTTCCACTCCCGTGAAGAAGGAAGACGAGGGGAGCTGTACTCGATACTCTGTGTGCTTCTTCTTCGTCGTCGTCTGTTTTTCGCGCCGTTTCCTACGATGAATACCTACCAACGCGCCCAACTATCCATTCTTCTATTATAGCTGGAAAGGTTACCGCCATCTACGAGCGACGGCGGAAACCATTGTGTGCTTGCCACCGTCGCTTAATGATGGCGGTAGCTATCCAGGTAGGTTTGTGTCGACGTACACGGACACGATCCTGGGCAACCTAGCCCTTAACAGCTCCGCTCACTGATCCCTATGACAATTGCTGGGTCGCGTTTGCCCGCTTTGCGAATGCAGCCACTGGCAGCCATCTTTTTGGTAGAGTTATATTACCTCTAGCCAAGGTACAGCTATCATCCATCCGTGTACACTATCGTCCATCCATGGCGGGCAGCGTTGTGGCAGTTGTGGTGGCAGGCTGCCATCAAAATAGCGTAGGTGATATTTCATGCTTGGTTGAAATTGTTTGACCAAACATACTTTTGAAACCCGGCGTGAATGGTAGCCCGATCTTTGAGGACCCAGTGAAAGTTTCACGAAATTGCAGCTCCGGAGAAAAGCAGCACAGCACGCATCGGAAGTCGCATTGAAAGCAGACACCGGTACGGAGTCTGCTTTCAAAGCGAGCTGCACTGCTTTCCCTCGGTGCTGTGCTTTCATAGAACTTTCGCCGGGTCCTCAAAGATGAGGCTACCATTCATGCCAGTTTTCAAGGATTTGCTTCTTCGAACAACTTCAATCAAGCACGAAATATCACCCACGGTACGGTGTGCTAGATCCACGGCTATTTTATGGCAGCCTGCTGCCATTGCGCTGTCCGCCATATTACTATGATGGCTAGAAATAATATAACTCTACCAAAAAGATGGCCGACCGTGGCCGCATTCCCATCCTAGGCAGAGCTGGTCAAACGCGATCCAGCGAATAGGCATAGAGATCAGTGGCTCGGCTGTAAAAAGGAACTACAAAGCCGACAACATCAGTACCCCGAAAAAAAACAGTAAAAATATCCTGACAAACCATTTTTTAATTGATTATGTGTCCATTCATTATGTTTTATTAGTAAGGATTATAAAATAATGCATTGGCAACTGATATCAGAAAAGCTCGCGCCGCTCTGGGCACCGTATGCTCGTTCGTTGGCGGCAGTTGGCGTAGCGACCGCTTGAGCCATCCCTTGTCTTCCGTTCGAAACGGCGCTGTATTGTTTGAAGACCGGTGGCTTCGCTGCGTTTCCATAGGAGCTAAGTCTTTTTCTCTCTTTACTTTTTCCTCAGGTAAATTCGTGCTTTGTAAGTTTTACAAAAAAAAAAAAAAAAATGCACCATCTGTGGGCAACGCTGCACAAAGTCGCAGTGCAATATGTTAAAGGGGCCCTGCAACAACTTTTTGACTGGTTTTTAATTTGCACCGAACCTGAGCGCACTGAACGTAGCAACTTAAAGAAACTTTTCTTTCCTCAAATTTCGCTTTATTTTAAAAGTTATAGGCAAATTAGAATTACAAAAAACAAGCAAAAAATAACCTCCTTCATGACGTCGTATGTCCTGGCTTGAGTGGCTAGACTAGGGTGGCTTCATGTGCGCTTTGCTTGGGGTGATGACATCTGGCCATTTTGTTTCTAACGTTTGTTTTTATTTTTTGTTCTTAAGCTCGTGAAAGGGCGTGTCCCTGCACGCGCTCATGGCGCTGACTGTGCTACGGCGACATTTTGTTTCCTGCGATTTCTTTCTATTTTCCCTGCGAGCGCGTGCTGTCGGCATCGGGTACTACAAAGGGTGGCATCACCCTAAACAGAAGGACATTGAGGCACCCTAGGCTAGACTTGAGTGAGAACTAGAGGAGGAGTAGTGAGCTCATCGAGCGCTCACGGCTGCCGCACTCCGTGTCGACGGCTCGAGAGGGCGCCACTAAAGCACGTGTTGGATAGGCTGTATGAAGCGGGTGGCCAGGGTGGCTCGCATTGCATTTGCTGAGCGATTAAAGTCTAATTCGGCATAACACTTCATTGGCCACAAATGACAGCAAACACGGGGTAAAGATCAGTTCAGAACGGGAGCCACTTCGCGCTGCCATACCGCCAAATGGCAAAATCGCCAGCCAAGCCCGTGCCAAAAGCCTTCGGAACGCTCGAAACCGGTCGGATCATAGAGCCGGTATACATCCGCAGCGCCGCCGCATATATCCGGGACCTTTCTACGCTCGCTGTTCGTTGAAGCCTCATCCCATTAGCCTTTTCTAGTATGCGCCGTTTTTTCTGCCGCTTGGTGGCATGTTTGTCGACAGGTCTTTTCTTGTTTCCGTACTTTATAAACTGCATTTGTTTCTTTTCTGATCTAAAATACCGCACAAAAATAAAAACTACATTCATACATAATTGAAACGGTTCGCGACACTTATATTTTGTATTTCGACTAAAAAAAAGCTTTTAGCGGCTCTCACCAGTAGTATGCCCAGGACCAAAGACGTCACATATTGCGCGTTTTCGGCAACGCGGGTCGCCCTCGTAGGTGGAGGTTTCCGCGTCGTCCGGTTAAAATATGACTCACTGATATTTAGTTACTCTCTCCGTGCCCGAACCCCAAGAGACGTGGAAACCGCAAAAAAGGTAGACGCTTAAATATGATTGCAGGGTCGATTTAAAGAGCCTGGCCGCTCCCTGAGACACCCAGTATTATACAGCTTTATATAGCTATGTCTTGAACAGCATATGACCTCCGACGTGCACAAAGCCAAATCGTAAGGTTACCGATGAAGTTTTCGAATTTGTAGCATCACCGATATCGCGACCGATTGCAGCGCTAACTAATGTAGCGGATTCGTAGAATTCCGTGCAGCCACAAACTCGAGCCCCAAATTTGATGACGTATCTGTTTATACGTTCGAACCTTCCGCGATGAAAATAGTGCGCAAAGAATGTTATCGAATCGCAAAGGGAATATTTTAACGCAAATATATATGCAAATAAAGCATTGTACATTACATTTAAGAAATTAATACGACAGTTTCAGCCACGAACCTTTGCATATATGCAAAATTGGTTCGCGCACGAACACCAAACACGCAGTCATATAACTCGCCCCCACGATCTCCGCCATTTCTTTTCCCGCATGATTCATGGAAGGACGTTCACGTGGGGGAAAATAGTTAAATTTTGTGTACGCTACGCGTAAGTACAAAAAAATACAAAAAAAATCTATAAAACCTTAAAACGTACAAAAAAAGTGCAAAACTTCTAGGAGAAAAAACCCTGAACTTGTCTAGGTTCAGTCGAAAAAATTCCGCAACCACAACCAGCAGCGACGGGCGACAGAGTTAGGGTTAGTTCGGCCTTCCTTGAGTGAGACTTCGCCACCAGCGGACGACGACGAGTAAGTTTCCTGTACCACATCGGCCAAAACCTGGAAAAAGATGAACCCCAGCGGCCCCAACTACCCGATGGCTTCCCTGTACGTCGGAGACCTGCATCCGGAGGTCACCGAGGCAATGCTGTTCGAAAAATTCTCGACGGCCGGACCCGTTCTCTCGATCCGGGTCTGCAGGGACATGATCACTCGCCGATCCCTGGGCTACGCCTACGTTAACTTCCAGCAGCCGGCAGACGGTAAGTCGACCGTGATTGCCTCTGAAATAAACGTCGGCGGACGGCCAACTCCATATGGAACTGACATCCGCATGTGCGCTTCGCGCGCGCCATTCCATTGGAGTTGACCTAATTTGCCAGTGGGGCTCATGTCAGATCGTGGTTGCATGATGCAATTTTAACAAGTTCGCTGGCTAGTCTAAAAACTCCCCACAAAAGCACTTAGACAAAAAAAAAAAAAAAAAGGGGGGGGGGGGGGGGGGAGGGTTTGGTAGGACTACTTGTCAGACCCATGTGTCCTCGTCTGGGGTTCGTAGATTTCGAACAGAGCTGATGAAAGTTGTCATATGGCGCTTCGTTGCAGGCCTTGTCGTATTGGATCCACGCAGCAATTGCTTTGCTGCGCTCAAATCGATATTATAATTTTTTTTTTTTTTTCGTGTGTGACGTCATTCTGCCATATTGTCACCTGTGGAAGCTTTCGTTAATGTTGGAGGGAAAAATAGACGTCTCTGGTGGAATCGCGCCGCGGAAAGGGTTCCGCAGGAGTACAGATCCGTTTCTACTTGTCTTGCATAAATTTCCAAAGTGGTTATTCTGACATATGCCATTGGCTTCATGGGTGAAGGAACTGACACCAAATGGGCTGTTTTGTTTGTCAGTTCAAATGTGACTGCGTGAAGCTTGATAGTTCACAAAAATGTTATACGCACGACGTCGTGCACCTTGACCGGAAATGGCTATACGCACGACGCGAAACTAATTGGGTCTCGTATTAAACAAGTAAAAACAAACATCTCAGGTTGTAGCGTAGCTTATTGGAAAAGTGTCCGCTTCGTACAGAGCGGACCCAGGTTCAATCCAGAAAGAGGGCTTACTTATTATTTTGTGATTATAATGCAGGTAAATGCAAGTGGAGAAGAATGACGAAAATAATTGCTGGAGAAGGGAAACTAGAGGGACAAAGGACAAACTCCAATCTCAAAACACAGTTAGATGACTGGTGTGCAATGTCGCAATATTTACATTTCTTTCTTACAATTATCACTGAAAAAAAGGAATGTTGTCGATGAAACTTCGCTGATCTAAAAAAGTATGGGACTCCCTTTCCAGTGGTGCAATGGATGGACGTTGGCTCTACCCTTTGTATCGGGCAGTAGCTTGCACCACCTAGCCTAAACTATCTTTATAGCCCCTCCCCTTTTCTCTTCAATTTCCTTTCCTCTGTATTTCTGCAACCATCACCGGGCCGGTGTAAATAACCACCAGGCTGACCTTGGAGTGATCGGGCAAAACGGGAAAAAGAAAAATAGAAAACATACCCCCGCCTTCACCTCTCGGCAAGAAAATCGGCCAATTTTCCGTTAGTCAACCTATTTGGCGGTACTCCCAAACCAGACCCTCTGGGAGACAGGGCTGAGACTTCGGGCTGGAGCTGCGGGGGAGGGAGTCCCAAATTTTTCTCTGTCCTCTCTGTCCTCCCTGCCCCCAGTTCTGCTAGTTGCTTTAATCTATCTCAGTGGCTTTAATCTATCACAGCGGGGCTTGGTTCGCGAAGCGGCATGTATGAGGGGGGGGTGGTCCAAGTGGGTTAATAGTTTTGTAATGAATGAGCAGCTGCAGACTGTTGCCACAAGGGGGTGGATTAACACGCTCACGTGCATACGCATCGTTTGAAAAGGGTGACCTGAATGGCACGATCTCTCCGTGTCGTGCGCATAGCCATTTCCGGTCAAGGTGCACGACGTCGTGCGTATAGCCTTACTCTTCAAACTCTACAGGATTGATTGCTTTGGCATAGCCACACTGTTGGCTCTGTTTCAGAATTTTCAAGTGTCTTTCATGTCTCGAATTAAATCTGAAAGTCCTGCTTTTAGGCAGCACGTTGGTATTGCATACATTTTTTACGAAAGAGTTACACATAAAGGACGGAACAAGGTTGGCACATCTCCAGATTTTCAACATGTATATTCATTTTCCACAGGCAGCGGTCCTCCAAATTTGCGGCTGGGATGGGGAAAGGAAGGAAGGGGGGGGGGGGGGGGAAGCCCTCCTTCTCCCATCCCGGCTGATAGTTTAGAGGTCCGCTGCCTGTGGCAAATGTGTGTGTTGAAAGCTGGAAGATGGGCTGTTCGTGGTCCATCCTTTATGTGTAACTCCTGCGTAAAACAATTTTAGAGTTCTAGTTGCCCAGGTTCTGTGCAATGACAAGCCAGTTAAAATGAGGCTTGAATGGGCATGACAATGTTTCATTCTTAGCAGCAGAGGTTCCAACGCCTGTGCTTCAGGCATATCCATACATGGCTTGCATTGATGTTGCATCAGCTGCCATTGCGATGTTCTTGCTGCTGAGCGCACACCTTTCTCAGCGCAAGGTTTTTGCCCACTGATCTTGTTTTTCTCAGCAAGGTCAAAGTAGGAATGACCATTAGAATGGTGAGATTGACTTCATCTACAAGGCATGTATGGTGGTCATTTCTAGTTAGCTGATAATTTTTGTTTACACCCGATGATGCAACGTTGTCTTTCTGAGGCACTGCGCCGTCCAGGAAAATTGCGAGTGCAAAAAGAGACAAGCGTGAAGAATGGACCGAGACAAGTACTACTTATATTTTTGTCGCCTTTGTGTCTGTCTGTACCTACAAGTTTCCTCAGCTAGCTCATCATCAAGTCTTGCTAAGCCAGTGTGCTGACATAGCTACTGCTCAGGACTGGGCCAGCCTCTGTGATGTCCCAGCTCACCTCTTCAGCCTCAGTCTCGAAAGTAGCCAACGTCAATGGTGGCTGCTTTTGGTGTCTATGGTAATGAACTATTGTAGTCTCCTGATGACTGGGTTAGCTAGGACTTCTCAATGTCCTAGCTGACATCTTTAAACTGGTACAGAATCGAAACTTGAAATATCCTTGAAACAAGTGAAATAGGATTCATGATATCTGTAAATGATAATCAGATGCTTGTATTTTTAGCTTGTGGCTATATTTTCGTTTAGAAAGGCTCTAGTGAGGGTGGTCGCAAGTGCTAGATCTGGGATCATGGGATATGGACACCATTTAATTGTTAAATTTTCCTGGGAGTCTACGGGGCAAAGGGTTGTTTTATTTCCCAACTCACGTCATAAGAGCCCATTAATGTGCATGAATAATTTACGCAAGCTATATATGAGTACTTTTCTATAGCTACCAATTTTGTTCTGATAGGTTAAGTATTTTTTTAACGCGGAAAATGGTAAATTCCACCATCTTAAACGCTGCTGCTTGTCTGGCAACCCTGCTTTCTTCTTTCGACGTTTGCCATCCCCAAAGCGAGAAAGGCTGCACCAAGGCGTTCGTTGCTTGCAATGGGAGGCGAGAGGAGGAAAGGCGCATGGGACAACAGAGTTGCAACAGAGCGGGAGTCTGCTCTCGTGCAGGCAGCATTGGCGCATATCCTTACCCAATTCTTTCTCTCAAGTGCCGCCATTAAATTGCAAACGTTCTCCAGGATTTTAGTTGTGCCCACCCTGACTAGAGCCTCCCTATTTTGTTCCAATCGACTGATTCCGGCAAGTGCTTCAAAATCTGCCATAGAGGTGGCGCAATGCGTCTTGGGATATTTGCCTGCAACGCCGCGCTCGCACATTACGAACCAATCAACGGCCCAGGGTACCGTAATTATGATCATTGTCACCTGCGGGCACCAGCTTTGTCGTCAACGCGTTACAATCCCACTAAGTGGGAACACCCGAGACATGGTGCACTAGAACTGAGAAGTGTGCCAAGCACAGCTTGTTCCGGGACATTCCAACAAAGCTCGGCCCGTCGACTACCAGTTGGTATTGCGAAATCGTTTTATTCATTTTCAAATTGCTTTTCTAGCGTTTACGAGCGAAACACTGGTGTTTCTGAGGTGCTGTTTATGGGACCACTTGTACACAAAGAAATGAGTACTAAAATTTCGCTTCTGTACCCCTTTAACTTGAGTCCCAACTGACCTCTAGGTCCTGGTGTAACATGTTGCTCTACCGTCTGTGCAGCTGAACGTGCCCTGGACACGATGAACTTCGATGCCATCAAGAACAAGCCGATCCGCATCATGTGGTCCCAGCGGGACCCGTCGCTGCGCAAATCCGGCGTGGGCAACGTGTTCATCAAGAACCTGGACAAGACCATCGACAACAAGGCAATGTACGACACGTTCTCGGCCTTCGGCAACATCTTGTCGTGTCGCGTGGCGACTGACGAGGAGGCGGCGTCCAAGGGCTACGGCTTCGTGCACTTCGAGACTGAGGAGGCGGCCAACAAGGCCATCAGCAAGGTGAACGGCATGCTGCTCAACAACAAGAAGGTGTACGTGGGCAAGTTCATCCCTCGCAAGGAGCGCGAGAAGATGCTGGGCGACAAGGCGCGCTGCTTCACCAATGTCTACATCAAGAACTTTGGTGACGAGCTTGACGACGACAAGCTGCTGGTGATCTTCGAGAAGTATGGCAAGATCACGAGCGCCAAGGTTATGACTGACGACAGTGGCAAGAACCGCGGCTTCGGGTTCGTCTCGTTCGAGGAGCCCGACAGCGCCGAACGGGCCGTGGAGGAGCTCAACGGCAAGGACATGGGAGGCCGGCCACTGTACGTGGGGCGCGCCCAGAAGAAGGCGGAGCGGCAGTCGGAGCTGAAGCGGCACTTTGAGCAGCTCAAGCAAGAGCGCCTGAACCGCTACCAGGGGGTCAACCTCTACGTCAAGAACCTGGACGACGCCCTGGACGACGAACGGCTCCGCAAGGAGTTCGGGCCCTTCGGCAACATCACGAGCGCCAAGGTGATGACAGACGCCAACGGCCGGTCCAAGGGCTTCGGCTTCGTCTGCTTCAGCTCCCCCGAGGAGGCGACCAAGGCGGTGACTGAGATGAATGGCCGCATCGTGGTGTCCAAGCCGCTCTACGTGGCGCTGGCCCAGCGCAAGGAGGACCGCAAGGCCCACCTGGCGTCGCAGTACATGCACCGCATCGCGGGCATGCGCATGCAGATGGGACAGATGTTCCCGCCGGGCGGCACCGGTGTGGCCAACTACTTCGTGCCCACCATGCCCCACCACCAGACGGGCCAGCGCAGCTACTTCCCGGCCGCGCTCGGACCCGCCCAGATGCGAGCCACCCCCCGCTGGACAGGCCAGCAGCCCCAGCTGCGGGGAGCGGGCCCGCAGGGGGCGGGTGCGGGGGCCCAACCCCAGGGGGCGGGCTTCCCGACGGCCATGCCCTACCAGCGGCAGCCGCGCCCGTCCCTGGCCGCGCAGCCCCAGAGGGGCTCCTTGGGGGCAGCGAGGCCCATCACGGGGGGACAGCAGGCCCCACCCCAGCAGCAGCAGGGGGCCGGGGGACCACAACAGGCGCCGCCGAGGGTGATGGGTCCAAGGCCGACGGGAATGGCATCCCAGGCGGCTGCGGGGCCCCGCCCAACCTACAAGTACACCCAGGCCATGCGGAACCCGCCCCAGGTGACGGCCGTGTCTGCGCCGGTGGCCGCACCTTTCCAGGTGGGTGTCGTGAGGGTGGATAGATGCTTATGGGCTGAGCCTTTTGAATAGGCGGTGGTTTGCAATACTTAGCTAGCATTTTTACGTTGCGGTTTGTTGAGGTTAGTTCAAAGCAGCAACATATCTGATTGGTATTCCTTTGATGTGAGCTTGATGCCAGTGGGGTCACAAGAATGGCTACTGCTGATAGCACTGGACCAAAGAATTCATGATTTGCTGCCACCTGCTAATATTTATTTAGTGGCAGCTGGCAGGATGAATTCCTGTCGGTGCCTTCAGCTTCGAGCGCCATGATTGGCAACCATAGCAGAGATGGGGTCTGGAGGGCAGCACAAATCTATGGGCAAATGTTATTTTTGGAAGTTCTGTTTCAACTCCTTATTTCTTATACAATCGCTACATGCGAAGGCTCTGGTCTATTTGGGATTCAGTACAGAAGAGTTTTCTTCACCTCCAAATGAACTTACTTCTGGTTGTTTGATGCAGGCAATAAGCTGCAAGTTTGTAGGGTGCCATTATTGCTTGAGTACAAACGATTGAGGCAGTTTCTGAGTGTTTTTAGACGTTGGGATGCCTTTGTTTCTTTCCAGGAAGAAGAAATTGACGTAAGCATGCCATAGTGTTATGTGAGGTAGTGATTTGCGCGGCACTAACATTGTTTTTGACTTTCCATTGGTTACACATCTGTCAATGCTGCCTTCTCTCCAATAGAGCAGACTTTCTCTACCCCTGTAAAGTTGTTTAAATGGAGAGTATTGCATGATTGTTGCAGTTCTTAAAACCAGCCTTTTCAGTGTTTTGCTGCCTTAAGAATCTGGGTGTACATTCCTAGTTGCTGTTGGCATACAATTCTCATGTCTTTTTTATGTCGCATCAGGATTTAGATGCTTAGCCTTAGTTACGTAGGTCACTTTTTGATGCGCCTAGATCTACAATCTTTTTGACATGCTATGGGGAAAATTTCCCTCTGGACAAATAGAAGCACCAGATCTGCCGACATTTGTAGTCAACCGAAAGATAGCTATATTGAGTGGGTGGGTGTTGGTTTGGAGTAGCGACCATGGAGAAAGTCGCTAGATCTGTCTACCCTTCCGTAAAAACAGCCCTGTGGATTTGTTGAAAAGATGGATGATCTACATAGAGATCGGGGAAAGCTCCTCCCACCTCTTTCCACTTTCACTCTGCTAAGGTGGAAAGAAGTAAAAGGAGCTTCCCCCAAAATTCTTAACCTGGCTCGGATTGATAGAAGCAATACTATTTCGGAAGGATTTAAATGCCATGCAAAGTGTAGTGCTCCGTAGAACCCCAAGCCGACAGCGTGGTAGACCGGTCGTACGTTGGACCAGAACATCTGCCTTCCACCTCATGATCACGATCCTGCCCATACGCACATGCGGAGGTCAGGTAGTGAAAGGAAGGCTGTCGATTGGTTTGGCGAGAGAATAGCTTCCGCCGCACTAGGTTAGGGTGAACGGTGATCTAAAAGAATTGTCAAATTTGTTTCGCTCCTACACGGAGAGACGCCGCCGACGGTGACAAAGTTTACTGGGGCGGAAATTGCCGAAGTTTCCGGACCGGCAAGTTGCCCGTCCGAGGTTTGTGGTTTGAGCAGCTTGGGCTCCGGCAAGCGCGAGAGCCAACCTCTGCCCGTTCCTTGGCAGGTTGCGGCCCAGCAGCAGCAACAGCAGCACCAGGTGGCGGCGGCCCAGGCGGCGGCCCAACAGCAGGCCTCCCAGCAGGCGGCGGTGCACATCCAGGGCCAGGAGCCCCTGACGGCCTCAATGCTCGCCGAGGCCACCCCCCACGACCAGAAGCAGATGCTCGGGGAGCGGCTGTTCCCCCTCATCCACCGCATGTACCCAGACCTGGCCGGCAAGATCACCGGCATGCTGCTGGAAATCGACAACTCGGAACTGCTCCACATGCTCGAGCACCACGAGTCGCTCAAGGCTAAGGTGAGGACCCCTTGCTCGTCGCGTGTAGAGAGCCAAGACAGGAGAAGAGGAGAAACTCTGACTCTGGAGGGAGTGTGTAATGCAATGGCAGACACCCCTGGGGCAGGCGGTTATCCTCTTTCTAGGGATTCTTCCCTTTCTCACTCAAATCTGTCATGCCTAGCCTTTGTTAACTTTTTCCTTTACTCCTTTGCTTTCACGAGTTAATTTCTGAAGCTTCTTTTTTCTCCTCTTTCGGGGTACATCAGTTGGGAGTCGGCGCTCCTTCGTTCTACCTGTCCTTTTTTTCTCCGTGTTCTGTGCATTGTTTTACCGTGTCAAATTATCAGCTGGCTCAAATCACTACTTTACTACGGCATGTGACCAGGTAGTGAGAGCTGCAGCCACACTTGCCATCCCGCTAGCTTACAGCGACCAGAAATGATCCCTGGAATTCTGCGAACAACCAGAAATGATCCCTGGAATTCTGCGGACAAAGCTAGGGGTGCACATGCTCAATAGTAGCGTCTATTTCTGCTAGGAGATGAGGATAACAGTTCTACAAAATCTCCCTTTTGAAGCGGGCCTTGGGGGGGAGTTATGGCCTGGGAGGGTCAGCTTTTGAACCCTTCATCCGATTTGGTTCAAATTTTGAGGGTTATTTAAGGGGGCACGCGGGTTTGGGGGACCAAAAAATCGGCAAATTATCGATTTTGTAAAAGTATTTTTTTCATATCATTTTCGGTGTTATGAAACCAGTACAAAAGTTTCATGGCTTCACAAAGTCGCTAAGTAATGTAAAATTAACAATAAACTTACTGGGTGAGCATGAAAATCACGGAAAAATGCGCAAATTTAAAAAAACGCTCGAGCGCGAACGGCGCGACTGATCGCCTCCATCTTGGGCGCGTTCGAAAGAGCGCATTCTTCGCTTTCCGGCGGAGTCACTCCGGTGATCCTGGGTTGTCTGGGAAGAGTACGAAGTGTCGAAATGCGCGACGCCTTGCACCCGCGCTCATTGGCTCGTTTGAGCACGTGACAATAGAACGCGCCTCCGTTGGCCGTTGCCACGGCAACCGGCTCCCTCTCGCCCGCCGCTTCGGCGCGCGCGCCGCGTGCGCTCCTCCGCCGCTCGCCGCTCCTGTTGTCGTCTGCCGTCGCGCGCGCTTGTTTCACACTTTCGTTTGCGTTACCGCGGCTGTGAAAAGTTTGTGCGATCTCATTCGTGGGCTCGCAGGTGATTTTTCGCCATGCCGAACCGACCTTTCAAGAAGAAACGCAAAACGCGTGAACAATTCGGCTCGAAAAAACGGAAATGGTGGAACGCCGATCTTCAAAAACGAAACTCTTTGTGCAACAGCGGCCAATCTGAAACCACCGAAAGTGCGCCGAGTTCAGCGATTCTGCCTTCGCAAGACGTGATTTCGACTCAAGAGAGTGGATGTAGCACCTCTTGCGACAGAGTGGGAGGTGGAACAGTGATTGCCCATTTGCAAACGAGCTACATGGAGCCAGATGAGGCGCGGGCAATTGCTGACCGAGTCGCGAAAGGCCGCGAAAAGCTGACGACAACGGCGGCCACCGAGCGCAAGTTTTCACTGACTTCCAAACACGACGAGGTGTCCGTCACTAATGAGACTGCATCTCGGTATGTAGTCACAGATGTGGACACAATTAGCAGCATGCTTGCGACTGCGTCTGTCTGTAGCCAATGCAAGGAAGCCGGCCTAACTATAAAAACGTCAACAGAGCACGGCCTGGCTGTGAAGTTTATTGTTAGCTGCTCTGCATGTGGAGAAAGCAATTCTTTCTGGTCCTCACCCCGGCTGGAAAGTTCAAAAGCGTTTGATGTCAACATTAGAGCCATGCAAGCGATCAAGGGAATTGGCAAAGGCCAAACTGCTCTAAATGATTTCTTCGCCACACTGAACGTTTCACACAGGGGGCTGCATCAAAAAACCTATCAAGAGCACCTCAAGAAGTATTTTCTGCAGGCAGCAAAGGCCATGTCGGCAACCATCTGTGCAGAAGCTGCTGCCATTGTGAAGGACGTGTACAAGGAGCTTGATCCTACCTTCACTGGGAACATTACTGTTGTTTATGATGGGTCGTGGAAGAAGCGAGGGCACTCTTCTCGTATTGGTGTGGGAACTGTTATAGAGTATTACACAGGTCTCGTACTTGACTCTGCCGTTCTTTCAAACTTCTGTCTTGGGTGCGAGACTGGCCCCAAGCCTGGTGACGCTACATACCAAGATTGGAAGGAGGAACATGAGTGTCAACAGAACACCACCGTGAAGTCCGGAAGAATGGAGGTAGAAGCCGCACTGCTTCTCTTCCGGAGGTCTCTCAGTCTCCACGAGCTGAGATACACGACGATCGTCTCGGATGGGGATTGCAGAACGCACCAGGCTCTTTGCCAGGACAACGTGTACGGGTTGTTCCCAATCACCAAAGAGGAATGTGTGAACCATGTTGCTAAGCGCATGGGTTCAGCACTCCGGGGGCTTGTGGAAAAGAACAAAACTCAACAACCAATGGGTGGAAAAGGGCGTCTCACACAAGACCTGATCAAGCGCCTGACTAACTATTATTCTTGGGCCTTGAAAAGCAATGCAAGCAAAGTGGAAGACATGCAGCAAGCAATTATGGCTACCTTCCACCACGTCGCATCAACCGACGAGGACCCTCAGCATGACCTTTGCCCTTCTGGCAAGGACTCTTGGTGTGCACACCGCAGGGCTGAAGCTGAAGGAAAAGCACCTCCACCGCACAAGTACAAGCTCCCTCCACATGTGACCACAGCTATGTTCCCTGTTTACAGGAGACTGTCCGATCCTGAACTGCTGCAAAGATGCACAGGAGCCAAGACCCAAAACTCGGCAGAATCTCTTCATTCAGTAATCTGGTCGCTCCTCGAAAAAGAAGAACATGCATCGCTGTTCACAGTGGAAACCGGAGTCGCAGACGCTGTTTGCCGCTTCAACACTGGTTGTGCGAGAAGTGCACAGGAACTGTCTGAGGAGCTGGATCTCAAGCGAGGTAAACTTACTATGCAAAGGGCCCAAGAGAAAGACAGACTAAGGCTGAAGAACGCACAAAAAAGAAAGAGATCGCTGCAAACAGGTACCAGGAAGAATGCAGCCAGAGCAGACAGTCGAGACTATTGCCCAGGGGGCTTCTGAGGTGGAAGTGAGAAATGTGGGGCTTGGATCTTCAAATTTTGTTTTCTCGAGACACACTTTTTCACAATTTGGTGTTTGTCAACTTGAACACTGCTCGTCCAATTTTATTGTTTTCTGCGGAGAATTTCTAGGACCTGTCTCCTAATACGAAGCTAGCCTGAATTTGTGGTCAATTGTCTTCTTTTTTTTTTTTTTTTTTTTCAAAAGAAAATTATATATTTTTTACTTTCAATGGCAAAACTTGCACAGAAACAAACTTTTTAAAATATTTTTTAATGTGCCTAAATAACTTCTACTATTCTCTCCTTCTGTAAATATGACTGTTAAACAACCAGAATAAATTTTAAGGCAATATTACATGATTTGACTCTAAACTGTAGACTTTCGTCTTCTTTGTCGTTTTTCTCGACACGCGTTTTTCCGCCACCTGGTTCGCTTGTGCATGGGATATCTCGAAAACTATTGATTCGAATTTAGTTCTGTTTACTGTGATTTGTTCCTAAATAAAATGTGCAGGGGGTGAAACTATTAGATAATTAGTTTACGACCTCTAGCTTTTACCATAGTTGTACAAACTTTTGGTGAAATTCGAGAGTACAGTGCTAATATTTCTTTCATGACAAAAATTTTTTTCTATGCACCTGAAAAATATGCCAATAGTTTCACCCCCTGGAGTCATGTCTTGGGGTGGTAGACACAAAAATTCATCATGATGCAGAATGTTATTAGATTTGTGGAGCCTGCACAAACCATCAATATGCATATTAACATATTTGACAAACTAATGATCAGAAAGGCTCCAAAATTTCTACAGTTTACCTTCTTAACAAAGCAAGAAAGTGCTGTAAATTTCATTAGCCTAGCTTTAGAACTTTTGAAGTTAGCCTACAAACCCAAGTGCCCCCTTAAGCACTATGAGGAAGAATAATCTGCAAAGTTTTAGCATTATTGGTCAGCTTTACAGTATGCTACGGTTCTCGCACTTCCTGCCAAAAAGTGAAACCGAGAAAAATGTGTTTGAAGTTTCAACTTCTGTTTTTTTTTTTTTTACTTTCGGATGATGCCAGAATTTTGAGATCTACCCAAGTTATTGGTGGCACCTTCAACTACATGAGCATCAGGGGCAGAGCAATGAGGCCCCCGAAAAGATTAATGAGCTTTGTGAAACTGATGCCACAGTCCCTTACAACGATGCGGAGACTCACCGCGAGTTCGTTCTGTCAAGACTTGCCGATTGATGGTGAGTGCTGTGTCGCGACAATGTCTCCGCAAGTCGAGCAGCTAACAACAAACCGAAGATTGATGCCAATTCCTTCTTCTCGCAAGCTCGGTAGTTCTCCGTGGTACTTGGGGCAGAGTAAAATCGCAACAAGAGTTTGCACGGCGGATACATTGAGGAGCCAATAGCCGTCCA
Organism: Ixodes scapularis; assembly: GCF_016920785.2. Taxonomy (NCBI): domain Eukaryota; kingdom Metazoa; phylum Arthropoda; class Arachnida; order Ixodida; family Ixodidae; genus Ixodes; species Ixodes scapularis. The sequence continues at coordinate 43,473,245 of NW_024609836.1, read as the reverse complement.
CGGGCTTTTCAACGGGAGCCTCTGTCGGCTCTGGGTCGTCTGTGGTCCCTGCGTCGAAATCGAGCAGGCCGCGCTTCCTCTCGACGTGGTCAGCACATCCGATTTGGAAGAGACATGAACATACCTGCCAACTCTTCAGAGTTTTTCGTAAAATGTATGAATTGAGACTAATTTTACGATTTTACAAATCTTGCTTCAAATTATATTATTTTTTTTAACATTTGTTTTTGTAAAGTTGTTGCCGGCGGTACTTTGCAGTGCCACAAGAGGGCGATGGGTACCGTCCACGGCAGCATCGTAGTTTTTACTATCCGTCTATCTGGTGGCCACGGATCCAAAACCAATCCAAAGCCCAAAGCCTTGGTTCAGCGTGTTCAGACGTGGTTCGGCATCTCTGATTCGACCAGTTTCAAGGCGTGCAGTGCGGCGTCGGTGTGTGCTTGTTGCACGTGTAATCGTAGCATGTCGCGATGGCTTCGCTGCGCAATGGCGAAGTCCAAACCTCAGAAGAAGGTACTTTCAGGTGTTCCTGAAGTCCCGTGCTTCGTGCCGTCCAAAAAGGGAGAGAAGTTTGGATTCTGTAGCACTTGCACGTGTGATGTAAGCGTTTTGCACGGTGGCAAGGGGGACATAAAACTGCACATCTCTTCGCGTCCCCCCCCCCCCCCCCCCCCCCCCCAAGCGGCCGCGTGGAGTTTTACGATTTTGAAAGTTCACATGTTGGCAGGTATGCATGAAGCCAATCAGCATTCGGAGATGAAGCTGTAGGCTCTGATGTCCGCCAAGCACAAGTTGAGCTTGAAGATAGTGACGACGGCGACGATGGTGTCGGCGGAGACAGGTCCCCGTCTCTTGCAAGGAGTCCTGCTGATTGACCCCTTTGTTTTCGCCGTCGAGAACACTGGCCAAAGCTACTGCGAGTGCTAACTTTGGAAGTGGGCATTCCTTGGCAGAAAAACTGCCTGGAACAAAGAGGGAAAACGAATTTAAACAGCAGCAGACTAGTGATACAATCAGAAGCGAAAGAATCTGCCGAAAGTGTGCGCCGCGCATGAGGCGAACAAGGAGCTACGTCACCGAAGGCGGCCAATCGTGAGCCCCGTTTCGGGTCGCAACCAATGAGATCGCTGGTATCATAGTTCCCACGTTTTTTCTGCTTGTATGTACGGGGTTCTCGCGGGCCACAGATAGCCTCCAACGTAGCAAGCTTCTATGGGCAGAAACTAGAAGAAATGGCGCTTCCAACAAGGGTAAGATATCCCGGCTGTGTCGAACGAGCGCGGAGTAGGCCTAATTTGACAATACCGAACTTCGCTGTCTGCTTGCTCGGCACGTCGCCGCGCGCGGCTGCAAGCTTGCCGAAAATCTCTTCTTGCGAAATAAATACTGCCTATTTATAAGTGAAACTTTCTGAAACTATGCTTCAGAATATAGTGAACCCAAATACAGTATAGACCACTTACAACGTAACCGCTTATAGTGCAGGACCGGGTATAACGCGTTTTTTTTAAACCACCGGTTTGCCTCCCATAGAACTCCATGTAATTACATACCGCTTAAAATGCAGGCGCGCGAAGGGAAATACCGGTTATAGTGCGGTTTCTGGCACAGCCCGCCGACCGCGCCGACGACCAGAGCAGCGAGCACGCTTCCCTGTGCGACACTAGATAACGGCGCGAGCCGCAAACGGCACTCGCGGGGCAAGGAGGTTGCTCGAAGAAGCGAAGAGAGAGGCTTCATTTGCCATAGCGACGGAAGGATGCACGCACGTGTCGTTCATGTGCGTGCATCCCTCCGCTGCGTTGGAAACAAACAACCGAAACGACAGACCAATCGCAGGTCGAAAAGTGTTCGCGCGCGTTGCATGCCAATCGCGGGCCGGCGGCTTCTGTCCGCAAACATGGCGTCGGTTGTGGCGTTCATCTCATCGTTCCACGTAAAAACGCTATCCTTGACAGTAAATTTTCGTTGTGTGTCGCTATGATAACCCAGCACGTACTAGAAGGGAAGATCCACCTACTCGTGCGGCGATGTGGCGGCGCTCTCAAAACTGCAGAAACGCCCGTGTGGTCGTGTTTGTTTACTTCGGCTAAAGTGGTGCTTTCTAAGCATTTGTGTTTTTGAACATCGTCCGGATTTCTTATTTGGAGCATTTCATGCCTGTGCTCAAGTTCAAGGTATTACTGGCGGGTACCGTATGAAGGATAAAAATTTTCACGCGTTTTCATCTCCGGAGAAAAGTGATTAGGGTTAGCAATCCTGAACCCTCGCAACGTTCGTCCGCAACCCGCGACGCCGTTAAAAGGTTGCGCCAGGCAAAAGCCGCTTATTTCTTTCAAAATGTGTGACACACTTGAGAGAGATGTGTACTAGTCTGGTGAAATAGACTTTCCTCAAACTAAGCTTTATTTTTCATCTAACATAAAATAAATTCTTTTACAAAGGTAGGTTGTCTCGTGGCATGTATTTTGGCCTGAAAAATTGATGTTTTGGTTATAACGTGGTACCGCTTATAGGGCGGATTTTCGCGACTCCCGCGACATACATTATATGCGGTCTGCACTGTATATTTTTTAAAAATGCTATTTTTCGGAAAAAAATAGAATTTCGGGGCTGTATATCCTTTTAAAGTGTGAGCCCAATGTCTCGAAGCTGTACTCTCGTGCCTGTTGCTTTGATGCACTGCCAGCTTATGCATGACCGGAGTATAGTAGTTGTATGCAGTACTAAGAAGTGCATGGGCGTGAGCGCTCGTTTTTTAGTTTTCATTGAGCAGGTGGTGGTACACTCATTGCTCCAGTTTCTGTATTGCGTTCACATTTTATGAAAGTAATGAGTAATGTAATTTGTACCAAGATTGTTAACGCTACAAATTACTGCCGGAAAAAAGTAACAAGGCAATTTCAGAATTACTTGAAAAAGTAACCGATTACAAGCGATCCGTTTTTTTTTTTAACGAATTACTTCCCAAGTCTGCTTCAGACAACAGCAATGCACTGCCTCAGGACAAGTTGGTGCCGAGTTGCCCTTTCCTCCTGGTACTGCTGATGTGCTCCGGCCTCCACCTTTATTTTGAGCAGTGCCCTCTCGAAGCCCCCGAGTCCCAGATTGTACTCCTGATCTGCTAGAGCCACTGCAGTTTCAACGGTCTGGAGGGACAGAAGTTCTGTTTTCGTACACCTCTTCATCGAAGGTCTCATTGGGCGTTGTGTCTTCGTGTGTGAGCACCTCGCCAACCAGTCCTTCTGCGTGTCGGGCGGTTATACAGTGGCACAAGCTTTTTGGGCCACTTTGGAAAAAGCAGAGTTGAGGTGGCTGTTGTGATGATGCCTCGACACCCTCTCCCTCCGGGCTTGCATTGTGTCGAGGTTCTGCGTTTGTGGAATACATGGTCAGCGAGGTTGCGTGGACTCCGCTCTGCATTGTGGTTACATTTGGTGCTTTGTTTTTTACTGTGCTTAAATAGTAATTTGTCTTTTTTTTTTTTTCGTAATGACATTTGGCAGTTTTTTTCGGCCCCCCGGGTCCTTTTTTTGCTTTTTCCAATTTGTCCATTCCTGCGTAGACTCCTCGCAACATGGTTTGCGCAGTCTTCTTTGCCGACATATTTGTTGTAGAGCCGTGGCGCAGCAACGCTGTTGAAAACTTTCAAGCCACTGTCGCAGACGATCGCACATTGGAGCTTGCGGAGTTCCACCGACTGGATGATCTTCCTTGCTGTGCGTATCTCCGTAACGTTGGCCGAGCCGTCGAAATTCTTTCGGCATTTAGGCTCGTGGCCTTGCAACTGTTCATATCCTTTTCAGCACTCTTTTGGCCCAAGGCTATAACCGTTGCAGTAGTTGTTTGCGACTTCATAATCCAGCACTACGCCCCTGTCCAATTCAATGACGACGCCAACGTTGAAATAAGGTGTGGCATCGCTTGTGCCACATTCCGTCGTAACTGATGCAGACATCCTGTATCACCTGCTCGTTGCCATTCTATGTTCCCGTCGTCTTCCACGGCATCCACGCCGCCTGTGCCATTGCATTAGCAGACGCTCTTGTAGCTGCATTGTGCACTTTTGTTGCGACCTCCCAATATGATTTGAGGTGCATTGACAGGAGGGCATGCAGTTGAATCAACAAACCGATTAGCTTCGTAAAGCCAACGCCGCAGTTGTGCGAGACGATTCCGAGCTGTGCAGCAAGTTTGGTCTGTTTCGTTGCGTCAATGAGAGCAGCTTCGAAACTACAACTTCACAGGCGGAGCACTCGACAATAAACGTTGGGTCAGGTCCGGCATCACTTTCTTTGAGTTCCAAATCACAAGTGCGTCAAGTCGGGCCAGAGCGGCGCTTCTCACTCCGTAAACAAGGCATGTCCACCAGACTGTAGTCTGCTGCCTGTCGCCTCAGAGCCCCTCGAGACGCCTGGCATCTTGAGTGCTCCTGTCGTTTTCGCTTGCCTCCAGAAAACTATTCCGCTCAAAAGTGGTAAGCGTGTTCAAGTCGCGCAGTGTAGCACTCTCGGGTACTGATGCCGCTGCTGCAGGATCCAATGGAATGGGCAAAGGCTCTAGCACAAAATCATCTTTGGCCACTCCGTCCTCGCAATATCCTGAATTGCGAGCGGCGGCCAAAGCTCTCTTGCACAGCTGAACTTCGCTACAAGCGTCCTTGAAACGATGACCGAAAAAAATGTCAGCTTTTCCACTCTTACGAAGAAGGAAGACCAGCGGAGCTGTACGATGGAAAGCAATTTCCGGCCGCAAGTCGGCAAGCCAGAGTGGAAAGGCTGCTGCCATCTATGAGCGACGGTGGCAACCAGATACGTGGCTTGCCGCCGTCGCTCATAGATGGCGATAGGTGTCCAGAGTTCGGTGTCTTCATTTCTTTGCGGGCGATACAATCCTAGGGAAACTAGCCCTTAACAGCTCCGCTGTAAACGCTCACGAAGAAAACTAGAGACTGACAGAGCAGCGAAGTACGCTTCTAAATGAAAACTGTACGCCAAGCGAGCCAGCATAGTTAGTGGGCACACGACGTGTGGGGGCCAATAGGTGCTTGCGAGGGTACAACCTTCTCGCTAGGTATAGACCGACACGCGGGCTTGACGTCACGGTGCTGCGGCGGCGCTGCGATCGCGCCGAAGCCGGGGGGTGTGGGCAAAAGCGCGCACGTTTTGCATGGGCGTCATGGCATTTCAGCATGCCGCGAAGCTGGGTTGCTGTTAATTGCACCGAAATGTACAAGAAAAGAAGCGGAGTGAGTTTCCACAAGTTCCCGGCAGACTCTGAAAGGCATAGAAGGTGGATAATATCCGTGGATCGAAAAAAATGGTCGCCTTGCGCGAACGACCGTTAGTGCGTCAAACACTTTCTTGAATGCAAGTACGGCTTCCATTTTAATCTCCGTCCCAAGGCTTGGTTATGTGCAAGGAAACCGTTGTCTGATCGAGACCACCCGGATTTTGTTCCCATGGTGTTCGCGCACAAAGCACCGGCCAAGGGCTGGTCGGAGGCTCCCTACGACCGTGCTATCCAGCAGAAGGGGATCGGCGACAGAACGGCAGTTTTGTAGGCGTTACCGAAAAAAAGTAACGAAATATGTCACTCGTTACTTGCAAATAAAAGGTACGCGTTACTCAGCTACGTTACCTAAAAATAAAAGGAACGTGTTACCGCTACCTATAAAAAGTAATGCACAATACTTCTGCGTTACTTTTTAAAATTATAATTTAACATATTTTATGGTTTTGGCGATACAGGTCATATATCAAGGAACATTATGTACATGCAGAAACTGAACATAATTACTTTATCTCTTTTTACGGTTTCACCTAAATACTTACGAGAAAAAAACGCATAGAAAAACATGGCTTGACGCCTAAAACACGGAAAAAATTTAAGTGTAATTTCTTCAAGACTTGGGAAGTAGTAACGACTAACGTAGCTATGTTACTTGAAAGAGTAACATAAGTACGTTACCCGTTACTGTGTCGAAAACGTAACGAGTAGGTTACTACGTTACTGAAAAAAGTAATGCGTTACCAACAACGCCGTTACTTGTAACCTGTTACGGCCAAGACTGCAGAACGGACAAACCGTTACTGCTTGTCATGCCTTGTGGTCATGATGGTAGGAAAAATGTCATACCTTGACTTGAAGACGCTGTGTGCATTTAATCAATTAATGAATACACACACTTCCGCAGACCCAGAGTCTGCTGATCCCGCCGGCAGTGCGGAAACCTACTCGAAGTAATCGTAGACCTCGAGAGACTTGTATGCCTGCAGCGTGTCGACCGTGAACTGGCTTGGCGAAAAAAACTAAATGTATGACGACGTGAGCCGTCGACTTCCTTGGCAGCAACTGTACGTCGGAAGCCCAGCAGGCCTTGTTTACGGCGTACGGATCCTCGAAAGCAACGCCGTCCATGCGCAGTTTGTTTCGATACCGCTGCCGTTCAGGCTCGGGTAGTGAGCTCAAATAGTCGGGCATAGCACACGATACGTTGTCAGGAAATACGACGCAGAAATAAAGCTAAAAGCATCCCTACAACGTCACCAGCGAGCGCACGCCACACAACGCAATGGCGAAAACAAGGAGAGCCTGACCACCACGTTTGTTTCGATACCGCTGCCGTTCAGCGTATCGAAACAGCGTATGCTATGGCCGCTGAAATAGTCGGCCATAGCATACGACATACCTTGTGAGGAAATACAACGCACAAATAAAGATACAAGCGTCCCTACAATGTCAACAACGAGCGCACGCTTTAGAACGCAATGGCGAAAACACCGAGAGCCGGGCTGCTTTTGCCCACATAGCTACCGCACATGCGCGGCCTTCCGGCAATGTTGGTAAACAGAGCCGCTCCGCGTGTCGGTCTATAGTGCAACAATTTGCGCACGTGCTGTCACTGGCGTACCAAAAATAGTTGATAACCAGATAAGTATTCTGAGGACGCTAATGAAATTCCTTTAATAATGAAACTCCGGGAGTCTTAACTTAAAAAAAAAAATTGTATTCAAAATCAACTAAACTTTTTTTTTTTTTTTTTTAAGTGGGATGATTGAATTTTTGGGACAACAAGCTCTAGAAGTTTGTTCCTGACTCTGATTTGTCAAAAGTACTTCTGCTTCCCTTTAAGCCAAAGCAAAGTCCAGTGTGTATTGTCAGCCGGTAACAGCCAGTCGGCGCCAGCAGAGTGAGAGCCCACGGTTATGGCCCGTCTCATAACTTTGCAAAGGGTGAACGATAGGCCCCATATTGCGTGCTGACAGTTTCAATATGCGAGCTCAATGCACACATATTGGAGCATGATGCAGCGAAAAGCCTGATACTTCGCAGTACAAATGCACTCTGATGATACATAGTCACGCTCCACTTGGACCACCAGGGTCGTATCTTTCACCATACTGGCATGTTATTCGATCACGCTGTCCTGGCCTACCCAGTATTTCTTGCCTTAGACACAAGGCTAAGCGGTGCCACCAGAGTAAAAACTCACATTTGATCAATGATTAGGTATGCCTCTCCTAGGCATACCCAATGGTTCGTGCTTCGGTCGCTAGATAGCGCCAAACCACACAACGTTGCAGGTTGCATATATAAATTGAGTAGCAGCCGGTGCTCTTATGTTCCCGAGTGCTCCGACTAGCACAATCTAGTGCGACGCGAAAGATCTCGAACAATCTGACAAACACTGCCTGCGCTCGTAGAGCGACGTAGTTCGCCATTTCACGGCATCCAGTAAGATTTCAAGTCTGAAGTATGGCACGTGAAACTATCCTCTTCAATGCCCGGTGAGCACCCCCTAGGTTGGGGCAGATACTTTAGTAGGGAAATACTGGACGCTTTCCTCGTTTGTGTGAGACAGGACTATGAAAAAGACTCCAAACCGAAGGATGGTGCCGGCGTCCACCTTTCTGTTTTGGGCAGTGCGTCCCGCTGCGTTTGAAGCCGTTTTTGGTCTCTTATTGTCACATTCACAAGTTCCACCTTTTGGCTTAATGTCTGGACTTAAAAATGTCTCCTTTGGATCATTTGTACTCGTGCACGGCATCTAGTTTTCATTCTTAACAATGTATTTATTAGCGCGTCGTTGCACGTGCGGGGGTAGGGAAGGTAGGACGGCGAACAAGTCAGCCGAAGTGGAAACAGAATGCCCCGTGCGTCTCTCAACGTCTGCCCTTCCCTTCCAGGTGGAGGAAGCAGTGGCGGTGCTGCAAGCCCACCAGGCCAAGGAGACGGTGGTGGTGGGCTCGCTCAAGAAGGAGTGACCGACCCTGCCTGCCGCCCACCCGACCACGTGAACCCGTCCCACCGGGAATCAAGGGGGGAGGGAAAACCAGATGGTGAGAAAATGTCAGAAAAAAAACGCAAAATGCTCTTATAAAAAAAAAATCGAAAAATGTATACCACATTACCGAGGCCCAGTTTACTACCCCAATTTTTTTTTTCTTCTCGGGTTTTTTTTTTTTAAATTTTGAAATTTTGCTATTACAAATAAAGAGACCCTTTTTTTTTTGTCTGGATCGTTGCCTGTCTGGTGTCTTTATTTCCGAAGAGGTTCGCCGGAAAGCTTGGTGCATGTGGTATCCAAGATCGAAGTAAAGGGATTTGTCTTTCCCTTTTCGATGCTAGTGAGGTACTACAGTCAAACCCGTTTATAACGAACAGCAGGAAACTCTACGATCAGTTCGATATAGCAAGTGGTTCGATATAGCAAAAACCATTTACAACGAACTTGCACAATCCGTTCGTTTTAAGGCAAGAGCTTCTCTTTTTCATATCTTCACCTCCGCCTTGTAACACCGCTCTGTGAAGTTTGTTTTTCTTTTTTGTTTTTTTCTGCATGCGTGCATTTTTTTTTTTTGTTTAGCTTATCTTCCCGTTTGAATCGTTTATCTTCGTGAGCAGACCCTTTGGGATTAAGTTTTTTTTTCTGTGCGTGCGTCCAATTTTTTTTTAGCTTTCTCCCCTTCTGAATTGCTCCTCCTTGCTCAATTTTGTTCGCAACTTGAGCTTTTGAAATTTTCTTTCTTTGCTACTTCTTTCTTGGGGGAAAAGACAGGCTAGAAGGGATTGTTTGTGCGTTTTTGGAAGCCTTCCTGGGGGAAAAAGTTTGATAAAGCCAATTTGTTGTTCGTTATAAAAAGTACTTTTTACGTGCATTTTTATTTAAATTTTCTGCGAGTTCGATATCGACAATAATTTGCTGTATGTGGGTTCGTTCTAAACGGGTTTCACTGTAGTGTACGATGATTAGTGAACAGATATAGGCATGCCCTGTATCCGTTTACTATACAGAATTGCGAGCATGTCGTCTAGGCAGGTGCCTCACGTGTGCAAGTTTGTGTAGCGTATCTGTGAAGACGACTTTGGCAGGCTTGCTTACTAGGATAGAGACCCGGTTACCTGGTGTCGTGCTGTGGGGCTTCACTACCTAGATGCAGCCCAGCACTGGCAAGAGTGCAGGTCTGCGTCAAATGCTTGTCGAAGGGAGGCTTCGAGCAAAGCTGCACCTTGTGCAAGTAACCAATTGCATTGAACCAGTGCCAAAGCTATGCTAGTCTTGACAATCGCACAAAATATGACTCGGTATTCACAAACTCAACTCTGTGTCATCACGGCGTGTCGGGTGCATTTCCGGTCTGGGGCTGTGGGCAGAAGTCCCCATTCCAGACGTGTATTCCTGCGTTGTTTTGAAAGGAAACTGACGAAAACCTGCCTTCTCGTTAAAACACTGCGACTGGGGCCGTGCCAAAAGAGTAGAACGGTTTGAAGGTCAGTATTCACGTCCTCGGTTGATCCGAGAATCTGGATAAGTGCCGTGAAAAGGGAAAAGCAGACACCGTTGGACAATGATTGCTTGGGCGGGAAGCACTTTGGGTTGAATTCACAGATACTATTTGTGGTCATCAGATTCATTTGTTTTCCAACATGACAGCCAGAAAGCCGTCAAGTTGTGCGGGCTACATTCAGTGAGTCTTCAAGTTCAAACGGCTGCCTGATCGTTCGAACCGTCGTCTGCTCTTTGAAACGTTTCTGCTCGTTGCCGGCCCGTAGACCAAATGTTGGCCCGGTACTTGCGACAAGAAGTAAGTGTAGGCCTCAAAAGTCTTAAGTTTGAAGGTTGGTAAGCAGGCTCGATGTACGCAGTAGATACAAGGAGATGTTGATCATGGTTACCAGTGGCTATCACCGACTTGTTCTGCCTAATTCACTTGGTCCGATTCTGCTTGCGATTTTCAGTATCGACGTCGACCATCTCAGCTACGGTTCACGCTTTTGCAGCCAGAGCGGCGTCTCGACTGAAAATTGCGAGCGAAATTTCGTCATGTGAATCTGTCTTTAGCATACATACTGCGGCATCCATGCGGAATGAATCGCCACGTCACATTATTAATGCTAAGATTTGCGGTGTAACAAGCCTTGGTAACTTCGCTGGCGCCGCTCAAGTAGTCTGACATCACTAGGAAGACTCGCACCGATGTCGACAACATTGCATTTTAATGGTTTGTTTATGGGCGACTGCGAGCTCCTTGCTTACACTCCCATCGCGCATGCGTGGCGCCGGTGGCGTCTGCTAGGGGCGCTCCGATTTGTTTGTAAACATGAGTTGGTGTATACAATAGGTGCAAAGTTCACAACGTCAACACTTGTTTTCTTTCCTCGAGCTTTTGCATTGATCAGCACTTCCCACGCAATTCATTTCTGAAAGACCATGAAAGTTGATGTGCTATGTAATTTACTGCATTTTCACACTGCTCTATTCGATTTAAAAGTGCAGCCTTTAAATTCAATAGAGCAGTGTGGAAGTATGTTGCACTTTTCTGCACCCATGCTGGCTGGTGAAGGTAAATAGATTCGCCAAAAAATTGTCGGTACTGCAAGTACTTACCCAACGTATTCGCCAAAGAATTATCTGTACATAGAGCCTGTAGTCAGTAGCGGATCACAAATTCGGGCTATCTCCTCCCACCCTGTTCCACTTTAGCGGGGCGAATGCGGGAGTGGAGGCTATAGTGATGCAAAACTATCGATAGTCGTCTATCTTTAGTACTATCGATAGTTATTCGATAGTCGACTATCGATATTTTTTCGATAGTCGACTATCGATAGTGCTATCGATAGTTTTTCGATAGTCGACTATCGATGGTTTTTTACTATACTGGCGACTAACGATACTATCGCTAGTGCTATCGATAGTCTTGCACCACTATAGTCCGTTACAACTCAAGAAGATAGGTCGAGGGTAAGATGGGCCGGGGAGGAGGAAGCAGACGAAACGCTAAAGAGAGGAGGAGGTTCCCCCTCTCTTCAGCGGTTCGTCTGCTTCCTCCTCTCCGGCCCGTCTTGCTCTCGCCCTAACGCTCGCCTCCCCCTTCTTCTTTTTTCGCCCAAACCCCCATCTTCGTCATCACTGAAAGCTGAACCAAAGTTGGGATGGTAAGTGCCTGGGCTAGTTGGTGCCCCGTTTGAAAAAAAAAATTAAAGCGATAAATAGACAAGAGGGAGCGACGCAAACTACTAGTGTCGCAAAACTATCCATAGTAAACTGTCGACAGTACTATTGATAGGTTTATGATAGTCGACTATCGATAGTTTTCCGATAGTCGATTAACGATAGTTTTCTGATAGTCGATTATCGATAGTTTTTCGATAGTCGACTATCTATAGTACTATCGATAGTTTTTCGATAGTCGACTATCTATAGTACTATCGATAGTTTTTCGATAGTCGACTATCGATAGTACTATCGATAGTTTTTCGATAGTCGACTATCGATAGTTTTTTTCACTATCGATAGTCAGATTTCTGGCGACTATCGATACTATCGATAATTTTGCACCACTAGGAGGCTACCTCTACTAAAGGAGTAAGAGGAGCTTACCCTGAACTCGTAACTGGTTACTCCTAAAGGTAAAACATGTTCACACAGTTGTTTTGTTGTGTTGAAACAAGACTGCCAGTTACGGCGAAACCAGTACCTCGAGAGCAGCATGAATTGCTCGTATTCCACGACACAACCAAATGCAGCAGAGTGTCATTCGGTGGCCATCCCTTGAACTGCGAGCGCTATGCCAGGGACGCAGGTCTACTCTGTCTTGCCACAATGCGCTGTTTTAAGGGTAGGATATTGGTGCATTTATTCCTCGGCGTCTACTCGCCTTGGCCAAAATTTGCTTGACAATTGCGCTGGCCACGGTCATCTAAGCAGCGTGGTCTGAAGTTCCAGACTACGTTGCCATGTCTGCAATGCCACAAAGCTAAATGTCGCAGAAAAATGAGAAAAATGGCTGGATGGTAGCTGCTGTGATAGCAAAGAGTCAGGATCCCAGTCCTGAGGATATTGCTTTGTTACTATGTCTGCCGAACACGTATGCCCTCGCACTGCAGCGCTTCAGCCTTCACCGCTTTGCATTTTAAGCGACTGACGCGGTGACATTAGGTTTTGAATATTTTGCTTTGCCTAAAAAGGAAAAACGAAAAGAAATCGAGAACAACTTAAATTTAAATAAGGTATTCAAGGTAGTTCCAGTGGAGCAGTTGATCGAAAGGGCACGCAACTCTGGCTCGCTGGGGTCTGCATTCACGATTGGTCAGATGTTTGCTATGATTGATAATGCAATTAATGCAAAGGTGCAAGTGAGCTAGACAAGAATTAATAATCCCTGGAGAAGTGGGACAAAGGACAAACACAAATCTCCAAACACAGCTAGGTGGCTGGTGTGCGACTGAAAAAATCCGCCTGGTCCTGGTATCAAACCAGTGACCTCTCCATTTCCAGTGGAGTGCTCTACCAATTGAGCTAACCAGGAGTTGGACGTCAGTGGAGCAAACGGGTTTTATCAGTGTGAACGGCTTGCATTTTAATGTTATGATAACGCAAAGAGGCAAGCGAGCTATACTTCGTTTCAGCTTCCGTCCGAGCGCAGTCAAAGCTACGCGTAGCCGGAGCCAATCACACGCCAGCAATAGGTTGTGCGATCATGCCTGCACTTCTGTATCACTCCGCTGGTTGTCCGCACCGCCCACGCTCGCCGAGTATTTCGTCTGCAATGTGTGTTTCAACGGTATCGTCGGCTACAGGCTTGAAAAGTGCCCTTTCACGTTTTGAAATTTAGTCACGGGGATATCAGTACGTAGGCTGGCTGTTGGTGTCTGTGTCTGAGCTTTCCACCTGTTCGGCATAGTTTCGAGATGCAAGTACACGTTGGAAGGTCTCGATGACCCGGCTGTTGATGTTTCCTTGTATTGTCTGGATATACCAAGGCTCGAGGCTCGGTCCTTTCCACCAGCTTCTCGGCGTTCAATGTGATCGGCAGGTAAAGGGGTGCCCTGATTTTGCCGCGTATCGGTAAATGTAGTGGCCCGGTTCAGTTAACAACTTTGCAGTACGATGCGGCCGGAGTCTCCTGCCGAATGTGAAAGTAAGCATTCATCATGACCTCTCGCGCCTGACACCCAAACGTGCCTTTGCGAAAGGTCGTTTTGAAGCAACTTGGTGAGGAAAGCAGCAAAGCGCATGATTCGGTCATTACAGGTATGAAATCGCACAGAAAACTTTCAGCCTTTCCACTCTGGTGAAGGAAGACCAGCGAAGCTGTACTATGGTCAGACGACTTCAAGGACGATGTCTAAGACGACCTCAAAGATGACGCCTAGAGGAGGATCTCTGGGATGACGCCTAGAACGACCTCGGGGACGAAGTCTAGGACCACCTCAAGGATGACTTCGAAGACAATTTCGAAGATAACTTCTAGGACGACTTCAAGGATGACTTCTGGAACAATCTCGAGGACGACATCTAGGACGACGCTTAGAGAAATTCAGCCTTTCCACTCTGGTGAAAACCAGAGTGGAAAGGCTGGAAAGGTCGCCATGGGGCCGGCAAGGCCGGCAAGCCGATTATCTGGTTGCCGCCGTCGCTCATAGATAATAATAATAACTTTATTTCCATCAAATGATGGGGGGCCCAAATTAAAAAAGCTGCCGTAGGCAGCTTGACTGGTCCTCGGGCCTTTACATTAATCAGCCCTTTACATTAATCAGCAGCAAGCAGGCGGAAAAAAAAAGGCAAAGTATATAGCGAAACCATTGCACATCTACAGTTGACATTTCTAAAAGCCAAGGTTCACCCAAGTACGAAACATAGAATGAAAACAAAAATCAGATACAAAAATATAAGCGCAGGTCTTTGAAAGTTAAACTATCAAAGTCAATATTATCAGTGCTAAGACTATTTAGTAAATGTGGGAGTTTGAAATTTAACATTTGATAGCCATAAAAGTCTTTCCAGAAAACACAATCCCCTTTTCTTTTCACTTTCAAAACTTCTAGAGAGTCTGTACTGATATAATTTAGAAATGTTAATTATTTTACAAGTCTTAAATAAATCGGCAGAATGAAAGTCATATGGCACATTACATATTCCTCAATATTTTCTTCTGCAGCAAAAACAGTTTTTCTATATTAGTCATTGTGGATGTGCCCAGAACTAGAAGACATTACGTTAAATAGGAATATAATAGTGATTTATAAGAGCAACAATTTAACGTTCGTTGCTGAAACAGATCGGTAGCGATTTACAATTCCAACTACCCGAGCAAGCTTTGGAACAATATAGTTTATATGATTATCCCAGTCCATTGTCTCACTAAAAAACACTCCAAGTGTTTTGAAACAACTAACGATTTCGATTGCAGACGAATCAAAGCGGAGAACCTTCGATATAACCAGAGACTTATTTTTTGGTCGAAATATGACGGCTTTTGTCTTATTAATATTAATTTTCAGTGAGTTGCTATCCCCCCAGCCTTTTAAATTTAATAGAGTAAAGTTCGCAATATCAATTAATTCGTCACAGGTTTCGGCAGAAAACAAAATGGTAGTGTCATCGGCATAAATTAGAAATTTCGCCTTAGTATTTACGTTGATTATATCATTAATGTATAAATTAAAAAGAAATGGTCCCAATATGCTTCCTTGTGGAACGCCTGACGTAATAGATCTTACAGTGGAACAATGACCGTTTATGTTAACATATTGCTGACGATGTCGTAGGTACGATTTTAAAAGCTGTAAGGCTTTTACATGTCCACGAATGCCATAAATTTCAAGCTTTTTGAATAATACTTCGTGACTAAGACAGTCAAAAGCTTTTATAAAACCTAGGAAGACTCCTAAAACTAATTTTTTACTTCAAAATTTTCTAAAATAAATTCTTTTTGATTAAGTAGAGCTGTTGAACAGTTTTTTCTGAAACCATATTGCGAGGAACTTATGAGGTCACATTTATTCGAGAAGTCTACTAAGCGGTGATAGAGTACCTTTTCCAAAACCTTCGAAAATACGGGCAATATAGAAATAGGTCTATAAATGCCCAAGTCATTTTTATCGCCTTTTTTTATACAGTACAGACACATTCGCTACTTGCATTCTTCTGGGAAACATACAAGACTCCAAAGAAAGATTAAAAATGTTAGTTAACACGGGAGCAATTAGGTCGGCAACATACTTAATTGGGCGAATTTGCATTCCATCAGCGTCGCAGCTACCGCTATTTTTTAAGTGCATAATCACATTAGTTATTTCTGAACTAGCAATTGGCTCTAAAAATATTACAGTTTCTTTGACAAATATATTTACACGAGTCATTAGTGTCGGCAATACTAGATTTATTTACAAAATATTCATTAAACACATTTGCCAAATCCTGGCCGGTTAAACTTACACCCTTGTACTGCAATGTTTCAATAATGTTTGATACAGGAAACCCCTTAACCATAGAACCAAGATGTTTGCATATTACGTCAGTGCGACCATTTGCCGACGAGAAAAGGGAAGAATAATAACATTTTTTTGGCATTCCTTAGCTCCATAGTTAAGCTGTTTCGATAAGACTTAAATTCCTTAAGAGCATCTGGGTTGCGTGTCTTAACGAACCGTTTGTATAGTATATCTTTCTTACGAATTTTTTGTTATCAATCTGGACGTTACCCACAGTTTACGAATCTTTTTTGATATTTTTACGGATTTATATGGAAAGTGAAGTTTATACAGCTTTAGAAATTGTTCTAAAAATAAGTTATAGGCATAATCAACCGTTTCTTGCGTAAGCACCGTATTCCAATCTACAGCTGCGATATCTCGTCTAAAAGCATCGAGACTATTTTTATCAATACTTTGGAAAATCGCAGGTTCGCATTTCGTTCGCTTTCGAGATATATTAAGCTCAACACAAGAAAATGGGAAGATGGTCACTCAAGTCACAACTTGTAACTCCACTGTTCAGTCGATCTGTATGAAAATTGGTTATAAACAAATCTAAAATGGTTTTGGACTGTAAGGTAACTCTTGTAGGATCGACTATCGTGTTGACACATCCATACATGCTAACTACGTTCTCCATTTCTCTTTTAGAAACATTGTCAGAAGATATTAAAATCACCCTCTACAAATGACGTTATATTGACTTTCATTTGTGAACATCAAAAAAGACTCAAGAAATGCAAAAAAAAGATGACATGCTACTGTCCGGTGGGCGATAAAAAACCGCGAAAATATTCTGATTATTGCGTAAGCACAATGCTTCCACATCTTTTGTGATAAGAGAATAATCACTTAGTAGTTCACATTCAATACCCTTTCTAGTCAAGATGGCCAATCCTCCGCCTCGCTTTAAAGTGCGATTTAAAACATGCGTATCATGGGATGGTAAACTAAAAATATCTGAGTCATCTTTATACCAGGTCTCGGTAAGCATTACTATATCAAAAAGAACACCGAACTGATCAAAAAGCAATTCAAGGTCTGCTTTTTTGTTAACTGCGGACTGCGCTTTTAAATGAAAAACACTTTAAATGTGAACTACATTTTTTCTCGAGGAGAGCCGTTACTTCATCAGGAAGTAGTGGCTGAAAAGAAGTACTCTCTGTCATTGGAAAAGCCATTTTAAGTTTATTGGGGAAAAATAATCTAAGCATCATCAATATACAACTATGACGGAATGTTTGGCAAATCATCACTCCTGACCACAAAGGCATCGTCACCATCTCTGCGCCTAACAAGGATTTTACCATTTTTGTGCCACACATACAAGAAACCTTTTCCTTTTGCCCAGTCCTCAGCCTTGACAAGCAGTTCTCGATTTTGTTTTGTCAGGTTCTCGTTGATGTACACTTTCTTTCCACTGGCTCTTAGCCTTTTTTTACGGTCCCACCACGCGTCTCTTGTTGTCTGAGAGGCAAACCTGACAATAATACCTAGGATTTTGTCGGGCTTTGACGGCAGTCGGTGGATTGCTGTGATGTCAGTTCCAGTCAGCTCAGGCATTTCTAGCGCGGGCGCAACCTCATTCACTTTGCTCATTAGATATTCGTTTTTAGTTTTTGGAATACCGTGGAATTCCAAATTATGCTGCCGACTTCTCCATTCAAGGTCATGGAGCTCCAACTTTAACTGGCTGAGTTCCCTCGTTTCGTCTCACTTCTCGATTTCTTCAACTCTAGATTTGAGAATTTTAATTTCTTTCTTATGTTCCGTGACGGTTTTCAGTACCTCATCGTATTGTGCCGACATCATGTTGACCGACGCTTCAATGTTTCCAACTGTTTCCTTCAGATCTAGTAGGTTATCTAGTTTTGAGTTCATGGACGCCAACATTGTCCATATGCCGTCATGGGGTGTTTGCTTATTGGACGCTTCGCCTTTCAGTTTCGAAGCTCGGCAGGTGGGGCACTTCCAAGCTTTGCGATATGACTCGCATTTTGTTCTCAGTGTCACTACAGAGATTCTCGAACAACTTCCGGGGCGATACGAATATCCGCAATCATGCGGATATTCGTATTCAGATGGCGGTAGCTGTCCAGAGGTTTGAGGCGACATTTATTTGCGGGGGACACGATCCTGGGGAAACTAGTCCCAAAAGGAATAATGAACCGAAATTTAAATTAAAAAAAACAACAAAAAGTGAAAGCCGTTTACAACTCCCTGTAACACCGGATTAGAGCGCAGCTCTTGAGGAGGAGGAGGGAAGGGTACTGGGGGGGGGGGGGTGAAGTGACCTTGGGGGGTCGTGACCTTGCGGGTCACGTGACGATGCCGATGATGTCATCAGTGACAATGACGATGCGGACTGCGATGATGTCATCAGCGATGATAACGATGACGATGCGGATGTCGCTGACGTCATCAGTGACGTCACTGATGACGTCATCCGTGATGATGACGATGCGGATGCCGGTGACGTCATCATTGACATCACTGATGACGTCATCAGTGATGATGACGATGACGATGCGGATGCCGGTGAGGTCATCTGTGACGTCACTGATGACGTCATCAGTGATGATGCGGATGCCGGTGACGTCATCAGTGACGATGACGTCATCGGGGAGGTCACGTGACCTCGGGGGGGGGGGTGTCACGTGACTTCGGGGGGGGGGTCACGTGACCTCGGGGGTGTCACATGACGGGGGGGGGGGTCGCGTGACTTTGGGTGTCACGTGACCTTGGGGGTCACGTTGCCGGGGGAAGGACAAAAATTACAAAAAAAAGGCAAAAATGGCAACCTTTACCATCAGGTATGGGAATGCCAACAAACCCCAGACCTCACTTCCAAACCCACCCCATCCTACGAGCAGTGGATGGCCTGTCTGACCAGCCCGGACCCTGGGATCCAGCAAGACTTGGTGACAAGGGCCCGGATAGCCAGCCGTAGCCAGGGTATCCCGGACTAAGGATGCCCTCCACCGGGCGGGTGCCCTAACATCTGCACTTGATGCTCGATAAATAAAGGTTTATCCATCATCATTGGGGTCACGTGACCTTGGGGTGACCTTGGGGTCACGTGACCTTGGGATGACCTTGGAGGGTCGCGTGACCTTGGGGTGACCTTGGTTACGCCGACGGCGACGCTGACGGCGACGCCAACGGCGACGCCGACGCCGCTCAAGCCGGGAACGGGCCCCTAAGAGCTGCGCTCTAAAAACAACAACAACGTCATCTAACTTGTAGTTCGCAACTGATGATAAGTAGCCAGAATCACAACTCGTGGCGTCATGACGAGGCAAATCATGGTCGTGACGTCACGGAGAAAATCCGCAAGAGGGCGCCACCGCCTCCAGCATGCGCTCGGTGCCTTTCGCTATGGCGGCTGGAAGGGGAAGTGTGACGGGCGGGAGCGAAAGGCTACACTATAGCTGCACAGAGTTGCGATGAAAACGCAAGGAGGTTAGAAGTACTAGGAGGGGGCACGTTGCAATATTGGTGAAGCCTAGTCACAAAAAACTTAAATGATGTTATGGCCAACGGGACCGTAGATCTCTCTGGCAATTGGTGCGCGTGACATGTCACGTGTGAGTTGGATGGTTGATTGTAGAAGGATTCCTTGCAGGCTCGTGCGCGCTCCGTCCGGTAGGTTTTATCAGATCGAAGGGTACACTGTGGTGTACTCTAGTACCCCATAGCTCAAGTAGGTTAAAAGTACTATACTCCGTTTCACCTTATGTTGTACCGCAGCGAAGGCTAGATGCGCGAGCTCATAGCGTTGGCTGTTGCCCTTGGTGCACGAGATCTTGTGCCGCGGAGATGTGCCATAGAGCAAGGAGCTCGCGCTTGTAGCCCTTCCTGCGGTACAACACAACGTGAAACAGAGTATAGAAGGGGGCACGTTGCAATAGTGGTGAAGCATAGTCATAAAAAGTTTAACCGATTTTGTGCCGAGCGTGACCGCAGATCTCTCTGGCGATTGGTGCTCGTGACATGTCACGTGCGAGATGGATTTTAATTGTAGGAGGATTCCTTGCAGGCTTGCTCGCGTCCGTCCGGTAGGTTTTATCAGATCGAAGGCAAGACGAAGTCTAGCGACGGTCACGTGATGTGGTCATGTTGGGCTCATAAGTGAGGAGAGTAAGAAGGAAAATGAGAGAGGCGAGGCGTCAAGGGAGCATGGATTGTGGAGGCTACGCGGCTGACGTCATGCCCTCTCCTACGCTTCTATTCTCCATGCCATAGCTAGACGAAGGCTAGCTACGGTCGCGTGATGTGGTCACGTTGGCCTGGAAAGTGAGGAGAGTAAGGAGGAAAATGAGAAAGAGGCGAGGCGTCAAAGGAGCATGGCTTGTGGAGGCTACGCGGCTGACGTCATGCCCTCTCCTACCCTTCTATTCTCCATGCCATAGCTAGACGAAGGCTAGCTACGGTCACGTGATGTGGTCACGCTGGCCTGGTAAGTGAGGAGAGTAAGGAGGAAAATGAGAAAGAGGCGAGTCGTCAAGGGAGCATGGCTTGTGGAGGCTACGCGGCTGACGTCATGCCCTCTCCTACGCTTCTATTCTCCATGCCATAGCTAGACGAAGGCTAGCTACGCTCACGTGATGTGGTCACGTTGGCCTGGTAAGTGAGGAGAGTAAGGAGGAAAATAAGAAAGAGGCGAGGCGTCAAGGGAGCATGGATTGTGGAGGCTACGTGGCTGACGTCATGCCCTCTCCTGCCCTTCTATTCTCCATGCCATAGCTAGACGAAGGCTAGCTACGGTCACGTGATGTGGTCACGTAGGCCTGGTAAGTGAGGAAAGTAAGAAGGAAAATGAGAAAGAGGCGAGGCGTCAAGGGAGCATGGCTTGTGGAGGCTACGCGGCTGACGTCATGCCGTCTCCTACGCTTCTATTCTCCATGCCATAGCTAGACGAAGGCTAGCTACGGTCACGTGATGTGCTCACGTTGGCCTGGTAAGTGAGGAGAGTAAGGAGGAGAATGAGAAAGAGGCGAGGCGTCAAGGGAGCATGGCTTGTGGAGGCTATGCGGCTGACGTCATGCCCTCCTACCCTTCTATTCTCCATGCCATAGCTAGACGAAGGCTAGCTACGGTCACGTGATGTGGTCGCGTAGGCCTGGTAAGTGAGGAGAGTAAGGAGGAGAAGGAGAAAGAGGCGAGGCGTCAAGGGAGCATGGCTTGTGGAGGCTACGTGGCTGACGTCATGCCCTCTCCTACCCTTCTATTCTCCATGCTATAGCTAGACGAAGGCTAGCTAAGGTCACGTGATGTGGTCACGTAGGCCTGGTAAGTGAGGAGAGTAAGGAGGAAAATGAGAAAGAGGCGAAACGTCAAGGGAGCATGGCTTGTGGAGGCTACGCGGCTGACGTCATGCCCTCCTACCCTTCTATTCTCCATGCCATAGCTAGACGAAGGCTAGCTACGGTCACGTGATGTGGTCACGTAGGCCTGGTAAGTGAGGAGAGTAAGGAGGAAAATGAGAAAGAGGCGAGGCGTCAAGTGAGCATGGCTTGTGGAGGCTACGCGGCTAACGTCATGCCCTCTCCTACCCTTCTATTATCCATGCCATAGCTAGACGAAGGCTAGCTACGGTCACGTGATGTGGTCACGTTGGCCTGGTAAGTGAGGAGAGTAAGGAGGAAAATGAGAAAGAGGCGAGGCGTCAAGGGAGCATGGCTTGTGGAGGCTACGCGGCTGGCGTCATGCCCTCCTCTACCCTTCTAGCCTCCTTGTGAAAACGACTCGCCTAAAAACTGCTGCGCCCCTCGCGGTGGCCAAGGTTTTCATCGCCACACACGCGTGGCCCGCCGCGCGTGCGTTGAAAGGTCACAAAGCTCCCTTTTATTTTGACTCGGGTCTCTGCGACTACTGGGTGAATCAAGGAGCGATAAAATTTCGTGCGCGCTAATACGATTTAGAAGTAAAATGCGAAACTGCGTCGATGTCGTGTTCCCGCTAACAGTGTCGCGATGTGTACTTCAAGTAAAGTACGAGAAACTTACTTGAAGTAGCGCTATAAGCACAATATACTTAAAGTACTTCCAAGTTCCCAACACCGCTGATACACGACCGCATGCCGGTACAATGCTCACACAGATAAAAACGGCCAGGGGAACCCAAGATCCCTGCAGGTTCTGCCAGCTCTGCAGTGCGAACTTTCGCTCCACGTGCTCCGAGCTGCGAAGCGTTAGCATATTCTGCCACTGACTCAAAAAAAAAAAAAAGAGAAAAAGTTTAGATATTTTTAATAAAACAAGCAAACAAACACACAAACAAACAAACACACAATCAAACAAACAAGCAAGGGTTTTTGGGTTACAGGACGAATTCTAGCAGTCGGGACCTGTGTCCCGAGGTTCGTTTGTAAGTTGAATACAAATGAACCTCGGGGCATAGAAGCAGTAAACTCGGGGACTGTCTGTGCGACGTTTATAGATTAGGATTGCAGAGTGATCTACAAGCGTTGAGTCAAAGGCGCAAGAGCGCTGATACTTGAACGCAGGTTAAAGTCGGGCACGTGCACTCCTCCTCTATTTGGAAATGCCACAGAAAGTTCTGTCAGATTATAACCAAAGTACATGCTCGCGCCGATACATGCCAAAGCGCGTGCACTTCGTAGACACGTAAACAATGGTGGTTCGGAAAATGGCTGAGATTGTCAGCAAGCTGTTCGCGCCCCCTAAGACAAAAGCGATGACGACGAAAATTGTCTGGCACGCACTTTCGATTCGCTCTCGGCCGCGTCTTTGACCTCTGTCTACAACAAAGTGCTTCGCTTCCCAGAAGAAACCGATGTCCCCCGACGGTTCGACGAAGTGCGGCGTCACCACGAATGCCGGCTCAGACCAGGGTGCGTGCGGCCGGATGCAGTAGAGACGTGCCCGTGGTCTCCCAGCTGGGATTACCCGCTGGCCCGATTGCACGTCGGACATGGCTTCGTCGACTCCGTTCAACCGCCGGCAAGATCCAAACATGACAACGACATCGTCGACGTCATCGTCTAGCACGCCGAGCAGCACTTCGACAACAATGTTCAACGTCAGCAAGAACATGCCGCAGACCACGACGTCAGAAGACGACGAAAGCAGCTGCCACAAGGTGAGCATTGCCTTCTGTGCCCGGTGTAAAAACGTTGCGATGCGATCAACCAGATAAAGTCTTTTTGGAGTGCGCCCCAGTAGCCTATTCCGACAGCGTCTCCGCCGGCCAAACGGCGCAACTAAATAAGCCCCCCAAAAAAGTATATTTGCCATGGCATTTTTGCGCGTGCGCTTTCAGCTCGGCGCGTCTGCCCTGACCTCGACAGACGGACGCTGACCTGAACACCGCTCCAGAGATCTCTCGGCTTCGTTACGCGTGTAAAACTGTTCTTGCCGCCGCTGAGGCACGGAACTAGGGTCAATAACGAAGCTGTGTCAAAGCAACACGCGTAGTGCCAGTGCTGAGTTGTGCATGACGCGGCACACACAGAAAACTACTGAAAAAACAAGCATGTCGTATAGAGAATCGTGGGAAACCGGGTCCGGGGCATGCTGCCGCTGGCAGATCATCGAAGAGTCAAATGGTGGCGCCGCTTGAAACCAAGGCGAGGAGAGGACGTTAGCTATAGACCTTTGCAAGAAGAGCTCGCTGGCCGCCGCCATCTTGCAACTCGAGCGACCCCTACCTGCCAAAAATTTCGCGCCACCCGCCTGAGCTGTGGAAACCCAGTCAGCGTGACTCCCCACCTGCATTGTGCATTTAGAGTTCGCCGGCTTTCCTTGAAAGTGTTTGCTTTATTTGCCAGTTCAGGATGCATGCGTGTTTTGTGTTATCATCCACTGTGAGAATTAGGGAATACCAGGGCTCGTAGCCTGCTCGACCTTCGCAGGAGACGAACGAAGAAAGCGAACGTCAAGTAGCCAGCGACGCGGGCCATTCGACATTCTCCGAGGATTATTTCCGTTGAGATAATCTCCGAAAAGCCTTCCCTACTATGTTGACGGTCTTGGCGAGAAGTAGCTGATAGGGTGCGGGGGGGAACTGAATAGACACGTTCGTTCATTTGCCTTAGTGCTGTGTAAAAAAACATCACTCTGCAAAACGTACCCCAAGACAAGCCAGATTCCGTCCGATCGTCGTAAAGTGACTATCGTCGACACTGTACATTTGATATGCTGTGTTATTTGAGACCTATCTCAAATCCTGCTCGGATAACGCGGCACCGTGGGGTACGTACAGTATACGTTGTTCGATTGGCGGGACTTGTTGAATTTCATATATTGAGCGGGGAATACCCACGCAGTTCGGCTATCCTCTGGTGTGGTCAAATATTTTAGGCAGCTAAGATCTTTGTAGATCGACACGGCTGACTGTATGGTGCCGTTAAAAAGATCAGCATAAAATGAAACAAACATTCCAGTTGCATTTGTTCTGTTCCGCACGGACTCGCCGAAAATAGCTTTCATTTGTTTGTTTTTGTTACCAAAAATAATGCAATGCTTTCTTAAAAACTTCGAGAAGTTCTCTTCGCCATAGAACACAAAACAACAAAAAAACAAACAGAAAAAAAAAAGAGGCGATTCTGCCGCTACCAGCTTTCGGAATTGCGCCTACGCAGGCTGCCACAGTCTACTGACGAGAAAACCCACAGCCCAGCGCAGTCGGGCAACACTGACGTACCCTCTCAGAACCAGGGACGCGCGCTGGAAATCGCTTCGTTCGAAACTGCCGCTGGAAAGGCCTATAGATGGCGCGAGCAGTGTCTAGACTTATGTATATCTTACACCATGCTCCAGTGCTATGAGCTCGGGCCAGTCCTCTAACCGTTCTTGCAATAATTGTGTTGAGTGTATGCTTAAGCGGCGAAGTTATAGCCAGCCCCATGGGCTCCTGGTGTCCTGGTGTTACCGTTGTATGAGAAATCTAGCCAGCGCAGTACCACTATTAGCCTGGGGTCTTCTACGTGTCTCATGCAGTATTGATGCGCACGACCGCACGCCGATACGATGCTAATTCAGATCGAAATGGGCAGGGGTAAGGATTGAACCCAGGATCCCTGTGTTTTGAAGCGCGAGCCTTCGCTGCACTTGTTCTAAGCTGCGATGCGTTAAAGGCCGACGACCAGACTCGAGATTTTGCAAGGCAGAAGATCCTCCTCACCATGGGAGAGGAGGAAACAAACAACGGTGAACAGGGTAGAAGGGGGGAGAGGAAGAAGAGAGGGAAAAGTGGAAAGCGCGAACTGGTCGTCGGTCTTTAGCACACACGACCACCGATCCCCCTAATCGTTGTCGTTGTTCTTGAAAGCGTGAATAACCGCATTGTATCATTTGTGCGTGCAGGTCACCTGCAAGTCGACCTCCGACATCCAGATCGATTTTGTGCAGTCGGTGCCACAGGCGGGCCCGATGTACGGCCAGCAGCCGCCACCTGGGTTCAATTTCTACATGCCCGTGGGACGCACCGTGCCCGTGGTGTTCACAGGTCACGGCATCCAGATACCGGGCTTCAACGCTCCCGTAAGCGCGTCTTCCACGCCGGCAACCTGTTGGATGCCCGACGCTGTTACCGAGGAAGAGTCCAGCAGCAGCACCCCCCGCAACGCGGAGCAAATGGAGGAGAAAATTGCCGTCGCTGGTGTTTTCAAAATCTTACCCGAAGGTACCTACCTGCCGACCTTCGTTCAGATGCAGGGCGATGTCGCGGAAGAAAAAACGGAACCTGAAGTTCCTAAGCAGGGACAAGAGGATCAACAGGAACCTGTGCGAGCGATGTTCGAACAAGAGGTGACGATAAGAATGCAGTTACCCCCCGAGGGTCAGAAACCGTACACGTGGGATCAAGTGCCACAGCAGGTGCCTTCACCGTCGTCTTACGGGCAACGGTGGCTTATGCCACCGCTTATGCCAGTTTCACAGCCTCAGGCGCAACAGTACCAGTACCAAAGTTATCATCCCGACTCTCCACAAGACACTTGGCAACAGCAGACCATGATGCAGTCTACGATACCTCTCCCTCAGGTGTGGCAGACTCAGGAGGAGTTGTACGGGCAAGAAGGTTTTATACAGTCGCATCCGCGTGGACGGTATTCAGTTGAAACACCAGGAGCAAAAAAATTCGATTCCGACGACAACACTACTGATGTACAACACTCTTCTGTCCGGGCTGAGTTTGTCTTGCTTGATCCCCGTTCCGGGTCTGTCCGCAGGACCTGTTCCTTACATGGCGTAGCACAGGGCGCTTCCGCACCGTCTGGCATCACGGAAACAGTACCGGTTGTGCATCTTGACATCAAAGAAAACAGTAGCCGAAAAGAATCCCTTCAAGTTGGCTTTTCTACCCTACCTCCGTCCCATGACAGCGTGTGCCATAGTCAAACCCAAACGTCTAAAGCGTCTCAGATGACTCGAGCTACTCAATCGATTGACGCCTCCAGTGCTCCCAAAGTGAGTGACAGAGCCGGGACAACTCAAATGACAATTATAGCTGAATCATCAAGCGCAGGGTCATTGACACAAGCTTCCTGGCCATGCCGTGGTTTGCAGACATCTGCAGGAAGGGATGGTAGTAAACGGCCGCAGCAGCAGCCACCGTGGGAAGCTACGCTCGTAGGTGACACAGGAATGCTATGTGAGGGCGATGCTCTCCCACACCTGTTAGCTGTATCACAAAAGATGGACGTTGCGTGTGACAACAATCAATGGTCAACAAGAGCGGTCAACCAAACTGAAACTCAGTATGCTGAAAGCCACAGTACCCAGTATGATGGCGTCTTTGCTTCTATTCACGACTCCAAACAAATTCGGCCTGTCGTCGCGTCGTCTGCAATGCCAAAAATGTTGAACATCTCGGTTGGGGATCCCCGGGGTCCTCCTCGACATCCTGCGTGTAGATCCCAGTCGCGACTTACGGTTGATCGTACGGGGGCTGACGTCACCGTGCAAGGTTCTGTATTGGAGCGGCAGACTGGTTTGGAGCGTGGTTTAGGGCATACTGCTATGCAGGATCTGGCAATGCCGACTGGAATTTCGTGCCATCAGGATCGCCCAAGGAGTGCCATCTTTCCCTCACTGTTGAACATCACCATGCAGGCCGCCACTATCTTGGAGCGTCTGGATCGTCTGGAGCGTCGTTCTCCGTCTCCAACCATGATGACTTCGACCACCCAGGCGACTATACCAGGACGTTTTGGACGTCCAGAGACCCCGGAGCAGCGCCCGACGTCACCCACGTTCTTGATGGGTGCTGTGCGACAGGAAGGGTCACCGCAACCTTGCGCAGCAATTAGTTCAAAGAAAGACGTATGGCAGCAGCAGTACGCGACGAGGGGCGGCTGTCAGATCAGCGTCTCAATGGGGACTCAGACAAAAAACGCAGCTTCTCAAATTCTCGCTGACGGGGATACTAGGGGGCAAGTGCGTTCTCCGTTGCCTCCCATTTCGACCGTGTCACCTTCATCATCTTTTGAGCCGGGCCTCCTGAGGGATGTCCTGCCAAAGACGACTCCGACGAAAGATGCGGCGTTGCAGACGGATGTTGGTTTAGCACCGTTTTCTTTGATCTTCGGTCACACACCTCCGGCGGAACCGTGGGCGCTTCCGGTGCACACTCCGTGGAAGACAGGTAAGGGGACAGGAGGTAAACCAAGCCTTGGGGCAGTGTGGTTGGCCCACACTCAAATAATTGACAGCGACCTTTATGCTCAAAATCCGGTCTCGTACACGTTACTTAAAAAGAAATAAAATCGGTTACGATTACAATTACAATTACTCTTTGTTAGAAATTATTAATGCGAAAGAATCAACTGTCCCATGGAGCGAAGCCGGTGTTGTCTGTAACCATCTGTAGCAGCGAAACGGCAATGGACCATTTCCACATACCGACGGCACCAGGCGGTGGCTGTACGAACTAAAAATAGAGGAAGTAACCTACCTGCGCTACCAGTCGATAATGGGAGCTACGCTACCAGTTTCTTCGCTCTCTGAGCAGCGGCGCCTGCCCAACGCGACTTGAAAGAGGGGCATCCGTGGCGTTCACCCAAGCGTCGTGCTTTCCTTTCCGTCCACGTTCTTTTTTTGTGTAACAGAATTATATATATGCTGCAGTTACGTGTTCTACTCGCTGATATACAGTCTCCTTCCGAATTTCCTCGATTTTTCGTTCCGACTTCCGCCGCTTGGCATCGGGCGCTCGCGCCTGCGCAGAACGCTTCTCGGAAAAGGTCCCTTAAATTCCCATTGGCCAGCGCAACCGCAGTTAAATTCCCATTGGACAAAGGCACAGCAACGCGGATGCTTAGTCGCGTAATCCGGCGAGGCCGCTCAAAATCAAAACAAACGCGTCTAAAAAAATATTACAAAGATAAGCACAGCAACGCGATGGATTGTCACGAAGACGGCGGGGCCGCTCAAGGTCAAAGCGGACGCGCCTCAGAAATAAAACACACAGAAAAGCGCAGCAACGCAGATGCATCGTCACGGAAGCCGTGGAGACCGTGGGGTTTCGCGGCGTCTGCGCAATGGGGGGGCGCGATGCCACCGCCAAAGCGCTGTGTGAAAAAAAGGAAGACGTGGCGAGCTGCTTGTAGGAATGCGCTGCGTGTAGGAATGCTTTCGCATTCCTACACGTAAAGAGTCTTAAGCGTCCTCTTGAGTCTTTTACTATGATTCCTTGAGAGAAAAAGTCATTTGCCATTACTTGAAAAAGTAACCATTATTTTCTCGATCATTTCAAATTTCCAAAACTGCAGATTTTTCTGCCGGGTTGAAAGCAAGCCTTTTGTACTGTTTTTAGCGAGTATTCACTGGCGGCCATAGCTGTGTGCACGACTGGTGACTCGTGAGCCCGTGCTCACGGCGAGCTTCCACAGTTATTTTGAAACGTGCATTTCGCACTATCGAGAATGCCGGCCTTAGGACCGGCATTCTTATCTGAGCTCGTTTTGAGCATGCGCTCTAAACCATTGCCCTCAAATATTACGTCCAGTGAATACCTACTAATATTGGGTTATAATCACAGGATGACAAGCTACTCATATTTTTAATCCACCCCTTTTGGTAGACGATATATCCCTGTTGGAGACTTGGTTAAATGATTCCATGGTAGAAAACTTGCGGACATGAAGGGCACCATTAGGGAACATGAAGGATATGAAGGGCACCACTTCTTCGTACCAACTAAGGGGTGAAAGATAAGCAACAATGGCCAGAGAAGCGATGCTTCGGGAGTTCAGTCTAGGTCACAGTGGCTAAATGGAGCTTACAGGACCTAGCTACGTCTCAGAGATGGCAGTAATGGCATTACTTTCTGTAGTAATGAGTAATGCAATGAATTTCATTTCTAGGTTGGTAATTTAGTAATGTAATGAATTACTTTCAGGCAGTGATTTCGAGAAAATTTCTCATTACTTTTCAAATTGCGTTTTCTTCCAAATGAAACAGTTAGTTTGCAAGCCTTAAGAGAGGAAAATACCAACATTATTTTCCATAGCGAAATGTCATGAAACAGACATCAGCTCAAATAAACGACGGTCATCTGAGAGCAAAGCCTCGTACGAGATACACATCGCTACACTGTTAGCGCGAACACGACATCGGCGCATTTTCGCACTTGACATTTAGTTTAAGCGAGCGCGAAATTTTATCGCTTACAATATAGAACTAAATTAGCTCTTTCCGTAGCAATAATAACTTGGATGACATCCCTTGGTTTCAAAGAGAAAAACTGCAAAAACCGGCGATCGCTTGTTCGCGCTAACAGTGTCGCGCTCTGTACAGGTCAGACGCACAACGGCGGGCTCGAGAGTCGAAGGAGATGGAGAAAAGCTTTCGTGGGAAGAAAACTCTGGAAAGCCACTTACGAACTTTAGTCAAGACAGATCCACGGCGCCACGTCATCACGACGTGCTTCGTGCACCCTTAAGCTGACAGTGCGGTCGAAGCAACGGGCTCACAGGAATCAATCAACCACCTTCTTTTCATCCCCTGACCCCTTCTGTGCGCGTGGGTATAAAACGAGAGCGTGGTTACGTGAAGAGGAGAACAAGGTCAAACCGTAAGATTCAACCATCGTAAACAAAAAGCACCGGAATAAATACCCAAATGCCTTGTCAAGGCCTCAGAATGTTTTGTGCGTAGCCTTAGCCTTGGTAACTGAAGATGCTTTTGGTCTGAAAAGACGGGAAGCGAGCAAAGCTGGTGCCTCTCGTGGTATGCGCCCCTGCCTTTCCTTGGGGGAGTTCAGTCGGGAATAAGCAAACGAGAGAATATCGCCACCCGTTTGTTGGATAAGTACAGATTGTCGGAAGCTCGCGCCATCCCTTTCCACGACTGGCGACGCTTCTACCCATCCAACGCCCAGCCCCTTGTCTGACAACGCGCAAGAACTGGGGCTCTTCGGGTGTCTTGGAACAATAATCCTCGAGAGGATGCGCGAGTATGCGTCGGATTAGACTGCGCCCGAGTCGGAAGGAAAACGTTTCACATGACGACTTCTCGTAGGAATGAGCTCCCGTGGCAGGACTAAAGTTACTGACACGGACTATAACCCCTTCAAAACCAGGAAGACGGAATCCTTCACCGTTGAATGAAGAGCGATACCGGTGCGTCGACTGTCCTTGAGTCGCATCTACAAAAGCCATTCATCATGTTTAACACTTCCGTCGTGGGAGCCAGCGGAACGACTGTTCAGTATGGTTAAATTCGAGGCGTATGGGGCTGCTACGGTGTAAACAGGAAGTTCAAGTTTTAGTACCTATTCTATAAATAAAATAAGCACCAATTTCTGCCTCAAGGTATTTGACAAGTAACGTTAAAGTAATTGTAATGTCATGTCATTATTTGTAGTCTGGGGTAACTTGTAATGTAATTTAATTGCATTTTCGCAGTTTCTCAAAAAGTAAGCAGTGTAATTTAATTACTTCTTGAAAGTTATTTTGCCACCTCTGCTTCGTCGCCCCAAGGAACTTTTGCACTCGCGTGTGCCACGCTCACGCAACATTACCCAGAAAAAACACACAAAACTTAAGGTGGGAAAATGGTGCATTCGTGTTCAATGCCGACCACTTGTTTTACATGTGAATAAGATATTACGTTATTTGTCATACATTAGCTCTGACATTATCTGGGTTTGGTTATCTCGGGGGGGGGGGGGGGGGGGGGGGTTAGAGAGTAGAAATGCTTTGAGCAAGATTTAGTTATGGGTACCGTCCCATAATGCAACGCGCGGTTACGCTGACGACGACGGTGACGCCTCTCAAACTGGAAACGGGCGCCTAAGAGCTGCGTTCAAAAATGACGCCCGCCGACGTTGCTTGATGGAGTTTTGAAAAGGGTCTGTTGCAAAGCACTCCAGTATTCACGCTCGTTTGCAGGTCCAGTATCAGGACACTACGGTCAACTACCCACAGAAGGCGTCTTCGGCGACTCCATCTCAGAGCCCGACAGATACCCGTCACCGGGTCCATGGTCCCAACCACCGGGTGCACCATGGCAAATGCCATCTTATCCCGCCGGAGTACGGGCATCTCCAGAGATCTACCCTTGTTGCCACCTGGTCCAAATGTTCCAGACCGGGCAGGATCGTTTGAGTCCCTCTGCGCTGTCCCCACTGCCCTACTCTGCGTCATCTCGCTTGGTGAACAAATGGCAAGAGGAACGCGTGGTTGAGCAGCGGATAGAACTGATCGGGGACATTTTTCGAGGGCCGACAGAAGGGTCACCGGGGGTGTCTCCCGGGACATCGGGGCAAGAGTCCGCAGGAGTGAATACAGAGTCATACTATGAGGAGCACATGGGCGGGGCACTGGCCATGGGATCGGGGTCCATGGAACTCGACAGCGGTTCGCAGGATCTGGCATCATCTGGCGACGGCGGTGGTGGTGCGTTTTTCGCTGGCGGTGGTATCTTCAGGCCGGATGCTGTTGAGGACACGAAGCGAAGATCTTCAATTGAGACCACAAGCAAGTGAGCGATAGTCCCAACGAGATTGTTAATTTTTCTAAACGTTGTCCTATTTTTTATATGATTCCTTTGATGGGTTTTTTTGTTGCGCCACTTTCAAGGCGCCCACAACACGATCGGGTAACCGGAGTGCCGGTAGTCTAGACGTAGCTTACTTAGTGGCTTTAGTTTGAACAATGCACGAAAAAACGAGGAACTGACAAGTCTCGTACACTGTCTGACAGCGTGTCAAGGTCAACCAAGGTGGTCGCCATTATACCGGAGGTGACCGTCATCTGCTTCCTGCTCGCTTTGATGCTGGTGCTGGTGGCGTCTGCCATCTTGCTGTCCTGGACCGTCCAGCGACACGAACGTGAGGAGTGCTCCTTGATCTGCAGAAGCGTCTATGACGATGTCGTTAAATTACTAAAATCTGGCACTTGCATATGATGACAAAGCTCTGATTTTAAAAGTTGGTTCGCGTACTTGCGCCTGCTTACGACCGGACGATTTACGACTTCTTATGATATGCTACGACGAGCACTATTAGAATACGTTTATTAACAGAAAAGACTAAGAAAGCTTAATTGACTAGAGGCATCTTATGTGGCGGACTTAAGACGAGTGAACACTGTATACACTCCGTGCGACGCGACTGGCGCGCCGCCGCGCGGCCGTTACCGAAGGTAGGCAGTGAGAACCCCAGAGAAAACGAAACCGAAACCACGCCACGTACGTTGGTACACATTGAAGTCTAAGCGGTGCGGTTGCGCTGGGTTCACAGCATGACGTGCTGCCGGTGCTGCGTCGTTAAATACTTCAATAGTTATGCGTCGTATCTCGTGGGGACAAAGTTTCACAGTTTTTCACCTCGCCAATGTTTTGTGGGAGAGCGACAACGATGGACCCGTGCCGTACGACGCGAAACATTTAGTCTCCCGATCATATCTGCCACTGTGTCGGCACGGCTGACGTATTCTACACTGCCGCTTTGCGCTCTGCGTTTGTTTTCGTACCAGTGACGCCTACATGTTATAGCGCCGATGGGACGAACTGAAATGTCACCCCACACTCGCGGGTATGCAGTGCCAATTTCGTTCGAGGAATGCCCTCCAAAGACGTTTCGTCCCCATCGTACGTGTCGATGATATCTCCGGACTAGTATGGCACGCAATCTGTACTTCATTTAGAAAGATTCGAACAAGAAAAAGAAAAAAAAAAGTGACAAATATGAATTTCAGGAAAACTACAATAAAACTCGGAATCACTGGAGAATCGACGATTGAGTATGGAAGTTTATGTAGTGTGCTTTCTTTTTTGATCAGCCTCCTTTTGGATGTGGAAACGCTGACACCCCGAGTTCTGTAGACAACAATTTTATTTCTCGGCTTTAGAGCCACCTATCACAAAGTTGTTCGAACTGGAAGTACCGTCCACTGGTCCCTTCCTACCTGTAAAGTGTGCACCTCCCACGATGAGTGGTATTATCTCACAGCCTTTGACGGTCAACACTGGTTCCCATTTAGTTACGCCGCCCAAACTAAATTTCCACTTGGTTTCGCTATGCCACCTCTTTTGGTAGAACAAGTGTTGTGTCAAGTTACGGTCATGTCAAAGTACCTGTTTCCTGAAAATCAGCACCTCGCGCCACAGGTTATTGCACAACAGCTGACCGCAAAAGCCTTTGACGGTCAAACCGTGTGTTGGCCGACAACTCTGTTTTCTCGGCTTTAAAACCACCTTTCGTAAAGTTGTTTCAATTGGGAGTACAGCCCCACTAGTCCCTTCCTACCTGTAAAGTCTCCACCTCCCACGACGAGTGGTATTTTCTTGACAGTCATTTCATGGTCAAAACCGGTTACCATTGAGTTACGCCGCCCAAACCAAATTTCCACCTGGTTCCCCTACGCCACCTATTTTTTGTATAATAAAAAAAGTGCTGCATCATGTTACTGTAAAGTACAAGCACCTTTGTGCCCAAATATGCACTTCGCACAGCCCGGTTATAACACAACATTTTGGGTTCAATATTGGGTATCCCGTACAGCTTTATTTCTTTATTCGTTAGAAACATAACTTTCACACCTGTTAATGAAACTTGGCACACTTCGTGCACAAACTTAGTGAACATCTCACTCACCTCCAAATATCACCGTTCCAGCAGTCCCGTTTACAGTGACGAGCGAAACAAATTTCCCACTCAGAGCAATTATAGTGGCGGCCGTCTTGCTTTTCGGAAAATTGCTCCAACCCCTTTTTCGGCCGCAACTAAAGCAATTACCCATAATAACGACTCAAACTCTATATATAAGAAGTGGAGCACAGCTAGATGCCCTTCTTAAATTTGCCCCAACACCCATGCTACGTCAGCCTCAACGTATCGGCTCAAAAAGCGAAAGATTCGTCCGTGCGCTTCCGCCGCCACAGCTTCCCATGTGAAAAGGCGCCGCAGGCTATTGAACGCGCCTCATTGTCGAACGCCAGCTCCTCCGCTAGCGGCGCTACGCGCGTTTTGCAAAGCGCCCCCGCACGGAGCGTATAGAGTATAGAGAGCCTGTATTACAGAGAGCTACCAACTGCTTGATCGGGTCACGTAGTTTATGGGTTGCATTTGTAATACGAGCTGCGAGGAGGTGACGAAAGCCTTGATTGTCTGCAAACGTCTCCGCCTTTCCGTCTGCTTTCCTCCTCGCCATGCTACAACGCAGCTCATGCGCGCTCTAAACCAATGATCGCAGGAGGCGTCCGCCATCAAATTGCAAGCGCTGCCCGCGGTTTGAGTTGAACCCTCTCCACAACCTAGGCTCTCTAGAAGACACACTGGGACGTTGGCGCCTTGTATTCGCGACTCCAACTGTCTACAGGTGGCGCCACTCGTTTTCTAAAATGGCGGTTAACACCAACTCATGTTTACAAACAAACCGAAGCGCCCCTAGTGGACGCCACCGGCGCCGCGCATGCGCGGTGGATGGTGGGCAAGAAGCCCGCCGTCGCCCATAAACAAACCATTGAATTACGTTGTTTTCGTCGTCGGTGGGAGTCTCCGTGCTCTTTTTCGCGTTGGAATTGTTGATTCTACGTCCTTCTAACAATGTCTGACTATTTGAGCGGCTTCAGCAAAATTATTGAGGCAAAACTGTCCGTGAGTAATGTGACTTGTGGCGATTCATTTCACGTGGACGCCGCAGAATGGGCGCTAAAGCCTGACTCGCACGATGAGATTCTGCTCGCTATTTTCAGTCGCGACGTCGCTCAGGCTGCAAAAGCGTGGACCGTAGCTGAGATGGTGGACGTCGATGCTGAAAACCGCAAGTAGAATCGGGCATTACAAATCGGTGATGGTTACTGGAAACAATGATCAATATCTTTTTGTATCTACTGTTTACACTTAGCCTACTTACCCCAACCGACCTTCAAGAGTGTTTTGAGGCCTGCACTTAGTTCTTATCGCAATTACCGGGTCAACGTTTGGTTTACGGGCCGCTGTCGTTTGAACGAGCTGACGACAAAAAGCAGGCAAGTTTGCAAGAGCAGACGACAGTTCGAACGCCTGCGGAATTGAGTACGGGCAAGAAGCACCGCGTCCCGCGTCAACAAACCATTGTAATGTCACATTGTCGGCGTCTGTGTGAGTGTGCATACTCTTTTTCGCGTTAGAATTGCCTATTCTACGTTCTCATAGCAACGTCTTATCACTTTAATCATCTGAGCGAAATTATCAAGGCTCGTCACACCTCTAAACTTTGCGTAAATAATTTGACGTGCGGCGATTCATTCGCGTGAATGCCGAAGAATGGACGCCAAAACAATGATGAGATTCTTCTAGATATTTTCGGTCGCGACGTCACTCGTGCTACAAAAGTGTAGAAGGTAGCAGCGATGATCGACGTCGATACTGAAATTCGGAAGCGGGAACAGACCAAGCGTAAAAAGTCGGTGATGGCCACTAGTACCAATGATCAACATCCTGTATCTACTGTTTACACCGAGCCTACATAAGTCTTTTGAGGCCTGCAATTACTTCTTGTCGCAATCACCCGGTCAAATTTTGGTCTACGGGCCGCTTTTGTTTGAACGAGCAGACGACAAAAAGCAGGCTCGAAAGAGCAGACGAAGGTTCGAACGATCATGCGGCCGTGTGAATTTGAAAACGCACTGGGGGGGGGGGGGGGGAGACCCGTGGGTGGCCCGGGCAACTTGACGGTTTTCTCTCGTTCATGTTGGAATAAAACAAATACATCTGGCGACCACAAAGTGTTGCCCGCACAAACAATCGTAGTTCGACAGCGTCTGGTTTGCCCGTGTCACGGCTACTATCCACGTACTCGGACGAACGGAGCGGACAGAAACACATGCAAACAGATTTTCAAACCTTTCCACACTCTTTTGCTACAGCCCCCGTCGCAGCATTTTGACGAGGACGCAGGTTTTTTGCCTGGTTTATCCGAAAAGAACCCAAGAATGCATGTCTAGCACGGCGACTTCTGCCCACCGCCGCAGACCGGAAGTGCGACCGACGCGCCACCACCGCGGCGTGACGTAGGAGAGTTGAGTTCGTGTATAGCGAGGGTCGGAGAGGCGTGCTGGTATACCAGTTGCTGAGCCTGTCTAGTGTGCTGGCTTCACTGAGTGACACAAATTATGCCCGCTTATACGAGGAAACTAGGCTGTTAGGCCTGCAGGTCACCTCTTTATCCTGAAAACAAAAATGGTGTTTAGCATAATATTTATGCCGGGAGGCAGTTTTTAATTCTGGAACGAAACCAAAACCAACCTCTATTTTGGATTTAATTTCTCCGTATACGTCTTAATTTCGGATTCTTTCATAACTCAAGATGTATCTCACATTGTAATTATTTAGTTAAATCAGTTGTTCCCGGAAGCCGCTTCGGTGGCTCCGAGGCGAGAGCGCCGGCCTACGGATCCCCAGGTGGCGGGTTCGAATCCCGACCGAGGTGCCCGCAATATGACGGAGGCTTATTGCGGAGAAGGCGCCGTGTAACCGAGCTTTCGGTTGCACGTAAAAAGATCCCCAGGTGGTACAAATAAATCCTCAGTCCTCCGCTGGGGCGTGCCAGATGCCCGTCGTTGGTTTGGCACGTAAAACCCCCAAATATGACTTAGTTGTTCCCGGAAACTCTACTTTGCACCATACGTGTACGATCGAGACACTTCAGAATATTTTGCAGAGTTCAGTGTCCCTTTAAAGAGAAGGTCTTTCATACACCTTAGAGGAATCAGAATGTTGTATTTGTTTAAAAAAAGAAGCGCTAATATTTGTGTTCTTGCTGCTTTTTTTATTTACTCAGGTAATTGTCACGTAAAATAATGAACTGCGGACTTTTTAATCGGTTTTTGGGCACTTAGATGATTAATTGCTTTAGAATTTATTCTAAGCCAAGGGTGGTGAGTTTAAAATATGTTCACAAAACGTATAAATTAAGAAACGCTGTTTTCACTACAAAATCCTAAAAACGGAATCCGAGTTAGGGAACAAAGGTGAATATGCGCTTTTTAAGACAACGCGTGAGGCATAGGGCTTTGTATTAATTTCTATCTTAATAATTATTTCAGAGTTTTTCACAGGCTAAAAAGAAAGCAGTGAGACCTTTCTGTAAAGACTATTATGGCTAAACAGCGTATTATTTTGATTGTGGTGTGGCCTACATTACCGCATGTTGTAATAATTATAATACAGCTAAGATATTTCAATACGTAGTTTTTCAAGCTCTAATATAATTTGTTGCTTATGATCTAATTTCAAACGCGCAGACAACTATGACAATTCAAAGTTGGAGAATTATCATCACTGGCGCCAATTGCAGCAGTTTCATTTATCAGTTATAAAGAAATAAAATTGTCTAAAATAAATGGAAAAAATTCCAGATACTCAAAGAAATTCGTACAAAATGGCAATAATTGTGAGTAAAGCATATGGTGCTATCAAGGTAGTGACGTTTGACAATTGGCAGAACTTCCAAAGTCGCCGCCAATTCTCCCGAACCAAATGCCCCAAAATACAAAAGAGGAGTTCTGCTTTTATTTTTTCGTAATTACAAAGCCTCTCAGAACATCTATTTTCTTTAATTTTAACGCACCGTCGTGTCAATCTCAAACCGTCGTGCCAATCTCAGCCTTTCCAATTCGAAGGAACGCCTAACCGCTTGCAAGTCTGCTCACTGCAGCACGTTTCGTTGGCGTTGGAAGACCGGTAAAACAATAGGGAGTTTTATTATTGCGTACGCAAGCGAACGCCAGCACTATCTGCTTGCGTTAACGTTGCGCGTTTCACACTGCCCATGCGCGGAGCCCGAAATTGCGGTCTTTGATTGGCGCATGGCGACGGCGCGCATGCGAAGCGGGGAGCACGGAACTCTAACGCAAACGTACGGCGTTTGCTTTAGTATGTAATACTAAAACTCTCTAGCTACTAAGGCAAAATTCCATACTGGCTGCAGCAGAACATTGGAACCGTGGAGAGTGTTGTTTGCATTCAGGAATGACATTTCGCGAGCCATGATCGCGAGTCGTTCCGCCGTGCCTGCTGAGCAGGAAAACCGGCGGACCCTCACTATAGAGCGGTCCCCGTTTCTGCCGCGACAGGGCGAGCAATGAGCTGGAGACGTGAATACCATGTGACCTGTAGAGCGAATGTTTCGTGGCATTTTGCGGGATCAAATGTACATGCCATTTATAAGAAATAGTCGTTTATAACATTGTCAAACGCTTTTCAGATCTACTGTAAAAAAAATAAAAAAAAATTGCAAAAACAAAAATGTACAGAGCTAGCAAATGTTTCACGGCTGCCCCATAGATGGCGCCAGTGTGTTCTCTCGTCGTAAGAGATCACAAAAGGTCGTAACGCACTCGGTCGTAAGCAGTCGCAACTGTGTAAACAAGCCTTAAGAGATATTTTTTCTTTTTCTTTCTTTTAAAGAGGATTATCGTGTTCGAGGAAAGTTTTTCGTGCAAGCTGTCTGTAATTTGGACGGGTTTGTACGCAGTTTCTTGGTGCAAGCTGATGCTCTTTCTCGTCCATTGAATATGCTGTTCACTTTTGCACGAACACAAATAAACGCCGTAGTTGTAACCTTTTCTCGTGGGGTTAGTACGTTTTTTTCATTATTTCTTGGGTAGACTTCTCTCGCAGCGGGGACGAAGTTAAAACCGTATAGACACTAGTCAAAATAGAGCAACCATCTTGGACAGCTGCGCAATCATGTTAAAGGCGCAAACGGCAGTTCGTTCTGAAATCGGCGAAGCGCAGGAAACGATTACTTCGCTTTTCGGTAACTACGATCAAACTTTACAAAACGTCGTTGGTTGAAGATGTGTCCGCGGAGCAGAGAGCAATGAGAGAGCCAAATGACTGATCTGATTCTAGAGTCATCGCATCGAATCCAAAGTCAATGCCGGGCTTCGAGCGCATTAATTCCAAATATCGAGTCAAATAGCGCCTCCAGAAATCCATCTCAAGTCAGGCAATGTGAATGGAACGCTTATTTTACCGCTCATTTTACACGTTTTATGGTAATTATTCATTTCCGACGGCGTTGTATTTTCCACGGCCCGACGGAAACCTGCGGAGCTTCACGCCTGCTAAGCTTCCAGGGTTTCGACAGTCCGGTACGCAACAGTGCCTACTGCTTCGGCGTTTACTCTTCTGCGACACTCGATAGAAATGTTAAAAAAAAAAAAAAAAAGAAAAAAAAAAAAACGCTTGAATCAACACTTTCAAATTGATGCGTGAACAGCCCCACGAGCAAGCAGGCTGGCGAAAGGACCTTCCCAGTGTTGCAAATATTTTGAGCTAGATGGCGCAACGTGTCACACCAAACTTGACTGCCCGGAGGGTAGTTCCCGTCAGAGAGCTCTTTGGATATCGTCGTGTGCAATCCATGTATATGGAAACCATACATGGGTTACACTGACGCCACATCGCATACTTTTGACCACCATGTGAGAGAAGGAGAGGGAAGCTAGTGTTATAAGAATTTTGAGTGACGGGTCATCTTCTATAGAACAGCAACGCCTGCGCAAATCCGGGAGGCGCAAACGAGGGTCCTGATAAGACGGGAGCTCCTTCTTGCCCTCCTGTCTGGTGTCCATCGGAGTGCTCTTTGAACGACGTCGCGTGCAACCCATGTATACACATACCTTCCGTACTCACTTTGGTCGGGCAACAAACAAAGCCACCGGAGGATGTCAACAACGGAGCGCACCTTTCGTTACTGTTGCCCTCTGCCATGGTTTGACGCTCTTCCATGGCTGACTCACTCACCCGTGGTTCGGCATCGTAGCGCGGGTTTCGAATGTCGTAGTGTCGCGTCGAAAGTGAGGGGGAAGGGTATAGCCAGTGTGCTAACACTCCCCTCTCTGTGGAGGCTGCGGGGTAGGGTTAGAACTGTGTTGTTTAGTAGGCACGGAGGCATTTTTATTGTATGCGCGGTGGCATTCCTGGAAAAATGATGCCATGCCCCCAATGAATATATAGATGCATGGATAAGGAAGAAGACCTTTATGCATTCGCAATTCCTTCGCCACGTTTCACATTGCGCATTATTCCGATAGCAAGTGGTGATTGATAAAACAAATCCGAGGACACCTAAGCACTTCTTATCAGTTGTGAATGCAAAAGCATGAGAGTCGTTCTTTCGCTCCTTTAGTTCGTCTGCGGTGTACTTGGGTGGACGGCCACGTCTCGCTCCTGCCGAGGTTGCGGCCGCATACGATATAAATGCCTCAGTCGCCGCCATGTTCCTCGGCGCCGAGAGGAGAAGAAATGGCCGCAGCCCCCCCCCCCCCCCCCCCCCCGTCCCCCTTTCCCCCTTCCGGCAACGCTTGACACGAGAGCGGCAGCCAAGCACGCACTCTCGTGAGGCGGCTGCCAATGGCTATCTAGGAGCCGTTTTGTTCAGCCAATGGGAGAATGGGCATTTCTTTCGCGTTTTTTCGCGGTTACAGACGCCGCCAACTCCGCTCTATAAAAAAGTTTATGCTTTCGCAATAAAAAAAGAATATATATATATATATATATATATATATATATATATATATATATATATATATATATATATATATACATATATATAATATATATATATATATATATACAGTAGTCTTGTGCGAATAGTGGTTTTGGCCGAATATTTTCGATTCCAATATCGAACAGTTTATTCCCGCCTTTCACTACCAATGCATAACGCTTAGACGAAAACCCAGCTAACCTTGTGAAGGTTGTTCCGCTTGTTCATTTAAAAGCTAAGTTTAATCTATAGATATTTATGTACTGTGACCTCAGAAGGTCTGATGTCTTGGGATGGTAAGTAAACGACGGATTTGACATAAAGGAATCCTATAGAAAGGGCCAACTATACCCCATTGAGTGAATTTACAAATTTTGCTATATAAAATATTCTTTCTTTAATCGCAAGTCAAAAAAGAATGAATCGCGCATGATGAACGCAGATTGTAAGGGCACCTCCGCCTAACATAGTATGCTCCTGCATAACAGTCAGTTTAATTTTGAAACTTTTACTACAATGTAGATATACACATTCACAAAGTTTCCATTTATTTTCAAATACAGCCGGCACGCGTGCACCATCCCGCTTTCCATGTATGTTTTTCTTCCAAGCACGCAATTACGATATTCTTACCGAGCACCAATGTAATGCAGAGAAGCAACACCCGCGGAGCTCGCTTCCGCGGGTATTGCTTCTCCGCAGTGTACCGGTGCTTGGTAAGAAGCGCACTTAACGAAGCTAGCTCGCCGCAATCAACATTTCAAAAAGCGCGAATAGTGCAGTTCTTCTCGAAGCGAATATCGAATAGTGTATTATTCGAAACTACTATTCGAAATTTCGAATATTCGCACGTATATATCTATCTATCTATCTATCGTACTTTCGATGCATTTGACAGAATTTCCAAGGCCAGGCGATTTTTTTCTCTTTTACAGGACCTCATCCCCCAAATGGAGATGCCAAGGGTGAGTTACTTGACACCCTGCAGCATTTCGCTCCCATGAACCTTAACATCCTTGCTCGATAAATCACACAAATTGTACTTTTTGTGAAGACTCTGGTTAGGAGCTGCATACACACCGTCGTCGGGGCCCGACGTCGAGGAGAGACAGTACCCAGCGCTAGCTCCGGCACATATAACTTTATCTAAACTCGGCTTGAGTTCGCGACACAGACAACTGCTACGACGTTCTCCGTCCGAAGGCTTGCGATGGCTAACCGCCCTTTTTTGCTGTTTTTTCCTCTTTTTCCTCTTTTCTTCCCATAGCCGCGAGGCGAGGATTCTTTGTAATCTGGCACGAACGCCACGGTGGGACACACACCCACACACACGTGCCCGCACGCACAGCACCGAATGAGTCGGTAATACACTCCGTCACATTTTGACATGTAAGCGGATCATTACGAGTACCATGTAACAAAATTTGAACACATGTATGTCCTACGTTTCTCGTTCTAGTCTCGGCAGTCGTATAGTACTAAATACTTATCTAAAAAAAATATAATATTTTGCATACACTTTCGTTTTAAGAAAAGTTTGAGCCCAGAAACGCACACAAAATGACTTTAGAGAAGCCGATAATCAAAGAAGATATATTTACTGAAAAATGCTAGAAAATTTGGCGAGCTAAAGATGCACCTTTAAATACTAAAAACAACACAAACAAGACGAAAAACAAGAGAAAACGTACACGGACTGAACGATGACTTTCAACTGATAGCTGACTCGGTGAAAGAAAAATTATCCTATTTTTTAACTTCGATGCATGTGATTTTTTATTAAGTCAGCCGAAAGTTAGCACTCTGTCCATGTACGTCTTCTCTGGTCCTTCATCATGTTAGTGCTCTTTTTAGTTCTTAAAGAGGTATTTACAAACATGATATTTACTGGTAAAAAAAAAAAAAAAAAAAAAAAAACTCGACTGAATGCACAGCTGGAAGATTACGTCGAGCGTTTCCTCGGAGGTTGTTAAACTTGCTGTTTTCCAATTTGCGACAAGGCAAGCTATCGATCTGATCGAAAAACTCGATTAACACGCAAAATGACCAGTTGGCTTTGCTGGAGTCTATAAGCTGGTTCACACATTTGTTTTTGAGTATGCTCGATTGTTTTTGCGTTTTTTTGCGACCGCCATCGACGAGAGAACAGACCGGCACACTGACGCCACCTATCGGATAGCACTGGAACTCTTCCGACCTGCGTGTGTATTTTTTATACATATATTTGAAGCACCGTTCTTTAACAATGAATTTGAAATAAATCTGACTATGTTATCAGCGTCTATTTTTTATATATAGTGCGTAGATTTAATCGCGCCATTACTGCAAAACTTTCAGTCTATACTTATGAAGGTATCGGAAGTGTTTCCAGGATAATACCATGACATATAGATGGCGCCAGCGTGCCTGTGCGTTCTCTCGTCATAGGCAAAGGAACCCGACGCACTTTAGTACACTGAAATACAAATTTGTGAATCAGCCTTAGGACGAAGGTCTGATGGACATTTTACACCTTGTTCCGAGCACAAAATGGCGAGGATATCTTTGGTTACAGGCTCCGGAGGTGGGCACGGCCCCGGAACTGGACACGGCGCTTCGAATACTTCCATTCCCATCTTCGGTTAGTGCGCCATGTTTTACATAAAAGTTCTCCATGGATAATTTTTTTTTGTTTTTACACATGTGTTTAAACCTAAAGTTTCATATAAAACAAATCCAAAAAGGGCAACGCAAAAGTGTAAGACGTATATATACTCGCTAGATTTAGATGGGAAACTTGAATTGGTGTATAGGGCTCTTGCACGAGACCAGGATGCAACGCTACTTCCGGTTCGGCAATCTCGCCGGAACC
Source organism: Ixodes scapularis (assembly GCF_016920785.2). Lineage (NCBI taxonomy): Eukaryota > Metazoa > Arthropoda > Arachnida > Ixodida > Ixodidae > Ixodes > Ixodes scapularis. The sequence goes on along the minus strand of NW_024609836.1, from coordinate 43,429,677 downwards.
CGCCGGAATCCATGTTGGAGACATTCGTCCCTGTTATGCTATGTTTTGTGGGCTTTGGGGCCGTGTTCGCGCTGTATTTCGTGCGCTCAATCGGGGTTTAAAATGGTCAGTTGCGACATAATTAATTGTTCCAGCCGTAAAAGTCTCGACAAAATAGAGCTACGGCCAGCAGTATTGCTTCTTTCTTTAGAGTTCCGACAATCATTTGGAAACAGGACAAGGTGACGCTCGAGCAATCGGTTAGCCGGCGTCATGAATGGCTCCGACGGATACGCTGGCGCTATCTCGACAGAAAAACTATCTGACAACTAAGCGTTTGTGGACTGACCCTCGTGTCCTGTGAGGAACCTCTTTTCTATTGACCAGGACAAGTAAAGTAGACAAAATGACTTGCGCGGCAGCTCCAGTCTTCATCTGTGTAGCTAGTAAAAAAGTAGCAAGGGCCGGCTACAGTGCTGACAAGTTTTTCACTATATCCCTCAATGATTTAGCGTATAGATAGCGGCACTATTTTTTTTTTAAAGTCACCGCAAATGATTAGCAGTCGCATTTGTTTGCCGTCCGACGGCATTCTTGTTAGGAGTTCAAGTGCCGTCCGAGGATGTTCAACACGAACAACGCTTATTCTGACCTGTGTTCCATCGGCTGCTCGCCACCAATTTGTTTTATCATCAAACGCGGGCGAGGCAGACGCCAGGGGAGCGATGTTTTCAAGGTCACCTCAAGGTCACGTGACCCCCCAAGGTCACGTAACCCCCAAGGTCACGTGGCCCCCTCCCCGAGATCACGTGACCCCCCCTCCCCCCAAAGTCACATGACACCCCCGAGGTCACGTGACTCCCTCCCCCAGAGGTCAGGTGACCCCCCCCCCCCCCCCCCGGAGCATATTTGAGAATGAGCGGAGGAGGAGGAGAAGGAGGGGTCTACCCTCCCCTCTGTACCCTTCCCTCCTCCTCCTCAAGAGCTGCGCTCCAATTCGGCGTTACAGGGAGTTGTAAACGGCTTTCACTTTTTTTTTTCGCTTTTGCTTAGCCATGCACACACAGTACCACTACTGTTGCCTCCAACGCCCCCAACATGGCGTCAAGGCACTGGCGGCAGACGACAATGTTGGTTTCGATTTTGACGCTAACCGAAAGTTACGTCAGGAACAAGAAGTCTATAGTTATACACCAATCGAATATTTTTAGCTAGTTTTTGCGTGGAAGCGCTTTCCCACCAAATTTAGCGGGAATGTGAGGTACACGGAATGCCACCTTTTACTCTGTTTGGGTGGCGCCCTCTATGGTTACCTCTCGTGACGTCATTACCCTGTGAACAACAAAGTCGACGGTGTCTGTAATGAGCATGGTGGAAGTTGGAAATCATTGCGCTTTTAAACCAATACTGCCAACACCGTCAAAATCGAAGTTCTTATTTTACTCTTATTTCCGTCAATGAGGAATCCTTTGCTGACGTCAAAGTCAGCGTTCGGCCAATCGTGGAGGGCCGACCACCGCGACGCTTTCCAGCGGTCACGTCGCCAATACAGTTTAACATTTTCTTTAATTCTTATTAATGCATTAAAATTCATATTGGATGTCAATTCTTCGTTTCAGTTTAAGTCCAGACGCAGCAAATGCTACGAGCGCGAGAATGGGGCCATGAACAGTGTTCGCAGCGCACGAGCGCGCGTGCTTGGCAGGGATGCTGAAAGCCCGGAGCTCGCTCTTGTAGCATCGGCTCGTCTAAACTTACGCTGAAACAAAGATTTTTTTTTGTTTTTTTTATTGAACGGGAAATTTTAAAATAAAAGGAATCGAAAAAAAAGAACAAGTAATCGGCGTCTGAACAAAGAATATTGAATGTTCTCTTGAGTACCGTAAAATTCCGTATGAACGCCCACCCACGGTGAAGATATGAAAAATAAAATATAATATAATATAGAGGAAATTGAGGTAAAATAATATTATAGAAGAAATCAAGATAAAATACGAGGTGGGCGATTTTTTGGAAGTGGGCGTTTATTCGGGATTGTATGGCATGTACTTTTGCACAACTTTTACACATCAACATCGCTCTTTATCAAAAGTGAAGGACGGGCATTTTCTACAGTATGATGACACCAAATCGGTTCAGATGAAACCTCGTATGGTAGTTTTATTATAAGTAAGTTGTGAACTTGCCACTGTTTGAGATAGGTCTTTCTGCATCAAACCAAATTCGATTTTCTTCTCTTCCTTTCTTTCTTTCGTTTGTTATACCGAAATTCAGAGAAACATCCGACAGACAGTAAGTATAACCGTGATTTTTGTCGTTGTTTGCTTGCACTCCCTTGTCATATTAATTAACCAATTTTAAATAAATTAAGAAACTATTTTGCGCATTCTACGACACCAATCTACTAGCAAGTTGTACCAAAACGGTGCATTTGGTTTATGAAAATAACGAAGTAAACAAATTCATCAGTCCGCACGCATCAAGCTAAGTATCACTCATTTTAAAGTGAAATTAACTTGCAGGTCATTGGGGCATTAAATATGCAGCATAGGAGGCGGGAGAGAAGTCGGAACGGTTTTTGTTGTTCCATCCAGCTTCTGGTTTTATTAAGGAAAATGTTCAATTAGCCCACAACAACGTTTTGACCCGCAACAACTTTTGGACCCATGTTTTTTTATCGCTAGGGGTTCAATCACTGATTGTGTACTCTCGCGAGATAAAATAAGATCAAATAAAGTGAACTAATGAATGAATGCAATGAACGAGCGTGTTTGCAGTTTGTTACGGAAAAGTTCAACTCCACATCTGTCTGTTAGAAAAAAAATTTCTTCTTATTTTTTCTGGATACACTGCCGCAACGTGCACGCACCCGTTCCCCGTTTCCTCTTGTCCGACGCTCCGCCGATCATGGATACGTCTTTGGTGAACCAGAGTCTCATGCAAGGAGGTTATAAGTACTAGGAGGGGGCACGTTGCAATATTGGTGAAGCCTAGTCATAAAAAGTTTAAACGATTTTGTGCCCAGCGTGACCGCAGATCTCTCTGGCGATTGGTGCGCGTGACATGTCACGTGTGAGATGGATGGTTGATTGTAGAAGGACTCCTTGCAGGCTTGCGCGCGCTCCGTCCGGTAGGTTCTATCAGATCGAAGGCTAGACTGTGGTGAATTCTAGTACCCCATAGCAAGACGAAGTCTAGCTACGGTCACGTGATGTGGTCACGTTGGCACGGTAAGTGAGGAGAGTAAGGGGGAAAATGAGAAAGAGGCGACGCGTCAAGGGAGCATTGCTTGTGGAGGCTACGCGGCCGACGTCATGCCCTCTCCTACCCTTCTATCCTCCTTGGTCCCATGAAACGCACGCAACACACGTGACGCCAAACGGGCAATTCACAAACTCCCCCCGGAACCTCGCCGTCGCGCCCGGGAACTGTTCAACCAGCGTGGAGTGCAGTCGTCGCCGGGCCTCGCGCTTGCGCTTGGCATCCGCGGCACGACCGTCGTCCGTGGCGTTGGCCCGCCGGCGCCGTTTACATCGCTGGTTCTGTTCTCGGCGGAGGCTTTCCAGGCGAGCGATGTGCTCTTCTTTGGCAAGGGAATCTGAAGCGCTCGGCGCAGTGGAAGTCCAGGCGACAGCGGCTTTGCGGCGGTTGCGGCCCCATTCGCGCTGCTGCGTACGTCGCCGCTCCTTCCGCAGCCCTTTCCCCGAAAGGGCGCGCGGCCGACCCATCCCATGTTTAAACCGAAACTGATAAGAGCGTAGGAAACAGCGCGAAAAACAGACGACGACAAAGAAGGAACACACGTGACGAGTGCTGGGGGGCTATGTTGCGCTTTTTGCACTCCCAGGAGACTAGGGAGAAGGAAGTGACGTCAACAACGCAGCAAATGCAGATTGGATGTTGATTTTGTTTTATTCTGTCAACATCCAATCTGCGTTTGTTCTAGTCGTTGACGTCACTTCCTTCTTCCAAGTCTCCTGGGAGTGCAAAAAGCGCAACATAGGGCCCCTGCGCTCGTTACGTGTGCTTCTTCTTTGTCGTCATCTGTTTTTCGCTCTGTTTCCTACAATGAAATCCCACCAACGCGCTCAACTATCCCTTCTACTTATAGCTGGAAAGATTGCCGCCATCCACGAGTGACGGCGGCAGGCAGACTGGTCGTGTGCTTGACCCGCCGTCGCTTATAGATGGCGGTAGCTGGCCAGGTAGGTTTGTGTCAACAGGCCTTTGACACCGGACACGATCCTGGGGAACCTAGCCCTTAACAGCTCCGCTGTAAAAATTTCTTATTTTTTTTTAAAGTGTTTCCTTTGATATTTACCACAAAACAGGCACACTAACTGGTCGCACCTTTCTGCTAAGCTATGGTAGTCCGGCGTTAGAACCTTGTAACGCACCGTTACCGTTAACGTAACGCACGCGCCTGTTCAGCGCGCAGTTGGCACCCGAGAGCTGCAGTAACGACAACTTCATCCCGGTAACGGCAAGCGAATAAAAAAATATATATTTCGCGATTAATCTACAGTGTCTGCGTCCTAGCTACTTCGTCCCCGTCGTATCTCCGATCAAGTAGATTCTAATACGGTATCCCTTGCGGTGGTGTTTTTTGTTGCAGCTCACTTGCAGACGTTTGACCCGAGCTTACACGTGACGCGGGGATCGCTCGCAATGTCGTCCACGTACCCAGGTAGCCCTATATACCTTAAACGAGTAAAGGTTTGCGCGTCTATCGGGTTTCGAAGTAACGCATTGTATACACTGCGCCGTCGTTGTTAGAACAAACACGGCATCGTCGCTTTTTTTTTTTTTAATTATTTTACGAAAAGAGGACAGCATCGCCGAGAACCAGTTGTTGTCTCGAACGAGCACTTCCTATTTCGCACTATTGTACTCCAATTCAATCACGCACGAAAATTAAGCGCGAAATCGTAGCGCATTCACTGCGTGTGATTTGTTCTGTTGCTGATTATAGCAACAGCACAAATATGATGAGACTCGTGACGATGCACTTTGAGACTGCTTGATTGGCTCTATTTGGATTGAAAGCGGTGACTGCGGTCGAACTTAGGGTTAAAATGAGTATTATTTCGATGACAATCTTTTCAACTGAAGGAATGAACACACAAAAGAAAACATACAATCGCTTGCACGTGCTAACTTTTCATTTCATTTGTCATCAGCATCATCATTTATTCAACCTCGAAAGCTGTTACGGGCATTACGCAAGCTGGTGGTTCAAGCTGGAGAAAATGGTTCTATAAAGGAAATAAAAAAACAAAAACAAAAAAACACTCAAACAGTTTTTGAAAAAGAAAACAGCTAATTGAACAGAAAACAAACACAAATAAACATTTATAAAACACGAATCGAATTTGTTATTAGGGAAACTGCAGATAGGTGGTTAGTTGGGATACGAATGTGTTATGATCTGTCTGGGTCACGATACTATTAGGCTAGGGCGGTAGTCAAAAGCTGAGGTGGCTCTCTTTGCATGATGTTACGTTAGCGCTTCCGCTGTTGCCAACGAAAACGATTCGTGTTTTGCGGTTGCATTCTAAGCAGTTGGATTCTGTTTAAAGCCACATTACTGGTGTGGCGGAGCATTAAAAATTCGGATACCGTGCGGACAATATTCCTTAACGCTATAACAATATATTTTAATTATTTTTATCGAACACTGACTTTAACCAAATTTGAACTCAATATCATTCCATGGTCTCAATAATGTGGGTCTCTTCGTTAGCCCAAGCGGTTAAAACTTCGAGACGTCATTCAGAAAACGTCACAGACATCGCTAACCTTTTCGCTTGCCTTAATATTCCTCGCATGTGCGCTTGTACTGTGCCAAGCTGTGCTCTCCTCCCCAAAAAGGTAGAAAGGAAGAGGCTCAAAAGCCTATTGCGTAATTAGGAACAGCTGACGTCATAGAACTCGGTTGGTGAATGAACGAAAACGCACTTAGTGAAGTTCTCAAGCTTCGAGGGGTTCAATAGACGGATCTCACTAAATATTTCACGCTTGCGTGGCGCGTGTGATATCTGTAGTTTAAGGGGGACAGGCGCGTGGCTCGTGCCGCCTGCTCGGTGAAACTGTGCAAACGTCTTCGCCGTGACAAGATCGAGATAAGCATTTTATGGGCGGAGCAGCTATTCATACTCAAGTTATTGCTCCTGTCGTCACGCCATGACGCTGGCTGTCTATCAGAGCTTCCGCAGTTGCTGTCTTTTAAGAAAAATTAGTGTTTGCGCATGCGCAGTAAGCTTGTGTAGATGAAGGCTCACGTTTATTAAGAGTGAGTTGGTCTCTAGGCCAATTAACTGCACACTTTCATCACATGACTCCGCTGTAGCGCGATGACGTGGCGAAAGGTAGGCTCTTGGTATCACAGGGCCGATGCCTCGTGGCGTACGTGATTGGTTTGTGGTGGAGATTGTTGATGCTAAGTACCACAGTGCTGATGCCTCGTTGTACCTGCTGGATTAGTGATGATGTTTGGTGATGCTCTAGGTCTCTCGGACATCGAACTGTGCACCACGGAGTTCTGCGTGAAGGAAGGCAAGTGATCTGTCCGTACGTGCTCTGTTAGTTTATACTGAAAACGGCGTGGTTGTCTTTCGAAGATGACGTTTGGCAAAGAATTATGAGGTTGCGAAGTGTGAAAACCGGGGACTTAGGCGAACCAAAAAAGCTTTAGTACTTTGTCCAGTTATTGTTCTACAGGCTTCCCGAAGTCTAAAAAAGCACAATTTATTTGGGCAAGCGACCCTTATCTTCATAAAACGTGCGATCACAATTTCACATGCATTTTGTCTTCTGCGCCGATATCTGGTCATTTCTCTGCCAGGAGCGGAGAGACAAACCGTTTGGACGATGACTTACTCCACTCCGACCCACCAGCTGGAAAAGTCACCGTTCAGCATTGGTTCACATATCTAATTAATCGCACAAGTCCGAAAATTATTAGCATATAATACTTAGATATCTGTGTTCCAGAAAATTTGATGTTTTCCGGATGTTTTCCGCGCGAGTATTTTTTTTTTTATCGCTAATCATTGCTGATCAAAGGTTCTCAAATCAGTTATGGCTAATCAAATGTTCTAAACGACCAGCTTGTCTCGTTTAGCCCTTTCTTTGATATCTGGACAGTTGTCATCTTGTCCCTGTCTTGTCTTTAACCACGAATCTTAGTTTTAATCGGACTTTTGGAACAGTATAGACCCTTTTCAAAATCCAGTGTCGCCTGGTGGCTCGAAAAACAGTTTCACTTTTGGCAAATTTATGGCGGTCACGAGATTGTATATATTCAGGCACCATCACTTTCGCACGTCAATGGCGGATGAAAATTTGTTCTTCGGCAACCTCATAAATCTTTCTTGATTTGTTTCAATTTCGGTGGTGTGAACATAAGAAGGGACCAGTACAAGGCGGCAATCCACCAAGCGCCTCAAATAAATTCTCGCTATCAAAACACTTTAGAACCAAACTTGTGCCAGACAATTGATTGATCCACAACCCGATTAAACGCTGACGGGGTCGTTTTATCTAATTCGTGCGTCGTGCTGTAATGACGTTTCGAACGTACAACGAGCCTCATATATCCTCCGCTGGCTAGTACCTTCAACTGCTTCCTTCATCAGCCTCAAGAAGGCCGCCATTAGTTTGGCAACGGTGCCTAGAACGCGTCTGCGGCGGGTGTGTTTAGCGTCCTATATCGCCCATACATTAAAAGTGGTCTCGAAGTTACCACACATGACGTCACAGAAGCCGGAGTGTCATGCTGTCGATTGTTGCGATCCAGGCGGTTGGAAGCCGGGAAAAAGTACGAACGAACGCGAGTGTCGCTGTCGTCGCAGCGTCCCAACTACCGACTGTCGAAACTTCCGTTGTCTGTCGAGCTGGACAGTGACCTGAAGCGTACACCACCGCTGCTGTCACGTCGCCAGGGTCACGACCACTTTTACGACGTCAGCAGGTGGGAATCGAGGGACCACTTTTCTGGACGCGGTAAACACACTGGTCGGAGGCGCGTTCCAGGCACAGATGCCATGCACTCGGATGATGATGAGAGTGACCAACGTTGCCAGACTGGATTTCGAAAAAAAGTCTGTTGAGGAGGGAAAGCGCCCGATGCGAAAGCCACGATATTCCCGGCCCGCCCAGGACAGATGCTGCGCTACCTGTCGAGCCAGTGGCACGATTCCAGAACCCGCGCCTGCTCCGACTTCTACGAGTTCGTGTGCGGGCCGTGGGCTGAGCAGCAGAGGCCCGACGCGGCGTACGAGGACGCGGATGGTGCGCTGTCGGCCGATATCGAGGCTCACGTGCGAGACTTCCTCAACGGTCAGTGTCCTTTCCAGAATCTCGAACGTGGCAGGACCGTTCAGCGATGCCGCATGAGGGCACTATTTTCTATGAAACTATGGCTCTCGCCAAAAGTTGTCATGTGCTTTCGAGATATTGAGACCCGCGAATGACTCCCGCAACCTGGCGACTTTTCATGAGAGAGCTTTATTAAGCTACTCATCGCAAATTTCTGGGCATCTGGCCTCTGGTGTTCTCCGTTAAATTTAGCGAAAAACTCGACGTCACGTGACCTAAGCACCAAATCAGTTTTCCTCGCTAAATTTAGCGGAGAAAGTGAGGTCACGTGAACTATGCATTAGTTCAGTTCCCCGCTATATTTAACGGAAAAACTAACATCACGTAACCTGCGCTCCAAACCAGGTTCCCCGCTAAATTTAGCGGAAAAATCGACGTCATGTGACCTATGCACCGATCCGGTTTCCCGCTAAATTTAGCTGAGAAATCGAGGTCACGTGACCCATGCAGCAATTCAGTGTCCCCGCTAAATTTGGCTCAAACATTGATGTCACGTGACCTGACATCACGGGACCTGAAACAAATTCAGCTTTCGCCCTAAATTTAACGGAAAATTTACGCGAAACACAATATAAACGACGCCGAACCCATGAACGACGAATAAAATGCACTCGCAAAAAATCCATTATGGATTTAAACGATTAATTCTATCGAATTTGTAGGCAATCACCTTTGTGGTTTCTATATAAATACCATCTCCATATAGAAACACCAATTTGATTTCACTGCTCATTTTTTCTTCTCATATACAGCAATCACAAATGGAGAAAAAAATTACCGGGTATTTTCCAAGACCAACATGCTCCTGTGACTCTGTCAGGCCCACTGAAGTTTTGTGGCTCCTAAGTTCGCTAGCAAATAATTGATTTCATGATAATCGTTACCAGGGCAAAAGCGATCGGTTAATTTGATGCTGCGAAGTAATCCCGCTATCTAATGTTAAACTTATCGGAAATACCGCTAGACGAAGTATGTAACTCTCTTGCCTAAACCGCTGAAAGATTTTTTTTTTTGATATTGAGGACGACAACGTGTGCAACTTAGCAGAAATTATATGCATGCAACAAAGTCGACACATCTTTCCAAGCTGTGAGGAATGAACTCCGGAAGGTATCACAAAAAACCTACCTTTGCTTCGCCCTCTTTGATTTTTGGGAGGTGGGTGACCTTTCGCCAGACTGTACACCATTCATATCCTCAGCCCAGCACACTAAGCATGGAAACGTTAGGGGCCCTTTTTCAGACAGGTCTATATTACGGACAGCCATGCTGCTAGTGTTTCGTGCCGTCGCTGTAACCACCCGTTTATTGTTGCACTCCGGTAATCGCTGGTCGCTTGGCGCGGGGTCAGTCATGCTACGCTTCGCAGTACCGACAACTTCAATCATAAACCGCTGTCTTATGAGATACCCAACACCGTATTTAGAGCATAGGGATATCATGATATACGCTAAGGGTTCAACTGGCGCTAGTGTCCATACGACTTTCATGACAAAAAAGTGAAGCAGACAGCAATAGTCTATTTTCGCGGTGCTCCTGTGCATTCCTATGGGAAAACGCGCGTGCATTTTGTCTCTTCGCCGGAAAATGACATGAATCACTTTGTTATTTCTGTCGTACCAAATAGTATGCACCTTCATTATCACTGTAAAAAGTGTAATTGCTTTAGTTACAGCATTTTTCTTCACCAGCGAATGATGTTAAACTTCGCTATATTTTAGCCCCAAACCTCTGTTTCATAGCATGTTTGTAAAAAAGGAGCGACGATTCTGAGCAAAATAACAATCGAAAGGAATGTAGGAGTGTGTTCAGGCTTCGCCAGCATTCCGGTGACGCTTATATATTTCTAATATGCCAGTCCTCTCACTATATGAAAATGACCCCGTCTACGAGCGGTTAAAATTATTAAAAACGTAAAGAAATAAAGTACGTGGGGCTATGAAAGGTGTCTCCTTTTATTATTTTTATGCTGGGCAGATGCTATCAGGCCCTTGTTCTCGAAGATTTCGAGCACGCGGATGATGTTTTGAACGCAGAACAAGCATCTTCGCACAGAACAGAAATATTAAAGCAGTACTTACTAATTGAAAATAGCACTATATTACGTGGTTTTCAATTTATCTTGATCGTACATGCACAGGGAGTTACTGACCTAGTGCTACTGCGTAGTTCTTGCAGTCATTCCTGGTTTTTCATGCGTCCTTCGTTCGTTTGGCACGTATATCTCTCACGCTGAAAAGTGCCGGCGTCGTGTTCGCGCTTGCAGTATCCGACAGTGCACAAAACTACATGTTCGAAACCGTTTGAGCAGCGTTTTTATTTCAATGAATTTGAAAGAAAAACACCGTAACTAACCAATTATTTCATCTGCGTGACTGATAAATGTTCCAAGTTATCTAGTACGTACGAATTAGTCGAGATGTTTGCTCCTATAATTGAGCGCAGAAAGAAAATTCACTCCTTTTCTTTTTTTTTTTTTATAGAAATGCATTACCAGAAGTCAATTTTTGACTGGTTGATGTCTGCTTCAGTTTGCGACAGCACGCTAGCGCCAGTTGAACCTCGAGCCTAAATTATATTAGCACTTTGATCTAGGTCGCAGGATGTCGGGTTTTCGTATCGTAACGAGCGCCATTTTTGTGCACTAAGCACAAGAATGGCGGCTCTTGCAATAGGATTGGCGAGTGACGTGCCGATACTCCAAGTCTTGCGTATTCAGGGACTCTAGCCTGCAGCGTAATTGGTGCAGCCATAACAGGCCTTTTTTTTAATTTTTATTTAGATTTTAGGAGGGCCTGTCCAGGAGACTCTTGAGCCGAGGTTTATTTGCTCGCTTTTTCGCAGGGCAGAAATCGGGAGACCTGGAACCGCTGTTTCGCTTCTGGAAAGGTTGCCTCAATCTCGGTGCGTGTTTTTTTTTTCCTCTAAGACCAGTCTTGTACAAATTACTCGAACTATGTAATTGATTACGATTACATTTATTCTTGGTTAAAAACGTATTTATTAGATTACGTGATTACTTGAGACAAAAAGTAATTGACCGTTACTCGAAAAAAAACAAAAACAACCGTTACGTCTTCAATTTTTTCGATTTTCCAATCGATAAATTGTTGTGCCGATTTTAAAACGGGTCTTTTCTGCTGTTCATTATTGGATTAGAATCACCGAATTATAAGCCGATTATCTTCTTCGTCAACCAATTTCGGTAAACCATCCTCCTGTCAGGGGTTTGGTTCGAGTATTCCTCGTATAGGAGGTATTCACTGGACGCCATATTTCAGGGCGATGTTTAGAGCGCATGCTCAGAACGAGCTCACATTAATAGCCTGCTAAGACCGGCAACCTTGATGGTGCTAAAGGCACGCTCCAAAAGGACTGCGGAAGCTCGCCGTCAGCACGCGCTCAGCAGCAGCGCACACGGATATGGCCGCCAGTGAATACTCCCTATATAAAACGTATTCGCAGCGAGAAGTTTGGGTATTGCCGCCTGGTGGAATTTGTTCGCGACCCAGAGTGAGGATTCCTCACCCTGGGAGTGAGGACTTCAGCTTCCTCTGCTGGTGTAAGCACGTGCGATGCCAAGCATCTACGCACTATGACAAATTAAAACATAACCATGTGGGTAGCACGTGCACTACCATGGTAGTGAGGAAAACAGGAGGAGCGACCCTAGCGAGCTTCTCTCGGTGGATACGAAAAAAATGGCGCCTCATTTGAAAGGGAAGGGGGAAAAAAGCGATGGTTACAAGTAATTTTAGTACTTCCAAAAGTAATGTGATTTATTTTGGAATTACTTTCTAATAAATGTAATCAAATAATTACAAGTAATTTGATTACTTGTAATGAGTATGCCGTACAACTTTGTCTAAGACTGAGTGGTTTATGTGGCAACCATCTTGGGAATGTGTCGAGTTCGGAGGATCGGTGTGCGAGTGTGTTAACGAACCACGGCTCGAAGAGCGTGTAGGGAAAGTTCGCGCTGCATAATCAGCTTCGCAGCATTCCTCATTGTACGAGGTCTGTTTCGAAGGGATAGTTAGCTCCGTTAAGTGCGCTGTTTACTGGGTGCCGGTACTTTGCAGAGAAGCGACATCGGCAGAGCGGATACTGCCGCTTGTAGTCTGGTTCTACGCAGCGCAGCAGCGTGCTTAGGTAAAGTTATCCTTCCAGGCGGTGTAAAAAGAAAAAAAAAAAAGGGGGGGGGGGGGGGGCGCTCGTAGAATATTTTAAGATATAATCTGAACCTTCTGTAATGAACGTCGACGTAAAAGGTTTCACTTTGTCGTAAAATTTCCACATTATAAAGGTTAGCACTCTGCAAAGAGAGATGTTGGGCTGCAAAGTTCACCACTAAAACAGTATAATGACATACTACAATATTCGCTCATGAAAGAGATTGAAGGAGAAAATAGCCGTATGCTGAAAAATCTAAACTAGGTTTCCCTAAAAAAAGAAAAAAGGAGTGCTGGATGAGGCACGATTAACAAGGTGACATTGGTGTTCTATCATTATTATTATCACTGGATCTATGGAGCTCCACCCAGCTGATGTCAGCGTCGCCGCCAGGGCGTCTCGGAGCCTTTCACAACGAGCATCTTGGCGTCGCCTCGCCAAGATGCTCCCGCACCGCTTTGCAACGTACTCTCGCCGATCTTCTGCGTGTTTGCCGCTTGTGCCTGGCCGGGTGTTCACTATCGTTGACGTCATGCGTGGGCCTTAACTTTTAAGTGGTTTTGCCTGACGTCATGTAACACGTTCAGGCTACGTCGGGTTACACCACGACGTGTCCGAGTGACGACATGTGACGCTGACGTTGCACGATCTGATGCCGCGGGACGACGTGTTTTCTCGATGGTTACGTGAGACCAAGATGACGGGACACGGGTGTCATAGTGCCACCCGACGTAAATTCACGTAACCACATGCATTCCTGACGGTCCCATGACGTCACCTAATACGACGAAACCACGGATGACCCATTGATCTATCTATGCATTTCTTGCGCCTTCGGTAGATACCAAAGAGGCGGACAGTTCTTTTACACCCGGTGCTTCCACGGCACGTCCTCGTACCCTCCGCAGACTCGGTGCCCCTGACCAGGGTGCTGGGCCTGGCCAGAAACCTCGGCCTGGACCTGCAGAGGTCCATGGCGCCCAGGTCAAAGGAACGGCTGCTGGGGCTGGCCGTCATCCTGGTCCAGGAGTTCGGACTCTGCTCTCTGCTTACCGTGGAGCTGGACAGGGACCCTGAGGGAATGGCCGCCTACATCATTGCCGTCAGTGGCTGCCCTTTGGTCCCTAGCAATATCAGATAGAAGACGAGGCCGGTGTGTTTCCCCTTAGAATATGGAAGCCAGCGCCCCCTGGCTTCCGTCATCATCGGCGCCAGTCCATCTTGCATCGTCTCACAACGAACGCGACGCTAGCACGCGGGCGACGCCAAGACGGATACGTCTGCCGCTTTGCGGCGTCTCTCGTCGACTTTCGTGTTTGCCGCTTGGGGGCGGGTCGGAGATCCACTAGCGATGACGTCATGAGCATGCATTGTCTCCTAGATTGTACACGTAGCGCAAATTCGTCTGCTTCTTGTGCAGTGGTTGCAGTGACGTCAGAACGCGTCGAGCTCTGATTGGCTCTGATGGCAAGGACAGCGAGTAGTCCTCAGTGCTTTAGTTGCCTCGAGGTCTACCCACTGTCCTTCCAATCGGAACCGATCAGAGCTCGGCGTTCTGACGTCGCCGCAACCCCTGCGCAAAAAGCAGACGAACTTGCGCTCGGGATTCGTTTTCGCGTTTTATCCGCCCATGAACCGAAAGTGGTGTCAATGTGGTAAAAATTGAAGTTACAGAAGTCGGAGTGTCATGCTGTCGGATGTCGAGATCCTGGCGGTTGGGAATATAGAAGTTCTAGGGGGAAAAAAGCACGAGAGAACGCGAGTGTCGCTGTCGATGCGGTGCCCCAACTCCTGGCTGCCGATGCTTCCGTGAACTGTCCAGCACAAGAGCGACCTGCAGCAGAACAGGCGTCTGCCACATTCGCCATCGCTGCTGTGACGCTGCCAAGATCGCGGCCGGCGACAGAAACAAAAACAAAGGCAGAAACAAAGGGTCTCGTTTTTTTTCTTTTCTTTTTGACGTTGTAAAAACATCAGTCGGAGACGCTCTCCCGGCACCATAGTTTGCTGGACATAACATTAAACAGGCAAATTTTTTTTTTTGTTTATAAATTGCGTATTGGGTGGATGCTACAGGTTGGCGAACCAGAACTGCCACTGGGCAAGCTCCGTCCACCCGCGCTCTGGAATCAGGGTAAGACCAGGCGGATGCTGACCAAAGTCGGTGCCGATCTGGCGGCGCTCTTGGACCCCGGCGTCGAAAAAACGGAACAGGCGTCAGAGGGCTTCGCCAACGTCACCATGGTGTTGACCAGTGTGAGGAGCCAGCTTTGGATGTCGATGGGTCAACAGTATACTACAGGGAGTGTCTGAGCGCTGTGTGGGTGTAAAAAAAAAGAAATTCGTATAAATAAATTAGTGAACGAAGTGCATTGAAACTTTTGAAAAAGGTGTCCTTGGGTGGCGCATTTATCATATTAAAATTTTATGTGTGTAGATTTAAAAAAAAAATATTTCGATCTAAAAAAACAGGTTTTTTTTTTGTGCAGAAAGACAAAAAAAGCTTTTTTTTTTTTTTTTTTGTGCATAGGAAGGAGAACGGCAGAAACTGTGTGCTGACGCTTCTACTCATGGGTAGTACCACACACGGTTGGATGTGCTGGATCTAGTTTTGGGGTATTCGTCTCGATGTAGAGTTCACGTTTTTGTTTTATGTTGTGCCATCTATGAGTATCAGCGCCAACCAGACGGTGTTTGCCTTTTTTTCCTCCCTGTGCGCAGAAAAAAAAGAAAAAGGCTTTGTTTTTGTTAAAAAATTTCCTACAATCTACACTAATACGTTTTTGAGGATGATGAATGCACGACCTAAAGGCACCTTTGTAAAAAGTTTAGTTTGCACTCAGTTGGGTAGATACTTCTTTTACGCCTCAGTAGCTCTCGGAAACACTGTGCAGAAAAGTGCAGGAGGACGCTTCAGGCTCCGCTTTTAAGAGTAGAACGCGATAGCGAAACATATAAATGTACAAACTCCCGCTCGTTCCCGATCGTGCCTTGCCTGGCTTAGTCACTGGCGTGTCTGGCTCGCAGCCGAAGGGTCGTGGGTTCGTATCCCTCCTAAAATTGTTCCAATATTTCTTCGAGGGAAGTGAATTACTTTATGACGCGAAATTATTTGAGACATGCGGCGAACTTTAATTCGCATTACATGCCATGTTTAATCAATTGAACGCGTGACGTCACGTTTCACGTGAGCGTTATGGGTTGTTTGGAATTCCCGCGCGAGGTCGTGTGGCTGTGAGGTCATGATCCTGATTTTCTCGTCACAACGTCAGCGGCATAGGTTATTCTGCGACACAAGCTCCTTAACGCTACCACGTTAATAATCAAAGCATGTAACCAGCTTCGTCGATTTCCACGTAACGACTTCTCACTCGGATGACGCACACTCAGCAGTCGATAAAGAACAAAACAATGGGCCCGAGCTTGACGCCGAGCGTTCTTCGGCGTATTGGTCGGACACGAGGCTTAACGAAGCGCTGACGCAGCCCTTATGTCCAATCTTCGTCTGCGTTCAATCTCGCTGTGATGACGTCGAAATGCAAGTGTCCCGGCTTTGAATATCATAAGTGGTGTTCCAGTCAGTGGATCCTGCTATGGTAGCGCCATGGCCTTCTCTGCCTCGCAACGCTGTTTAGAAAATTTTATTTACAACAGTGGTGTCATGCCCATAACAAAACCAAAACCCGAGAACGCGCTATGTACAGTATATAGTCTTTCAAGCTAGCCAACCCCGTGCCTAAGGCGCGGGCACGCACCCACCGCTCGGCAAAGCGCCCGTCCGCGCGATCACTCGCGCAAAGAGGCCCCCCAACCGGTACTGTGCTCGCACGTCCCGACCCTGCGACGCCTCAAAGAGAGGGCCGCATCGTCGTCCCGTTCCCCCTTTCTCCGCCTAACGCGGTCTAGATATGATCAACATATTGAAAACGGAGTTCAATGCGAGAGTTGTGCACGTGTAGGTATCGGCAGGACCAGCGCCGCAGGAACTCCTGCTCTCCGAGGAGGAACAGTTGCGCCTCGAGGTGGGACACGAGCTCCCGCCGTAGCCTGAACAGAAGCGGCCAGAGCGCGCGCAGCCTCCGTCCCCGTCCCACGGCGCAGCACCGGTTTCGCCACAGGACGTACTCGCTCGCGGCGAGCAGAAGGCACGCGAAGAGCCCCGAAGGACATCGTCCGCGCAGGAGGTAAAGTGCCACGCCCAGCCCCCGAAAGCTAGAGCGAACGACCCGCCAGAACGGGCGCGTCACCACACACTCCGACACAACATGCACGTTCGTCTCTCGGTCGTCGCAGTTCGGGCACTGATCGGTGCGACACACGCCCCACCGAAGTAGCCGGTCTCGTGTGGGAAGCACTCCCCAGCCTCGCTGCCACTCGAAGTCTCGAAGGTGTCCTGGAAGGTTGAGGGATGTGAGGCGGACCCATGGGAACGAATCCGAGAGTCCAATCTGCACGGGAGTGAGCTGTGGTTCCAACAGGGCCTGGGCGAGGCGTGACGCTGGTGTTGTCGTGATGTCCAGTTGAGGCGCCTGCTCCACGAGGCGGCGATACAGCTGAAGCGCCTTCCAGTAAGCCGGCGGCGGTGTCTCAGCACAGGCACCCGACGGGCCGGTGAGGTCGACACCCAGGTCTCGGCGGGAGTGCCCCACGAAGTAGAGAGCGAGAGATCTGGCCGGGTTCTCAGCCTCGTGTAGGATCATGAGCATTGGCTAATTCGTCTCCGTTGCTATGGCCAATCGCCATTTCGGTCCCTTCGAAGCTTCGAGAGGGTCGTTCTAATCCAGACGCAGCAAGATCACCATGCACCATCATCGTACTGAAGGCGTTCCTCGCCAATATACGCGTCTTTGGCACATTGTGTGCCATGAACTGATCAGTCATGCCCATCTCCACGGATCTCTTACAATTACATTGTTATTCTTGCATATTTTGAAACCTAAAAGTTATTTTTCAGTGTCTCTAATCACCAACACCCCATGTGGTGGTGGTACGAAGATGTACGCTTGTTTCGCCGGTGTGTGGATAGCAAAATATCGGTATACAAGGAACGTCTTTATAAAGCTACCCGACACCAATGAATTAGATCGGATCACCATAGGCTGTGTTCCAAATCTTACCCAAATGAATCCAAGTTACTCAGGCGGGTCGTGTCACTTGACAACACTGAGCGAAAAGTGCTGGACGCGGGTAGGTTTTGGAACGCCTAGGTACAAAACTTTTACCCTGAAGTAAGATCGAGTAAATTTTGGATCACGGCCATAGAATCAGGAGGTCAAGGAAAAATTGATAATTTCATGAGCCAAAGTGGCGGCCATACGGGGAGCTTAGGGCTACTTTCCCACAATCCAGTTACTTTAGGGGGTGTTGGATGGGTAGACGATACCGTTTTTAAAGGGATCATTCAGCGAGATCAGGTAAAAATCTTTCTAATTTTAAACGAGCCTCTTGGCACTAGCGTGACCCAAACATACCGCCCACAAAGCCACTGACTAAGAAGCTTTGTCGCTGCGTTATTTCAAAGATAAAAGCCAACCTTTTTTTTTTCTCTCGGTCACCTCTTCTTAAAACCCGATGACGTAGTCATGAAATAGCAGTGTTAGCGTAGTCGCGAGGATTACCCCATGACACGGTGTAATATATGTATACATATATACGTACACGGGTAATAAATATCTATTAGTAGGTGCCCCACGCGTCGCAACTTCCAGATAAAGTCCTCTGCTTGCATTGGTTGCAAGCGGCGCCACCAGACGACTCTTCGATAAAAGGTTTGGGGTAGAGAGCCTCAAGTAAGAGTGTGGTCAACTCACGCCATGGAAAGCGTTTGCAATTTAACGGCGGCCCTACGGCCGGTTCAGACACTTGCGTTTGAGTGCGTTTGACTGCGTTACGTCGAGTTCCGAAAGCGAGTCACCGGCACATCTGTGCTTCGTGCGAAGCGTGGAATCCAATTCAAGGAATCATCTTGGCACGCAATATCAGCAGCAGGGATGTCCTGGTGTCTTGCAGCCGCAACGCAGTCAAGCGCAGTCAAACGCAACAGTATGAACCAGGCTTTAGAGATGACGGGTTATACTCTCTTTCGCGTTTAAAAAATACTTATTTTTTTGGAACAAAACTGGTGTCTAAAAGTGTTGTTTTATTCTTCGCGTGAAATATTCAAGCATCTCCAGGGTTGTTTATAACCGGAGTTACGTTGAAAAAACACCCCTAGCTATTCAAGACATTCAGAAGGATCTTATAGACATCTGGAGATTGGGCGTGACTCGTGGCGAACTTCTTCTTAGGCGTCCATGGCACACCTCCACCTGTCCGAACAGATGGCAGAGTACGAAGTGCGGAAGTACGAGGACCTTCAGTTTCTCCACCCGGTACGTTTTTGTTTTTATTTATTTATCTACAGAACGCTAGAAAACAACGCTCCTTGTGCTGTTTGTGCATTTGTTTTTTGCGAAAATTTCGTGTTTTGTTAATCTTAACATTTTCTCCCCTGATTCAGTGTACGTGATTAGATTAGCCGATGATTGAGTTGTTTCACTTCCCTCGTCTTAATTGGCGTGTAGATTTATAGGCCAACGCTTTAAGCCCATATGTTACTTTGTTTAGCGATAAAGATTCACGTAATAGAGTCTCGTACCGGCCGACCGGTGGATCGGTGGACGAGCGTGCTAACGCGCATCAGCTCAGAGCACGTGGAGCGAAAACTCGCGCTGCAGAACCCATGGATCCTGGGTTCAATCCCCACCCCTGGCCGTTTCGATCTGGATGAGCATCGTACCGGCGTGTGGTCGTGCATCACCGCTGAGTGGTGCACGTTAAAGACCCCAGGCTAGCGGCTGTACTGAACTGGCTAAATTTCTCATCTATAGCGGAGGCACCCGACGCCCATGGAACTAACTTCCGGCTGTACAAACATACTACGTACAACACCAATATTATTATGTAAAGATTCTCAACCTTTCGAGTGAATTTATAAATTCTTTTCGATAATTGTCAGTGATCGACAGAAGATGCGAAAGCGGTAAAACAAAGAGGATTGTCAACCCGTGGAACCCCGACCTTGGCAATATTATTTTTGGCTGGTGTTTCTTATGGAACAAGCAGTGGCAGGGAAAGAAATATTTCCTGTTTCGGAGGTATATACCAAAGGCGCTCCAAGCGCACTTATAGCTCCCCCGTGATGTAATGGTGTCATATGACCATCGAAAAAATTCGTGACGTCACAGTCTTAAGTGACGTCACAGTCTTAAGTGACGTTATGATGTCATATGATCGTCTAGGCCACATCCCAGTCGCAGACACGAAAGCGCTAAAAACTGGCCCTATAATCGATGTCCATTTGATGGAACAAATGACAAGACATGGCGGCAATCCACAGCCAAAGGCTTGAGCCATCAGACGCTCTTTCACTGCTTTAGAGCACGAATTGAAAGAAGCGTCATGGGAGAAAAAAAGGCTTGATGTTTCTATCCGTCCGTGTTAAGGAACTCTACCTCAACCAATTAAAATCGACCATTTCCTCTTTCGTGACCACCGCAGTTGCTGATTGGACTATACGGGTCGACCCAGGCCGTTGGCTTCGGCACTAGAGTCTTGGTGAAGAATCCCAAGTTCCTAAGAAAACTAGAAGAACTGCTAGAACATAACAGGTAAAAATAACTTTTTTTTTAAAAATTGTTCTAGATTTTTTATTGTTTATCACGCTTGCCCGCGGTAGGTGATGTACAAACGTCAGTACTACGGCCTTGTATCTTGGTGGCGCTGGGAACCACAGTGTTATAAAGTCCTTAGATAAGAGCTTCCTACAAGTAGCGACATTCTTTGAAGCGCCGACTGCGTGACGGTGCAGGTTTCAGGAAGCGAATGGCGGCGTACAGCAGAGGTTTGAACTGAATGCCGCTATTTTGTTCCAACGGAATATGCTTTGTCATTTGTATTGGTTGTCGCTACTTGTAAAAGAAGTATGAAGGGACTTTATAGTGTTAGGAAAGGCTGGAGTGCCTGAATTTCCACGTTATCTGTCGTAGGCCTAGGTGGGCGGGCATATAGACACGAATGCTGTGTCAGAATACACCTTGGACAAGTGTTCGATCGGTAAGGCCACGAATTTCAGCCGACGACTGAGGCAGCATTATTCTCTAATGTGTGTCCGGAATGGTCAGCAGTAGATGTAAAAAAAGTATACCACTACGGTCTTGCCTCTAGGTCAACACTCTAAAAAAGAAAAAGGTGTATTATTACACCCTTTGTACTATATAGTACACCCCAAAACTTCAGTTCGACGTACAGTGCACTGTCGTCGTTCTGACGGTACTAACTTTCACAAGAGGCTTGTTTGCTTGTGGTACAACTTATTAAATATTTAATGTGCGAGTTACTAACTACAAAAAATAAAAATCGAGCTTTTCTTGGCCCTACTGCAGAACCTCAGTGTTTTCTTTCTGTATACGTACTTTAGCTATCTAATAACTTATATTGCACCGTTATCAGGCCCCTCGTAAACTTTGGGGCCGTCTGCTCGAGTATAGTGTGCACTGCACGTCGAAATGGAGTTTTGGGGTGTATTATATGGGACAAAAGGGTGTAAGGTGATACCCTTCTTTTAGAGTGAAGGCGTAATAAAGACCCCTTTCGATATTCGCGTGCCGATTATTAGCAGGCCGGACACTGCACAATGGCAGAACAACTGACATCGTGGAATATGCAAGTCATTTCATGAGATAGCAAATGTCGTAGCGCGGCCAATGCTAGGAGCTGATGAGCCAATCAATCAGCGTCGAAAGTGCAACGTCACTGTGCTCATCATCTTTTTTTTTTGTGGGTGTGCTTTTCTTCTACTCCAACCAAACGCATAAACTGTGCCGTGACCAGTCTTGGGTAGTAACGCGTTACTAGTAACGCGTTACTGTAACTTTGTTACTTTTTTGGTAACTTGTAACTGTAACGAGGTACTTTTTAAAAATGTAACTTGTAACTGTAGTTCTATTACTTTTTTCTGAGGTAACGATGAAAGTAACGACGTTACTTTTATCGTTACTTTCCAGTGTTTTATGAATAATATATAACTGAACGAGTGCAATTTAGCCATTCCTTGCACTTTCCTGATCGTCTATTCCGACAGTTCGAGTGTCAAGTTGGCCTTGTACAAAGTTGTGAATACGTTCTTTCTCGCGAGTCACGACCCGAATATAGTCACGTGTAGATTTTATGAAGAAAAATCTAGTTATCTTTACGCACGCGCTTGTACTTTGTGACTGAACACTTACATCTTAGTGTCTTGAAGCACCACCTATGTTGTGGTTTTTCTTTGTTCTGTGCAAACGCTTTTTAGTCGGGTGAATCAACCGTGAAACAACAATACACGTGAAGGACACTGCGCATGTCTCGTATTTTGTTTAGCGCCACTACTCCGCACTGCGCATGTTTCGTATCTTGATTTGCGCCACTAGTCTGGCGTGGAAACTTTAAAACACTAACTTCGAGAAGCAACTGTTGCTAAATTACAATATAAAGTAAAACGCGTACTTTTTAATTTTATGCAATAAAATGTGAGGGGCGTTTTGTAGATTTTTCTAATTTTTTTTTGTTATAGAAAAGTAACTGAAAAGTAACGTCGTTACTTTTTAAAAGTAACAGTAACTGTAATGAGTTATTCTTTTGTTGCGGTAACTGTAACGGTAACTTCGCTACTTTTTCTGAAAGTAACTGTAACTGTAACGAATTACTTTTTAAAAGTAACTTACCCATGACTGCACTGAACGAGTACAATTTAGCCATTCTTTGCGCTTTCCAAATTGTCTGTTCCGACATTTCGAGTGTCAAGCTAATTTTTACACAAACTTGTGAATACGTTCTTTCTCGCCAGTCACGACCCGAATATAGACACGTGCAGATTTGGTGAAAAAAAAAAAGTAGTTATCTTTAGCACGCGCTTGTGCTTTGCGACTGAACACTTACATTTTGGTATCTTGAAGAACTATCTCTTTTGCGGTTTTTTTTCTTTTTTTCGACGCAAACGCTTTTTAATCGGGTAAATCAAACGTGAAACAACAATGCACGCGGAGGGCACTGCAAATGTTTCGTATTTTGATTAGCGCCACCACTCCGCACTGCTCATGTTTCGTATTTTGATTTTCGCCACTACTCCGGTGTAGTGTCAACAGTCGAGGCAAAATTTACTGCTGTTTGCGCGGGCTTTGTTTCTGGCTTGCATGGTACGAACTGAAATATGTCCAGGGACTCTACGAACCCAGCGCAATCGTCAACGAGCCAGCAATGTACTAGTGCTACCAAGAATATGAATGTTGACTAGAACAAAAAAGAACTACCATGGCCGGCGTACAGAGAGTATTTTGCTGTGGTGGAGGTGGTTACTAACAACTTGACCGCAGAAAACGGCACTCTGTTGCCTCAACGCCTACCCGGCAATCAAAAACCTGTTCCGGCGAAACAACACAGCAATCCCAACCAGCGCGTTAGACGAGCGCCTGTTCAGCAAGGGCAGGGACGTGTTCGTTATCAAACAAGGGAAACCCTAAGACACTAATTTCGAGAAGCAACTGCTGCAAACTTACAATATAAAGTAAAAAGCACACTTTTTAATTTTGTGCAAATAAACTTGGTGAAAAGCGTTTTCTAGTTTTTCCTAATTTTTTTGTGTTATAGAAAAGTAACTGAAAAGTAACGTCGTTACTTTTTAAAAGTAACTGTAACTGTAACGAGTTACTTTTTTGTTGCGGTAACTGTAACGGTAACTTCGCTACTTTTTTCTGAAAGTAACTGTAACTGTAACGAATTACTTTTTAAAAGTAACTTACCCAAGACTGGCCGTGACGTCGTGGTTTTAGTCTCATTCTGTGCAGGGATTCTACAGGCGCCAAAAGAGGGCAGTATTTTGAAAGAGGTCTATACTCTTTAAGCGAGGACGAACAGCGTAACGAACGCTGCGACGCGATCGACCAGACAAAGTCTTACTGGCACGCGCCCGAGTATCCTTTGCCACAAGCATCTTCGTCAACCAACCATCGAAAAAAAAAAAAAAAAAAAACACAACAAAGTATTTTGTTGTTACGGCATTTGGAGGCAAGTGCTTTCAGCTCGGCGCAGTTGTTCTAACCTCGATCCATGCTGACTCGAACACCACACCAGACATATTTCCGCTTCAACGCGTTCATAAAACTGTTCTTAGCCCCGTTGAGGCACGAAACTAAGGTCACTGACGAAACAGTGGCTAAGCAACGCAGGCAGCGCGAATGCTAAGTTCTACATAATGCCGAAGACCCCCAAAACGACTTACAAGGCATGTCTTCTGTAAAAGAGCATCAGAAATCGGGCCCACGACAGGCTACCATGCTTATGAAGCGTGATCTGGTAGTGCCGCCTGTATTCCGAGTCAAGGAGAGGACTTTACCTGGCAGCTGCGACGCGCGTGGTATCCTCGTATATATCTTACACCGTGTTCTAAGTGCTGTTGGCTCTTTCAGCTGTGGCTGGAAGAGTAAACGATGTTGCATGCTTCCTAGGCCACATGTCCACGAACTACAACATTGTCCGACAGGATTCAGCTGCACCAGTACATGGTGGTGCTCTCCCTGCTTCACCTGTCACCCTTCCTGCGGGTGGTCGAGCCGGTCGGCCTGTTTCTCAGCTCTCTTAACGGCCTGCCGATCTCGCCTGATTTGCCCAACCGGGAGACCCTTTGCCTGCACTTGGCTGAACGAACGCTTCCCAACTTGCTTCAGATGGCCTACGAGAGGATCTTCAATAGCAGCCTCCTTTTCGACGAACTCATGGTGCGTGCGCGTATTAAACTATCTCAAATGACTCTGTAAAAAAAAAAAGAAAAAAAAAAGAAAGTGAAGTCATCAATTGTTAATGCTTGCCATGTTCTGCAATTAAACTGTGGCTATGGTCGAAACGCGGGATACTCTGGTGCACACAATATGCAGCATTCCCAACTTTCTTGGACATCAATGCTTCGGCGCATGCTCTAAAATGAGAATCTCAACTGAACAACAAGAAACTTTGCAATCACCGGAATGCTTTTGATGAAAATAATAAAATATCAATAAGCAGTAATTAAAATTTTGGATTCTTATAGTTTTTATTCCACGGCTCTACAAATTGGTTTGCGTTGAATCTTACGGGCCACGTTTACAAAATGGTTAAGTACCGCTTTTATTGATGGAAGATTGTAATGTTCCCGGGGATTGTAATTGCCTGGGTATCATAGAAGGTAAGTCAATTAGAATTTTGCTATTTCCTTGAAAACCTTTTATTCCACGCAATGTCTCAGAAAGTTGGCCATGACTGCAAGTCCGTTTGCTCTTTGCGTGCCTCGTACGCTATTTTGCCCTCTAGATGCGCGCACGTGCTTCTGGCACGTGCGCGCTCCAAATGCGCCGCATTGCAGTCTTCGTCGTTTTTCAGTGTGTGTGTTATCACACCGGCTACACTAATCATGAAGAGTGAATGCTATGTGACTTTGCACTCTTAGACTGCGCGTCTTTGTTTTAGTGCCTTTAGAACCCCTGTCAGAATGGCACGTTAAAGGCCTTCAGAACGAACTTCTTTAAAGATCAGGAAATCAGCTCACGATGTCGCGCGTATCGCCAAGCGCTGGCTCGCCGACCCTCTGAAGGCCTTTACCGTGCCCGTCTGACCGGGGGTTCAGCCTAATTGCGCTTTGGTTTATTGTTTCCCGGGGGTTTAAAAGTGTGAATGAAAAATGTTTGCATGCCGCATGCTTTGCCCAGGGAGACGTCATGGTGGAGGAGGTGAGGAACGCTCTTTTGGAGCACATCCAGTCACTGAACTTGATGGATGCCTGGACCAAGGTAGTCGCCAAGATCAAGACGAAGAACGCCAAGGTGTACTCATTCTACCCCGTCGCCCTCGCACAACCGGCCACCCTGGCCGACTACGTTGCTAAGGTGGGTATGGAACTTTCTTCGCGGTCGGCATCAAGCTGCGTTACGCAGAATGAAGCAGGCCTGTTTCTCCGGGTACTTAACAATAAAATTGAAGCGAAGAAGGAATTTCGTGTGGATTCGTCGTATATTTCAACTCATGTTCTTGTTTACTTGCTGAGTTTCTGTTGATGGAAAGCCAGAGAAAAATGGCCCACCCCTAGAGACCGCGATACTTTAAGGATGCCTGAATAGTGGTCCCAATAGAATATTGATCTGTCTTGAATAGCCCAAAATAGTATTGCAATGATCTGTAATATATTGCAACCCTCATCCTTAGTACCTGGCTGAGATTCTGCTGTTAGGAGAGCACCAAAAGATCGCCCACCCCTAGAAATAGCAATACTTTGGAAATGTGCGAATAGTTGTTCTAATAGAGTACCCTGCGTCTGTCGTAGCCATAATAAATTTTATTTTTTGAAGTTAGGGGTGAAATTGAAATTCAGGTCGAACTAGTAATCACACACCCCTACGATACCTCTATCCTAAAGTGAACCTCCTGAGAACCACAGAAGTGAAAAAACGGAGTTTTGTCAAGATAATAACTTTAGAGGGTCAGACGAAGCCAAATTCCGTGAAAAAGTTGTTTCTTACACCAAAAGATCGCCCACCCCTAGAAATAGCAATACTTTGCAAATATGCGAATAGTTGTTCTAATAGAGTACCCTGCGTCTGTCGTAGCCATAATAAATTTTATTTTTTGAAGTTAGGGGTGAAATTGAAATTCAGGTCGAACTAGTAATCACACACCCGTACGATACTTCTATCCTAAAGTGAACCTCCTGAGAACCAGAGAAGTGAAAAAACGCAGTTTTGTCAAGATAATAATTTTAGAGGGTCAGACGAAGCCAAATTCCGTGAAAAAGTTGTTTCTTAACGAACCCTTTGGCAGCTATTGTGAGGCTTGCCCGACGTGTATTTCTGAGATCTTTTAATCAGCTTCTGCTGCTTCTCCGTGCGTATGTTTGTAGATAGCCGGGGTTGAGCATCTGGTGAGATTTTATCGGCAATAAGAGTTTTGAAACCTAACGCGATTGCTTGACGATATTGGAGATGAGCGTATACGAACAAGATCTCGTGTTCTGATTAATGTGACTTACGTGGTGGACCTGAGAACTGGCCGTCAAATGCATGAGCTGGGTTGAAGAACTTTCTTTGACTTTTAGGGGGAGATTTTCTCAAGTATAAAGGATGCGTGAAATTAAAGTTATTTGACATAGACTAATGTTTTCACGTATAACTAAAAATCTAGAATATCTGCTGAAGAAGTGAGAGTGGAAATAAAACGAGAGTAAGCAAAGCACGTAAGCGGTATTGTAATAAGATTAGGAAGTTTTCGTACATCGTTTTGGCCTTTCCGCAACGCTATCCGCTACCCGCTACGAGACCCGCTAACAGAGGCATAGCGGAGGCTCAAAAAAGTGCTTCCGTAGACCGTTCTCTGCGGGCTACGGTACTGCGATTATGCCAGCGACACTAGCGGCCGTAAAAAGCACTATATAAAACATCAAACGCATACTACTACTGCAACCACATATTTGTTTTATCAGAGTGCCTCTTTTCGAACACAACACATGGTTGATTTACGATTATAAATGTTAATCTTTTTTCAGGATAAATTCTTCGTAGCGAGCACATCCTGCCAGCTTGCGGTAATCGCGCTTTGCTTAAAGCCAGAATCGGTTCGGCCAAGTCATTCCTCTCTTTGTCATCTCGCGCTCTTTTATGTTCGTGGACGCGTTTTCCGCCAATTCCCGAAGATTCAGCGACTCAGCGTTCTTGAGGTCCAACTTTTATTGTCCATTTTAAGTTGGAGGAAAATAGAGGATGTGTATTTGATATTTTTGGAACCGCCAAAGCAGTGTTATGTTATTTGACTGATGTGCGCCACTGGTACGGTGTAGTTTTGGAATTTATATTCTATAAACAAAGAAACACTATTGTTTTTTTTTATTTTTTTTTTTAAGGCGCTACCGACTTTTAATCAGCAAAGAATTTTGTCTGCTGATAAATTAAACAAAGTCTTTAGACTTTGTTTATTTGGCTCTGGAGAGCCGCGGCACCGCGGAAAGGCACCAGCTCGTACCATGGAGGCCCGCGGTGCCGCGTCTAGTGAACATGATAATGTCATGAGTATATGCATACATAATGACAACGACATGAATTGTTGGTATTAGAGAGGATGGTGGTCCGATTCGCAGAAGTTCAGATATCGTGGAGGCGGGTTGTGCGGGTGAGAAGCGAGCTGGGGAATCTGGCACGCCGTTCGATCGGTGCATGAAGGAGCCTCCGGAACATTATGGCGCTGTTGCTCACTGGGGTCCACTGGGCTCGAAGCATCGGGCTCCAAGGAGGTAGCCCAGTCAAAGTAGAAGCTGCCGCCTCCGAGGCGCCAGGGCTCAGATTGAGGCACCGCCGTCGCTCGGTGTGTCATCCTCTCAACGTCGTCGTCGTTGTGTTCTTTATTTATTACCGTGTATATGTATAAATAAAATAAGATAGATAAAAGGCACACAATCGAACGGCCAGCGTATCTCGAGATCCGCTATTTCGTAAGGCGCCTCCGCAACCACGTCCGCAACTCCGCAAGGTCTGCGCTAGATTGGCGCATGCGCAGTAGTTGCGGAGGCGTAGCAGATAACGTAGGGGAGACGCCAGAACGATCTACGAAAACTCTCTATTAAAACACGCAGCGGATAAACAGAATAAATCTAATTCTGACAATACTTTTAATTAGAAACACCTTGAACTTGACCTTCTTTCAAAAAAATATTTTCCGAGGACACTGGTTAAAAAACTTCGAATAGGAAGCTTGACCAAGTCCCGAGTACCTGCACATACAGACCACGCCGCTTTAGATCCGTCTACAAAGGAGTTTACTGAATGTATTCGGCGCTTTTTGTGATCCTCCGCCCGGTTCGACACGTGCAGCTGACGCGATCCGTGCCGTGGAACTCGGACGTGGTGGATTACTACATTCGGCTGCGGGGCTTCCTGGCCCAGATGATGGAGCGGGACGACTCGCTCCAGCTCTTCTTACCAAGGTGCTTCCTTCCCTCTCATGCATAGACCCTTTGTTTCAGAATCGAAGAGGTCGTGTAGGCGTCGTATTTAAATCAGGCAATTGACGCCAAAAAAAAACACAAACTGTAGTAACACTAATAAATAAATTGAATTTATATCATTACACAGACGTGTCTCGATCGGCTTCTGTCTGTCATTCGCCTCGTTCCGCTCGTGTCGTCTCAATCTTCTTCTTTCTCGACGGTTTTCTCGTGAGCGTCAAATAGACCCTTTCCAAAATTCAGTGCCATCTGGTGGTTTGTGTTTTTTAGGTTTTGCCATATCAATGGCGGAAATGAACTTGTATGGGCACCGTCACTTTCGCAAGTCAACGGCACGCGAGGAATTGTGCAGTGTGAGTTCTTTCTCGATCACTTTCCGTTCGATGGTGACCAAGAACCTACATTCAGAACAAAGCTCCAACCCACTCAGATGCCTCGAGAGAATTCTAAACACCAAGGTGCTTTCAAGCCGATTGTGCGCCGCCCACAGATTGACTGAATCTGAGTTACTAGAAATAAACGCTTACGTAGCTCTTGTGTTCCATTCCTACGTCGCGTCGTACTGACCCCCCGAATGTACAGGCCTCGTAAGATCCGCTTAGGAGCTTCCTCAACGTCTGCCTTCATCTGTCACTAAAAGGCCGCCATTGATATGGCACAGATTCCGTTCCACTGATGATGATAGTGATCAAAGTGGCCAGACTGAATTTCGGAAAGGGTCTATTCTTTACCATCTGCAACACGCTTCGCAAAGCGCCGTTCATCTTGCCGAAAGTTACGTCGGAAACTGGCTGTATAGAATCGACCGTAGAAGGCTACGGGGGCAACCTGCAAAAGTATGGACTTTGCTGTCTCGGTTTGTGTGTCTCTCTGGGCTCGTTATAGTCACCGTATGTGCGCAGATGTGAATGAGGCCTAAAGGTGACTTTAGCTCGACGCCATCCAGGCGGATACTCGCACCTCATGCGAAAGAAGTGAGGGTTCGGATCCCTTGTTTGAGATCTGTCGGATCTACACCCTGCGGGCTGAAAAAAAAAAGTAATAAAACAACCTGCGCTGCGCAACAAAGCACGGCGAAACGTCACGTTCAAAGACGCGGTGCAGCCCGTCTTGGAATTATAGGTCGAAACATATTTTCGACATCATAATTCGCCGAGGTACCTGCGTAACTTGCAACAATTGGCCCTTCGAAAAGTCTTTAGACACTCCAGATTTCTTAGAGAGTAGGGAAACCGGGCCATTTAAAGTGAAGTTGATACAGCAACCGACAGCTTAAGAAAGGCGGGGCGTGAGATATCGTGTTCACGCTCGTCGCTTCCTGATTGGTTGTTTGGCTTTCTAATTGGTTAATGCCGGAACCTGTTTGGCTGAGGTGAGATAATAAGATGGTTGGGGCTCGCCACGCCCCGTTGTTTCTTAAGCTGTCAGTGACTGCGTTTACACGGATTCGATAGCACTGCATCGAATTGAATAAGAAGCAATCACACGCGCGCAGTCCCTCTACTTCTTTTTCTTCTACCCAATCACAATTGTCATATCTTGATTTGATACGCTACGTTCTCATTCACGCGTCCGCAGTTAGCGATTGTAGCAGCGACCTTCGGGAAATTCCTATAACAATTACGTGTGTTCCGCGTGTGTCCAGGTGGAAGCATTCCGTGTTCGACCCGGAGTGCTTGTACAATCCCCGGCGGGACGTCGTCTGTGAGTGAGCACTGCAAGGGCACGCTCTCCAATCTCCCTCAATGTGTACTGCACTCTATGATGCGGTCGGCGCACCGATCAGTGGTCTTCCTTTAACTCATTCAACGGGCGAAAAGGGTAATCGGTATTATGCTTCATTGAGTGTCCACTCTTAGGGGCAGAAGGAACAGACTGTTTTCTTTCAACGAGTGCCAGTTTGGGCACAATACCGCTTGCCCCTTTTCATTTGCTGAATCAGAGGAGAGAAGGTACCACTTGCTGAATTAGAGAAAAAAATATATAATTTGCTGGATTAGAGAAAGGAAGATTTTATTTGCTCAGTTAGATATGTAATTTACTGAATTAGTGGTAGCATAATTGTGTTGTCTGTAGTTCGGACAGCCGGAAGTTAGTCAGCCTCAATGGACGACTTGTTTCTCAGTTGTAGAGGAAAAGATCAAATTTTTGAATTAGAAAAAGGAAGATGACACATGCTGGAATCAGAAAAAGAGCGATCTCATTTGCTGAATTAAGAAGGGAAGGTCTAATATGGTTGAATTGAAATAGAAAATATTTTATTTGCTGTAAAGAAAGTTGTTTATTGATGAATCAGAGAAAAGAAGACCTTATTTGCTGAATTAGAAAAGATTCGTGTTCTAAGCATTCTCTAAAAAAAGAAATGAGCACGTCGTAAAAAAAAAAAAAAAATCAAAACAAAACAGAAACAGAAACAGGTTCGCCGTCGCCGTTGTTGGTTAGGGTGATTGACCATGCTCTTTGTTTTGCAGACGTGCCCGTAGGATTCTTCAACATTTCGGTGCCTACCAACCCTAGAGAAAGGCGAGTGGCTACCAGTACGGGCCTTGTGCCCTGCGCGACAATAGACAGTTTTAGGGAACCGTTTTTGCACGTCCGACAGTTCGTATTGACTGTTGAACGAACGAACGTTTGCTTTGAACAAGTTAACTGACATTTATCGAAATCGAAGTGGTGAGGGTGGCCTCAGAATGCAATAAAAGGTGCCGTGAAAAACGAAGTGCTCAGGAAAATTGCAGTTTCTAAATAAAATTCGTCTTACAGGATGTTTCACGTCCCTCGTGCAGCTCCGCGCTTAGTAGGCTGCTTCCTGCGGGTACTTCTTGAGAACAGTGAGTATCCATTAATAACAAACGTATAGACTAATCGTCAGCGCGGTCACTGCAGGCACATGATGCGATTAGCGTGTCTGACAGCTACTGATAACCACTCGATATTCAAGCTGGTGATCCGGCATTCCTTATGGCCAACGTTCTGAGACGTTCTGTGGAATAAAAAGGTTTCAATGAAATATCGAAATTTTATTTGATTTGCGTTTCATGATACCCAGACAATCACAGTCCTCGAAAATATTACGATTTTTTGTCAAGAAAAGCGGAAATTTATTTGTCGATGTGCCCTGATTCAATGCAAAAAAAAAAAAAAAAAAAAAGTAGAGTCGAATTAAAAAATATACGCGTCCAGTAGGTTAATTACTGCTTATTGATATTTTATGACTGTATTCTAAATTATTAATTCGAAACACTTTTTTTGCTGTTCAGTTTAAATTTTCATTTCAGTGCATTTGGCAAGGCGTTGATGTCTAAGAAAGCTGGGGAGGCTGCAATCGAGTCCTTTCTAGATTTAGCTATTTTTACCCCGAAGAGAACTAAGACACAACTTTCCTTTATATTTCGAGCGTCGTATTGTCATCAGCTTCGGTGCAGAGCTACGAAGTAATTACTGTACACCCGTAGACACAGTCTAAATGCTTTAAATTAATGTCGGACCAATTGATGGATTAGCGGTATTTATAACTTTCTTACGATCATATAATATCTTGAAAAGTAGTTCAATTACATTGCAGATTTCTAAATTATGTTATCGAACACACAAATGTATGCTGACTTAGTCTCAATATCAGTGCTGCCTGTCCGCCCCCCCCCCCCATTTCCTTTCTTTCCTCCTTCCCCCCACCCACCCCCCCCCCCCACCCCCCTTCCCAACTTTGCCGTGAGAAATGAGAGCCCCAATCCTAAGAGAAACTCTGCCAAGAAGTGTTTCCTCGTTGAAAACTGAACAGTTGCTCAAACGCAGCTACACCTCAGCACCGCAGGATAATTAAAAAAAACTTAATTTTTGTGAGTAATTGCACGTTCCTGAAAACGTAATCGCATTTAAAACAATGCTGATAATGCAATTAATGCAAAGGTGCAAGCGAACTGGACAAGAATGGTGATAATAGTCCCTGGTGAAGGGGAACCAGGGGGACAAACGACAAATAGAATTTAAAAAAAAAAGAAACAGCTAGGTGACTGGTGGGCGGCCTAAAACATCTGCCTGGTCCTGGTATCGAACCAGGGACCTCTCCATTTCCAGTGAGAGCTCTACCAACTAAGCTAACCAGGAGTTAGACGTCAGTAGAGCAAACAGGTTTTATAAGCTGCCACCAGTCATTGCATTAATTGCATTACCATCCTAACATTAAAATGCAGGCCGTTCACCCTTATCAGTGTTAGACTGGTGGCAGCTGATGAAACCCTTTTTTTTCTACCGACGTCTAACTCCTGGTTAGCTCAGTTGGTAGAGCGTTCCACTGGGAGTGGAAAGGTCCCGGGTTCGATACCAGAACTAGGCGGATTTTGTCGGTCGCGCACCAGTCACCTAGCTGTGTTTGGAGATTTCTGTGTGTTCTTTGTCACCCTGGTTCCCTTTCTGAAGGGATTTTATCGTCATTTAAATCAAGGTGGAAAAATCGTGATTTTATAAAATAAAGCGAGTCAGATTTACTAGACCCAAATGATATTTATTTTATTTAAATCACTAAGTTGAAACATTTAGTTTTTTGTAACTATATAGTTAATTTTTTAATCGATACCTGATATAAATGTTTTTGCTTCATGATTCTTTGGTGTAAATACAAATTAAATGCTCGTGGAAACCATAAATCGATAGACGAAGTGTGAATGCAAAATAGTTTCGGTATTATTTTGGGAGAATTTCGAATATAAACCATCATGTAAGTTCGTTGCGATTTAAATCTTAACTTAAAGCATGATTTATTTCGCGATTTAAATTATCTTGATATTTATTTTCGACCATGATTTAAAACACGTCACATCTGCTCAGATGCAATTACTTTTCAAGAGTAAGTTTTTGAAGCTTCGCGCCGGTGCAAGGCTCCCAATACGACGGGATTGAGTTCCTTTCAAATGGTCGCAAACTTTGACGCGGGCTTATATTGGCGTGGGCCTCGAGTGGGTGCAGTTTTGGTGTCACTCTAAAAACGCTCCCGGCGTTCAAAGCATTCCGCCCCCAGTTCTTCGCCGAAGAGCGTCAGATATATGTTTTGGTGTGGGTTCTTGACACCCAAAAACAGGCATTAGACATGTGTGGACCCTGCTCATCGTGTTATCATCTGTCCGGTGACAACCCGTTGTTTTAAATGCGACACCATTTCTTTCGGGTATTTTTTCTCGGAAAAGTTTGATCTGTGGCACGAAACGCTAGCGAATGCTCTTGAGAGCGATAAGTGAGAATACATAGAGAAGGAAGAGCAGCATTCAGAACGTAACCCCCAAGCAGAATCGAACCATGGACCACAAGATTTTGAGCCCGAAGCTCATCTATTCGGTCAATGCGGGCAGACTCGTGAAGCGTTGGCCTATAATGTGCTGTTCTTCTCCCTTTACTGGAGGCATGCGCGGTCCGCTCGATGGAGCACTGACCGAATATGTCGGAGCCTCAAACTACGCCTCACAAGAGGAAGAGGCGGACCGAAGCATGCGGACATGAGTGTAACCACCTTTATTGAATGAAGAAAAATGTGCGGGCAGTTCACGCTTATAGTTACCCTCTCCGAGGTAAATCTTTATTTAATCGGCGGACTATAGCCTTCATAGAAGACAAGCAGGGCTGTCGCATTTTGACGTAGTCTTTATCGAAGCACCGCCAATACACAAATTTGTTTATTTTTGTTTTTGTTTTTAGTCAACTTTTACGAGCCGGAAGGTCCGTGGTGGACCGAGAAGACGAGGGCCCTGGTTGAGGAACGTACGAGCTGCCTCCAGCGGAGCC
Organism: Ixodes scapularis; assembly: GCF_016920785.2. Lineage (NCBI taxonomy): Eukaryota > Metazoa > Arthropoda > Arachnida > Ixodida > Ixodidae > Ixodes > Ixodes scapularis. The sequence continues at coordinate 43,395,338 of NW_024609836.1, read as the reverse complement.
ACGAAGCCCTTGTGAGTAAATGGGGGTGGGTATACTCCCTCGACACTCTTCCTAGTCAACTTCGAAATGGAGAGAGATATCGAGGGTGATGAAAAGAAGCAGAGGTCAGCCTCCGTTGTAAGCGTTACAAAATAATAAATCAATAAAATAATGAAATATGTTACTCGTTATTTGCAGATAGAAGGAAAACGGTACCGTTACCGATAAAGAGTAGCACACGTTACTTTTGCGTTCTGTTTTTATATATGAATTGAAACGTTGGACCATTTTGACGTTACAGCTGTATGCACGAGCGACATTATTCGAGGAAGATTATGTTGATGCAGAAACTTGACATTATTACCTTATATTTTTTTTTTCGGTTCCACCGAATATTAAAAAAAAAAAAGAAACGCGAAGAAAAACGCGAGCCACGCAAGAATTTTTACGAAAAAAGTGACCTTAATTGTTTTTGTGTTTTTAGGTGCCAAGCCTAAAAACACAAAAACAATTAAGGTTACTTTTTTAAATATCGGGAAGAAAACGCAACGGTAAGGTAACTACGTTACCCATTGGTCAAAATAAGTAACGTAAGTATACGTTATACGTTAGTTTTTTTGAAAATGCAACAAGTATGTTACTACCTTACGGAAACGTGTAGCACGCAGGGTTGGGCAGAAATACTCAAAAATGTATTTGGAAATACAAATACTGGGATACATTGAAATAGTAGCTAAAATACTGATACTAAGATACATTTGTAAAAATGTATCGCGATACGTATCGGAAATACATTTTAAAAAAAGGCAAAAAGTATTTGGAAATACAAATACAGGAATACATTTTAGGGAGGGCAGAAATACAAATACAGAAATACTGATACTGAAATACATTTTTCAAATTGTTTGAGACGCCAACTGAGATGAAGCTTGAAGTTTGAAGTGGATGTTTTCGATCCCGAAATTACGTTCCCGTAGGCTTGGCACTTTGCCTTGAAGGTAGTGGTTTCAGACGACAATTGAGTCTTCAATGGGCCCAAAAAAGCGTTCCAACAATTGCTGACCGCGGTCCCTTCCATGACATCCTGTCTGCCTGACGAGGGAATCCTGTCAACATTGATCACATTATGTCACGGCGGAATGAACTAGAATTCTCTATCTGTAAGTGTGGCCTTGAACATGAAACTTTACCACGCTGCTGTATGAAAGGACAATGCGCACTTTCGTTGTAGGCTACCTAGCTGAAGATCGTGCATGCAGTGTCATTTGGAATTTTTGAGAATAGTGGACCACCTGAAGAATCTTGGAATACATATCTTATCTTCTGTTTTACAGTTGAAAAAACGATACGGTAGCATCCCTGTTCTGAAGGTCCTTACTACCGACCCTCCGCCACCGACGCACGGATTGCAGTCCTCAAGTTTTGCCGAGCATTATCCAAACAGAGACTTCGTGGATTACGAGCTGATATTGCCGGCACAGGTGGGAGCTGTCCAAGAAACGGCGGTCTCGAGACTAGTTGCGGGAGTACGTAGTCTGGGATGGCACAGCGATGCCACTTCTGGCCTCCTTCTGGGTTTCGGATCAGCAGAGCAGCGGGCCACGTTCACGTCGGCTGATGACGTACCCTTGAGTCGTGCAATATTACGGGCGCAGCCGTAGATGCATTCGGATATGTGTTGAACTTCACAGCATAAGTCTTCCTACTATTTCAAGTCAGCCACCACCTGGCTCGTGCTGCACCGGAATGTGACTCAGCTTTGCAGGCAGGGTGTACTCTGTACGCTAAGGCGAGAGAGACGGTTAGCAGCGGGCGTTGGATGCCAGGAAACAATGACTCAAGAAGTCCCTACCTAAAGACCTGCGGCAGAAGATGCTCTGACTCCACTCCTGGCACGCCACCTGGTTCGAGTTTCCCACTATGCAACATTTCTCAGAAGAGAGAAGAGGACTAATAGAAAAATAGTTTGCAGAATCAAAAGGAACTAATTGGTCAGCATAGTAACAATACCCCAGCATCTCCTTGACTCTGGTGCCCTTAGAAGTAAAAAAAAAAAAAAATGCTTTCAAACTTGTTTTTTTTTTTTCTTGTTTTTTTTTTTTGGGGGGGGGGGGGGGGGGAGTATTTCTCAAGAATTGTAACGAAATACACTTCATCGTGATTGTATCGCGATACAAGGGAACATTCAAAATGTATTTCGATACAGGAATACAGATACTGGTGAAAAAAATGTATCGCGATACAGAAATACAGATACGAAATGTATTTCTGAAATACTATCGCGATACATTTGTATCGCGATACTGCCCAACCCTGGTAGCACGTTACCTGTGACGCCGCTACTTCCAACGCGTTACCGCCAAAGCTGGGATGGGTTACTTGTCCTATGTGGCCACTCCGTACTGGGGAGTATTTATCTAATGTCGTCGTACGGGATGGGCGCCCATGTACTCATATCAGTACTAGCGACGCAGTCTCTGTTTCCTCAACATAAACCATTCTTCAGCTCTCCTAGCTGTGTTTTAAAGATGGGCTAAAAAGCTTTTCGGTTTTGCTTTTTACGACTCTGCTTTGATCAGCGTGAATGTCCGAATTGTCCGAATGTGCGTTGCAGTGCCCTAGAAAACTCGGGATCAAAGTCTTGTGCGCATTTCCTTCTACGCGGCGAGGAGCTGGAAAGCGTATGAGATGAACCAAGCTAGAGACATTAAAATACGGCGGTGGAAACCTTTTTGAGTGCATCTTTATATGCATGACGTTTAAGCTTATTGATTCAAACCGTGTTTAACGTTTTTTTTTGTCATTTTATTACAAATAAACAAAAAAAAAAGGAAATAGAATGTATATACGTCTACACACGGACATGCTCTTTGGCGCGTTTGTCCACATCAGGTGTGGGCATTGCGCGTGCGCACAAGCCAGATTGGCATGAGAGGAAGCGTCTGCGCACGGGCAGTCCCGACAGCAGCGCCACCGCTGTGGCGTGTGACGTCAGAGGGTTGAGTTGGTGTATACCGCACACGAAGACGTGTTTAAAGTTTGAGCGAGAGGTCTGCGGATAAACCTCCCGTCCGAAAAGAGGGGGAGGGTTCAACTGTAGTGATGCGGAGAGTTGAGCTAGTTCAGGGGTGGCCAGAGTGACATGCTGTTAGAGCCGCAGACAAAACTACACAAGTTCAGGCGGCAGCAGAAAAAAAAAAGGGGGGGGGGGGAGGCCTGCATTTAGCAAGAAACGGTATGGAGGGAATATAGTCCTTTACAAAAGGGGGAAAGATATAATTGCCTACTACAACACCAGGCACCACCAGGCAGCGGAACGTTTCTTCAACCGTTAAGCAAAAAGGAATTCATATTTCGCCAGCCAGCCACTGGCCCCGACGCCTGTTATGTATATACGTTCGAAATTGTTTCTAGGAAACTAAAAGAAACAGGGTCTCTGGACACATTTATGTGTCCAAAAGCGGTCCAGTTGTATGTACGTAGTGTAGTAACGATTGTGAGTTTTGTTTGTAATTTTGGAACTTTTTGTTTTGTTGGACACAGGAGGGGAAGGGGGGAAAGCTTACCAGGGAGCCGCGAGGCGCACTTGAACCCTCTAAGAGTCGCAGTTTGGCCACCCCTGAGCTATTTGGTACATAGACATGCTAAAACAGCGCACAAGCCTAGAGGGAGAGAACGCGTAGCAACAAAGCGCTGACCTCAAATTGATGTATTGTGAAAGAAGGAGAAAATTTTCAGCCTTCCCACTCTGGTGAAGAAGGAAGAGCAGCGGAGCTGTAGCTTCTATTCTCGCCGGTGGCTTTCCAGGCGGGCGATCTGCTCTTCTTTCGCAAGTGAATGTGGGGCGCTCGACGCAGTGGAACTTTAGGCGATAGCGGCTTCGCGGCGGTTGCGGAACCATTCGCGCTGCTGCGCACATCGCCGCTCGTTCCGCTCCCGCTCTTCTTCCTCCGAAGAAAGAATGCCGCCATCTATGACGGCGGCAACCAGTTGTCTGGTTGCCGCCGTCGCTCATAGATGGTGGTAGCTGTCCAGAGTTCGGTGTCATCATTTCTTTGCTGGTGGACACGATCCTGGGGAAACTAGCCTTTAACAGCTCTGTTGTAAAAACGAAGCATTAGAAATGATGCTTCACCTTTTTCATCTTTCACATTCACATTCACACTTCGCATTCACCTTCACCTTCACTTCCCCATCGTCTTTCACAACCCTTCCCGATGCTTCGTCTTTTTCTTTCCTTGACAATACATCGGTCTGGAGAGAGCGCTCCGTCCGCGTTTTCTGCTCCTCCTCTCTGCTTGTACACTGTTTTAACACGTCGTTGGGGAGGATTTATCTCGGAGCCATATTGCATCCCGCAGGCGGACGCGAAGCATCCCCAGAGGAAGGCCTACGACCCCCCGTACTTGGGCGGGCTCAACCACCTGGAGGACACGCTGAGCGTGCGAGTCGCGCTCAAGGTCTACGACGACCTGCTGTACACGAACCGCTACCTCGACCGCGACTACCGGCTGGTGGGCGCCGAACACATCTCCTCCAAGCAGCTTTTCTTCATCTACTTCGCGCGGGTGAGTGAAGCACAGGTATTTTAGCGACGCGCTTGGCCAAACAAGAAGAACGGGTCGCTGTGACAATATACCACCTAGAAGACATGTCCCGCGATTTTTCACCCGCCCCCCTGTCATCACTAGTGAATGCACGCACCGTCTCCTATGTGGCGCCAGCATCGCCACCGCTTGCAGCTTCTCCCAACCCACGCGAGGCTACCAAGGCGGACTCGTGTCGGTCGCTTTGCGGTGACCTCTCGTTGAGACTCGGCGTGTTTGCCGCTTGGGGAGGGTTCTGGTATCCACTAACGATGACATCGTCCGCAGGTTTTGTCTTCTAAGCTGTATTGACTATAATCGACTTTCTAGAATCAGGCAAACCAGGAGATCAAGAGCATTGTCAGGTTATCAGCTTAAGAGGTGTTGGTTTAAAAACGCGATGGCTCCTCACTTCATCAACCAGGAAGGAGGCGACACAAAGAAGGGGGACGAACAACAAAGACAGCGATGAAAGTCATCGTTGCCCGTCTCTTTTTCTGAGCTACACCGGTCATGGTTGATATTGTTTACCATGCACGCTGGTTTTGTACTTTACTCCTTACTTCCACCGTGCTTTTTAAATACGCGTCTGAAGCCTACCGCATTTATCGGCTCTATAGTCTAAAAAATATCTGGCTGTAAAATAACTTTTAGCGGTTCTCTGGCTTGTCAATATTTTGCATCATAAAAATATTCAAGCACCCCCTAAAAGGGTTAATCGTCAAAAATTTCTCTAGGGTTCTTGGAAGTCCTTTTTTTACGCTAAAGAGTTCTTCGTTGTCCAGTTGTTTTTTTTAATGTGTCAGGGGGCGATAGTGCCTGGGACGAAACCGTTTATCACGAGCTGAAAGAGTTCTTGGGGCGTCAAAAAACCTTTCAAAAACGGATTATTATTTTTTTTTTTTAGAGTGTAGGGCAGGTTTTCACAAAGTTTCCCCTCGTGGAAGTTTGAGCTCCTTCTATCTCCTGTTTCTCTGACACGGTTGGTATTACCCCTGACTGCTTTCGATTCTAAATAGTAGATTGTTGACTTTCGTGCGAATTCATTGCACGGCTGCTGGCCACTGGCCCCTTCTGGTTGCAGAGCATGTGCGAGGTTCCAGACACCCTCGACAGGTTCATGAACTCCCACCTTTCATCGAAGAACAATGGAATATACCGGTGAGTCTACTAGGAGTGCTGCGTCATCCACTCACGAAAAAAGTACGTGAGAGAACAGAAAGAAAAAAAAAACTCAAAAGTTGATCTAGTTACATGTAACCGCAGCTAAGGATATACGATTCGATTGAGCCAATCAAGCAGCGACAAAAGCGTATACCTTTACAGCGCTTGTCGTCTTTATGCGTTTGCATTTACTGGCTAAATCACACGCAGTGAATGCGCCGCGATCTTGCGCTTTTGTTTTTGCGCGTGACTGATTTAGCCGGTGTTATGCGAACGCACAAACACGACGAATGCCGTGAAGGTTCACTTTTGGCGCCGGGCGATTGGCCTCATGGGATACTATGTAGCGGTGGCGTCGGTTGGACTTACTGTGACGCGGAGTATATAGTAAGACGGCATTGGCTGATTTTTTGTTGACCGTGGCGTCAATTGGACAGGACGCGGATTTGAAAGTATACCCTGCTACCGACTCTTCCCTTTTTTGCAGGGTGAACGTGGCCCTGATGAACAATCGCGAATTCGCCGACGCTTTCGGGTGCGCAGCCGGCACCCGGATGGCACCTGCTGAACCCTGCTCCGTCTGGAAATGCAACAGCGGATTGTGCGCGGGAAACCGACTGGCGTAAAATCGAGTGTCTTTTAGTTCGTTTCTATGTGTTTTTTTTCTTTTGTCAGGAACCAAAAGAAGTGTTTCACACGGAGACGCCTTATTTTATTACAAATAAAATGTAATTCAAGTTCTCCAACAATGCGTGGAATGAACGGGAGTCGGATACAAAGCATCGCTCTCCTGCAGGTTTCCCCTTCTTTTCTTTTTTTACGAGATCGCGAAAATTGAATTCGGAAGTAGGGATATAGCCTGTTTTTCTGAAAGAGTGCGATCGAGAATTGGGAAAGGGCTGCCACACGCTTTCCTCCTTGCTGGGTTTTGGGGAAAACGGTAGAAAGATTTCCGAATGGCGGTCACGAGACTGCGTTTCATCGGAGACAGTCACTTTCTCGCGGCAGTAACAGATTGCAATGGTCAGCTTCCGCCGGATACCCAGCGAGGACGCAGGAGCCGACGCCTCTTAAAAGGCGACGCAGTACTCAAAATGACGCTGTCCACAAAGAAACGGTCTAGGGACACTGACAAGATGAGAACGGCAGAAAGGAGCTTCAGTTGCCTTGCCTCCGTCGCGAGCTTGCTACCTTCGCCAACGCTTCGGCAACCGTGAACTTCGACCACGCGCGCGTGCAACCAAAGCAGGAGGAAGGCATGAAGCCCGCGCTGGAATCGACGTTCCGAAGAGACGCCCCGGCGTTCTAATTCGTTCAGTGACAATACATCACAATGGCGTAGTGCTGAATATTCGGCGTCACCTAAAGATGCAGACGTGGGGCACAAGCTGGACACGAGGGCTGAATTGTATTTGTTGTTACCACTGCTTCTAGCCACGCTAGTACATAAAATGGACGAATTTTTTTTCTCTACGCTTCAGCCTTACCAACCGGCCGCAACATAAGACGTTGGTAATCAATTTGTACCAAAGAACGAACAATTTGTACCAAGAACGAACTTGACAGAACTCTTGAGAAGAAACCACAAGAACGTAGAACATTCTGTCGTCAAAATAGAGGGAGAATAAGTGGGGAAAGAATAGACCAGGAAAAACGTAAGACATCATGAAAGGGTTTCCCTTCTTGCACCGTACTTTTCGGACAGATTTTCGTTGAATTTTTGGGGTACAAAAAGAGGGTTATTGCGCTTAGAAGTATTTGGTGTGGGCCCATGCGCTCACACTCGCTAACAGCTGCTGAGCCATAGGAAAACGCTGCCCAAAGTCGGGGACGTCGTCTTTAGAACGACCTGCTACCCTACAGAGAACAACCATTGTCTTTGTTGCGCGGACAAAGGAATCCTTGTTCACACAGACGAGATATTTTAGCGACGTTTTACTTTATTCGGGATTCCTGGACAACAGACGTGGTGTCGCAGCTAGGTTGTACGTGAGAGGGTAGCTGGGGTCCAAAGAATGTTGCTGACAACTTACATTTCGTCTTCCGTGTTATTTTTATTTATATAGGTATCACATGGTGACAGTTATTGTTAAATGTAAATGGGCGTAATGCCTATTTTCTTACGTAATCCACCTATTTCCGAATAGGTGCTGTCAGCTGGTTGTGCGACTGAGCTTGACATTGAGTGGCTGGAAAACAACGCACTCGCAAAGCTCTTTCAATTTTATTCGACCACGCTATTTCAGTGCATGTGTGCCCCATAACACCAGCAACATCCTGCTGGCTCGTTGAGACGTTGTGACTTAGAGACGGCTCCCCCAAACATCGCTCTTGTCCCCATTGTGAATGACCTCGGCGCCGAAGTTGATGCAAAGCACCCCAGCCAGCAGAAAAAAGGGAAGGGTACCAAATCCATTTTCTCTCGATCCCATATTCTGGAATAAGGTGGATTGTCGATTCGATTTGAGGTGTTCCTCTAACACTACTTTTGACAGGTTTAAGTTCAGATAACTGGTACATAATACAGGATGGTCAGTTTGAACATTAGACAAACACGAAGAGAGGGAACGAAAATGCACAGCGCTGACAATCAACCGTTACTTCAGCAATTCTTCGTCTTTATCCATATATATTAAATCTTTTTCATTTTTCCTTTTATTAAAAAGATTTAACGGATATGGATGAACACGAAGAAGTATTAAAGTACCAGTTGATAGTCATCGGTGTGTTTGTTCATTTCCTCTCTTTGTGCTTGTACAATGTTCAAGCTGACCTGCCTGCACAACATTTAGTTGTATATTAAGACACCATTCTTGGATTTCTTCAGCGGGTTCTCTATACTGCTTTCTTCAATGGCATTTTTTTGTTGAAGCATATCCTATGGCCCAAAAGGCATAATATTGATACTTCACTTCCTCAGTACATCGGTCGTGTTAAACTGTGCTTGTTACTAATATGTGAACACTATTTAATGGCCAAGCACCTCCTTGGAAAGATGCACGAAGAACGAAGAAAATCAGCAGAGCAGTCGCCTTAGAGGCAATTGGTACACTATAGAGAGACATTGTTTTGCTTTTCGTACCATAGTACCTTCCAAGTAGAGTTCTTTATTGCCTTGAAAAATAAAATAAAATGATTTATTGATTTGTCGATTGATAAATAAAGATAACAAACACAAATAGATAAAAGAGCAATGGCAACGCATGCTGGTGATATTGTCAGAAAAACAAAAACGGCTGCCTATGCAGTTACTGCATTAAATTAACCTCCCACTTCTAAAACAAGTGATTTCCTTCCTTCGAACTCTACGGATCTTTGAGCTGAGCTGCGATGTGCGCAGGGGGGAGGGGGGGTATGTGTACTGAAAGTGTGCTGTATTCAGACAAAACTTTATGTAAAAAAAGTCTTAAATTGTTTGCCTCAAGGCTGGAACACATTTGCGAAGAATGAACCGCCGAATACATGAAACTCGGAGCTTGAAAAAGTTCCGAGTTACTCAAGCATCAAACAATACTTTTAAAAATAAAAGACAACAACACTCGGCGAGACAGCACGGAAAGGGTAAATATGCTTTGAGGAGAGTTTGCGTTTATTTCATTTGTTTATTTCAAATTTTTGGCAAGGAGTTGAGACAAAAGGCGACAGCAAATGCCGCCTGACTGGGCCCTTAGCACACGATTACACTTTCAACACAAGCAAAACTAGATCAGAGCAACACAAATGAAACAAAAACTGCAAATACACTAGTATATACAAAACATACAACGCAACAACAAAATTTGAAATAAAATTCCTTAAATCCTCTTAGCCCTATTAAAAGCCATTGAACAGGTTTTAGGAACTAAAGCTTCCATTGTTTACTGAAGGTCTGCGGAGAGGAAGTATTTCCCAGGGTACTAATAAAGTCAAGGTAAATGTTCAGGAGGTTTGGAAATTGTCAATTCAATAGTTGTGTGCCATAGTTCTGGTTCTAATTGTTACAAAATATCTATGTCTAGACTTGTAGTGTGTAGCAGAGCTTGTATATGCAGAAAGAATAGTTTGCGGTCGGCTTTTAGTTCCCCATAGATTACTAAAAACAATCGCTGGTTATATAAAGCTTCAATATTCAGTATACGATTTTATTCAAAGTTGGAAAAAACATGATCAAAGCTCGATAGGTTTTGAATAAACCAGCAGTACAGAAAATTCCCTCAATTGTTGCCTGCTCGGAATTTTGTGCTACTTTTTGTTGGGATTCGGACGTGTTCTTCAGTCATAAAACCAAAATTCGGATGAATGCAACAATTTCAAAAATTCAGCCACGGATCACAAAGATGATTTCTGAATTTACAGGCGAATCGTGTTAAACGGCAAAAATGTATATTTGAACCCAAAATGGGTTTATGGACAACACCACATATACCCACAGACAAATTTCGATGGTATTCACGACAAGAGGAGGAATTCGCGTGCGCAGCTTTATTCTGCATTCGTGCAAAAAACTTCATGTTAAAATGCATACGCAGCGGCACGGAGCAATACTTTGGCACCGCACTTATCGCATGAAGGGCGGCCGCTCGCTTGCATAAGTTCTTCACCGGTCCGGCCACTGGTTTTATTTTCTCACCGCCACCAACAAGCCGGACGTAGGTCTCGGCTTTCTATTAGACGAGATTTCACTTAAAACTCTGCATGCCTTAGAGCAACTGTACATGCTATGCTCGAGGAGCATACTTAGTCACTTTAAGCATGTCGCCTATTGGTACATCATCAATAAAGGATGCAGGTTATTCTGCCACATCATACGCTCTCTTTCTGTCTCGATAATTGCGTTATTTTAACGTACTGTTCCTCATTCCTAGTGACTCAAGCTCGCGTGCTAATCATATATATACCGCTCTCCGAGAAAGATATATACGTCGCCCCTCCCCCGTCTCTACGCTTCCCGTATTAGCGCCCCAAGAGCTCTGGTTCCGGGGCCGTCAGCACCCTGAGCTCCTCAGCTGAACGGGTTCGAACGCCGAACATACCGCGAACGTCGTGGATACAAGACCTGAGCTTGTTGGGCAAATATTTGCCCAACCCCAAGGGCCGTCTGTTTTCAGGGGAGGGCGTCCCGTTCCGTTTTCGCAGTCTTCTTTTATTTATTTTGTTTCTTTATTTCTACGGGGGCTCGGCTTCTTTGAACCGCGGTCCTTTCTGTGTTCGGTCAAGATGCTTTCGTTTCTCCCTCTTCCAAGGTTTGTGTTTTCTTGAAGACATAGGCGGGTTTGGAGAGTCCCACTAGAAGTCAGAGCGAAGTGCAAGGGCGCAGGGTTGGTTCTTGATTTGGTTCAAGTTGAACTTGACTAACCCCCTGCACCCCTCTCTTGTTTATCGCCTTGCGTTTTGTTAAGAATCGTTTCGTTGTACTACGTTTTCCGACACACCTAAGTCATTAGGACGAGGAGATTCGGAAGCGAACGGAAATCAAGGCCAGTGTTGGTTTCTAGGGGCAAATTTGTCATGTGCTTCGTGACACAAGCAAGTTAGTGTATGCTGAATTTATTGGCGTGGGTGTAAAGCCTTTCTGTGTACAATACGCACAACATATACGTTCTGGACAAGGGGTTATGTAGTTTAAGTTGAAACAAATAGGACACGTCGATGCCAATAAAAAATGTACACATTATATCTTTGGATCATTTTTCACACTGCATAAAGGTAGGCAAGAGGGCAGTTTTATGCTGAGAGGTCAAGTATCTTGATGTGTCCACATTAAGAAATTTTGATCAAATTACACCGTGGATGAAGCTTCTTAATTTCGAAACAAAAATCAAGTATGCCACACGAGGCCCATAGCTTGATCTCGAAACCAGAAGTATCTGCTTCTTTCTTGTAATATTGTGCAAAGATGCTGATCCGCTGCCTCGAGATTGAGTAGACAATTGTGAAGATACATTTTTGTTCTTAGGAATTTCTTATCGCGGTGTTTGCGACGATTGTTCAAGGGTGACTTGCCAATTGTTTTCCGAGATACTTCGGAGTCCCAAAATAGAAACAGTTCGGAAGGCACGGAGCAGGAGAGCGGGTTAGCTGACCGCACGTGGACAGAAACGCTCTGGCTGGTTAAACCTCTGTTAGCACGAAGGGCGAGAAAGCCCGGACGAAGCAAATTGCTTCTATTTTGAGAAGCCTTCCCACGCTCGCCTCCTGCGTGGGGTGTAAAGGCCTTCTTTCTATTTCAGCGAAGTCTGCTAACAAGCGCAGCCCAGATTTGAGCCTAGAAGACATGGTTAAAGTATCTGGCAGGGGAGACGACAAAACTGGTGACTTCTAACTTCGCGGAATTCCCCATAACTACAGTAAATTTGTTAATTGCAGGAACACTTTTTATGAATTGGCACGGCGCGTCATGTAAGTCAGTGGTATAATAAAAAAAAGAAATAGGACGTGGATGGCCTAACTTTTTAATTCAGACAGTCCTGATAAGAAGTGAAAATATTGTTTTATTATTCTGTTTATATTTGTTTCTTGGACATCAAGGTATGATATAATCCTTCATATATTCCATAAAATCATTAATACATTACTAAACATAGAAAATGCTAGTACCTAGTGTTTAAAAAGACACACACAAACACAAAAAGAATCCTGCATTTTCATTACAAAAATGAACTACGCTACGCCGAATGCTTAGACTCCGCTCAATATGTGGCGCTATAGCTAGGCTAGGTCTAGATGACAAACTTTCAGAACTCATCGTTATCTCATTAAATTGTTATATAGGTGACTTTCATTTGATAAGTGCTTGAGAAAGCCTACCTCTTAGATGTTCTGCCTTGTTTTCCTTCGATATTTTTATTATTCGTAATCCGCCATCCTGAGCTTTAAAGATGGCACTGCTGGCTTATGAAATGGTCGGGAATCTTTTCATGATCGAAAAATAAGGCGGATACGATGTAGTACTTTGACACATCGTTTTTAATAAGGATAATTAGGACACAATGTATGAATCGCGTCTGCGAGTGACGTAATTTACCGCAATTTGAATTTTTCCTAGGGAGTTGTCTACTATTGACGTCATAGTTGTGCATCGTGTGTGATAGCCCCGACATCAGTGCCAGTTCCAAGGACCCCCAGCGAGTTAGGGAACCAAGGCGGAAAAGACAGGCACCGTTTAAGCTGTAGCCTACCTTCCAAATAAGCATCGACAACTTTAGAAACTTCGAAACTTCGGACGCTGGAGTAAAAGCAATGAATGTGTCTGTTTATCTCCCGCGCCTGTGCTTCTACGGACTACCGCCAGGTTCCTGACAACCATACCTCGGCAAACCTCACTCATGAGGGCCCTCACTCACCCTCACTCACCCTCATCTTCACTGGTGAGGTGAGGGTGAGTGAGTTTCTGAACCAGGAAAATTCATGAGTATGACGGTGAGTGAGAGCCGTGAAGGCTGTGAGGGCAGTGAGGGCCGTGAGTGCTTGAGGGCCGTGAGGACGGTGAGGGGTATGAGGGCCATGAGTGCGTGAGGGGCGTGAGGGCGGTGAATGGCGTGAGGGCCATGAGTGCGTGAGGGGTGTGAGGGCGGTGAGGGCCGTGAGTGCGTGAGGGCCGTGAGAGCGGTGAAGGGTATGAGGGCCATGAGTGCGTGAGGAGCGTGAGGGCGGTGAGTGGCGTGAGGGCCATGAATGCGTGAGGGGCGTGAGGGCCATGAGGGGTGTGAGGGCCTTGAGTGCATGAGGGCAGTGAGTGGCATGAGAGGCGTGAGGGGCGTGAGGGCCGTGAGGGCGGTGAGTGCATGAGTGCGTGAGGGGCGTGAGGGCGGTGAGTGCGTGAGGCCCCCTTCAGACGGCGCATCTTTCTCAGCAATTTTGGTGTTGATGGCGGGTGGTTCTCTAGCTTTCCCTAGATCGACATGAATTGTTGAGATGGGGGTCCGGTTCGAAATATTCAAGCAACTCGGAGCAATTCGAAGACGTTTGAGGCGGCTGCATCCAATCAGGGACGCAAAATTTTCACGTGATACCTCGTGCCGGAGATGATGACACTGAAAGACTTGGTTCTGGTTTGAAATCGATCGTTTTTGGAAATAAACTGTTTCAGAAAGGTTCATTAGTATTCTCAACGAGATTTAAATGCTTAAAAACACGCGTAATTGTGTCTAAATAGTGCAAGAAAAATAAAATTTCATGATGATGATGACAACTTGCAGCAATTGGTTGCTGCGTGTCATCGCGGGCGGCCCGTGTTGCTGGTGTTGCGACGTCAAGTTTCTGGGCGAAATCGCCCCACCTGAAGCTGGCCTGAGTGGCGCGAAGGCCATGAGTGCGTGAGAGGCGTGAGGGCGGTGAGGGGCGTGAGGGCCATGACTGGGTGAGGGGCGTGAGGGCGGTGAGTGGCGTGAGGGCGGTGAGTGGCGTGAGGGCTGTGAGTGAGTGAGGGCCGTGAGGGCGGTGAGGGGCGTGAGGGCGGTGAGTGGCGTGAGGGCCATGACTGCGTGAGGGGCGTGAGGGCCGTGAGTGCGTGAGGGGCGTGAGGGCCATGAGTGTGTGAGGGGCGTGAGGGCGGTGAGTGGCGTGAGGGCCATGACTGCGTGAGGGGCGTGAGGGGCGTGAGGGCCGTGAGGGCGGTGAGGGGCAAGAGGGCCGTGAGTGCGTGAGGGGCGTGAGGGCGGTGAGGGGCAAGAGCGCCGTGAGTGCGTGAGGGGCGTGAGGGCCATGAGTGAGTGAGGGGCGTGATGGCGGTGAGTGGCGTGAGGGCCATGACTGCGTGAGGGGCGTGAGGGCCGTGAGGGCGGTGAGGGGCAAGAGGGCCGTGAGTGCGTGAGGGGCGTGAGGGCCATGAGTGTGTGAGGGGCAAGAGGGCCGTGAGTGTGTGAGGGCCGTGAGGGCGGTGAGGGGCAAGAGGGCCGTGAGTGCGTGAGGGGCGTGAGGGCCATGAGTGAGTGAGGGGCGTGAGGGCGGTGAGTGGCGTGAGGGCCATGACTGCGTGAGGGGCGTGAGGGCCGTGAGGGCCGTGAGGGCGGTGAGGGGCAAGAGGGCCGTGAGTGCGTGAGGGCCGTGAGGGCGGTGAGGGGCAAGAGGGCCGTGAGTGCGTGAGGGGCGTGAGGGCCATGAGTGAGTGAGGGGCGTGAGGGCGGTGAGTGGCGTGAGGGCCATGCCTGCGTGAGGGGCGTGAGGGCCGTGAGTGCGTGAGGGGCGTGAGGGCCATGAGTGAGTGAGGGGCGTGAGGGCGGTGAGTGGCGTGAGGGCCATGACCGCGTGAGGGGCGTGAGGGCCGTGAGAGCGGTGAGGGGCAAGAGGGCCGTGAGTGCGTGAGGGCCGTGAGTGCGTGAGGGGCGTGAGGGCCATGAGTGAGTGAGGGGCGTGAGGGCGGTGAGTGGCGTGAGGGCCATGACTGCGTGAGGGGCGTGAGGGCCGTGAGGGCGATGAGGGGCAAGAGGGCCGTGAGTGCGTGAGGGGCGTGAGGGCCATGAGTGTGTGAGGGGCGTGAGGGCCGTGAGGTTCAATGAGGGTGAGTGAAGGACTGAAGGTGAGTGTGACTGTGAGGATGAGGGTGAGTGAAGGACTGAAGGTGAGTGTGACTGTGAGGATGAGGGTGAGTGAGGGGCTTAGGTGAGTGTGGCTGTGAGGGTGAGGGTGAGTGAGGGCGACCTAAAATGCTGACCTCTGCTGACAACCTCCCCCTTTTTCTGCGGAGGCCACTGTGACGTAATATATGTTAATATGCGTCTTTCGGTGCACATTCGAAATAAATATTTCGGGTATTCCCAACTCCAACCTCGCGCATTAAATCCCCTTCTGTTCCAAATTCCAGCCGCCAGGCGGCGCCAGTATTCGCAGTACACCTATATAGGCGGCGGCAGCTCTCCCGCTTCTCTTCTTCAAGCCTTTTTAGCGCTAGTGGTGTCGGATTACCTTAGCCACTGTCACGCTGCTAATGCACCGCAAAAAAGACTGTCTTGCAGACACTGACTGAGGAGCCTTTCTCACTTTCTAAAGCGGCCCTGTCACAGAGGTCATACAAAACACCGTCTTCATACATGCTTGAATACGTATACAGATTACAGATGCGTGAAACAAACGTGCTTTAGATATGCTCGAGGCGTGTGCGCAGATAATTTTGTCATCATGTCTGCAAAAAAAACCCGACGTCTTTTCTTTGACGCATGCGCAGTGCGACTACGGCTTTATATAGTTCCGAATAAACGTTGCGGCGCGGCAGCGCCACCGCACCGCTACGCTTTGTTCCGAGAGCAGCGCTACGGTAAAAGCATAATCACACAAATTAAAAAAAAAAAAAAAAAAAAAAAAACAACGAAAAAAAAACCGAAAAAAAACCGCGCGCTTGGGTCGACGATGACGACGCCGTTGATAAAAACAAGACAGTCACACGGGGCCATAACGGGGCCACCTGTCGTCGGGGTCTTCTCGGGGAGTCTCGCGTTTGTCGAGAGCACGAAAATGTTTTATTCGTCTGCTTCGCACGATTGTTGTTGTCTCGCCTACGCAATTGCATACGGGCTCGGAGACAACCGTCTTCAATGAATGAACAACGGCGATGTTTCTACATGCGTTTACACTCCAGTTGTGTGCAGCATATGTGAGGGGCACGGACTCAAACGTGCAGCTTCAGGAAATGTTTTTTTCTTTTTTTTTAAAGGGCCGGGGGGGGGGGGGGGGGGGCGGCGTTTTGTGTAAACAAGGCTTAGCACGGTGCTACGCCCGCCCGTCCGTATTTTTGGTAGCCCTGTTGTGCAGCTTGTGCGATAGTGTTTTCGAAGGAGAACTGCTGTATTCCGTAGTGGTGGCGTGCACACAAAGAATGCACAAAACACATTGGTGGTGATCGCTCTTGCGCAGTCGGAACATACTGCGAAGTTCGTCGTTCAGTGGCGGCTTTCGCGCAAACGATGAAGAGTAATTTTGCAGCGTCGTACACGCAGAGAAAATGCTGGTCACAGTCAGATGTTCCAATCAGCTTGCTTTTCCCCACGCTGAAATTCTTCCAGCCACGTTTGGCGACTGCGCGCAACTTGCATCCCTCGACCCTTCTGACTTCCCGCCTTCCTTGTGGATAGAAAAGAAAACTAGCAAGAACAGTTCCTAACTGAAAAATAAAAACCACTATACGTCACGTCTGGTCGCGTTGTGATTGCCTGAAGCACGAGCGTTTAGGGAAAAGAATTGGTTTCGGAGATGTCATCTCCCCGGCGTCGTCCTCCACGACGTGCGACTTTTTTCAATGCAAAAACATGCACAAAACTCGATCTCGTAGGGCGTTTTTTCCGCAGTGTGTATGCAACGCCAACGTGACACTTTGGTCCGAGAGAGAGAGAGAGAGAGAGAGAGAGTGAGAAGGCTTGAAAAAGAGGAAATACTATACTTCGTTTCAGCTTCCGTCCGAGCGCGGCCGATGTTATGAGCCGAACACCTCAAGGAGCGCAGCGTCATGGCGTGCTCTCTGCGCTTGATAAGACTAGCCAGCGGAGGAGCACGCACAAAGAGACGGCGAATAGCGGCTGGTCCTATCAACTGCAGAGAGCACGCCATGACGTCGTGCCTCTTTCGCTGTTTGATTGGCCCTTCGGCTCATAACATCGGCCGCGCTCGGACCGAAGCTGAAACGAAGTATAGCGCGTATGGCATAACCAGAGGACAGACGGTCACCATTAGGGGGGGGGGGGGGGGGGGGGGGAGGGGGGCGGTTTGGAGGGGATAACAGATGATAGCTGATAACTCAACGCTTATAAAGTAGCAGTAGGAACTGCGCGTTTGGAAGAACCCGTTTTTGAAGCTTTCCAGGCACCACGGTCGTAATAAACGGCTGGTTGACTCCACGATGACAAGACGTACGGCGCCAACAGCGACAGCTGAAAAATGGAACACGTTTCGTTTGTTATTGTCGGCTTCATAATTACCCGCGAGAGGCCAAGCAGGAACAGCTGCGAGGCGAGAACGTTTTAGTCTCGTTCTCGTGTCGACAAACCGAGGTGTGACGGCTCGGCTTATGTGCATTTTAGTTTCACTGGAACTCTTACTTGGCCGCATTGAAAAAAAGACAAGTCAGTTCTATAAGATTTGTTCACATTCAATGTCACTTGCAGGCAAAATGGGCCCATAGTGCTTAGCGTTGTCATGAGAGATAAAGCAGTTATTACCTGTTTATTTGTCAGTCTTATGGTTATGATAGAGTTCGTTCACCAGCTTGCCCGTGTCCTTTTTTATTTTTATTTCGTGACTCGTGTGCCTTAATGCATAAAACAGTTTTTTTTAATCGTGACTTAAACATATTTATTGCTTCTTGACACACATATTTTGGTTTCATCGTTTGGTTGAAGGTTACCGAAAAGGGATGTAATGGACATCTCTGCGAGCACTGTTTATTTAATGTACATACGGAAGTAAGGAATCATACTCTATATATTATAAGTGTGGTTCAAGTAAGTTTAAGTATACATTCTAGGTAGGTACATTAGAAGAAAAGTTTTCGAATAAATCTGATAAACTCCGAAAAACAAACCCCTGTAATATTTTTGAGAATTCGAATTTATCCGGAAAAAGCTAAATAAAAAGCCCCAAAAGACAGCATTTTACGAAGAAAGTTTGGCAGGTCACATAGTTAGTGACTGAGACAAGACCAATTAAATTTTTTTTATTAATTTTGGATCATTGACAAAAGAGAGTTTCCTGTTTATCTCAAGGTTCGGTCAGTACAATGAGTCAATGTACTTCTGGACCAGGACAAGTCACTGTTCCGGTCTCCACTTTGAACCATACTATTTGCACTACTTAGAGTGAAGAGGGATTGAGTTTTTATAACAGTGAAAGATGGGAAACCCGTAGATTTTATAGGATGGGGTGGCAACTACATTTTTTTTTATGCGTCCGAGGGTTTGGCCATTTCAAAGTAAACCGACGTTTGTAGAAATAATAATTGTGTTCAATACTTGTCGTGGCACAGTTTTACTGTCAATAGCAAGGGCGCCAGTGCCAAATGCAGCTGCAGAAATATCTTTTAATACCGGTGATTGTTTCATAAGTTCTGTGTACGGTCGTATCCTATATTATTTATTTTTATTTGAAAAAATAAGAACAACGTAGAATTAAGCTTCGAATATCGGAGAATTGGGAATCCAAGAAGAATAAACTCGTCTAAACCCCGAATTTCCAGGGATTATTTGTTTGCCCGATCCCCCAAAAGGTTATTATGGCGATATCCCACACGGCTTGATGATAGTGTCAAGAAATGCAGGAGGTGAGAAAATTGTCATAGAACGGCAACGTGAGAAATCATACTTTTGGTTTCTAAGCCAGGTGGCGCAATTAAGCTACTTCCAGTTATAAAGAGTACAACCGTTAGCTTCCATCCATCTAGGGCTTGACTATCAATCGATCAACACGCACTAGAAGCAAGGACGACGCTCAGAGGCCGTCCTTGATTGCGAGTCAAATTGTAGGCTTTCAGCCCTTTAAGAAAATAAATTAGCGTCCTGTAAAGCGCGGAAGCTAGGGGCAACATTGGCGGGTTGCTACACGCTTCAAACTCCCCTTCAAAATTCACAAGGAGGGGCCATAAGGGTCAATGATGAGAGAAAGGGCGGGGAGGGGGTGTGTAATGCCTTCGTGTCTGACCCCTCTCTAGACCCCGCGGCAGGCACGCGCGCCAGCTTGCGTGCGGATCAACTTCCCAACTAATTTCTGAGAGGAGTCCCTCGCGTGCCACAGAAACTTTCTTTCTTGTCTTTGCTTGTTTCCGTTGTTTCCGGCTCGACGCTCCGAGATATGCTTTTCCTTTTGTGTATTCTTCGCTTTCCAAGATCAGCTGGGATTGTTAAGAGTCGGTAGTGGCACGCGCCCCACCGGAAGTAGAGGATCGTAATCAGAGGCGCTACTCTCTGTAGACGAAGATACCGACTTGAATGAAGGTTGTCACTTTGTCCGAGGGGTTGGCCTTGTTAAGACGCAGCCTCGGCTCGAGCCAGTCTTGCTCCTTGCTGTGGTCCTTTAGCGTTTCTGTTAGACTGCATCCCTGCCAAGAAGTAATAATATATAACGAAAAGTAACGACAAAGGAGAGAGGCAGGATGAGACAGCTTTTGTCAAGGTCAAGAATAACGTTTTTGCTTCAAGTGCGTTACTTGGCAAACGCACACGGCCTCGTTTTGTTCTTTTTCGGACAAAATTCGAAAGAGCGGCAAGTACGGAAAAGTCTAAAAAGTCTGATACGGCACTGGTGCTTTACTGTTTCCATAAGTACCTACATGAATGGACAGAAAGAAAAAAATGCATTCAGCTAAAAGTTACCAAACGCAAGTTACAATAACAAAACAAGTAACACTGCGCAATGGGATCAGAAGCGAGTCTGGCTGCATTTGCATATAACTGTTTTCACGGTATCAGTCTGACGAAATTGGAGGCAGGTATGCGTAACCGGCTACAAGTAATGAAATGGTTCGTGGTGCTAGTATAGTGGAACCAGTGAAATCCATAAACGTTTGCAAGTATTGCCTCTGGACCCCGCCCTCTTGCCATCGGCGTGTGTTGATCGTCTGATAGCTAAGGCGTGCCCACGGTTGTCAGACAGGCACCCAAAAAGAGCATTTTTCACCCAAGGTGGCCACACTATCTCTTAAAGTGTAGCTGCTTGCAAAGGTACTTGGAAACAAGTAGCGCGGTCACTTGGCACTTGTGCTGTGGTAGAACTATAGATACATATCAATGTTGGAAAGTACTCTGGGCACATTGTACGTAAAGTACAGGGAGTTCCCAAGAAACGAGCACAGTGTTTACGGCTCTGGTAAATAAAGTAAGCATCGAAGAAAGCTCGAACTTCGTGAGAATTTGACGCTAGCGGTTGGAATAGAAAGCGAAAGTTGGAGAACATAACGTCACCTGGATCAAAAGATAGTTGAGAAAAACGAATTTCCTTTATGAGCCGACGTCCAGCTAAACCCTATATTGTCAAAAAAAAAAAAAAATGACACTGTGAACGCCTGTAGTATCTATCTGAGTGAAAAAAGAAAAAAAAAGGAAAAAAAAAAAAGAACTTGTTAGCAAGGAAGAAAACGACATCCCCTTACCTTCTGAGAAGTTTTTTTCACCGAAATTGATTCTACTTGCTCCCACAGCATCATTTCTTGTTTTAATAATATTATAGTCTTAGGTGGACTTTGGCTCTTAGAAAAGTTTCGTTTTTTCTTAATTATCGCTTTATCAAGGTAACGTAAAGTTCTCAAAGTTTCACGTTCTATCCCAACCGCCAGCGTCATTTTTTCAGGTAGTTTGAGCTTTCTCTGATGCATAGTTTATTTATCCGGGGCAAAAACAACGGTTCACGTTTCTCGGAAACTTCCTGTACTACTTCAAGTAGGTTTTAGAAAATTTCTACTTTACTTGAACTACATTCTCTGAGTATGTATTTGTACTTTACTTAAAGTATATTTTCTGGTACTTTCCGGGGAAAGTATAGATCCCGACTTACTCCTCGAATGTATTTTCCGAAGAAAATACGTTCATTTGATCTTGTTAAATTTGCATCACAAAATGATGCTGTGCCAACTTTGAAGCGATACTCGGATTTTACTCTCACCAGAAACACGAGCAGGTGACGCATCGCTCTTCTGGTCATTTCTCTGAGTGAAGTGCCTAAGGGCGGCCATAGGACCTATAGAAGTAAGTACCTTATAAGTTGATTTGATAAATAGTTTGTCAGCGAGAGTAGAAGAACTACTGTGGCCGCTTGACTTTATCTAATATTCGCCGCCATTTCCGATAACAACGGAGGCACCCCGATTACTCCTGTGGCAATACATAGCAGTTAAAAAACAGTGCACAGGGGAATGAAAAGACATTATGAAAGATTGTGTTAAAACGTACCTGTACTTTACTTGAGAGTACATTCTATGTATAGTACTTTACTATACACTTCCTCTCGGTGAAGCGCGCGATAAGAAAGCGAGCCGCCACGGCAGCCGCTGATAGCATGCAGACCGGTCGACTGTCCGGCGTTCACCTTCATGTCGCTTGCGGGTGTACATCATCCCTCATTTACTTACTGCTCTTTAAGGATGTACTTCACCCAACACTGGTACGTAACCAAGTAAAAGTAGTGCTTTTGTCAGCGGTGATATAGTGAGTTCGTGCATCTAACATTTGTGACTAGATACAAACAACATGGCTACTTGCATTGTTATATGGTAAAACTAGAGTCACCTATGCGTAACCAGGTGAAATGACAGTATGACTTGTAATGCACCTATGTTGTAATCAGATGCATTTATGACACACCTGTAAAGTTACGAATCATTAACTATGTTGTGAGCATGATGTAGTTCGAGACATCTGCAGCATATACCTCAAGACCTCCACCAAAACATATGCTACAACCGTAATCGTACAGTTGCATTGAGACACCGCTATTTTTTCTTTTTCAGTATTGATTTCACGACAATGCTGGTTTTATTATATTGGAAGATCCGCAATGAAATGCTAATTTCAGGGAGTTCATATGATATTTCAAGAGTAACTAAAAAAAACGGTAATGATGTCGCCTAAGGATTGGATAAAGAGCAGTGCCATGTTCACGAAAGGCAGCGAGTTCGTAAGAAACCTGTTTAGGTCCTTCTTCAGCATGAGCTGATAAATATCTTCCACCCTGCTCGTACCGCTCGTTTATGGGTTGAACTGTGCTGAACAGCTCGACGACAAACATCACAAAACGGAAAAAAAGAAGAAAAAAAAAAAGACAGAACAGACACTTTCAGTAGATAAGGGACAGACTGAAGAATGACCCTATTCACCGACCACGTCCCTGCCATGTGGACCGTCGCCGGGGCAAGAACTTGGGCAGTCCCTCTAAAAACATGCGGGTCCTAATACAAAGAAAAAGATCCTCTTCTTCTCCCGCCAAAAGAAGCAGCTAATAAAACGGAACGCATGACGCGAGGAAGTAACGTGAAAATACACGTGTTTCGCTTCCTCCCCCGCCACCCCGCTCTCTCTCTCCCGCCGCGCGGTGGGAAAGGGAAACACCGGGGGGAGGAGGGAGGGGGGCGGAAATCTTTTGAACAGCGATCCTTGTTCTCTCCATACTTCGTTCCACCCTTACGTGGACCGCGTCCAAACCCAGAGGAACGCTCTGAGCCATTCCAGCGCTGCGAGCGCGTCACACACCCCACAATCAAGCGTGGTAGAAGGCGAAGCGTCAAGTCACGTGACAAGGGCCCACTCTTGGATTGGCTTGGATTACGCGTAGCGCCTATACCCCGTTCCCCTCACGACGGGGCACCGCACACGCTACGAGCCAGCGCAGCTAATGCGGCTTTGTGAACGTCCCATGTGACCACCCGGCCCAGAGGGCACGTGAGATTCTCACGGCATTTGGATTGGCTCCAGTGGTTCGTAGAGTTTCGTGCGGTCCATCGAAAAGGCGAAAAGAAAGAATGGATTGCTTCGCTCGCCTTGTTTCCTTAAACCCGCACGCCCTCGCCATTCGAGGGACTCTGTCTGAAGGCGACTTCTTTTTTTCTCCTTCTCTTCGATCCCACTTTCCCAGTTTTGTTTCTTCCCTCGCCCTTCAAACGGCCTCCTCCTCGCCCTCGAGCGGCGGCCGGGGTCCGATGGGTGTTTTGGTAAGTTTCACGTGCGCCTGGTCCCCGAAGCCCCGGGGATCTTGGCGGAGTTTAGTATGCGAAGGACTCGACGACGGACTCGCGTGGCGGTGCGCGCGACTTGGGGGAGATGACGGGCGCCGAATGTGATTTCGTGACCGAGCGGATACGTTCGTGCGTTCGGACAGGGGGATCGCCCTTGTAGGGTGAGTGATCTTACGTATCTTTGTGGGCATCTATGCTCATGCACGTATCTCATCTCATAAACAAATCTTATACGTGGTTGCCAGCAAACTTCCTCCTTCAAGTACTTATATATATATATATATATAAACATAATATATGATAAATATAGAAGCTGCCTGTATATATGTATTCATACACCAAACTTTAATGTCCATAACATATACGATTTTGGTTTATAAGATACGCATGCAAGAAGAGTAAGCACGCAGGCAAGCTGGCGAATACTTGACATAACTGAACCTGAGACGGGAAAGGAAAAGGATATACGTTCTCCGTTCCTTTTCCTTCCCTGTCCTACTTATCTAAACCACATGCATGCCGACATCTTATTATAATCTATACTGAAATTTTAGCCTCGCTTTCTCTCACGCTGAAAATAATACATTTTTTTAAAACTTAGATTAATTTAATATAAATCACGATTATATATTTATTTAATCGCCATACCTAGGAAAAAGTAATTGATTTACAAGAATGTGGTAGATTTGAACAAGGTAGAACAAGCTAGAACAAGGTAGATTTGATCAATATATACGTTCGATTGCGGAGAACAAGGCGGCAGCATTACTGCAAACCTTACATTCGAATTACCAACTTTGTATTGATGCAAACCCAACCGTAAAAAAACAAACGCAGCAGTTTTTTTTTTTTAGTTAATAAAAAAAGCAGTATTCGCTTTTTTTTTTTTCGCGTTCTGGTTTGCTTGGAATAGGACATGCGGTAACTGATAAACGAAGTGGAGAATAGAATTCATCTTCAATTGTTCTGCTCGGAAGATCACCGCTTTTTGCTGGTGTCCAGCTTAATACGAAGTTTTGCAGCTGGTTAATTTTAATTTATTAAAAAAAAAAAAAAAAAAAAAACTAGTTCACATTTAAAGCATCATCCTTTATGCAACGAGAGTAAATATAAATACATGTTTGGAATTTATTTTTTGCGGGAAACGTTCGATTTAAACCACCAAAGCAAAACCGGTTTGATTTAAATCACGATTTTAATCCCGATTTAAACCAAGCCAATTTTTATTCTCCGCCCTACTCTCTATACCAAAGGTCGCCAAGCTGCGGCTTGGCCACCCCTGGTTCGAGTTGCGTTTATTGCTCATACTTCGTTTATTGCACGTCAACAGCAACTATTGCTGTTGACGTCAGGCTGCTCGACACGTCTCCGACGTCACGCCGCGCATCACGTCATCTGTTACCTGACGTCAGCTGACACCCTCACGTGACGCTGTCGTGTCAAGTCACATTGCATAGTGACGCCACGCGACTTAATGACGTCGGGTTACAGCGTGAGTCACGTGACGTCGTGACGGCATGTAAAAATATAAGCATGAGACGGCTGATAATAGAAACAATCAATACAGAGCGTTTTCGCTAACTATGCGAAAAAAGGTTCTCGGGTCCAGTAACGTCCATGAAATTAGGTGGAGCTACACGCTTGAAACTTGAGTGTACGATTTTGGTAGTGTTCTTCAGTGACCAGAAGGCGGTGTTAGTTTCTGTCCAGTAACATTGCATAAGACGTTCGGGCAGCCACACCAACGACAAGGAACGGTTCATGCATACACATGCAGTTTCGTCGTTCCCTGGATTTCAAACTTGGGCGCGTGATTTCCGAAGCGTTCTTCAATTACCACGAGGCAGTCCTAGTTCGTGTCCTACAAAATTGTTTAACAGATTCACGAAATGCTTTCTACTTAATACACCCTCATTGGTTCCAAAACAGAATGAAATTTTTGTGCGGTGTGTTACTCGGTTTAATGCAAAACGCCTACGCGTACGCCATAGTGCGCGCTCGCATTTTTACCGTTCATTCAGTCCATCTGCTCCGAAATGGCACCTTAGCTGCTCCGACGTCACATCTCAGCTGTCGCAGTGTTTCACCTTAAATGTACATACTCGTGAGGCTTACGGGTAGTATACTTAATTTCACACTGCACAACCAATTCGCCCAAGTATCAACGATTTTATAAATTGCGTTTATTGTCCTGAGGTATAAAACGACGTTTTGTTTTGTATTTGTCCTACATGTCTCTTTTTTATCCCAAAAACTCACAAACGCGCTCCAATTCATCGAGCCTATTGTCTCGCCTCCCTGCCATCCCGCGGACAAGCACGGACAACGTGATTTCGCAGTGGAAAACTATAACGGCAACACGTATACCAGAGCGCTTTTTCCTCGATAGGCTGTATTAAAATGCACTCACAACTATATGAAAATCAACCAGAGCGCTCTGTGACTCGCGATAACTCTACTATCTTTGCGAAAGACGTTCGGTCTGACAGGATTTCGACCCTGTAAACAGTGGCTTACATGTCCCCGGTGGAGTTATCTTCGAATCAGTGTGGACCAACGCCAATGTTGCTGAGGGCCATGGAAGGTCCGAGGACCACAGTTTGAGAAGTGCTGCCTTATAGATCACTTCTTGTTCCGTACGTTGTGAAAAAGAAATGTGCTCCTTCAAAGTTAGCCAGTTTTCACAGTGCAGACACTCAAAATACTTGGTTTTGTCATCACCTAAGCTGTTCAATAAGAGCACCTTCTCAAAGAAGCGATGTTTCATAGCTAGTGTAGTAGTAAGTCTGTTGCCAGTTTGTAAAAGAGCGGGACAAACCTAGTTCCCAGAAAACTTTCTGCTCGCCATGATTGGCGGCTTCCTCCTCTCCACTTGGGTTCGGTCCAGCGTTCGCTCTGCTAAACTTGAATCCGCCAGTCACATTGCGCATACATCATACAAAAGGCAAACTGCACCTAATGTGTGAGGCAGGTTTCTTCCTGGTATGAAGATCCTTATGACACTGGTTGTACAAAACACTCTGCAGGCATAGTTCTAAGTGTACATACGCATGACGCACACATGCTTCCAACGTGTACTTGGGGCGTGTCAGCCGATAATTTTGTCATCATGTCTGTGGCGGACATCATGTCTTTTGTATGGTGTATGGAGAGTGGGACTGCGGTTTTCTGAGGTCTTTGTGGCAGAAGCCCGTCTCGCTATACCTATATAGAGTGTAACAGACTACGTAGACATTTTATTTTACTGTTGAACTATCGGGATACTTGTTTCTAGACCAACGAGTAAGAGTCATCGTCCATCTGGAACTCAAATAAAGGTTCGACTGGTATACTAACAGGTGCCTTCTCTTGAACCAGCACAGCGGACGGAACGACGCGCCATGCTGAAGGCGGTGGCATTAATACGTCGCCTTGTCGTGTCGCTTTACTTCCAACGGAGTCTTTCCCAATCCCCAAAACTGGGTTACCGTAGCGCGAGAAAGCAGACGAACCGTGTCTCTACGACAGCTGCTTCTCGAAGGTCCTGGGATCCAGGAGGCGGAAGTGACGCGTGACTGCGCCCGTCCAACCACACTGCCTAGCGTATAAGATGCGTACTTCCGGTCGGATTTTTTGGGTGCATCGAGCGAATACGCCATTCCTCCGTGCGTAAAAAAAAAAAAAAAAAAAAAGACCCGCTCCCACGGTGTTCGTGTTAAAACTACGAAGCTTCGATTCATTGCGCTCGGTTAAGGGGGCCGTGCCCAATCCCAGCGATTACGGGAATAGCCGAAATTTCCCAATGTGTGCAACTCGGCGCGTCCTGTCTGCTTTGCCGACACGCGAGAGCGTGACTGTGGTGATTGTTGGCGGAATATATTCGGTTCCACATCACATGGCTGATTGCTCCGACTGCAAGTTTAGGGGTTGAATGGTGTTCGTTTTTCTCGATTTTTTTTATACTGTCAATGCGTAAAATAAAAAAATAAATAAATAAATAACGCGTGCTTTATAGGTTACGAATATCAAGGAACAAGTCCAAGCGGTATTTACTGAAAGTACGAAAACTGTTCCATCGCTCCTTTAAACATACGTGACATACAGACACCGTTTTTACAGGTCTGTTTTGTTTTGTGTTTTTTGCAGTCTTGAGTAGTAACGCGTTACTGTAATTTTGTTACTTTTTTGGTAACTTGTAACTGTAACGAGTTACTTTTTAGAAATGTAACTTGTAACTGTAGTTCTATTACTTTTTTCTGAAGTAACGATGAAAGTAACGACGTTACTTTTGTCGTTACTTTCGAGTGTTTTATGAATAATATATCACTGAACGACTTACAATTTAGATTTTCCTTGCACTTTTCAAATCGTCTATTCCGACATTTCGAGTGTCAAGTTTGCCTTGCACAAACTCGTGAATACGTTCTTTCTTACGAGTCACAACCCGAATATAGCCACGTGTAGATTTCATGAAAAAAAAAATCTAGTTATCTTTACCTTGTGACTGAACACTTACATCTTAGTGTCTTGAAGCACTATCTATGTTGCGGTTTTTCATTTTTCTGTGAAAACGTTTTTTAATCGGGTGAATCAACCGTGAAACAACAATGCACGCGGAGGGCACTGCGCTGGTTTCGTATTTTGATTAGCGCCAGTACTCCACACTGCGCATGTTTCGTATTTTGATTTTTGCCACTACTCTGGCGTGGAAATTTTCAAACACTGATTTCGACAAGCAACTTCTGCTAAGTTACGATATGAAGTAAAAAGCGTACTGCTTAATTTTATGCAATCAAACTTGGTGAGGGGCGTTTTCTAGTTTTTTCCTATTTTTTGTGTTATTGAAAAGTAACTGAAAAGTGACGTCGTTACTTCTTAAAAGTAACTGTAACTGTAACGAGTTACTCTTTTGTTGCGGTAACTGTAACGGTAACTTCGCTACTTTTTCCTATAAGTAACTGTAACTGTAACAAATTACGTTTTAAAAGTAACTTACCCAAGACTGCTTTTTTGTTGGTGAACCAAAGCGAAGACCGTCGTGGTTCTTTTCTGGCACCAGTAATGATGATAATAATAATAATAATAATAATAATAAATATTATTATTATTGTTAGTGTTGATATGAACTTCATATTCCGCACGTCGTGCATAGTCCATCCACACTAGGTGTTTACATTATTCATGCCGTGCTTATGTTAAAAATATTTAGTAGTTAGTTCGCTGACAAATAGCTATAGCACCTAGCTCTCACCAATAGAAGGTAAATTTGCTTTTTATTCTTCTTCTTTGTGTTTATATAATTCATGTGTTTACCACAAACGAAAATAAGCGTGAACGCTCTTCATTCAAGAGGCACCGTGACCATGGCTCCTGATATATATAAAAAAGCAATATGGCACCGAATAAAAAAAAAGAATATATGACTAATAATTTTTTTTTCTAAACGGACGATATTGTGTCGGGGGGGGGGGGGGGGGGGGGGATAAACAGCATCATCAGGCCAGGTGCACATGCCTTGCGATTTTTGTTCTTAAATGCGTAAAATACGCGAAAGTCAAGTCACCAGTCACCACATGTTGCAAGTTACTGGAGCACATAATCGCTAACCATATTATCTCGTTACCTAGAGTCAACCAAATTTTTTGACAAGAACCAACACGGATTTCGTGGAAACGTTTCCACAACGACTCAGCTAATATCTGTAGTCCACGATTTTGCAGCCGCGATCAACAATCGTCACCAAATCGACGCAATTTTTTTTAGATCTATCTAAGGCGTTCGATCGCGTGCCTCACTATCTGCTTATTGATAGGTTGAAAGAAGCAGGACTTCTTGAGAGGCTGGTTCGTTGGATACAGGCCTATCTACAAAACCGTTCTCAATTCGTTGAACGTGATGGCTCTAAATCTGATAATCTACAGATTTTATCTGGTGTACCACAGGGTTCCGTGCTTGCACCGTTACTTTTTTATTTGTATTAACAACATTTCTAAAAATATTGATGAATCTGTTAGTGTAAAATTGTTTCGCGGATGACTGCGTAGTGTATATATACTCTTGTGAAAAATTCTTCCTGTCAGACTACATTGAATGAAAATCCTTGTAAACTTGCGGACTGGTGTGACCTTCAGAAAATGAAAACCAACTTCTTTAAAACACTCTCAATAACACTGACCGCAAAAAAAAAAAAAAAAAAAAAACTTTTTTACATTAACCATATTGGCAATCAGTGCATTAAAAAAATCTCCTTTATGAGATACTTAATCTAACAATTAAAAACAACCTAAACTGTGACTAGCACATCAAGAACATATGTGACAAACCGTTAAGAAAGCTATGCTTTCTTCGAAGAAAACTCAAAGAGTGACACTCGGCTATGAAACTTGTAGCTTATCGTTCTCTAGTTCGCCCAGTCCTAGAGTACGCCTCTATCGTGTGGGACCCGTATTCTGTGAAAGACATTGCGGAAATGGAGAAAATCCAACATCTTGCTGCAAGATTCATCATGTCAGACTACCGCACTTCATCATCAGTAACGAACTTGTTAAAGCATCGCGAGCTGGAACCGCTCCACGTTCGCTCACAAATCTCTAGGCTGAAGCTTCTTGACTTACTTTATAACAATTTATCTGGTCTACCAAGTTACACTTACCTTCCCCCTGCGCCACAAAGATCAGCTTGACTATATCACTCCAAAGTCATATGCCCATACTTTGCCAGAACTAACCTTTTTCACAAGTCATTTTTTCCTAACACAATTGAACAATGGAACTGCCTGCCGTCATTGCTTGTGCAATGCACTGATGTCAACCAATTCGAACATCTACTGACTAAACTCCTTTTGTAACCCTCCCTTGCTTGGGCAGCGCTGCTGCCTGCAGTTTATGTAAATAAATAAGTAATAAATAAATATAGTATAATAAATATCGTTTTCAGTAAATTAGTTCACCCGCGAGGGTGCCGTCACTCCGTTTCTCTCCCGCACCTAAACAAAAAAGAGAGAGAGAAAAGAAAAGCTAATTTGCACTTGTCCGTGTCTCCTACTTGGTGTTCGTCTTCTATATTTCTGCGCGTACAAGATTTCTCAGCATAGTGAACCAAAGAGGTCGACAACAACAAGTCTTGTTAAGCTAGCAAGAAAAATCGTCTAAACCCAGAACTGCCAAAATCTCTCTCCAAAATCGCAGACATAAAAAAAGCAGCAAAGGATATTTATACGGAGAAGGACAACCAAGAAAAACGTCTTTAAACACAAATCCCCCCCCCCCCCCCCCCCCTCTAAAGAAAAAAAAAAACGGATTAAAAAACGTCTTTTCTATTTTACCTTTCCTTGTTTCTGTTTTGTCTTCGCCCAACTTGGAGGGGAGGCCTCCGGTTGGGTCCGTGTCGTTCCGTCCTCCGAGCAGTCGGTGGTGGTAATATATATCCATGCCCCGTGGTCTGGCCTAAGTGGCCCACCAGGAACAATGACATCTTTATGGGCCTCGCGATAGCGTAAGTCTACACCCCGAACCCGGAGCTTCTCTAAACAACTTGTGACATTCCCAAGGCGCCCTCCTGTCGGGTAGCGCGTCCCGCACGGTCGAGTCTCGGCTGACGCGTCTTCAACCTCGAGGCTAACTTCCCAGTTCGGATCGGAGTGAATCGGAACCGTCCATGTGGGCACGCTCAAATTCGAGATCCCTCACAGAACCCGAACACGTTGTGAAAAAAAAAAAAAAAAAAAAAAAAAAAAAGATTTGTTGAAAAGTTTGGAAACGAATTAGGCTGACTTGTGTTGTACATGCATGTTCCTCCTCTCCAGAAGTGATTAAATACAGTTACTCGCACTCCATCAAAAAATAACGAACGTACGTTCCTCATTTCTTTTCTCGATAATTAATTCAATCGTTACTTAATTAGTGAACATAGGTGTATTCTCGTTTTCACATCAAGAAACGTTAAAAAAAAAAGTTCGGCTCTTTGCGGTGGATTATTAGTTTCCCTCCTTATGTGCCGATTATAGATATGTAGGTGTATTTTACACGATATATTATGTTATCTCATCAAGACGTACACTTTTCGAACGCCAAAAGCGTCGCTTCTTCCATCCGACAACCAAACCTTGTAAGAACTATTTCGCGCGGCGGATGAACAATGCGAAAAACTTGCTTTATTTCTGGGGGTGACACGAGTATAAATAAAAGTAAAGCGTTACCTCTAACGCGTTACGTATACAAGTCTGGTTTTTCGTAGTGAGAAGTCATGACAAACGGCTCAAACTGTGGGTCAACGCCCTGCTTACAAACAAGCCCACGTTTCCTCACACCAGTTGTAGGCAGTGCGCGAACACAGAAACCGAATTCGAGGAAGGTAAACCGTCTGCGCATGCGCCATACCGAAAGCAGCGCCACCGCAGCAATGTGACGTAGCGGCAGTCTCGAACGAAGCGATTTACAGCGCGTGTCCCTGGTTTTGAGAGTGTACGTCAGTGTTGCCCGACTGCGCTGAGCTGTGGAGTTTCTCGTCAGTGGGCTGTGGCAGCCTGCGTTGGCGTAATTCCGGACACTGGTGGCGGCTGATTTGCCGCGTTTTCTTTTTTATCTTGTGTTCTGTGGCGAGCATAATTTATAGAGGTCTTTAATAAAGCAGTGCTCTATTTTTGGGAACAAAAACAAAGAAATGAAAGCTCTTTTGGTGAGTCCGTGCGCGACAGAACAAATGCAACTGGAATGTTTGTTTCATTTTATGTTCATTGTTTTACGGCACCGTACACTCAGCCGTGTCAATCTATAAAGGTCAAAATATTTGACCACACAGGATATCCGTACTGCATGGATATTCCCCGCCCACAACATAAAATTCAATGAGTCTCATCAATCGAACAAAAAATATATTGTACGTACCCCACGGTGCCGCGTTATCTGAACAGGATTTGAGAAAAGTCTCAAATAACACAGCATATCCGATATACAGTGTCGAAGATAGTCACTTCACGACGATCGGACGGAATCTGGCGTGTTTTGGGGAACATGTAGAAGAGAGCTCCTTTTTTGCACAGCTACATAGCAAATGAACGAACGTGCTTATTCCGTCGCCACACCCCGGACCCGACCCTATCAGCTAGTTTTTGCGAAGACCCGGAACACACAGCCTGGAAGGCTTTTTGGAGATTATCTCGACGGAAATAATCCTCCAAGCACGTCGAACTGCCTGCGTCGCGGGCTGCTTGACGTTCGCTCTCTTCGTTCGTTTCCTGCGGAGGCCGAACGGGCTACAAGCCTTGGTATTCTCTGGTTCTCACAGTGAAAGATAACATACAAAGGGTAAGCATTCTAAACAGGCGAATAAAGTAAAACCTTCCAAGAAAAGCCTGCGAACTCCGAATGCAAAATGCAGGTGGGGAGTCACGCTGACCGGGTTTCCACAGCTCAGGCGGGTGCCAGAAATTTCTGGCTGATAGGGGTCGCTCGATTCGCAAAATGGCGGCGGCCGGAGCGCTCTTTTTGCAAAGGTCTATAGACCTTTTCAGCATAACCTCAGACCAGCGCGCCACGGACGAACCCTGGACCCGGTGCATTTTTGGATTGCCCTCCGACACAAGATGTATGCACCCGCTAAGGGTATGGGCGAAAAAGGCTTAGAGAAGGACGTCGCGCTTGAGTTAGTTACGAGCGTTCGTTTTTATCGCGTTACAATTTTCGAAAATCTACAGTTGTCTGGCTATCACTGCGTCGTCCTCGGGTACACGAATGATTTTAATAAGCGTAAGAACCATTCGGGAAAGGTGTGCGATGAGTACGCGAAGCAGCAGCGCGAGTGGGACTGCAATGTTATTGACCTTCACATGTTCCCCGAGGATTCTTGCTTAAAAAGTCAGTCGATTGCTAGCGTGAATTGCGAGGGCTTTGTATCAAACTCATCATCATGGTTATGCTCACGCGTAGTCTCCTCTATACTCACAAAGCCTGGCAGTTCGATGATGCATCCATAGAGTGTCCGGTCGCAGATGTGGAGCGCGAGGATCTGGCAGCACAGAGCATTTCTCGGACAGTCTGGTATTCATCGCACAGCTTTTGCAGCGTCGAGGACCCGAAACATGGTTTTCAAGCCCGACTATAAAAGAACCGGTAGCCAGAAACGCGAGAAGCACGAGCGGGCATTTCATTTTTCATTTAATTTAATTTCATTTTATTACCTTAAAGATCTCTTCCGAGGCATTACATAAGGGGGGTACACCAAATTCATATTTCTTATGATAAAATTGGGAAAACACTGATGAGGACAAGAAAAAGAAAAAAAACATTCATTACACAATAGATTATTCAAACAACTTAACGAGCTCCTGCGTAAAATAGTTGCAGTTATTTGTTATCACCGAGCTTGAGGACAGGCTGTTCCAATCCGAAATACATAATGGGAGAGGTGAGTACTTGTAGGAGTTAGTCCTAGAAAAAAGAGATTTAACTTTACATGGATGATCTACGCGAGAGGTGATATGATGGGATGGGGAAATACATGAAATACATGAAGGAGAGCCCGTCAATTGTTCTGCGAGTCTCGAGAGTATGGAGAGATAAGGGCTGTTTTAGGAGAAGAAACTATTTCGGGAATAATGACGTGTGATAAAACGAGTGGCACGATTCTGAACAGCTTCGAGTTGGTTAATGAGATATATTTGATGAGGGTTCCACATGACAGATGCGTGTTCCAGCTTAGTACGGACTAACGTAATATATGCTAAACGTTTGACATAAGAGTCTGAGAGATGAAGACGTTTTCTTTAAAATCCTAATGTTTTATTAGCTTTGGAGCTGATGTAGTCAACGTGATATGTTCAAGATAAGTCTTGAGAAAGGTAAACTCCTAGATATTTAAATGTGACGACCCGTTCAATGTCGCAAGATGAAACAATATATAGAAAAGAGAGTTTCATTTTTTGATCTAGAAAATGTCGTAATTTTAGATTTATCCTGGTTTATCGTCACGAGCCAAGATTCGCACCAAGTTTTTGATTTTACTATACTCCGTTTCACCTTATGTTGTACCGCAGAGAAGGCTAGAGGCGCGATTTCATAGAGTTGGGAGCTGCTCTTAACGCACGTGAGCTCGTGCCGCCAAGGTGTGCCCTAGAGCAAGGAGCTCGCGCTTGTAGCCTTTCCTGCGGTACATGATAAGGTGAAACAGAGTATAGGTCACTCTGTAGGATGATGCAATCATCAATGGAGGAAATTTTGCGATAGAGGACAAGGTCCTCAGCATACAGTCTTACGACGTAATATCGTTTATATAAACTATGAAAAGAAGTGGGCCAAGAACTGAACCCCGAGGGAAGCCGGAGATGACATTCAGTGGAGAGGAGGGGTGTTATCGACAATCACAGAATGAGTGCGATCTGACAGGAAGGCCCGAATCTAGGAGACAATATTATTATTCACGTTCAGATGGGAAAGTTTGGATATTAGTCTGTTATGAGGAAA
The DNA here is from genome assembly GCF_016920785.2 of Ixodes scapularis. Lineage (NCBI taxonomy): Eukaryota > Metazoa > Arthropoda > Arachnida > Ixodida > Ixodidae > Ixodes > Ixodes scapularis. The sequence goes on along the minus strand of NW_024609836.1, from coordinate 43,360,551 downwards.
CCAGCCAAAAAATTTTGAAAAGTCTATGCATATTGCATCAGTTCGTTTTAAAAAGTGCATGTTACTATGAAGATCGCAGGTGAGTTCGAATAGTTGGGTAATACAAGATACTTTTTTTTACGGAAGCCATGCTGGTTAGGGAAAAGCTGATGGTACTATCCAAATGTGACATTATGTTTCTGAAAACGATGTGCTCTAAACTTTTGCATGATACGCTAGTCGATAAAATAGGCCTGTGATTATTTAGCTCATTCGGACTACCTGAGTTGAAGATGGGTACTACGTTCGCATTTAGCAAATGAGACGGCGGTTGGGAAAAAGCTACGGATTGCTCAAAAATAAGGAGCAGAAATTTGGCAGATGTAGCTTTCGTCATTTTTAAAATTCCGGAGTTAATTCCACCACAGCCAGGTGAAGAGTTTAGTGGAAGTCGCTCAATAACAGTAAAAATACCATCTAAGGAGAAGTGAATATGCTGCATGTCCGTTGGGCTTTCGAAACTAGGTAGGAGGGGTGCTGGAAGAGTTTCACGTGTAAAGATCACGCCGAAATACGCCTTAAAATTCGAAGCTATTACTTCGGGTTATATTGGGCGATCTAGCGGGTCTACGGTAGGGAGCTTGGAACTCCTGGGAGTAGGATTGATTATAGACCAAAATTGTTTGGGGTTTTCAGTCAGTAGTTTTTTCAAGTAATTGTTGAAAAATTTGCGTTTCGTTAACTTTACACTCTTTCGAAAACGCATGAAAGTGAAGCCATATGTCATCAGTGTTTAAAGTTACAGCCTTGCGGTATAAACGTTTTTTCTTATATAAAATGCACTTTATTTTCACTGAGAACCAAGGAGGAGATGCGTCGGCGGTAAGTTTTTTTTTTATGAATAAACTGATTCGCGGAGCTACGCTGCGCGTTCCTGAAAATAATCAAATTTGCCTGTACTGACCGATCAAGGAAAGTGTGCTTAAAACCTGCAAACGCTCGAAGGAGAGAAGAATTCAGACACACCGAATCTGCCTTTGGGTAGTTCCAGATGGTTTTCGAGGACTTCGGTTTGTCCAGGACCCTTACCGAGAGAGTGATGGTTATGAGGGCATGATCGCTAATCTTTGATAGGAAATGTATGCAAGAGATATGTTCAGGATGGGCAATAAAAAACAGGTCTAATGTTGAATCGCCACGGGTTGGCTAGAGGATGACCACAAGTAGGAACAACAGCACCATCTGACCAGTTAATACCAGGGAAGTTTAAATCCCCTGCTAGAATAAGAATGCACTCAGGGTAGGTAGAAAGCACTTCTTCCAAGCTGGGGACAAGTTTCTCAGCAAAGTCTTTCCCATAGGTGAGGGGACGATAACATACGCCGAATACAAATTTTAGATACGATATTTTAAATTAAACCCACACAAGTTCAAGATTAGTTTTAACTTGTACAACAGAGGACTCGAGACCTTCAATAGCAATCAAAACAGCTCCTCATCTGCGATCAGTTCGATCTTTACGGTATATATTAGAAAAAATTGAGAGCACATGCACGCATTTTCAAGCAAAATGTCTTGTTTATTAAAAATGCTGTGAAAAGTTGTGAACAAAAGGAAAGTTGGTGTGCACGGGAGGCACGATCGGTTGACCTTGCGGGTGGTAGTCAAGGCTGCGTGCCGCTGGCACAGTGTTTTTCAATATTGCTTTCGCCCTGGAAATCGTAAACAAACACCTTATGACCTACGTACAATTTGTCATGCGCAAGTCCGGTTTTCAACCTGTCTGCTCGAAACGTAGAGCCATATTCCCAAAGCTTTGCACCGGCGATGCGTATTTTCGGAGAATAGTCATTTTCTATCCATTCCATCGCTCGGGACAAGTGTGTTTCGACGTCTCGCCGCAGCGGGGCGCCCGTTACATGCCTCTTGTATGCCGCTCTACCTTTTCATTTTCGACGGCCGCGTCTCGTGGCAATCTGCCAGGCTTTGTCAGTATAGAGGAGGCTATGGCTCACGATACTTCGTCTGCAGACCGATTCCAACCCGGTGCCGGTGTCCGATAAGGTTATCATTGCAAGGTACGAAATTACTCCATGACATGTGAAGGCTATGAAAACTCCTACGTGGAACCACTCAAGATACAGCTTACGAATTCTAAGAGCTCACCTGCGTAAACTTTATTAAACTGCTCATAAATTCTTTCGTGGTGTGAGCAAAATCAAAAGCACAACGAAGTGACGTCACGTTTTTCTCGCGGAAGTGACGTCACTTCCTGTTTATTTTTTGTTTCACCAGAAATACTATCACGACACATAGATGGCACTAGCGAAGCCCCATGAGCCGCCATTTTTTCGACTTGTGGGATTCTACGGAAACTTCGCTACCATATGCACATACACCTTGGTACCACTTGCAAACAGTACCGTTGCCATATAGATGCACAGGAACAAAGCCAGATGTTAGTCTTTGCTACTTTTATTTTGCAGTTGAGAGTGCTTGTAGAGCAGAAGTACTTAGGCTGATGAAGATTAAAAATCCTCAAAACCCAGGTGCCTCACAGCTTTTCGGGAATCCTGAATCTTTTGTGACGGGACTGTCGCTATGTTAGTGAAGACTTGCTGAACAGGCATTTTGTTGTCGTGTCCCCAATGTTGTACTGTTTCTGCAAAGACAAATACTAATTTAATAACAGCTCATGGTGATACAGTCATATGATTGAACAGATTGAACTCATTTGCCTATGACGAGGCCAACTATGAAGGGACTCAGTTCCTCCCGGACCTCCACATTTTGTTTTTGTTTGTCCTTCTGTGCCATCTTGCTCCCATACGTCCTTCGGGCAAGTCCCACGCGACCCCGAATCGCTTGCGCCATGTCTTTGGCTACCATGGTTGGCTTGGTCTGCTTCATTATTTTTTCTGCTTGATACAAGCCGATGGTGGTGCCCCGATTCACGTGGTACTGTGGGTTAAAAGGGTATCGTAGCTTTGGCAGCGGTCAAAACTAAATCCACAATTCACGCAGAGCCAATCGTCGCGATGAGTTGCCTCGTGCCACTTAGGCGTTCGTGTGAGAGAAACTCGATGCTCCAGAGACATTACTTTCGATGGAATCAATCGCGCGCTGGTCGTTATGCAACCAGGCAGAGTCAGGGGGGGGGGGGGGGGGCAGGAAGGGCCAGATCTTCCCCAAGATTCTTCAGGATGGGGCTGAGCCCCCCCCCCCCCCCCCCCACACACACACACACACACACCCCGACTTCGAATAACCGCCAAGCTATTTATTCATCTATTGTAATTCCTCCAGTTAGCGAGGCAGCGGAAGAGGCCGGATCAACGCCAAATAACCTTCTTCCGCTTTGCCCAACAAGGTAGACTGTCGGAGTGAAGTCAATGAAAAGGTTCGCTGAAAACTATGCTAGAATTCAGGAGACACTGAAAGGTCTGCTACAAGGAGAATATTCGATTGCAGACACAGCAAGGCCATTTTAAAGGGTTATGAGAGGCTTTTGAAAAGGTTTGAAACGCTGCTAGGAATCAACATTCCTATAGCTTTGTTCGGTCTACGTATCACGCCGCAGGTATTAAAGAGGCGACAGAGACTCCCTGCGAGGCAATGTCCCGTCTGCGATCTGAAGTCGCGTTTGAAGAGCTGTAGGACTGCACGAGCTCAACTGCAATGCGACTAGGTTTGAAGGACCTTCGCAGCGCAAGGTCGACAAAACTGCCAAAAAGGTTTGAAATGAGCAACAAACCTCCTCCGCCAGTTCTACTTGATTGCAAGGCAGCGTTACGGAAGGAGTACTTGGCGGCTGTTGACTGCATTATGAGCGAAACACAACGGCGGTTTGAACAGCCTGATAAGCAACTAGTAAAACTAGAGAGCACCTTGAATAAAGCCGCCGGGGGAAGACAGTTCACAACAGATGATCTGAAAGAGGCCTTAGGAGTGCATGCATGTGATTTTGATCTGGCCCAACTCTCTGCGCAGCTTTTACTTTTACCGGCTCAACCTGGACGACATCATCAAGGAATTTGTCTCCAGGACTGCTGAGCGAACGGCGACCTTTGGTCTTCCTTGAGACAATCAACGCAAATGGCCTTGGGGCCTATATATGGATCTGCTTCCTTCATCACGCTTTTGTGCGCATTTTCTAGATATGTATTAAGATGTTATTGCATATACTGTAAAGTTTAAACGACTTAATTTTCACGAGGACCTAATTTTCGCGAATCGTCTCTAATTCGCAAAAAATAGGTCCCGCAAACAATTTCGGCAAAATGTAAACACATTAAAGTCTATATTGAAATTCCACCACGTCGCGAAAATGAGAACCCGTGCATTATTCCAAAACTTCAGTTTTGACCCGAATCGCGAAATATTGAGCCCACGAAAAATAAGTCGTTTACGGTATGTAATTCTCTTGGTTTACTCGTTTATTTCATAGCGTGGATGTCTTTTTGGATGAACATTTGAAGAATAATAAACGTGACTCTCTGCAAACTCAATTTTGCAATGCTGTGTATCCTTGTAGGGATTTTGAAATTGTCTGAAGCACTATGCATAAACGTTTTCGCGATATTAGAGAGTTTTAGTGGATCGTACGTAAAGGCTTTGAGGATCAGAAGGTGCATGTGCAAAACGGAATATAGTGCGTTCTACGCATGCACATTTCCGACCCGCAATTACGCAAGGCTTTCGCGTACGAGCCACTAAAACTCCCTACTGTTGCTTTAAAGCAGGAAGAAAAAGTGATTGCACATGCTAAGTAAGGAATCTCATGCAAATAATTTTTTTTTTAATAAACAATAAGTAAAAATAAAATAACACAATTCGTCTCCAGCCCTTCTCTCTTAAAATAAAATATATAAAAACAAAATGCTTGACTTCAGACCCCCACCCCACTCAAAATCTACTTCCGGAGTCCCTGGAGTAAATCTGCCTACTCTGCCGCTGAGTAGGCAGATTTACTCAGGGTGGAAGGAACAAACTCACGTGAGGCTTGGTGGAACGATAGACTGTGCCGTTCATCGTGCTAAAATTTTGCCCCGATGACTGACGAGGAGATGAAGTTCTACGTGAAGACTGTCGACGGCGATCGACCCATTGAGCGGCGTGAGTGACGTTGCAGGTCAGTTGGTTTCCAGTGGCAGTGGTCAGCTCCTTAGCCTCATTGTTGGTCTTTTCAATGTTTAGGACAATCTCGATAACTTGCTCGAAAGGAATGTTGCTGTCCAGGAGCAGCCGTTCTCGAATGTTAGTGGACAGCACATCAGCCGTGAACTGCTCCCTGATGTTTGTGTCCTGTTTAGGACCGAAGTTGGTCGGAACTTCCAAGTCTCGTAAAGTCAAATAATCTGACAATGATTCTTCGGACTCTTGATAACGCTGGCGGAACCGGTGATGCTGCAGGTCGATGTTGCACGACTTTTTTAAGTGCGCGCTGAGGGTGGCGACTGCCTGTTGGTAGACGTCTCGCGTCGGAGTTCTAGAAGCGGCTGCCACTGACGTCGTTGGTGGCGATGGCACAGTGACAGCGCGGGCGGAAGGCGACGTGTCCAAGACCTCCACTCCCAGGTGGTGGCGGAGCAGGTATCAGCGACATTCCGAGGGCAGTGCGGCCATGAGCACCACATTCCCCCATGAAACATTCGAAGAGCCAAATCCATTGCTCCAAGGAAATTTCCGACTTCCCTGGTTTACTCAAGAAGTCTTGAGGAGGTTTGATACCGAATCCGCCGTCCATACCGTCGTCAAAAGAATAAGGAGTCCTCGGTGGACCTGGCGGGTCGCGAAGGAACGTCCAGTCACCTGTGCTGCTCTCATGAGACTCTTTAATAATAAAAAAATGATGATGATAAAGAAGAAGTAAGTGAATGAACGCATAGCATAGAAAAAGACGAAGTTATCCGAATATATGATGTTGCCACCAGAGATGGAGGTCGTTGCCACCAGAGATGGCAACGACCTTAGGGTTGTTGCCATCTCTGGTGCTTTTTAATGTTTAGCTATTTTTGGAGAATCCGCACGTGTTTGTGTTCGTGGGGAAGCTAGTGAGTAGAACTAGTTATATAAAACACGGTGGGTGGCTTCCCTGTAAGGCAAGGTCGACAACATGTTTGTCAGTATGTGAGCCGTTAGCTACCTAAGCGAACGCTTTGAGGCGCGAGTTGAGAGTGGCCGAGCTGGCCGGTGAGCCGCTCGGCCAGCGTGCGATCTTCACAGCCCAGCGCGCGCGTGTTCGTCGCTTCAGTAAGCGAGCAAAACGCACGCTATACGGACGGACACTAAAGATGGCACTAACCACAAGCTCTTTTTAGGAAAGGTCTGTATTCCCAAATTACGGCCTCTTCTGGCGGAGTTTGAAATACTGTACAGTTGCGTGAGCAAAAGACACCGTAAAAATGTAAAGTCGATCACTTATATATAGTTCACTTAACAACAGTAATATACAAGTCCTCGCCACATTAATTATGTTTTTCGAGCATGTGCAGGGTTTTGAGATCTGTATGAAGAGGGAGTAGTTTTAGGATGGGTCTATTGCAAGTATCTCGTGCTCAGAAAGGGCTGCTGAAAGTGCTCGGTCAATATTCGGAGGTAGAGTTAGGAAACGGTTCGAACCGGCTCGCAGTGATATTATGTGCATTACCCTAAACCGGAACCGAACCGGAACAAAATACAATGCTACTGAACCCGAACCCGAACCGAACCGAACTAATGACCGGTTCGACACCCTGGTCAAAATGCCGAGCTCTTATTGGCTGATCGAAAAAAATAATGGGCACACCTCAAGGCATCTACCATTGAGGTACCCACATTCTTTCAATGAAAGCCAATCAGAGCTCGGAGTTCTTCTGACGTCACCGGAACTCCTGCGCAAGAAGCAGACGACTTGCTGTCCGCGTATCCGCGGCCTCAGCAATGCTTGACTATATGCGACGATCTGTACCCACACCAGCACCAAGATGGCGGTGCTCAGAGGCCGTACCTGCAGACGTCTAATAGCGCCGATGTGTTTTGGTGGTGCCCTCTTATGGCTCCCCATCCGTAACGTGACAAGCAGGATTTGTCTCGCTGTGACCCCAACAGTTTTGATCCAGGCTGTTGCCAGCGACGAGTTAGATGGTGTGTGTTGAAAGCACGATAGAAGCTTGTAGCCATCGCGTTTTTTTTTAAACCAACACCAGTGAGGTTACGTTTGTTTCCATCGGCGAAATAAAATGTAATCCAAATAAAGACGTCATGACAGCGTTTGACCAATCGTATATTGTGACCCCATACAGTGGCGCTTTTTGGTCGCGGCCGTCACCATAGGTAACGAAAATGGCAAACCACGTTCTCAGATTCTCTCCAAGCTGGTGGCCATATGCAGGGCTCTCTTTTTACCACCGCTTCCCCTACAACACGTGACGCTTTTATGGGCCATGTACTTTTCCGCTTTTCTCAAGCGTGGCTTCGAAGCTAAAGTCCCGGGGTGATTTCGCATTACCCGCGTACAAAGAGAGAGGAATTGCCCGAGTCCCGACCAATTCTACAAGCTAGCCTTGCTGTGCGAAGATGCATTTTTAGCGCTGCATGGTTGGCTTCATCGGACTGTAGCACCGGCTGTGGTAGGACTGAAAGCGAGACGAAGTATATAATAGCACATGTCGTAACTTTTCTTTCCCAGCCTTGATGCAGGGCAATCGTGAGTCTGACCTCAGTCCGCCGTCTCCGGTTGGCGCATTGAAGCGTGCTCTCCTGTAGACATAAAGACTGGTTTACACACCTAGACGGAGGATTTGAAAGTGCAAAAGACTGAGAAGAGAAGAGGGGACAGGACAGAGCGCTTTCAAATGCTCTATCCTGTCCCCTCCTTCTCTTCTCAGTCTTTTGCGCTTTCAAATCCTCCGTCTAGATGTTCAACTAACTAGCCCCCCAATTAATTCTGATGGTTTACACACTTACGACTGGTTATGACCACGTGGCTTAAAACCCTTTAAAGCCCTTTACGAAGAGAAAATACGCCGGCACCGTCTATCAGGCAGCCGCTTAGCATGAGCGTAAATTTTTTTTTTTTTCGTACGTCTTTCTATACTTTTTTTTACTTAAATCACTTATGAAAATCTTAAAAACGAGTATTGCTCGTTAACAGTACGTACATATGATCTCTCAAATACTGCAAAATATTCGCTCTGTTAAAATGCAGTTCCATGGCCACGCCTTAGATGGCGCCAGCGTGCCGGTGTGATCTCTCGTGGTTCTCACGACCGAGATCACAAGAACTCGGTCGTGAGAAAACGGACGCGTGACAACGAAGTGGCGCCTGGTACGAGGAGACATACGACTGTCCTCATCGTCCTTTTCTTCTCGGCGCGCCGACCGCTGCCCCCCGTGTACCGTCCGGCGGCGTAGTCCTAGTCCCCGACACCAATTGACGGCTAGGACCTCGAGAAAACCCCAGAATCTCAGAACACCACCAAAAAAAGACGCGGACGCACCAGCCAGGTCTATTTTAGGGGGCGAGGGTGCACATCATATGGGCGCCACCATGTTGTTAGGGGAAGCAAGCACCGCGGCACCAGAGCTTCTTCGTCCGCGTGCAAATAAGCAGCAGAGGGAGCGGGGGGGGGGGGGGGGGGGGGACGTCATCCGCAAGACCACAGGATGATGGCAGGGGCTGGGAAGGCGATTTCTTTGCCCCCTTTTGGAGCGGTGCTTGCCGTGGCATCGGAACCCTGGGCCATACGTGCGCTAGTTCTTCTTGTATACGTGGCGGTGCCATGCACCGGTGGGGACGGGGAGAGGGGGGAGGGAGGGAGGGGAGCTCCCGGGGCTTTGAATCTTCCACCGGAGGACCATCTGGAAGGAGACCTCGGGGGAGAATGAACAACGGTGAATCGACGGCGAAGAAGAAGAGGAGGAGAATGTAGGTTGGAGGAGGGGGGGGGGGGGGCTTGGAGGATTAAAACAATGTGTATAAAATGGATGATTGGAAGCTACAGACACTCGTTTTTCTTCTTGAGGTTTGTGGGGTGTTCAAAAATACTTTCCCGATTTTCGCTGTTTTTTTTGTTGTTCTTTTGGCGGTTGGGAGCTTTTTATTACTCGTTTTTCGGAAGTTCCCGGGCGACTTTAGATTGTGCTGCAGTTTTGCTTTTTTTATGGCAAGATATAAAGGTGCCGAAGATTATCCGAAATGTCCTCTCTCAATTTTGAGGATATATCACGTCAGGAGCCGCGCCAAGTTGTTTGGCAGTTGCTCATATCTTTTTTATTATGTTAGTGTTTTTACATTGCGAAGCAGCTGAATGATTTATGGTATGCCAGTAAGTCTGCTGACTCGGGGATGCGCTTGCGGTTAGGTCTGGAGTTATCCTGGCATTCGGACAGTAGTATTTCCTCGATGTTCAAACGGCACAATGGTTGCTTTTCTCCGATGGCATAATTACGCTTCTCGTCGATGCAGAAAAAAAACACACAAAAAAACCGCTTGTTAGCTACACCAGGCGGACGATGTAGTGGACAATGTCACTATAAAAGAATTCAACTTTGATGTCACGCCACTGTGGTAACGTTGCTGTCGGTACTGCGCATGCGCTTCATCGCTCGTTTGTAAACAGCATGGCAATACGTAGGTCACGTGACGCCGTCACCACGACAGGTGACGTCACGTGACGGCTCCGTACGTTTATAAGTTCTTATAATGCACTCTGTAGATAAGCGTTTTCTGTCAGGGACGACCAAACCATGCGGCAAGTTATTGGTCTCTTTCTTTTTACATCAGGGTCGGAGCCCTCAAGGCGGGGAGAATACAGAAGCCGAAACTTCTGGATTTGTCGAAACGCTTCTTTCATGGAATTTGGCGGAGGCCAAAGGGTGAAGATGAGGGGAAAGGGGAAAAAGGGGGCGAAGGAACTCTGAACGAAGAGAACATATTGCCTTGTACAAATAAACAAAGGCGCGCTGCTTGGCGGAAAACCGTGATGAGCTTTCCTCTTGTTTGCGGTGCCGCCGCCGCCCCCGCTGTCGCTGCCGCTGTTGCTGCCGGAGATTCGGTTCCTCGAGTATCAACACTCAGACCTCAGCCGGAAACCTTCGCGGTCATTCCGCTAAAAAGATTCGACAAAACGACAAGAAAAATGAAACAAACAAAAACAGAAAAAGAAACAAAATAGAAAGTTTTTACCCAGCAAGTCGTTTCGTTTGTCTGGATATTTTGGAGCACGCGTCCTCTTTTACTAAAACTTAAATATAAACTAAAAAAAAAGGTGTTTGTGGGGGCCCGGGGGGGGGGGGGGGGGTTCTCTTTTACACTTGACTGCTCTACCATGTTTCCGGTGTCGCGCGGTGAAGATCTGATACAGGGAGAGCTTCTGTTTTCTTTGACCCTGTGAGAGAAGCGAGCTTGTGTACGCGTGAAAAATGTGCGGTCGCAACCGGTGCCTGATTGCCCTGATTTCGGTTTCGGTTAGGGCCACGCTTGTTGACCGCGAATTCAACGAGTCCTTCTATATTTATGAGTGACCCTTAACCGAGTTAGTCAACTAAGTCCTGACTTTTAACTGTAGCGTGTTTACCTCCCGCGGGGAGAAGAGGGGGGGGGGGGGGGGATTGATGTATACAATGGGAAGAACCGTTAATATTGTCTTCCTACTCAGAAGAAAAACTCGCATAGGTAAAAAGGGCAAGGGGATATATATTTAAGATTTATATGAATGCAAAAAGCTAACTCCGAATCACAAGACTTGCGAGTAAGATATAACAAAAACTACCACCTTTAAAGGGGGACATGCTCCGCCAAACATTTTGAAAGTCAGTGATTTGCCTTAAAATTGGCCGAACAGATTAATAGACACATCTGAGCTTGTAACCCAAATTAGAAATCACAATAACTTTTTTTTTTTCTCGCGAAATTATCGAATTAAAAAAAAAAATTGTGTCGAGACGCTGGAAGATTCTTCTGGTAACACCGAAAACGTGACGTCAGGCGTTTTAATATGGGTAGAGTACAGATTGCTCACGACGGGTTGCAAGAATGTATGATGGTGTAAAATGAATGCTTTTTTCTTCGTGTTTTTTGGCGGGAGATTTTCAAGCAAAAGAAAATCAATAAAATAAGGACAGGATATATATATATATATATATAAATTGCCTGCTCGACTTGCGAATTTACACCATGTAACATCACACCACTAGACACCATGTGAAAAAAAAATGCAATGTTGGTTTTGTTATAGCCTTTATTTGCCATTTTGGCACTCTTTAGAATTTAGAGATATATCATGTTACCGGGTGAAGTAAAGCCGGGGCATTGTAAAAATCTGTTTAACTTAAAGGATTAAAAAAAAGAACGCCGGATTAAAAAAAAATTATTTGGACGATGTTTAAATTTACGACATGAGTAAAATGAAAGCGAAAGCGGCCGGACGTTCCGAGGCTGACGAGTTGAAAACGTCCCGCGTAGTACCATCAGTATATCACAAATCGCAATCACATGGCTATGAAATCCAAATAACCCATGTGTGTCCAGGCGTTTAGTTTTGTCTTTTCACGAAACCGTCAAGATTGGTCGGTTCAAAATTTGTAATGTTTCTTGGTAGATATCTAAAGAAATACGAAAACACTAGCTAATGTACCAACTGCCCAAACAACAATTTTATTACAGGTGCTTCAGTTATTGCAAAGTTTCAGTGTATATTACGAAATAACACACGTTTCTGCCACGAGATCATGCAACAGAGTGGGGAAAATGCAGTCAGGAAAAAGGAAGCGCTTCAAAATATTATTCCAAGAGAGCAAGCGGAAACGTACGAGTCACTTCAAACCCGGTATTATGTTAAAGTATTGCGTAAGAATGTGAACGATCCCTATTTCTCTTTCTTGATTTAGGTGTGCTTATTTTCTGACCGGTCTCTCTCCCAACGATTCCATGCACGAGTTCATCTTGCCGGTTAAGAAAAGAAAATACGCTCTATCAATGTCGACCCCGCCCGTAACTTTAGACTGGCTTCATCTATATTTGGCAACGTTCAAAACGTAATACAATTATGTTGTCTTCCAAAATAAAAATAAAGAAGAAAAAAAAACAAGAAGAAAACAAAACAAAACAACAACGTTGCGTTGCCTTTCGATGGAAGCTTCTAACGCGACTCGTCTTTGTTAGCGTCAGCATTCGTTTTTTGTAGTTTCAAAAACATATTGTTATTATATCTCTAAGTTAGAACCGAGCATAAAATATATATTGTATACACCCTTCGGCTATGTAAATGCGCAAATGCTAATTTTTTTTTTAAATTCTTTAAAAAAAAAAGGGGGGGGGGGGCATTTGATTTGG